>NC_066246.1:5742685-6382871 GCF_024542735.1 Bombus huntii
TTTTTCAAAAAGGCTACCACCATTGATTGACAAAGAACGAATGAGCGAACTCGAGGACATTTCGGGTAAATTATAATAATTTTAACATTAACCGAAATGTTTGTTTAAAGCTGAAGCTAACCCTTTTTTGCTTAGGTGCCCGTGGTATTAGCAAACCGATGTCCGCAACATGTATGAATATGGAAGGTAAGTATCATTAAGTAAATTTATACAAAATAAAGAGATTAAAAAGACAATAGTTTAAGATGAATATCTATGATTTATTATAGATCGAAG
Source organism: Bombus huntii (assembly GCF_024542735.1). Taxonomy (NCBI): domain Eukaryota; kingdom Metazoa; phylum Arthropoda; class Insecta; order Hymenoptera; family Apidae; genus Bombus; species Bombus huntii. The sequence continues at coordinate 5,742,962 of NC_066246.1, forward strand.
CTGCAGACTATTGGCACTACGTTTGATGCTCAACAAATTGAATCCAATTAATTTTGATGTACTTAAATTTATCTTTCATCATTTTGTAAAGTAAGTTTCTATTATCATTATAGTTTAAATTATCTAAGTATTAATCATTATAATGCAACATTTATATATTTTTAGAGTGGCTGAAAATTGTAAGCTGAACAGTATGGACAGTAAAAATTTGGCAATCTGCTGGTGGCCTACTTTATTGCCTATAGAATTTAACGATCTTGGCAGATTTGAAGCAATGAGACCATACTTAGAAGATGTTGTTCAGACGATGATAGATCAATATCCTTTCCTCTTTTGTGGTGAAGAAGCTATCGTAATGGTGTAGTGAAAGACTACATTATTTCTAATCGTACAGTTAGGGCTTGTACGAGTAATGTGAAATAATTACACTTCAATACGATGTGTATTATTTCCGTTTAGTCCTTATGATCACGAATAATGATTGGTCTTGTTATGTTTATATACCGTGACTTGATCGTAGTGCATTTGAGCTACGACTAGGATAATTCTTGTAACGTGAAAAAGACCGAACAAATTAATTTAAGTTTACATACTCGTTTCATTGCGAAGTGTGACTGACGGAGTGATAGATTAATGGCCCTAATGATGGCTGTTTGCAGGCCCGATAATAATGCGAATAATAAAAAGTCAATCTGCGTGTCATAACAGTATGCATGTATCATGTTGGATGTATTCAGAGCGATGTATTTATTAACATATATTTAGGTGTAAGTCTCGATATTTGATAATAGCGAATACTCGTAGTGAGCTCGATGTTGCTTTTTTATCTGATCTTCTTGTTTTCCTTTACCTTCTGTTTTTATGTCCTTCTATAAATAAAAGATCTGTTTATTGTATGCAACGTGTATGCGTGTGTGTGAGAGAAAGAGAAAGAGAGTGAAGGAGGGAGGGAAAGATAAAAAGCGAGAGAAAGAGAAATGGCGCAATCTTATAAAAAAATATTCATATTCTAAAACGTGTTAAAGACATTACTATAAAATGTACGAGGTATACAAATTTTCTCTAATACATGCGCGTTTTTATATAGCAACGATATCAAAACATCAAAATATCTCTATGAAAAATTTAATTTTTCGGTTAATCGATTATCGTTTTTAGTCTGGAAGGCATTTTTAATTTGCATTTAATCAGTGTAAATCTCTTTCTCGAACCAGTATTTCAGAATATTTAGTTTGATTTAATAGAGCTATTTAAGCTCATTGGTGATACAATGCATAATATATCCATTCCGTCTGAATGAAAAACAAAAACGAACAAAAAAAAAAAAAAAGAGAAAAAGATGAAGGAAATGAAAAGCGTTACATGTATTTGCGATTTTTTCAAGATGTGCAGCGAATAAGCGTTTATATCAAGAAGATTGTAAGGATATTGATATGGTTCTAATTATTAAGGTAAATCTTGAAGATTTCCGGATTTGTAACAGATCACGGGAATACTAAATGCTAAGAACTTTACCTAAAATCTCACAGACATTTTTTCAAGTTTCATAAAGCGAATAATTGTACATAAGATTATAAGATTGTAAGCTACGAAAAGTTTATAACGAGAATTACGAGGATCGACTATCGATCGATACTTTCGAGATTATTCAATGGTCGCCATGACGTTTACACAAATCGCTTTTATCTTTTTTTACGCGATGCATGTTATATTTGATAAAAATAATTAAATAATAGACGAAGGTTCGTGTTTTTAATCGCATATTGTATTTGTGTATCAGCTTTCGTCTGTATTTACAAAAGGTACTTATCAACGTTACATTTTATTTTTCGAACAGCTTTAGAATACTACGGTCGCAGGATATGTAACCGATCGTCAAACTGTTCAACCATTTTGCTCTTGTACCTGCTGCGTTATCCCGAAATACAATTCTCTTTTGGTAAAAACCATTATTCTAAATTCATACACATATGATAACTTTTATGTGTTCCCATGGATAAAGGTTCTGACGATCGTCGTTACTGTTCTGAAGATGAGATGAAATTCGATAATACGAACGCATCAACGGATCAAACGACTGAGCCATTAGAACTGTGATGTAGTTACTTGTTTTTAATAATGTATAATAGTAACTATCGAGAAAGGCAAAAGGATTGTTCAATGACGCTTAACGTAATAGATGCGATCTTTGTTGAAACGAAGCTATTGTTTTACGATCAGTGTATATTAGCATTAATTGATTTTCCAGCGTGCAAAACATCTTCGTCTATTAATGCGGAATGTGGTCCGATTCGAAATCTTTTCGAATAATGATGAATTCACACGTAGGTGTGCCATACCATGTGTAGTTGTCACGATCATAATGTAACCGTACATCATTTGAGGATGAAATGTTCGGAAGCAAGAATCGTCAAGCAAGAAAAAAGAAAAGAAAGAAAAGAAAAGTAGGATCAAGGAAGTCAATCGACGATTGATCGACAATGGAGCTATTGTGAGCAAGTTTGTTTCTTTTTTTATTTTATTCGATAATCCGAACTATAACAAGAAACATTCCCGCGAGTAACGATTGAAGTTACTTCCGGTTTTGTCGAGCGCGAATTCGACGAGGTTCATGTTCCTTTGACGATGAATATATTGCAGGTAAATGAATCGAGGAAAAGAAAGGAAAAGAAAGAAACCATTTCGATAAGGTTGTTCGATCTCGACGAGTTCGTTCTCGATAAATTTTGTCGTATTTATAAGAAAATCGTTGTAACGATATTTCGATGATTTAACCAGCGCCGCGAGGGCGCTTAGCGACAAACAACGGATCGTACATTCCCGTATTAGTCGTAAAATGAAACAAACAAAACAGAATTTTATACATTCGTACGTACATAATTGTATAATGTTATTAATAGGAACAGAGACGTCGATGTTACGTGTGAGATCTGGGATATGGATCAAATGCTATCTCAAATAATAATGACATGATTTCTGTCATTGTCGCTGAATTTAAACTGGCTAAATTTTTCGAACACCTGTTCGTTATACCTTTGACAATGATTCTCTTTTATCCTTGATCTTCGTTGCGTATTATTCTCTTATGCTTTGCCATCCCTCTAAGTATGCTTTTTGTTTATGTTTTCTCTCCAGTTGACAAATTTTTGCGAATCAGTGCTCTCCAATGTCATTATTTTTCTATTTTCTTTTGTATGGATTTTTTTAAAAATATTTCTTCGGAAGAGGAAGAATTAAGTTCTGCTCCGTTTCATCGTTAGTTTGACGTTACGTCGTTGTAAGTTCCATCGATTTTCCGCTCTTTTTCTCTCCACGCTTCCAATGACATCCTTCGTGAATTCCGCGTATTTCAAGAATATCAAGGTTTCACAAATTTAGGAAGACTAAATTTACATTAGAAAATTGGAAGCTGCACTCATTCATTCTACACGAGTTTGTGGATTTTCATTTTGCCAGAATCGAGGGCCTCTGGCACGCAGAACACTGCGTTGTTGTTTTCCCCCATTCACCGATTCCTTCGATTTCACTTTCCTCTTGTTCAATGATTTCTTACAACTCGAGAATATCTCGCACAGAGTGGCTGTTCATTCGCACTAATCAATGACTAATTATGAACTTTTCGATTCATTCACTATCATCATTCAGGGAGTGTACTATAATCATTGAGAAAGCTGCGTGTTTCTAAATATCGTTATTTATACATGTAACGACTTTTGTAAATAATTCATATATATATATATATATACATAGGAAGATACAAATGTATATATAATGATAACGCACATGAAAATGGATACAGTTTGTCCTTGTTGTACCGATATTGATATTAAACATTGTACTTGAACAAAGAAACTTTTCACTATTAAAAGTTTCCTCGAGCAACTTATGCTGTATTCGATTAAATGATCAAGATTTCTTATTTCAACGATATCCTTTTAAATTCACTCTTTAGAAGATTGCATTGAAAGCATCGTGTTTCCATTGCATTGTCTTGAAACTTTACCAATTAAAACGTCTAATAAAAAGTGATTTTAGTATCGCGTTACGAACAATGAAAAGCTGAATGATTTTCGATAAATTCGTTCATAATCTGTCGTACGATGTTCAGCCCAGCTATAAATAGCAAATATGTATGTAATAACGTTTATTATTAACAAAAAAATGCATAGAATAATATGAAATATTTAACACAAGTATTTACATACAATTTTTGTACTAATGTTGATCTTCTGTTGTACAATGTTGTACTAATGTTGAATTTTATAAAACGTGCACGTACAAAAATTACAAAAAGAGGATATACGGCGTAAGTTAAAATATACAGGAAATTATACGTGGTGGAATTTGATTTAAAACATCACTTTAAGGTACTATATCAACGAGATGAAATTCTTGTCACTTTTCTAAAATTGTTCTTTATATTTCCGTATCGTTGAGAGTGATATTGCTGAAATACAACTGCTTCGTTTCGTCCTTCATAACATTCCGCTTACTACGAAGGATATCTCAAAATTATGCCAACGGATATTTCTACATCTTGAAAAGAGAATTTTTATAGCAGAAAAGAGCATAGTATAAAATAGTGAAGTAGCAAGAAAGGTGACACGATTTTCCGTGTATTTCCTGACCGGTTTGTTAGAACTTTTACCCTCGTAAGAAAAAGATGAAAAAATATATCTGTATGTACTTTTTATATAAACTAACCTTATCAGGGAGTACTAACTAACAGAATAGTTTAGAGTTTAAACTATCGAGTTACTAGACACGAGAGGGGAAAGGATACTTAAATTTTTATAGTATTTGTATAGTATCGTAAAATTGTTAGTTTGATATGTAATTGTAATGCGACAATTACCATGGATCTACCTTTTTATACTCCTTCGTACTTGCCAGATAGTCTCATCAAGAGAAAAGCGCCGATCGCTTGAAGGATCTTTGAGGATCTATTAAGAGTCTTCACTTAAGATTAGATGTACTATTGGTGTGAAATCGATAAATAAGGTGTACAACGCTTGCACAAAGCTGCTTGATAATAATAACGATGGAAATGAAAAATGTGCTCAAGAAATATTTCAGCAGTAAAGATCTCTTTTATGTTCAATTTCAACGTTGTCCACTATTCTCTCTTTTTCGTTACGAATTATCTGCTCATTGAGATATCAATGTATACATTTTTTAAAAGGAAAATTAACGAGGTTTCAAAAAAGCAAAAACCGCCCAAACAATAGGGAAATTAGCAATTGACGCAAGAGAAATTCGAGCAGAGTCACGAACGTAGCATAGTTTCATATTTAAGTTATTTTATTCAATTTTTATGTTCATCAACGTGGAGTATTTTCGTCCTAACAGATGGATACATCTGAGCAAAGAGAAACACAAGCTAGTTTTGGATCTTGTGTTATGATTCAGCGACTTTGTTTGCAAGAGCTCGATTTAAAGCGAAAGAAAAAAAATATACGTGAATTAACGAGAGGCAAACTATTTGGTGATAAGCCATGGAGAATCTTAAATTTGGAAATTGCCCTGCTGCAAGTCGTTCTCGGTAGCTCGCTTTCCTTTCCTTGCTGCTACATTCCTGGAGTCGGCCGATGGTAGGCAATCTATAATTTACTTTAGCCGTAGTTCGAGTTTAAAAGTGAAAAATGTTGGAGTATCGTTGCAACGAGGTGCTTCGTTTCACCAGCGGAATTAATGTTCTCGTTCGAAATTTGTCTGCTCCTTCGATTTTTCTCTTTTGTTTCATATTGTTTTTTTTCTTGCGTGTTCTTCAGGTAAGCAGCGTGAAACTCTGGAAATCGAGGGTAATCGCAGTTCCTTCCTCTCCGCGAAGAGTGATCGTCGCAATAAGCCGAATCACAACTTTTCAACATTTCCAATCTTCTCCCGGTGAGTCCACACCTTTTCTATTTCATCTCCTACGAAATATCCTTCTCATTTTTCCCGTAGACTTGGAGAAATCGGCTCGCTTTTTAAATGATCCAAATAAGTTGCTTAACATTGGTATATTTTTCGGTTACTGTTAGTCCGAGGCGGCAATTTTCCCTCGAAAAGACCTGAAACAGTTCAGAATTAATTTTCACGCCTTCGCTCGTGTCGAGGATAATTTTTCAACTAGTCTTCTCGAGGGATCGCTCGATATATAGACAAACGGGATCAATTCCATCTTGGCTGGTTCCCTTTCCTTTCCTAGCTGGTTTCCATGAAGGAAAGGATTTTAATCGTGAATAGCGTCGTGAAGATCGTTTTTTTCTCGTGATATTTACACGCGCAAAGGATAAGGACGGCGTGGTCGGACTGCAAAGTGTCCCCTGAAAACCAAAATAGAGAACTAGGAGCTTAAAACGAACTCGAATTAGTGACGGTCGACGATTTGGAGCTCGTTTCTCTTTCTCTCGTTTCCTTCCTGCTCTTGGTTTTCCCTTTACGTTCTTTTTTCAACGAAACATTTGGCCAACGCGAAAGGAAGTTCTTTTACGTCGTTCCACGGACTTCAAGCGATTTTTACGTATCCGTGGACCAACTGTTAAACAGTTTCTTTAATTTCGACGCTTGGAATTTTTAATTAACACGCCACCTCAATCAAATCCGTTGACGTCGAGCATTTTACCTTCTCGAATTTTACTTTTCGAATCTCTCCTCCCTTGCATTTATATTATAGTTTTATCGATCGAAAGCGATACACAGTGGTGGTGTTCTCGATGAATTTCGTTCTTCATAACGAGAATCGTTTGTCATCGGATTCCATTGAACGTCAGTAGCGCTCGATTCACTGATCTCCCATTGTCGCGAGCAGATAAAAGCGCGATATGTCCAGACGAGAAAGGGAATTGTTGTTTCTTCCACGAGCAAAGTTGAAATCCGATTAAAAGCTTCGCAGTAGGAACATCGTCGGCGACGGCAAACTCTCTGGCTACATCCGGGCAACATTTTCTCGGCTGATATCGAGTCAGCTACTCTTCGATCCTTGATCTGGTAGGATCAACAGAAATTAAGGAGGCAGGATTATCTGATGGCAACAAGGCCGTATCCTCGCCGGCCATTTTTGTGGAAACATTGAAAACGGGCCAAGAGGTCGACGTAAATGATGGACGAAACTTTTACTTTGTTGGACGGGGATCGCCTGAAACCCGATGAAACTTTTTAGATAAATCAATGGAAGGACAAAGAATAGTTTACCTATGTTTCTTCGATGTTATTGTAATTCAACTTCTTAAAAGTCGTCGTTCCGTCGATCTTCGACGACGGTGAAGTTTGATCGTTAACTTCTGGAGAAAAAAATAAGAAAAGAAGAAAAAAAAAACAGCAGAGCGAAATGCCGTGCAAGGATTCGTTTTCACGAGGCCGGACAAAGAATTAAACGGAGGCTTAAAGAGTTCGTGAGGTACGCCGGAAACCGGAGAAAGCGCGAACTCAGGTCCACTTAAGCGGACGTTACACTTCGTGCTAGAGGATATGCACTTGCGTTTTGAGGTTGCACACTTTCGCACGTTCATTAGCGTCGTCAGTTTACCTGCCGGCGAGGCATACATCACTCGTTTCGTCTTGGACAATCCGAAGTGGTTTCAGGACGTTCACGACAGACTTTGCTCCCTTCTCCCTTTTCGACGCGTAGCCATTAGCAGGTTCCACTTCTTCGTATTCTGTATGACTCGCAGTCATCTCCCAGCTTGATTACGTTGCGTCGTTTGCACTTTGTCACAGGTTCAACTCGAAAACGTTCGATCCGTGACGTAACTATTAGTTTTGGCTTTCTGGTTTAGTTTAGCATCTATATTTCATGCATCGAGAAAAATAAGAGTTGGAAAATCTATAGCGTGCCCGGTGGAAAGTAATACGAGCCTTTTGAATAATTTCTAGTTTAAATGAAGTGTCAGTATTAAGTACCAGTATTCATATGAAACGGTGGCAATGTATTTCGCCTGTCACCGTAATACGAGCCTCATTGAAAAACGAGGAAACAGAAGCTGCGGAAATGAATGAAAATTCAAAGCGCGTTACAAGAATTGGCTGGCTAATCGTCGCAAATATGACGCCAGTATTTGCATATTCGGGACAAGCTGGTTATCAGCTGGCCGTGTCCTGGTACTCGTGAGATTATTCACTCGTGATTTTGCGCGAATATTCAGGCATCACCGAATAATCGTGACATCGTACCGTATCACAAAGGGAATGACGATGGGATGACGGTCCCCTTTTATGGATTTTCCAGGTTCAATTAACGTTAAGGAGTCGGTTACGGTGAACCGTATAGAATACGGCCAAGGAAGAGTTAGGGAAAGATCCCGACTGCCACCGTCTTACCGCAGGTAAACGGTATAAGTTTAGCCGATAATAAAAATCTCAGAGAAAACTAAAGGAAACGGGGGTAAGAAGTTCGGTGTGAGGCGTTTTTCCAAGAGGAAAGCTGGAAGATTAGGGTTTGAGTGCGGCAATAACAAGGCGCGACAAAATAAGAGAAGAGGCAGCGTAAAAACAGCAGAAAGCACGGAGGGAGAGCTGGAACGAAGGAGGGCCGTCTAAGCTGAAACCGGAAAAGCAGCGGCGAGCAAAAAAAGTGGAGAAGCAACGGAAGGGAGGAAGAGAAGCGAGTGGTAGTGACGTGAAACTCTGGATCTTAAGGAGAAGCGGAAGAAACAAGGGGCACGATAGGCGCGAGCAAGAGATGGAATACGAAATGGTGACTGTGGAGAATGCGGTAAAGGGGAGAGGAAAACCGTGTAGAGCGGAGAAGAAAATGGGGCTAACGCGTAATTGGTTGCAGCATGAAGATTCCGTACGTGCTACGGAAGAAAATAAGCTACGGCCTAAACGGAAAGATACAAGTGGGTATGTAATGTAATCAAGCGTTTACAAGCATACAAACTATTACGAAGATAGAATCTAACAGCGAAGAGAACGATTTCGATTAACTTCTAATTTAACATGTACAGTGTACGTATAGGAAGGACAGGTAGAGGAGGTCGCGCGTTCGAGGAATTGGTGTAAAGTTGGAACGCGCAGGGAGGCAAATTAAGATCGTGGAATTATTGGACGTCGGTCGCGCGAACAAGGCCGGAGCATGCGTAGCCCCATAAACCTACATTTAAATTCAATCGCAAGGGAGAAGCGGCGAAGCGAAAGGTTCGCGAGGCATATCCCTTGACGCGCGCATACGCGCAGCCAACGAACACACGACGAGAGTCGAAGAAGAGAAACGGCGATGGAATCAAACAAACGAATAAACAGATATCCGAGAATTTGTCGAAAAGAGAAGGGTAACGAAAGCAGGTAAGGTAAGCCGTGGGAAGAAGAGAGGGGTGTGGATAAGTTGAAAGAGGAAGAACCTGGGGATTCGGGAAGATAGGCAAAGACGGGGAACGGCGAGCAGAGTGGCAAAGCAGAGTGGCGAAGTAGAGTGGTGGAGCAGAGGCGAGGGTGGCGTAAAGGATAGAGGGAGGGATGACGTCATAGTTGAGGGTTGCCCGGGCAACGGGGAAGCGGTTCGCCGCCGCGTCGGGACACCGTCGTGCGTCGCCACCGCCGCCGCGACGTAAAAATCAATTTGGACCTTGGCTAGGTGACCGTTCGCTCGGCGCTGCGTCGCGGCTGCTCCGGCGGCTCGAGGCTCGAGAGCAGCACGCTTCCCTTCCGGAGCTGCCGGTCACCTCGCCACCGAGTGAGCGAGCGAGCGAACGAGCGAACGATCGAGCAAGCGAGCGAGCTAGCTAGCTAACGACCAACCGACCGACCGACTGACTGACTAGCCGACCGACCGACCGACTAGCCGACCGACCGACCGCCTGACCGATACCGCACCGCGAGCAGTAGCTCAGTCGCGAGTCGTCAACCGAGCGGGTACGCCAGACGGTAGAGAACGCGTCTGCCAGCGAGCGTGTACGCTGACGCGCACACTTACACTTGTCGCACGCGGCCGACCGACCACACTCTCTCTCCGTTCTCCTATCTCGACGCTCTTCGATCATATCCGACGTCTGTGCGTTCACGCGGACAATGATCCATGAGGGGAAGATTCGCATCTCGCTACGCTGACAAGCATCGCCGCGGTCGCAGCCTGTTTCAACGTTTATCCTGCGGATCTTTTTCCAGCGGGTGCACGCTGCACGAAGCCGGGCGAGCGTAGTTTTGTGCGCGAGGATGATGAAACGACACGAGTGGACAATACGAACCACATCGAGGGAGTTTGAGCAGTTACGCTTCGAGGAACGTTTGTAAACAGAGAGAAGAGAAGCTCCGGCCGGGTTGTTCCGGTCGAACGAGGAGGGTCGCGGGAGCACCGGCTTCCTGATCTTCCTCCTAACGTAAACTGTTCTGTGCCGTTCCATAATCAGCGGTGTGTCGATCGAGGGCATATTGTCGAGAAGGGCGGAAAAAACGGACCAAAGATTTGGAGCAGGTAGCATTTTTCAAAGGGAAGAGACGAGTGGTTCTCGGGCGAGACGAGTGGTTCTCGGGCGAGACGAGACGCTCTCGAAAGTTTCCCGGTTTTTTTCGTGGTCGAACACTCGAGGGATGAACGAGTGGCGTGGAAAAGACAGATCGGTCGTGGAAGCGTCGAAATCGCGACGAAAATCATGGCTGATCGAACGGTCAGAGTAGTAACGGTTTTACGTTAAATCAGGAGGCTGTGTGCTTCGTAGAGCTGTGGTGTCACGAGGAAGGAGCCCACGGTGTGACGCATGCGACGTGCCGTCTATCGCGAGAGCTGTGCGTCGTGGAAAACATCTGCGCGACCGGTGAAGCTTTTAACTCGTGTGCCTCCCCGCTCTGACGTATTACGTCGACGAACGGAACCAGCGTGGTCCTTGCGTGCTGTGTGATCCGCAACGGGCCTCGAGCGAATAAAAAAAGCTTGCGCGTGCCGAGAACGATACAGGCTGAATCAGCACGGCCACGCACTGTTCGCTGATCGTTTCGCGGACTATGCTCGAGAATCGCTCGAGACCAGTTCCGTTCGCGAGTCACTTCGGGGAAACCGCGAAAATATTCTAATCGTTGCTGGACGTTGAAAGCCTTCATTCGCGATCGAACGTTCGTCGTTGAAGAGTTTTCTTTCTACATTCGGTTCGGTGTTCGAATTCATTCCTTTTAAAACGTTCATATCGACGACACTACAACTTGAAGAATCGAACGCGTGTTATTTTTGCCAAAGATTGGTACAACCGGCAGAAGACGGAAAGAAGGTGACATCGTTGTGCAGTTTCGGTTTCTTTTGGATGAAAAGGATAAGCAACGATGATCCGGTTGATGAGAATTAATTGACAAAGAAAGATAGAGATAGATAGATAAAGAGAGAGAGGAAGAGAGAGGGAGAAAAAAAGAGAGAGAGAGTGTGTTTAGCCAACACGGGGAGTTTCTACTTGGAAGGTTTGCATCGATCACACTCGACGCAACAACGCGTCCGGTACGCGTTGGGTTCGAGAAGCTGTCGTGAATTCATTAAAATATCACGCTTCGTCGGTTGCCGCGTGGTTCAAACGAGAATGTTGCAGAGTACGTGGCTGGGCCTCGATAGGCAGTTTCACGCGTGAATGAAAGTAGAAAGAGTCGCTCTGTTTTGCACAGCACTCGCGACCCCGACAATGTAGCAGAATCGTTTCGATGATTCTCGAGGATATTCTGGAGCAAGGGTCGGATCGTAGCTGTTAATTCGATACTACACGTTGCACGCCAGGATAAGAGACGAGGAAGAACAGGTGGAAGATCTTGTGCTCGATACCGATCTCGACTTTGTCGGAGAGAGAAAGAGGGAAACACGCAGAGAAACGAGTACTAGGCGGAAACTCTCGGTATCGATGATGGTGGAAGGCAAGTTGCCAGGAGACGATTGGTTGTCGTGGTGCTTGCGTTTCTCTGGTACGAGCTGCTCTTGCTAATATCGCGAGTCAAGTGGCAAGTAAACAAAACGATAAAAGCGAAGGAATGCCGAGATACGATGACGGACTTGGTGGTCGTGCACGATCTTAGGATCGCGGTGCCGTTGTCGGCGTCGTCGTCGTCGTCGGCGTCGTCGTCGTCGACACGTATCTGGTGGGAACGCCGCCGGTGTTGCACGATCAGCTAATACAGATAGATAGATCGTTCGAATCGCGACAGGCCTCGAGCACGACCGGCTGCGCTAGGAGATTGTCGAGGACTTTTTAGCTCGAACGATCCGTCGAACGAAAGCTTCGAGGAATTCCCTCTTCTGTTGGTTCAGCTCGAGGACGAGCTATCACTTTTCCTCCGGCAATTCCACCCAGTTGAGCTTTAGCCGGATTATTTCTTCAGACGGATCGAGAAGTAGAATTCGCGAGGAACACGCGAAGAACAGCGATCGAGGAAAACACACGAATGCGATCAAGGTACAAGAACAGCGATAATCGAGGAAAACACCACCGCGGAGATATACTTGAAGAACGTAAGCCGTCGAATTACGAATATTAAGGCGGCATTCAGACATAAAAATCTTTATTCGTCGCTCGACGTGCGAATTGCTGTCGAAAACGCGTAAGCGCGTCTCACGAACAGAGTCCTTCTATATATAATCGAAGTCGAGATAATCGTTCGCGAACTAATTGTTATGGCGAACTATCGAACAGTCCGGAGGTGAACGAGACTGAAGAAAATTGAAAAAGAGTACGACGAAGAAATTACATTAATAAAAATAATAACGATAGTAACAATAACAAATAAGGAGAAGAAGTAAGAGGAGGGAAGAAAGGTGGACAAATTTAGCGAAGAGAAAGAAAACTATTCCACCTTCGAGCATGGCCTCGGTGGCAGCGTGGCTGCCATTCGCCCGTGCGGCGGCGATTGGTTGGGTGCCGATCGCGACACATCCACTGCCACCGCCGCCGATCCCCAAGGATCGTCGCAAGGCCGATGACGAAAAGCTGTTGATAAACGTGAGCGGCCGTCGCTTCGAGACTTGGAGGAACACCCTCGAGAAGTATCCGGACACTCTTCTCGGTTCGAACGAGCGCGAGTTCTTTTACGACGAGGAGAGCAAGGAGTACTTCTTCGACCGTGATCCAGACATCTTCCGTCACATACTCAACTATTATAGAACCGGTAAGCTTCACTATCCGAAGCACGAATGTCTGACGAGCTACGACGAAGAGTTGGCGTTCTTTGGTATCCTGCCGGACGTGATCGGCGATTGTTGCTACGAAGATTATCGCGATCGGAAACGGGAGAACGCGGAACGTTTGATGGATGACAAGCTGAGCGAGAATGGGGATCAGAATCTTCAGCAGTTACTCGATATCAGGCAAAAGATGTGGAGGGCATTTCAGAATCCACACATCTCGACGGCGGCTTTGGTATTTTACTATGTAACCGGTTTCTTCATCGCCGTGAGCGTGCTGGCGAACGTGGTCGAGACCGTGCCGTGCGGTAATCGTCCGGGACGCGCCGGTACGCTTTCATGCGGCGAACGTTACAAGATCGTCTTCTTCTGTCTGGACACCGCGTGCGTCATGATATTCACCGCGGAGTATCTGTTGAGGCTGTTCGCGGCCCCGAGTCGGTGCAAGTTCGCGCGATCCGTCATGTCCATCATCGACGTGGTCGCCATCCTCCCGTACTACATTGGTCTCGGCATCACCGACAACGACGACGTATCCGGTGCTTTCGTTACGTTGCGCGTCTTCCGTGTGTTCCGGATCTTCAAGTTCTCCAGGCACTCGCAAGGTCTAAGGATTCTCGGTTACACCTTGAAGTCTTGCGCCTCGGAGCTTGGCTTCCTCGTCTTCTCCTTGGCCATGGCCATCATCATATTCGCCACAGTGATGTTCTACGCGGAGAAGAACGTCGATGGAACGAACTTCACCTCGATTCCTGCCGCATTCTGGTACACCATCGTCACGATGACTACCTTAGGGTGAGTTGTGATTTGCATTTCGCTTTTCTTCGGTTTAATGATCTGGCTTCCGAGTCAGCCACAGAAATTTATTTGTATCCTGTGGCAATTTAACCTGAACTCACGCGACGAGCGAAAATGTTTTCTCTTAACGCTCGTCAAAGATTTTACAATGTTAAGATCTAGTTTAGATACACCGCTTCTTACCTCCTTGACTTTTTGTTCTCGAGTCTTTCTCGTGCTTCCATGAAAATTCCGAGAAAAACAATGCGTCATATAATTTTTTGAGATAAGAATGTATCGAATAACGAAACGTTAAAAGTAACATATCTCGACCTAATATGGAACTCTAACGTTATCGGGAATGTACGGAGTACCGAGATAGCCAGGGTAACTCGTAGCTCCGACTGGATATGTGTCGAATGAAACAGAAGTAACGGGTGCATCTGTGAAAGTAATTGGCTCCGTGTAAACCGCCCGAAGCTGGAACAAGTACCAGTCTCCAGTGATATTTTTAAACAGAGGTCGTTGTCGACCTTTTTACCTCGAAGAGCTACGCTGCTTTTTCTAAATATCTACAGTAAAGTAGAAGCACCGACCCCGAAAGTCTCGCTGACAATTTCTTCCACGTCTCTCGCGTTTTAACCCTTTCCGTTTTCGTCGTAAACTTATCTGCCTTCCTTTCCCTCCTTGGCTGTGAATTAAAGTGACCGATCCTTTCTGTGCTTTCTCAAACAATGTGACCACGAAACCGGGAGAATCCCGACTCTCGTGTTTGTTTTTAATCTCCCAAAAACGCTACCTCCTTCGCGAAAGGGAGAAGTTCGTTCTCTATCGCAAACTAAATTCAATTCTTTTTTATTTTTTCTTCGATTTCCCAGAGGCGTGTTTCTCCTTTTTTAGTCAGAATATTGCAGAGGGAGGAACAACGTGATTTTTATAAAAGTTTGAACGTTGCGAATACAGCAGAATTGATAAAGAGCGTTTAAAAAATTCAACCATCTCTTTTTTCGGTTTTATTACCTATCGATGAATAATGTCTTGTTTTCCGTATAGCAGCTGAACCATCTTTCGCGTAATATAAGAAAAACTGGATATTTACGGGAAGCGACGGAACGATGAAAAAATTAGGGAATTTTCTCTCTACACCCAACAGATTCATACAGCCATTCGGAAATATTAACGTTCCCAGGGGATCAAACTCTATACGAATTCTCGATACAAATTTCGTCGCATTTCGTCGTCCCTCGACGACCCCCTGTATCGGAAATAATAACGTTAGGGGAATGACGACAGTAGGTATAGTGGAAAAATTCAGTCTGTTCGCTTCCGGAAAGGGACAACGTCCTATCTCTATCTTCCTCTATTTCCGACCGTCAAACGAAATCTATGTCAATGGTATTTTCATTTCGTTTTCGCACGGACAGCTGACAATCAGCGTAATCTTAGTCGCGCAGCGGGTGGTCTGGTTTAGGTGGTCTTGTCGTTCGTGCGAGAGCCAAATTCGTGTTCACGTCGTATGTTGAACGGAAAATGCTTCAGGCTGATCCCGTTGCTCGACTTTCATCCATCGTGATCCAATTTGAAATTTAGGAAGTGTAAAAAGGCTCCAATGAATCGGAGTGCTCTTTCGCAATTCTAACACCTCTCTGCCTCTCTCGAACAAGCGTTCGTTCGAGCCAACTATCCAGCCGTGGCTAGTCGTTTTAAAAAGTTACTGCGCCAAACTGCGTTTCCTCTGATCCACGATCACGCCGGCAGCATATATAGCCTCGTTGAGCTATGAAGTTTTTCAACGGCTACGAACAAGTTGATAGTTTCGATAACGAGATTCAGAATAGCCCGGATGAATAGATTTATCA
Source organism: Bombus huntii (assembly GCF_024542735.1). Lineage (NCBI taxonomy): Eukaryota > Metazoa > Arthropoda > Insecta > Hymenoptera > Apidae > Bombus > Bombus huntii. Next base: position 5,758,664 of record NC_066246.1, read on the forward strand.
TTCGCGTGCAATCGTTTTGCGGCGAGATCGAAAGAAACAACAATGGACGGTTGATTAATCAATTTTTCCGATGGACGCAGATCGAGGAATGTATGTGGTTCATTAAAGGATAATCACGATTCATTATTGCACAGGTTAGGACGCGGCCATTCAGATACAAGCGTTCCATCGATGGAATTAATAATAGGCAGCGTTTTCACATTGTCCTCGTTAATTACATATTGCGATTTAGACTGCTCTCTGTCTTCTTCTTCGTCCGTCTCTTCGTTCTTGTCTCTCTCGAGTGCTCGTAGTTTCATTTACGCTTCAGCACGTTGCTTTTGATAATTTTAATCGCGCAAATCGTTAAATTGTCGCACGCGTTTAAATGCATAAAACACGACTGTTGACAGAAATCGATTAGAACTCAGGTGTGATTCAGATTCTGATCGGATGGTTTTTTCCAATCTTCTCCTTCTTTCTTCCAGATCCGCGTAAAATAAATCCGCGTCCAGATAAAACTTCGTTACATTCTACTGCGAATTAAAAAATATGTCTTGTCAATTAATTTCGTTTATATATACACTGGGTGACGAAATTTGATTTAAAGCAAAGTTGAACATCGAATACGTTAGACAGATGCAGGCTCTTATCGCGAGTTCCGTTCTCGAGCGTACAGGTATGCTGGTTCGCTTTCAAATTGGCCGCAAAAAAAAAAAAAAAAAAAAGAAAAGTTCGCCTTCGAAAGCTGCGTCGTCGTTTGTTACACTCCGTTTATCCTTTCGACGTATTTTTCGATAAAACGTGAAAAGGGCGAACGAATACTCTGCTGACTGAAATTACTGGGGCATCGCGAGAGAAAAATACAATGCCTCTGTTGCTACTGTAAATATTTTTCGGTTTAAATAAACTAAATGACTATGTCTTGGGAAACAAGAACGCTACAGGAAAGGTGGAAACAATAAATGGAACGTAATGCTACGGAAAAAGATTTTATGTATTACCATTGCGTATAAATTGGATTTCAGTTTGAATGTAAATTCGAGTTTTGATGTGAATTCGAGTTTGAATGTTTGAATTTCGATTATTTCAATTCGAATGTTTGAATAAAAATAAAAATTCGAGTGGAAATATAATCGTCGATTAGAAGAAACTGACTGCTGAATGTCGGTGCATACTTATTTGCTGTGAACTCACGATCGATCGTGGGCTAACGTCGCCAGTTTTTTCCTATGTCAGCGGCAATCGCCTCTCAGTTTGCGTGTCCAGGCTAGTCCAGGTCGGTTCCTTCAAACTTTAACGAGAAGGATCAACAGGTGCCTCGAGGATTTCTCTAGCAGTCTTCTAACGCGATACTTTTCAAATCTATTTGAACGCCAGACAAATGGTCGTTGTATCGAAATTCCTACCACGACTGGTTTACTGTATCGAACTTCCATTCCTATTAACTGGTAGGATATACCGCCGGTTCGACGATTGACGATGCTTTTAGTCTGACTGAGAACTTAGATAAATCTTCGATTATACGTTACAGTTTCCTGCGTTTCGATAAGTGTCAAAAAAGAGAAAGGTTGTCGTTTGATGATGAAAATATCAAGCCACGGTACCCATAAATTTCCATCTCCGATATTAATTTACGTTTCTCATGGAACGCAGTTTGGCTCTTTGCATCGTGCTATTCATTCAGCTTTGGCTTTTCAAGCTCGCTTTCGAACAGAATCTGGGATCGCTGTTCGAGTTCCATTACGGTGGTATGTTAATTAAGTTTTGTATGTTGCCATAGACAAAGTTCCATGCTTGTTCAGTATCCCTGTAGCTACCTCTCTTTTTTTCTTTTTGAAGAATATCTAAATTTTATAATATAAATAGCGTCGCACTTTTTTCATACTTTCAATGCAGTACGTTTCTTTCCTATCGTTTTTGTTCTTTTCGCTTTATAACGTAGCCGAGTCCTCTTTGCCATAAAACGAACAATACTTACTCTTGAAATCTCGTTTCGTACATTTTCTTTCGCGTGGCCCATTTTTTCGAAGAAGTCGGTGATATGACATGCGCGAACGTATCAGGAAGAAAGTAAAAAGAAACGAGCCATTGAAGCTGAAACATCTCTTTTCACCTTGGTTTGCCAATTTTCTTCTCACCTCGTCTCAGTCACTGTTCCCCTTTCCAAATCAACGAAATTCTCTCCTCCGTTATCTGCAGCCTCCAATTTTCGCACGGTCGAAAATAACGGAGCGAAAAAACATGCAAAAATTGCACAACTTCGGTCGGGCCAGTTACTTCTGTAACTGTACGCTGCGGTGGTGCAACGTCGCGTGCATTGCGTACAATTCATGCAGTTCACGTCACAGAAAAGGGAAAGGTTATCTCGTTCCTGTGAAAAAATGTGCATCCTTTTTGAAGAGTGGAAAATGCGGTAGAAAGTACGAGTCATTGGAAACTAGCACAAAATGTTACTACAGAGAAGACGATACGAATGGTAAAACGGTGAAGGTGGAATTATTATTTTTAAAAGAAGATATTTGTTTGCTTGACGCGAGCCTACGAGTTCGTATTTCGTATCGAACCAGTGTATAAAAAGATGAGTTCTGGAAACAGATTTGTATACGATGCGCTCCATATTTGACGATGCGCGAAAGAATTTCGAATTTTCTGCATCGCGTGCGAAACTTTGGAGCAACGTTGCTGAAACGAATATATCTCATGGAATAAAATATCGCGCGGTTTTTGTTAAACGAAAAACACACTTATGCAATTTTTCGAACCTTGATCATTTTTTTCAGATTTTTTAAAAACAATTCTGTATCGAATTTTGTACGTTGCTATTCGTTAGTAACGAACTGTAATAGTTCGTTCGATTTCGTAGCAGGCACAGCTGTTTTATTTCGATAAACACGAGTATGCTTCTCGTAGTTGGCATTTTTATCGGTTGCGAACGTGGATAAAGGAAGTTGTTTCGGAAAAAGTTCACACGACGAGGCATTAAGGGATTTGTGGGACAATCAACTCCGTCTCGTAAAAGGAAGAAAAACTACGGTTAGCTTCGACTTTCCCAGCTATTTTCCTCCTGGATATAGATATCCAAACGCGCAGTTTGTACTCGTTTCGAATCGCCAGCCGATTTTAGAACCTCGTGGCCGATTCAATCACGGATTCGTCTATCGGTCAATCTTTCACCGATAGCTTCGATCGTAACCGATTTAACTTTCTGGATGAGAACTCCTTAAATCGTAGCACTGTTCGTTTTACGTGCAACGAATATGTTTGTAGCGAAGTCGTGAACGTTGAGAATCGACGAGCTTCGCTCCGCTTCGATGTAACTTCCTTTTAAATAACGAATAAAAGGAAGAAAGCAAAAGAAAAAAAAAGAAGAGAAAGAGCACGTTCTATCGTTTCCTGTTGTCGATGCACGCCTGTTTCGTGTAATTTATCGAACTTCCGGATACCATGCTGGACGGAAATGGTTGGAAAACGTGTGCGGTTTTCGTCTCGAAATATAGCTATGATTTTTTAATCGAGCACGAACAAGTTCATCGCACATCGAAGCACGTATTCGTAGAAATCGGTTTCTGGTGCAAGTTTTCTCGCACGTAAAGCTTGATAAAGTTCAATTTTATTGATCTAGACCAGACGGCGTTTAATCCTACCTAGCGTGGTATACGATTTAACGTAAATCCGTGGTTTTATGAAACGTGATAAGGGATCGTTAACAAACTTTCAATATTTCATACACTTCAATGTCAGAAGCATAATCTCCATTGGCGCAAGAAAAATTATTTTGCTAAATAATATATGGCGGTGTAGTGGAACACGAGGATCGTCCCAAAATTACGCTGATACGAGATTTTCCCTGTTATTTCCTCTCAATAACCCGCCTCGGAAGATTTATCACGCTTTCATCGCGACGTGGAGAGACAGGCAGACATCAGCAATTCGAATTGAAACAGGGAGATAGGAGGACAGAAAGAGAGAGAGAGATAGAAAGAGAGAGAGAGGGTGGGGAGGAAGAGTAACGATTAGAGGAGCGAGATAGACGAGGAAAAACAAAATTTTTACAGCGTGAATTGTCTTCGGCACAAGTAACGCTAGTGTAGGAAATACGTGTGATAAAAGATAGCCAATTCCTCGTTAAATTTGCGATAAATAGCCGAATTGAACGAATCACTGGAAATACATGGAGTAACGTGGAGTGAAAAAGCGAGCGAATGGCTACGTTAACTCTTGTTTAATCAACGATCATTTGGACCATTATTCTCGGGCTAAGCAAATCCTCTGGAATATTTTTATCAGGACAAACAATCGGGATATCGAAATTTCTTGTTCGACGAGTTTGTGTACGTAAAACGCGGGCGGACTTGGTTTTTCGTCGAATCACCCTACTCGAATTTTATTCCTTATTTGTCATCGGGGTCGAGCTATAATCTCTTTATTTGAGAAGCTCGCGGAACGGATCGAGAAAAAAGGATGATGGAACGCGATGGAAGGAGACTGAGAGGCGAAGATACGGGAAAAGTCGTTCTGGCTGGAAAATCCCAGAGATTCAACCGCGGCTAAGTCGATACTGGTACGTGGAGCGGATTTTCACAGTGGATCTGCTGACTGCGAATCGAATATTCATCTCCACCCTCTCGTTGGCGAGACAGGGATCATAAGCGTATCGGATCGCAGGGTTAAAAAGATTCTCATCGATATGTACCACGTTGAAATGCGGTCATCGTCGAGTTCCCTCTCGATCAGAATCGAACTACAGAAATGATTTCTACTACTACTGTTCGAGAAAAATTCTGCGTTGCGTAACTATTTTCCAGAGGATACGTGAGTTCGATGCTCATGAATTTAAATAAAACGTTTGTTCGATGCTCGATCCTTCTTTTCGCGATTCTTCTTCACGGCGGGCCACGGCAGCTCGACTAGCTCGATTAAAATTAAAAATAAAATATTATTAGCGCGTTTCGATGGCTTCGTGCCTCTTTGTGACGTCGATTAGTCGGCGTAACGGTGCATTTGGAGCGACAACTATCCACTTTGATATCGGCGATTGAATTGGGGACCAACGAAGAGGGTGCGAGAAGGCAAAGGCGACGAAAGTGAGCAGATAAGAGGACAGAGCGAGCGAAAGAGAAGAGTACGAATAACGAAAGCGGATGAACGATCGGCAAACACTTCTCGGTCGCCGAGTTCGATTGGCAACCGGCCAAAATAACCTCCGTGTACACGGAACACATTTCGCTCAGGTGTGGTCTCATAAAACCGAACCTTCAGTTTCTTTTTCAATCTTTGGACACGCATACTGTGTGTACCGTTAAATCGGATCAACGCATGGAAAATGATCGTATTTTCACGTCCCTATTTCCGTCAAGGATCTTATTCTTTTGTTATTCTTTTATTGTTTAGTAAAAATTTGAAGAGACAGAGAGGCGTAAAATTTTGCTGACATAATACAAGCTTGATACTGTGCGAAGGACTAGCGATAGAAATTGATGATTTTACTCGCGAGAGATATGGAAGTCGTTTGATACGAACGAAAGATTGGACGAATAGACGATGCGCCATATAAAAGTTTTATGTATACTTACGTCAAATTACTTCCGAGTAGGAGCGTCGTCTAATTAGTCGTAAAATTTTCATCGAGATTTATGTAAATCAGCGTTTGTACGATGAAAATAATAACGGAGAATCGTAAAAGATATGAAATTTAACTCGATATGGAGATTTTGATAATATTTTGGAGGGTGGTAGTGATTTCATATACGGAAAGTATATAGAAAAGGTTGAAGAGTTGCGAGTATTCAGCGGTGAAATAGCCAGGATTTTCACCTTCGACGAAATTGACTCGCGTTCGACTCTTGAAGAGGTTGAAAAGATTTTCCCTGGAATATTTCCTTATCACTCGATTACTATTGCCTCTGGCGTTTATCGTTAACTATTACAAGATGTCTTGGAAATTTTCTCCGAGACTACATTTTACACGAAGTGTGTTTTATCGATGTAATAGTTGAAGCTCGTGGAGTAAATTTTCTCATATTGCAAAGCGATGGTTTTTTAACGTACGAGTTGCCTAGCTGAAATTACTGGAAGTTTTTCACAAGCCTGACAATAGTTACAGTCTCTATCATAATTCTATCAAGGTAATTTTCTTTTGAGAAACTTTGTATAGAAAAAGCGTCGTTATCTACGACAGTATAGCCTAGGAAGATTTTATGTCTGCATTAGTAGGGAAATAGCGAAAAATTCTAGAGGAAAATGGGGTCGAACGATATCGACGGAGAAAAATTCTAGGGGGAAAAACGGCCGTGCACGGTACACGAGCCACGTTTAGATTAAACAGGAGGGGAAAAACCTGAGCAGTGTTCAATTAACTATAGTAAGCTGAACCTTAATGATCCTTCGAATATAGGGGTAGCTTGTCTGTCAGGACGTTTTCCTCACATAAGATCGCTACATGTTGCGTGCCGTGTAATATAAACTCCGAATCAATCTTCTTCGTTGGATTCAGGAGAAAAACGTGAAAGTGGATGGGACAAAAAAACTACGTGTATAGCATGTTCGTGGAAGTTGTCGGATTGAGAGAAATCCTTGGAAAAGTGGGCACGGTATTAAGGGCTACAGTATCTCTTTCATTAAATACTCTTTTCCTTCTCATCGTGGAAATTGTTAAAACTTTGGTACTTTCGATTGTTCGATCAATCGCGAATATTAAGCGAGTCTTTTTTTATCAGATTTTTCAACTACCGGAAACGCGGAGACAAAGAGTCGTAGAATTATATTTATCGAGTAGTAAAAATTTGTACGATATTATTTTATATTTCATGAACGAATGCTATTACCGCAATTTTAATGGAACGTTCTACCTATCGCAATTTCCGGGCCTCTGCTTTCATTTGTGGCAGAAAAAAGAAAAAAAAAAATAAGAGAAATGGAAGGCCGAAATTGTCGTTGCAGTGGCTTCAGCTCGTCCGCGTTCTGCAAAGTTCCGATCCATTTAGTCTAGCCAATTTGCGAATTCAAAGTGGACCAACTGACGAATTCGTCGGCCTAACGCGTGTTTCATCTTTGCCCTTGCTGTCTCACCATTTTCCACGACAAACCCAGCATAGTAAAATTCTTTCCTGGCTGATGGTCTCGTTCGCGTTGAATACCCTACGCTCGTTAAGTCCGCTTATTCGCTGAATAACCTCTGGATCCCGTAACTTGATGGTAATTCGGTGGTTGTCCTCTCGCTGTTCGTTCTCAGTGACCATTAAAATTGCACACGGTCACTGATAACGCGGAAATTACCGAGTTATTTTCTGGTTTCGACCATCGACGCGGTTCCCTGTTCTCATTTGCAATCTTATGTCTTAAACGATTAGCCAGTTGCACGAAGATCCAAGCGCTGTAATAATAAATTGAAACGGTTGTCCTCGTAGCATGATAATGGGAATTGCACCGCGGAATTGCAACGAGGAAGAATTGCAAGGACCGAGTAGTGCACCGAAGAGAAAGGATATTACGCGCGGTTTCGTAGCCCTGCTGACGCTCGGATAGGAATTTTGAACGATCCTTTTTAATCGACCAGGAAACGGCTCACGATATCGAGCCACGTACTCTTCCTTGCTAGCCGTTATGACGTCCTTTCTCGAGGGGGTGGGTAATTAGGTTTGTTGAGCCTCGACGTGACATGTTTTTGCAATACGTCTCGCCACAGAAGCCTGGTGCTCGTGATCGCTACTACGTCGACGTCAGCCGAGATTTCACGGCATTTTACGGCAATACCGGTCCACCGTGTAATTGCCAATAGGAAATTACAAGATCGTCGCAGATTAACCGAGAATCGCGAAGAATATTCGAAAATTCATAGATAATAGGTCGGTCGAGCTCGTAAATGGCTAACAATTCCCAATAGGATCCGTGGCGGAGGAACAGAGCAGATTCGATAGACATATGATACTCGTTGTTACTCGCAATTAATTCCCTATCCCTGTGTATATCAGATTAGGCAAGTAATAGCGGGTGAGCGCGTATCAGAGGTCGCGGTTAGGTGGATAAATTTCGCATTTTCGATCGGGAGGCAGCAATCGAGAGGCACCAACCGAAAATATAGTGGGCAGCTGGGATGAAAATGGAGATAGAAGCGTGCATGGTCTCGTAGGCTCGTTGGGACTACAGAATTGCATAACGAACGAGCGAACGAGAGCGAAACACTGCGAGAGATAACGTTCACAGAGGCTAATTCGTGCGACGGCCTCATTAACCACCACCCTCTTTCTCCGTCCTCTCCTTTTTTTTTTCTTTGAGAGAAAAGCCGCTTTTTTCCCAACGAAGTTGCGTTACTTGAAATTCTTCCTTCGAAAGGGTTTCGAGTTGCCTCTCTTCCTCTTTTTTACTTCGAAGGTAATTTACTGCGTTAAACAACATGACTCGCTTCTATATTTTCTACGTCACTATTGTATGCCTTCACGGGACTTCTTAACCATTGTAAATTTCCATCGTAATGAATGCGAGAAAAATTTGAATAATCCATGCTATCTTCTGGTATTCTTCTTTCGAAATCCGTCCGCCGAGAAGTAGCTTTGTTCGTTCTCGAATGTCGAACGTGTCACGGTCCTATTTGTATTATTTGTGAAAAAAAATGAAAAAGAAGGAGTTTCGTGAAGCGAAGTATACAGCGGCGCATCCTTTTCCGCTTCTCATCGAATCGACTCGGCGAACAATTTTTAATGGGCTACCGCGTCGAGACTCGCCTACGGGAAGGCTGCATCGAATAACGAGTCGCATATTATAGCCTAACGGTGTAGCGTATGTTTTAATTAGAATAATTGAAACGACGATGCATACTCCTAATATTACACCAAATATTTTTTCTCGTAATATTTTGAGCGTGGCTCGGGCCTTGCCATTTGTACGACGTTAATCTCGGTAATAGGCTTCAAATAGGTTAAACGTCAAACTCCAGCGATCCTAGAGATATTAAAGAAGTAGTTCGCTACGCGTTGTGCCTCTGTGAGCTTTAATGGACTCCACGATAAGGAGAAATGTAAAAAAAAAAAAAAAAGAAAAGAAAGGAATAATTGTTCGGAGAAAAAGAGGTGGCTTACTATGAGGCATTAGTATGATAGTCTCGATCGGAATTAAAATAATTGAAGATCCTTGCAGATGGGAGTAACGATGCTTTCTGGTCGTTTACGGTTAATGTTTCTGGCTTGTTCGATATTGCGGTTGTTCGAGTTTGCCTGTCGAGTTGAATCGTTACGCATCTACGATGATTTTAATAACATTCTCTCGAAGTATTTGAGTATTTTGAAGCTTTACATCTTCACAGTTAATAAAAGCCGCGAATATTTTTCGATAAATCGTACGCAGAATATACTTTGCATCGGTAGATAATTACTCTCCTTTTTGTTTGTAAAAAGTGTAAACGCATCGAAGCGATAGTCGATAACGATTCGATATTTGCGCAATTATTTTACGGTTTAGAGCGTATAATAATGTTTTATTATAATTATTCTGCCACGCGACGATGAAAACGATGACGACGACAACGGTGGCGCGAATTTATAATGGAACTTTCATTGGCCATCGATTTCCTGTCGTTCCACGCGGCGGGACTTCGTGGCCAGGCTTCCTTCTGGAAAGCGATAAAAATATACTCTGCCACCACGCGGGACACTCGACCATCGTTCACCATCGTTTCTCGGACGCGACAGACGCCTAGTATCTAGCATGGTTCGCCTCCACGTTGAATAACAACCTCGAGAATACGTGTCACTGTTGTTTCTTCGTTCCTGCTTACCTTTCGTTAACCCTTGCGATTATCGGTTCCGATCTAGTCCTCTTTAACAGATCAAAAGGTTCGAAAGTCGATCGTATGGATGTCGAATATTCAATGAAATTAATAGATCGCGGTTGTGTTCTTAATTCTTAATATCGTGAAACGATCTTGGGATTATTCAGGGCTTAATCAGTTCATTCAGGGCGCTTCGCTCGCAAATACGAGCCAGTGACTAATCAATGCAACAGGCTGCTATGGTCCCCAATAAAATGCTAATGGAGCTCCTGTCATCGGTGTATTACAACGGCGAGCACGGCGAGTCGATTGCTACGAATCCATCAACGATTCAAATCATGGAAATTTTACCTCGCAATCGCTGCGAACCGTCGCGTCACGTCGTTTCCATCGTCCCGCCTGTCCCGATATTAACGCCAGTACGTGGAAAATTCCCCGCGTTTCAGATAAAAAGATACGTGAAAATCAATTCGTGCAAACAATTGCAAAATACGGGCACCAGGCGTTTCATAGAAGTCGTTAAGCCTCGTTAAGCTTACACGAGTTACATGGATTTAAATGGCTCGAAATTTCTTTATCAATATGCATCTGCTGTTTCCTCGACCATTTAACGTAAATTATGATACACAATCAGTTTCTTGGATCGTTTAGTATCGACTTGAAGTCACTTTACCTCAATCGTAGCTCGTTGTAACTAAACTGAATGAGATTTTGCCAACTATTCGACCAATTATTGGAGGTCGATTATCCGATCGCCCGGGTCTTTCGTCGAAACAGGAGAATCCAGCCCTCCGAAATACACCTTGTTCGATCCTCGATAGGTTGTTCGTTACGGTGATGATGCATAAAAGGTCGGAGGGTAGTCTTGTTTATCGGGTGACCATCGTGCTTCTCGATTATCGCTTCGAGTCGAAAAGAGAAACCGAACGAGTAGAATATTCCAGAAATCCGATCGATGAGGAACAACGTCTCGTCTCGTTTCGTTTCGTTTCACGATTCGAACGACGCCCTCGGACTTAATCCGGATTCACGTTTGATCGTTAATTAAAACCCGCTCAAAGGATTTGGTTTCGTTTGAGTTTTCTCGAGGGAGCCAGCGACGAGAATATTTAACCGAGGATGAAGCTTTCTCTGGTTCTGGGCCGCGTTTCGAGCGCACGGTCTGCATGGAAGTCGATGCGAATTCGTCGGATTTCCGGCGGCAGTCTAACGCAGGGAACGCGAAAGTTTCCCGTGGCAACCCGATCGGCCTGCAATTGCCGAATAATTGGACCGGAACGACGGAAGAGATAGGTTAATTGGAAGATTCAACGGCGTGTCCGGTTTCAAGACGCGAGTCTCGTCGTCGGGTTGCTTTCGTTAAACATTTCTACGCGTTAACTCTCGCTGGCCGTGTTTACGACTCGTTTTTACGGCCATGCAAATTCACAGGAGTAAAACGCCGACCGTGGAACATTAATACCATGCAAATGCTCGGTCGCTCGCTGTTTCTGTATGTTTTCATTGGTGGCGGCGCTCTACCTTTCTGTTCTCTTTTTTACGCTGTCGTTTTACCTTCGAGTAGATTTGGCGAGACGAATCCTTCGAAATACTAGCATCCTTCGTTATATCCAATTTTGTTCTTCAGCGTCCACGTGTACACCTATCTCGTCTCTTTCTCTTTGCGTTTTCCCCTGTTCGACGTGGCTTTTTCCATTCGTCGAAGCACCTTCTGTAAAATATCTGTCGTACTTTTTCGCTAGCGGCAGCGGTGGATGGGAAAACGCGTGATTTATGCGATTCAACCCCGACGAACAACCAGAACACGCCCTTCGGCTTACTTATTTAACCCACTAAGGTCACGCAAGGACAGACTGACTTTCGAAGGGAAGTTCGTTCGCGTGTCGAAGACGGTTTCCTCCGTTCGATGGAACGTTCTTTTCCCCCTTTTATGGCTCTACTAAATGACGAGGAAGGAAAGGCTGAAATTGTCTCGTCGAAGGTGCTAACGGAAGTATTAATCGTGGCTGTGGCGGCTGATTTTAATGGTAGCCCATGAACGTCGAGCACTTCTTTCGGTTCACCCTGTTGCTCGAATTTCTTTCAATCAAGAAGATAAAACTACCCGACGTTGCTACCTTACGTGTAATAAAATCGTAGACACGTTTTTAACGATAGTTGCGTGATTCGACGTCTCGTGAATGATCGATTATAAAAATTTACATTGGGAAAACAGCGATGCTCTCTTTTCTCGCGTGAAATTGGGGCATGGAGGTAACGAAACGAGACTCGAGCTTTTTTCCCCTTTGGTTTGATGGACAGTGTAGAACTTTTTCGAAAAATGATTCGGTTAACCGTGGCCGTTCCTCGCCACGGAACTGTTCGTTTCTCTCGGGCAGTAGCGTTAACAAGATACGATTTGTAATTCATGAGGCGACCAGCAAAAAAAGAGAGCGTTCGAGCGAGAAAGCATCCCGGTTTTCTGGTCCAACGTTGAGATTCTGGGGATTTATTAAGTGTGGAAGATTTATCCCTCCGTTATTTAGATCCAGGAGAAGCATGGCGAACGATCCCTCGATTCCTTCCTTTTCTTTAAAGAAATCCCTAATATTTCCTTTCCAAGGAGGAAACTTACTATCGTTGAATTTTCTTTAAAATACGATATATCCATCCTTCACTCGTAAAAGTAAAATCTTCCACGAGCTCGTCACTTTGCATCGGACCATGATACGGAGTATCACGATAACACCGAAAGAATTACGTTAGATTACCTTTTATCTCGAGTCTTTACGATCCAAGTTACAACCGCGGTACGGTCTCTGCTTTTGTGGCTCTTTTGTTTATTCTATCAAACGGTGGATCTTGAGACTCAAAACTCGCGAACGAAATCCCCGATATCCTATATCAGAATTAAACAAGATTGCCCTGCGGCTACAGATATTCCGTCTGACGTTCCTTTTGCCTCTTGGTGTAAGTAAGTAGTGGACGAAAGGTAAAGAAGACGAAAAATCCTAAAGGATTCTTCGTCATCTTCGGGGTTGCTCCGAGTATCGTTCGTTCGGCTGCTAAATCGAGAATGAAGCAGCAGTTTTCAGGTCCCAGTGGGACGATCCTTCTCCAGGTTGGTCGAGCCCTCTCTTTTCCGCTCTAGTCGTGTTCTCCCCCATAGGATCTTCCATGGCCTTCCAGCATCTATGTCTCTATCGATCTGCTTGGCCGGAGCTGTGCACGAGGCCAGTTTGGGCGGGGCCAAATTGCGCGTAAAAGAAAAATTAATAACAACTGATCGTTTAATCCGCTTCCGGACGATGGATGAGTCTGATACAACCGAAAAAGATATCCAATCTGTTGTATGTCGAACGTATCGATTATGAAATTTCATCTGGCCTCGGCGACTCTCAAAAAGGCTTGTAACGAATCTACCGCGATGATGAGGCTAATAATAAAATTACGATCACGTTGCTGTAGTTTCACAAAGACGAAGTTTTTTGACGCCTCGAAGAATGGAATCGCGAGTCTAACAAAGGAGAAAATTTGGCAAATTTCAATGAAGCGTAATTAGGTGAAATTTTTTATGGATAATTGGCGATGTGTGTAACCGAAAGGTGACCAATGGAAAGTTTCTGGCACGATGTCGACTGACTCACTTTGTTCGGAATGACCCAGTTACTCGCTAGCAACACGGCTCTCTCGATTATGGCGGTAACTTGGTGCAAAGGGTTCGCTTGCTTCTAACAGAAATTCCCACCCCATCTAGTGCCGCTGTTTCTCTTCTCTCTGGGAAAATCGTCTGCTCGAGCCGGATGGATCTCGGTCTTCTCGTCTATTAAACAATCGGTTCTGCATCGTTAACCAACCCCTTTTATTTCCTCCAACCGTTACCGAACTCAAGAAAGTCGAAGCGATTCGATGATCTACTCCCACACCTATTTATATGCTATACAACCTGTACTATACCGTACTTACTCGTTCCTCCTTTCACAAGAAAACACAAGGGTGCGACAGATGCACTTGCCTGCATAGAAGGTCTTTAAACTCGCGCCGCTAGCTCAGAAACTAAACTACGTTATATATCGGTCGAATAACATCAAAGGAGATGAGTCGAATGAGAGTATCCGCTATCGCAGAGACGTTTCTCAGAAATTTTCAGTCGACCATCGTTCGTGTTATTTCGGTCAGGGTTGCCAGAGATTTCAGGAAGGAAAACGCTGTATCGAGCACGGTGACTGGAAAGGTCGTAAATTCAAGACAAAGGCCACGCGGCGCATCGCCTAATTTTTTCCTCTGAAACGTCTCTGGTTGGATTGTTTTTGCCGACGAATTCAACTATCCTGTTGTTCTGCCGCGTTGCTTTGCCGCGGTTTTGCCACGCGGAAGCTTCCTTGGCTCTTGTCCAAGTTCATGCTACGCGGTTGTTCGGAACCGGAAGCGGTCATCCAGGCACAATGGCGAAAGTACGCAAGACCCTCTGGCTTTCGCCGTTTATCCCAGCCTTGTGTCCTTGTCCGGTCAGACTCTATTCTACTTGGATTCTTCGGCGAGCTTCCTAGACACGTACGTAGAAGTTTCTGGTTCCGTGTCGATCGGCGGATTTATCCATTCTTTGGGCGGAAGCTGCATCGGTCGGCTGGCCGTCGTCGTTGGCGAAGTTCGATTGAAAAGTGGCCGTGCGAAAAGTTGGAATTGCACCGGCAGAAATTCGGCTCTTTCGAACCTTGTGCTTCTCGAGCACGAGTCGAATTTATGTTAGCTCGTACCAACTTTGGTCGAGTCTGATCGTGACGTTCTCATCGTTGTTCAACCATGTCGGTTTCTAGAATTGGTGAATTTATCTTATTGATTGGCCTCGTAGTCTTGAAAGTGCCGTTATCGCCTTCGTTCAGATTCTCATCACATGAACTTCAGTTATACGAACTGTGTACACTTCTGTTGCTCCACACAGATGCACTTTTATTGTAATTAAATCGATCATGAAGAATATAGCGTGATTTTTAAGAAACAATACTCTATCAACGAATCTAATGGCTCTAAACGTAGCGCTGCTAACTTTGACGATGTATTCGTGGAAGGAGAGATTGGTGGCTGGAATTGGGGAGACGAATTCGCCAGAGACAAAGTTTGCCTGGCTCTATCGCGATGATCGATGACTAAAAATACTGTTTCTCCGTGACATTTAACGCTTAATCGAGCTGACTCTCCTTCTGAAACATAATTGCCCTTTCTCATTAGCCTCTTTCACGGTTTACGGTCCGATCAGTTTCTCCGACGTCTACACGACTGGTAATCGGTGCGAGAGAAGATCAGAATAAATTACACGGAGCTAACGGTGTCGAACCTCGCCTCGATTCTCCCAGTCGAAGGATATTTATTTTCGATCCTGCAATTTGTATTTTTGGTGCCGGGTGAATATTTTAACGAGAGCTTTCAAGCATCTCGTCTTCGCTCTTCTCGGGAAAGTGGCTCGAACGATGGATTTAATTCGCGGTTTGATTTTATCGGATCGTTTAAAAGCGTTCGTGCTCGAAGCGACGTCCCGTCAATTTTTGAAGGTTTTCAGGTAATAAGGTCAAGTCGCGTAGTGCTTGCCACACTTAAGTGCTTTCGGAAATAGCCCGCGTTAATAAAATTATTCCATTTAAATGTGTGATTCAGCCTCGGGTTTGTTCGCGTTCCTGAGAAACATCGTTTCTCCTCTGTTGTTTGTCCCGAATTGAAAATTGAAACATCGGGTCGAACTCGAGCCTCGCCGATGTTCTAAAAATGAACGGGCAATTCCAACTTTTGAAATGCTTTGAAAGAACGAAGAAGGAGCGAGCTTGGTTTTTTTTCCGTAAGAGTAAAGCATGAAAGCGGGTATAGGAGATCGAACTCGGTGTATATCCTTAGCAGAGAAGAAACGAACCATGGGAAAGACGCTGGAGCGCGAGATTGGGGCATCGATGTGAAAATCGAGCGTCGATTTGCCAACGAAGTGGCGAGGTAAAGAAAATGGGAAAACAAGCGAGCGAATAGAGAGAAGGCGATCGCGATGCGATCAGACGGGATGCTGCGAGTCGATCCTTTGGCATGGGAGAAGCTCCCAAGGGTTTCGTGTCGTGTTTGGAAGGCCTGAAAGGAAGGAAAAATGGAGCAGCTCGAGACGTACTCCGTTCGCTGAGCAGAGAACGAAGAGAGAGTAGAGCCAGGCATCGATTTCGAATCCTTCTTCTTCCTTGAATTCCTCTCCGCACCCTTGGATACGAGCCAGCCTCTCTCTTTACGGCGAACGAGCACGAATAAAAGAGACTGGCGAATGGAAGAAAAAGAGAAAGGACACGCCGACCCATAATGTAAATCAATGCTTCTGCCAATAAACCCGGGCATCTAGCGAAAACTTTCGAAATTCCGCCAGGACTCGTCGGATTGAACGTTCGGCCACTGTTCCGTCCTCCACCTTTTTTTTCTCTATGAGGGAAGCATCCAAGAGAATCCGATAATGGAAGATACGTTGCTGGATTACCATCCGTTCGGTCAGTGTATAGGTTTTGATAGAGTTACCGAGAAAAAACTTTTCCTCCATAGTAGAAGAATTAGTTTCGTTCTTGTTACTATTCTACCGTCTAATCCCGGTTTCTACGAAATGTAGGGTAAGCTAGGAATGAAAGTAACGAGTTCAGTATCTTAAAATACTTAGCTAGTAGATGTTTGTAGAGAAGGGAAAAACTTTTTGATCCTATGAAGTTGCCTCTCCTGCCTAGTGTTTCCAAATTGCAATTTAAGTATTTTCTGTATGAGCGTATTGCTTATTATTCTTCATAAATTTTTAACTTAGCTTTATCTTTGTTGAACGTAACATGCACTCTCGTTGATATAATATACACTTGATAACCGAGTGGCTGGTTCGGCAGATTTCAATGAGTTCGAAGTTTAAATACATAGTTTTTTTTAGCACCCCGTATATCTTTTCACGAGATCGTATTCAAAAGTGAAATTGTTACTTTCGAGTTCGGTTTCCTATGTTTCTTCTCGTTCATCTATGCTACCGCTTTGCGCGTAATTCGCGCAATAAACGTTTAATTAATTTCTGTGAGTGCGGTCCGCACCGTTGGCCAAGAAGAGCTGCAACGAATTCAGAATTTTTCCTCCATCCTCTAAGCTTTCCACTACATAGGATCGGTAGAAGTTATATTTAATTAAACGCGTGCACTTTTCACTCGGTGTTCAGCCGGAGTCGCTATAAATCTCGTGTTGGTCCTTGCCGGCTTTAATTTCGAAACGCGCACGGCCCCGCTTTAATTCCAGCTGCGCCGCGATAGCTGATTACGCGCGCGATCCCTCTGTCCGCTTTGTAGTAAGCGTAGATCATAAATCTGCGCTTAATTCTGTTTTCGTCGGCGTAGAACGCGAGTACGCGAGCAATTGCATCTCGTACTCCGTGAAATTGCTTGTCGCTAAACTAATAGCCGATTAGTATTGTCCGGTTGCGCTATCGCGATACTGATTTCTCATCATATTCGCTTCGTGAATCGTACGCCAAGTGGCTTCTGTCCTGTCGAATAACTTCGTTACGATATTTCACGATTTTTCATCTCGATGCGAGATAATTTCATTTGAAAGAACGTCGTTCGTGATTCTTCGTGTATGTGCATCTCGTCGTGTTTCTTCTACCTACTACATTCATTACAGCTAGTTCATTGATACGTTAAAGCAATTAGTCAACGATTACGATCTTCAATGATTAGAGCAACTCACGTTAGTTAGGATTCGAAATCGATGATCATTGCACTGTCGCGAGGTTCATAAATTTATTTAAGAATAGCATGAGTTTAGAGAAGCATAGGTGGCCAGAAGTTTTTCACGAGGGTGTTCTACTCTCTCTCGTTCCTACTTTTACGTTTTTTATGGGCACGATCGAGGTGTTGGAATACTATCAACTATGCCTTGGCCGAGTGCCTACCGTGGATACCGATCACTTGGTGGTCGCTAGTGGTGATCACTTTCTCTAAAATTGTACTTGACAACTATTTGGCTACCGCGGTAGAAAATGAGGAAAATGGGCAGGGCAAGGGAAATCATTAAATATATGTAATAAAAACCGCACTTAGTGGTATAATTGGTCCAGCGTGTAAGGGACCTCTTCTCTGAGAATTTCTTAGTTACTGAAACTTAACTTTATTATCGACACTATGCTAACGCTTCTGTTAATGTTGTTGCGTGTTCTCGGTTAACAACGTAACAACCGTTTAATAGCCCGGAGATGTCGTGACAACGATTCCAGATAAAGTTCCGGATTACCGCGTGAAATCGTAGCATTGTTCCGTCGATCCCGTGTTTAATTTGCTGGTAGAAGCTTTCCAGTTAACGACCGGCATAAGCCATTCGTGTTATCTATTCGGAATTACCAAGATATACGATTAATCGCGTTTTTCCGTCGATAACTAACGGATTAGTCGACACATTTTTCTTGGCGCGATCTTTCGAATTCGAGAAGAATGGAAGAATTCCTGATTCATAAATCGGCCGATGACGGTATTTGGTGGTCGGCCAAGTTTTCTCACTTTCCATTCTACCTATCGCTGTGATAATTTCGATGCGTTAACGTTCGTCCGGATCGCCGCATTCCGCAATGTTCTTTCTCCGTTTGTCACGCGATGTTCAGCGAACAAGCAACCTAGTTGCACAGAAATATCTCTGTTTCGACATTCGACAATAGCCATTCGTTATACCCATCGAAATCTGACATGGAACGTTTTCGCTGGTCGCAGATGCGCAAACTGTCGGAACCGCTCGATCACGACGAATTTCAGTAGATATCTTTAGTAATTATCCTTAGATATACAAGCCGGCAACCACACAATGGAGCTCCCTCCATCTATTCTAACGCAAGAAATAATCATTCAGCGATATTATTTAAACCTAAAGATCCTTCGGATCAGCAGTTTCTCCTGATAAATTACTGTCCGCTACTACTTGCTCCGAATCTGCTCTTTATCTTCGACCACTCAATATCTCGACAGAAGCATGGGTTCCATTTGCATTCAATTCCTCTGCAAAGAACCCTCGAACGATGCGGTAAATCCTCTTCGAACTTTATACCCTCTCAAGTCCGGCACGATCCGGAAACGGCTTCGTCGTTAATTTATGTCGATCGCCTAAGGTTTATTCAATTTTTTATTGTGCCACGTAATGGCGCCGACCCTCCTTCTTGATGGCAGGGCAGCAGGGCGATAAATTTTGGTAAAAAAGGACCGAACATTTTGCGGACAGATCACTGTATCGCCATTAGATCTACCAACATGCTTTTGAATGGACTGTCAGGCTGGTCGTACGAACGCATAACTCTTTTGGATTTCATACTGCCCTTCTATCGATCTATAATTTTTCCCTGTTTTTCGTTAGCATCGCCAACGACGACGTTCAGACACTTGTTCTGTGGTAGATTTATATTTGCCCATTTTGGTTATTTCACGAAGTTTGATAAATTCGAAAGGTAACGAAGTCTTCTAAAAAGATACAGACGTTAATTATTTTTATTATATTTATTTATCTGTCTTCCGTTTTCCATTTCCTTAAGAGAACACCGAGAACTTCGGAAAAAGTGTATCAATGGAAAGTCTGAAATATTTGTATAACTCGATCTCTTCTACTGTGTTCTTCAAAGAAGAAACTGATTTATATATATAGGACTATAACAAACGTTGATGTTCAAAGTAGCGGAGTTTGATAAATTCGACAACTTCTAATTCAGTCAAGTTAAAGAGGTTCGACGAGTTTTGAAGGTACAGAGCTCGCGAGATACTAAGAGGGTTCTGCGGAAGTTCTAACAACTTGGGGCACGTAACCAGCCATCCTCATTCGAGTCTCATCGCGTGACGTAAACCGTGAAGCGCAGGTTCCCGGGAATCCAGCATCCAAAACGCTGGCTTGAGCCGATTGGTAATCAATCTTGCCGAACAATAATTAGGAGAGGGCTATTCCGGAGGGTCAGAAAATGGCCGAGTATATCTGAAGCGTCAGTTTCGACATTTATTAATTAAAGATGTCCGTGGAAGATAGCTGAATCATCGTGTTTTTTAAATTTCTCTTCGGCACGGTGAGTTTAATGAATGCGCTTTTCCCCAACTTTCGCTCCGTGTTCTACGATTCATCGGTGATAGATATTTTCTGATTGAAACTCAAGTATCATAGTGGAGCAAGCGAAACGACACTCGGTACTCGTATATCGAAAGAGATGTTCCCTTCTTTTTAAATTTGTCTAGAAAATAAAAATCGGTATTTATGATAGTGGCGTGGAAACCAAGTTATCTTCTCATTTTGCCGCAAGAACAAAAAAAAAAAAAAAGAAGAATTCTATTTGGTGCTCAGGTTAAGAAGCACGCGTTGCAGCTAACATAACTGAGCGCATACACGTACGAGTTATGCGTCACGAGCTACATGGTGAATTATGATGGAATTCGGAGATACGCGTGGACGAGAGAGACGCGAGACGGCGATGGGGAGAGAATAGGGTTAATCGATGCCAGGGTGGAATGAGACTTTGCGATTCCATTTGAATTCCCAATCACGTAAACCCAACCCCGACGACTTTCCGACCAGCCTCCTACCCTTTAGTGATCATTCTGCCTCATCGAACGTGGTTATTACACCGTCGTTAAAGTAGCAGCTACCTGGTGCAGTGGCGTAACGGCTGCAAAGGTCTCTCTCTCTCTTTCTCCCTCTCTTTCACTAGAAAATAGTTCAACCGAGTAGAACTTAACGTGAAAAGTAAAATATTCAGACGCGTCCTTGATTTTATTTCGATCGAAGAAAACACGTTAAATCGTTTCCAGAACAAGTTTCTCGAGAATCGCGGTTTTAATGGACAGCCATTAAATTTTTTGAGCGTTCTGGCAGCTATGAACTTGGCCCGCGGAAACTTCGATCAAGCATCGCGAAACCAGTTCTACAATCGAAACGCATAAATTGTACAATGTAGAACGCGTATGCAAATACTTGACATTTATAAATAGCATGCAGGTTCGAGATGAAAATAGCGAAGGCTGCACCAATGGAAGGAAGGAAGAGAAGCGATGGTGCATGGAGCTTCAGCTGCTCCTTGCAAACCCGCCCTTCCCTCTGCTCTTACCCTTTATCGTACGAGCTTGAACAGGGATGTAATAAAGCCATTGCCGATCGCGGCTGATCGACGCGTTTTCTTTATCCGCGGTGAAGTCGCTGTTGCATGGATCACCGGTCCTACGCGATCGATCTCGTTTTACCTGCCTGTAAACATTCTTCAGCGATACCCTTTTACCAACGATCCAGTTGTTTATTCTGTGCCCTTTGGATAATTTTACGACGATTGCCTGCGCGTGACCCACATAACTAGTTTTCTTTCTTTATTTATCAATCCCCTTGTTAAAGAGGAACTTACAGCCTCCTCGGCTTCATCGGCGGATAATAGAGGCTGTTGTTTGTCTTTTCGGATTGTTGGATCCGGATTTCAGTTTCCATTAGTCCGACCATTGGGGCTACTCATCTTGTCGATAGGTTTCTCCCCTGACGGACTAACGTTTCACTCGACTGGTCTGATCATGGTAGCTCCCTACTACTTACGAGACTCGATGGTACTCGAAGCTAGACAGAGATGCGTATTATATTCCATTTCTGAATGTTGTTTGTGAGATAAACACGCTTACAATGTACATAAATTCAGATTTGAAACTGAGTGGCGATGATAATCGGAATTTCAATTTTATTTAGATTAAATGTTCGCCAAGGAAGTGTGAAAAAGCGCGTTCAATTTACCGAGAAGGGACACGTGATAAGGAAATGGCGAGATACAGGACGCTGGTACGGCGAGAATCAATGTCGCGACGGATCGGGGACGAAGCTGGATGCTCTTGGGACGATTAATCCGATTAATCACGAAGTTGGTTCTGGTGCCGCTTATAATTCAGGCAAGTTGCGCCTCGCGGCAGATGCGCGAAGCGTAACCTCCAATTATTCGTAATCTGTTCACGGAATTATCTGGCCGCGTGCTCTACCCTAGGCACCAGGTTTCATTACGTCTCGTCTGTTAGTTCTCAGGATTCACGATCATATCTGAGATTTCACGCCAGGGAAAGACTCGGCGTCTAAACTGAAGGATCAAATCTATTATTAGGATTTTCAGTAAAAGTTAAGAGATCGTGTTTTAAGGAAAATTATTTTGAAGGATAAATCGTATCATCAGATGGAAGATTCTTTTTTCGTCGAGCGTCAATCATTTTTCCTTGGTCCTTTGGCCCAACCGTACTACTTCAAATTCCATTAACAGAATTTCATATTTCTGAGGTTGCCGGCGTTCCTTAGTCCCGCATTTTCGCCCGCAACCCGTTTAAATCGAGGCGAATATTCCAGCTTACGCGTCTCGAATGTTAGAGCGACGCTTACGTTTTCGCCTAAAATTCAACACGCCATAAGTAACGAAATGCAAATTCGTACGACTTGTGTTTCCTCGTGGAAGGAAAGAGGCTAAAAAGAACGTGCGTCGCGGAAAACGACGCTCGGTAGATATAATAGAGTAACGCAATAAGGAAGATAAAGTCGTTTTCATCGTACGAAACAGACGAATAGACGAACGCCGACGGATTTAATGCGATTGAAATAACGGAGAAAGAACAATTTCGTTGCGGGAGTGGATTGCAGCGGAAAGGAGCGAAAATAAAAAGCGCCATTGAGATTCGAATCATTAACTGTCTCTTAAAGCTCCTTTATGTTTCTTTTCCAAGAATTTTCTTTTTTTACGTTCAACTCTTTTCACTTCGCCTTATTGACGCGATATAACGTTCTAATCCACGGAACTGCGAAAAAAGCAGTTTGGTCGGTCTATGTTATGTTAGTTGGTGGAAATGGTAATTTTATTGGCAACATCGTAGCAGACGAATGAAACGTTAGCCCGTAGCACGCAAAGGATCGAGATAAGTCACATGCTGCTAGTTATTCGCGAGAAATGTGTGCGTCTTTCGTCGAAGATATCACGCAGAGAATTAAGTTTAGCCGCCGTGTTTTCTCTCAGCGAACGGTTCCCGACCTAGTGGGTTTCGACTTTCGTTTAATCCGAGACGATTTCTTCATTCGTATCGTCCAGACTCTTTTTCGCTCCGTCTTTAATCCTTCGAAAGACTTCTAATAACGACAGAGGAGCAAGATCTCCCGTTACATTGGTTTCTTTCGATTTCATCTTTTTCAAAATTTTCATGGACTTTGGAAAAACACACGAGCGAGCCATTTGTCATCGTTAGAGGAGAAATTGTGCGACGGTGCTTTGTCTTCGTCCCCGAAATTCCCTCAAATATTTTTCCCTTGTCCCCCTGTCGCGATACATCTTGTTAAAAATTTCAACGTCACGACGAGATTGTTTCATCCCTTTCACGTTTCTTTCCTTCGCTCGAAAAAAGTCTGATTATCCTATTCAAAATTAGGTGTCTCGACTGTAGGAAGAACGTCGTTAATGTACGTTTGATGCTGGAACGAGAGCAGATTTGTCAAGTTCGAATCGAAAATTCGAGACAGGTAATAATTCACGTTGAGAAGCAGGCCATGACTTTCTATTTCGGTTCTATCGCTATCCTCTCCTTCGCCTACGATTCCCGAATGTTCCCCGAGCTTTTCGGCTTCCTGATGGATGTTTCCTCCTGTCTCGTCGACGACGGCGTCTCACCGCGAATTGTCGAGCGCAAGGTGAGAATGCGCTTTATTTTTGGACAACACGCGCTAGGAGACCGCTACGAAAATCTAGAAAGCCGATGTGTTCGTCTTTTAATAGCACGTTGCATCCTGGTCTGGCTTCGACGCCTACTGCGGACTCGAAAAATAAGTGTCCACATAAATCGCCCTGGTAAACCGTTTAAACGAATTGCTCATTGAAAAATACGCAATCGCCCGATCTTTCTCTTATTTCTCTTATTTATTTTCATTTATTTTCCCTTGTTTATTTGGAACGCCGATGAACGCGGCGTGGAATGGTCAGGCAGTTTTTGTGTGAAAAGAAACGAAGTGGTGATAGACAGAGAAGCGGGTTGAACAAAAGGGAGCTCTATTAATAGCTGATTGGTTAGCAGTTATATAAAGAATCTGGAACGTCAAAATAAAATTAACGGTTTCATAGTAAATCTACCCTGTAGAATTTTTTCTGACGTTCTTGTACACACGTATGTATTTTACGATCCAGATTTGCATACGCGATGTTCTTCGTTAAGCTCACCCATATACCACTTTGTCTATCAATCTCTTTTAAACGACATAACGTCGATATTCTATCATTTTATTATCCCACGTGCCAGGCTATATTTTTATATTTTGCTGGATCTAAAAATTTCCTCGGCCAGGTCGATACGAGACGTATCGTAGCGGAACTCCCGGGGGACGAGCGGTTTACCAGCGCCGATACACAATACGATCGGAAATGTTTTCCCATTGAGGCTCTTTTAATTTTATGACACTTTCATTACACGGGCTGCTACGACTGTTCCATTTGCGGCCGATGAAAGAGCCCGCGATGCGCCTCGTCGATGAACATCGGCCGCGAACAAAGCTCGAGAACCGATCCGGTCTCCGTTTTTATCGACCAGTTGCGTTATCAAACGGCAAACAAGAAGCAAACACGTTGCTCTCCCCACCCCATCGGTTTTTTCGTCGACGCATTTTTCACCATTTTTTTTTATTTCCTTTTGATTTTCCCCATTGTTCGTTCGTTCGAATAAATTCCCATGCATTACGATCGATTCTCGTTAGCACGATAGAGAACAATGGATAGAAAAACGCGGCTAGAAAAGCTGTGGGGAAAAATTATCCTCTCGCGAATTTTCCAAGCTACCTCGTTGCTATCAGTTTGCTATAACAGGCAAATTTAATTGGAGGGATCTCCGGAGCGCGAGAATCTTTCGTTCTCGGAAAGTATCGAGTGCCTTCGAGTAGCATGATTCGTTAGAAAAATTCGGAATCGCCGACTGATTTTCACGAGGAATTTTCTCGCCAACGATTTACCAGAGAGATACGTATATCGTTGGGCGAAAATGGATACGCCTGGCTGCCTCTATCTCTCTCGTGATTCCCTGGCGGCTTTGGTAATTATCGACCAGCGATTCCGTTAGCCCGCTCAAGCGGATTATTTACGATTGCCGTTTCATCGACGGCGATCGGCTTTAAGACGAGCTTAACGCGCGCGTTTAAGTGGCAGATATTCTCGCGGCGTTCGCGCTTCTCTAAAGATAGCACTAGTGATCCATGTGTTCTTGCTAGATTCTAAACTCGTTCTGCCGTCGCGTGTCCCGGTAGTCCGCGACAAATAAGAGACTCATCCCGCGATCGGAATGTTCTCCTTGAACTACGGATACGTTTCCGTTCAATTTCATTTCCACTCTTATCCATAATGCGTTAGAACAGCCAATATGACGAAATGGTTTCCGATAATATTTACTGGTTTGACGAGCTTCGAGCCGGAGATTCAAGTAGATTCAGGTTCGCGACGTATGAAAATATTTTGCTAAATAGTTCTTGATTTAGCGTGTTATCTTAGCTACTTCTAGAATTCCCTGTCGTATCGTATTCTATTTAAACACAGAGACCGTCTCGTACGGAATTTGCTTCGCTTGATCGTCAGGCGACAAAACTTGTTGGATAGCTAAACTTTATACATAGAATAATTAAATACTTCGACTCTGAGTGTGCTTGCTTTAACATTAGAAGTGCCAAACTTGCCAAAATCTTTTGTTTTTGCAATTACTATAGATAGGCGAGTGCCTTCGGCAAAACTAATGACTTGTATTGAAACAGAAACGTAATTATAAATACCTACGTATCTTCATTGCACCGGTTTAATTATAAACATCTACCGTACAGTATCTTCGGATATGTAATGTAGGTTAGTAGTTCTACGTTAGCGTTAACGCGCAGCTTTAGTCAAATTTCAGTTTCCTTGGCTACGGTCAGGAAAATGTGTCAGTTTCGAATTTACTACGACGAAGTATGAACAGATTCGCAAAGTGGTTCGCGATGAACCTCGATTTTTCTTACGAAATAATCTGTCTATACGGAGCGACGACAGCGAACGAAGGAACGAATACGAAACGTCTAAAGTTAATGAGCTCGTTCGACAGGGAGGAACGATCAATCGCGCGGTGTCGTATCGCGTCGAGCAATGGAAAATATATGCTGCCGCGGAGAAATGACACAACCTAATTAATTTTAGTCCGTCGACGAAACAGTCGTGGAGAAACCGGTGCAGCGTCGACGAAAGATATATCGAGGTTCGCGACCAACACGGCGTTTCTATTATTACTACGGTAAAGTATACGCGTTGAAGCTAACGAACCGCCCAATCGCGCGACAAAGTTGACGACGCGTTTCAAAACACGGATGCGAAACGATCGACGTTGGGTATTCGAGTATTCGAATCGTAAAAAGTTTAGAGCATTTTTAGTATCGAATAAAGAACAATCGTAAAAACGATCTCATGGTCACTTAAACGATTTTTGTTTTCGGAGTTCTCGTATCCTTGAAACTGCCGCAATGGTCGCCATTCCGCGACCATAAGCCGTTACTTTACTTTCAGTGCTTTACCCCGTGCTTCAACTGTGGAAAATATCCTTCTCCTTCTTTTTTCTCCAGCCACGAGTTAGCGAGGCTGCATTGAACGAGTTACGTGTTTTTTCTTTCGTCCGCGCACGTTGAGAGACGATAACGAAGCTTTATGTATTTAAAGTGAGATGAAATTAACTCGGCATCGCGTTCATGTGGACTATATTAATGAAACAGGGGAAGACAGGGTGGATTTTTCTTAAGAAAAATTGAAGAAGCACGCGACGACAGTGCGATGTGCTTCGCTGCCGGAAGTAAACCGTTCCGCAACGCGGAACTCGTTTTAAACGAATTACTCGACGCGATCGGTTTTCCAAAGTTCATTAAGCCATTTTCACGGTAGGTTTTAACGCACCTTGGTACAGGTACACGCGCGTAGACTGGATCTATTCTGTCGTATCCATGGTTACATGCGAGCATGTCGAATAATCTTTGGCAACCAGTGTCTCGATTGGAATTAATCGAGTCGCAAAACGTTTCAGATTCTTTCTCATAATGGATATTCCGTCGTCTGAGACTTTAAATGGTTAAAGTCCTTTACGAAGTCCATAGAGAGGAGCAATTCTTCCCACTGTAATCGTAAATCCGTAATTAATTAACATTTAATAACTTTGCCGCCTCGTAGTTTCATAGTTCGATCGTTGTATCTTTTTCCGACTCTCTGCTCTCTCGCTCAAGAACATCAATTTTCCCGTAATCGTCGAGATACGATCGTCCAAATTGTTCTCGCTCGGACGAAACCAGATGTCGCGAAAATAAACCGTTCTGGAGTCATTCGCTAATCGAGCGTGTAATTCTCCTAAAATTTTAAGCTTTACGAAACGTCCTTACTCCTTTGCCCGACGATGAAAAATGATGTCAGAGAGAAACGGAAAAATCAAGAGACTGTAGCAATTCTCTGAATGGTTGGGTTCGGATAAAAATTTTAATGCGAATAGTCGTCGTTCGATCTACTTTGTTCGGAGATGCATTTCCGTTTCAATGGTCTTCGATCGGTTTGATCGCGTCTCGAGGCAGAAAAGTTATCGTATTTTAGGAAACTCTGAAAAAAAGGGGAAAAATTAAGAAAGGAGAGCGAAACGAGAAGAGGAACTTCTTTGGAGCGGGGTTGAAGTTTCAGTTGTCGGTGCTTGTCCGCTCAAAGACGGAACGATCGAATTCGTCGGTGTGGAAAAGTAGTTCTCTCTGCTGCGCTTGTCTGCCCCTTCGACGATCCTCGTTTCTTTGATTCGAGGGGAGGACGAATAAAGAAATCAGGTCGGGATCGTGGAGGCTGCCGACTAACCTTCTCCTTTCCTTCTAATTCGAAGAACGTGCGCGGCACGATTTACGGGGTAATTATATCCGGCGTCTTTTTTTTCAACTTTCCATTAATTCCAGGAGAAAAAGCCTGGCAGCCCGATCGTTCGTTCTCGAGCAAGCTGCGAACGCGTTTACCCTTATTTTACGATCTGGTCGATCGTGGGTATGGTCGATTATTACGAGCTTATTTCTTAAGGAACGAACATTGTCGTTGGAGAGGTTCGTTCACGAGGAATTGATCGGAGCTGGTGTTTTCAGCGTCTTTAAAGTAGGTAAATTAAATTGAAAAATTCTGAATAGCATGGAACATTGTACGAGAAGTTCTTGAAAATTTGCAAATCGCATTTCTCTGACTGCAAGTTTCTTTCGACGAGAACGCGAAGGTAATCCGGTGTCTTCGTGGAAATGACTTGGAAAGTCGAGTGCAGTTTAATTAACTTTTAATACGGTCAGAAGGTTTTTCAATGCTTTTCGCCCCATCGATTTCGTCGAACAAACCGATCGCCCGTTTCTGCTCGTCGACAAAAACCGCTAGCCAGCCGTGCTTAGTTATTCTCTCGTTCATTGTGAACAGCACTAAAGAAGAACTTGTCCGTGAAAACACGTGTCGTCCTTGTTAACGATGCTACAGCTGCATGAAAGAGGAAAATATTCAACTAGTACCACAGATGAAATACAAGCTAGATTTATCATACGACGCGATTTTGTTCCACATTTACCTTCGTATATCAAGGAGGACAATAGATTCCTCTGTAGCATTTTGTGTCAGTACACAGGTCCATCCTAAGTTAGAAATGTAAAATTCTAACGCTTAATGAGGCAATTCATACGCGGCGACGTTATACAAAGGAGAAAGCTTATCGTCCATTTGATAGGAAAGTTGCAATTGGAAACGAAAATCCAGATTCCGAAATACTAAAGAAAAAGAAAATAAACATTGGATGAAAAGCTTTTGCGCAAGCTGGCACGTTTCCGCAAACGATAAACAACGGCGCGTGATCGGATTGCTAAATAAATCGAAAGTCGATCGATCGTTCGGTGAGAGAGGCAAACGAAGAAACAGAATGGCTGAACCGGATCTATTCCGACGGTGATAATTCGGTCGATTTCCATGTTTTTGCTCGGCCGTAATACCACTATTTTCTAAGTGGCATCTCGTTCGAAAAGCGTCGCTCGAGCGAGCGTAATATGGAACATCGCCAGCGGGCCAATCCTCGATCGTAGTCGCTCTCAGCAGACCCGGGGCCGCTTTATCGAATTATGTCGCAGTTTCCTGGGGTCCTTCCGGGACATGCACGTCGTCGTTTCGTTCCATCCCGCGGGATCTGGATGCCGGCGTGCCGTCAACTAATTCGGCATACATCGCTGGAACACGTCGACCCGGATCGCGGTCGCCTCCTGGATTTTCATAGCCTCGCCGAACGTTTGCCCGATTTGCTCGATTCCTCGTCTTGCCTTCTCTAACTTCTCTCTCTCTCTCTCTCTCTCTCTCTCTCTCTATTAGTTGACCTCGTCCAATTAAAAGCAGCGTGGTGACCGTCGAAACGCGCATTAGTGAAATCGTTCCTTGAATGTTTGGTGAACGATCTGGCTTCTACAGTGATTGTTTTTAGTCTAAATCTGTTCTGGGTCTATGCCGTGAGAATATCATGTTCTTTGGTCTACAGTAATACCCCATCTATGGGAACAAAATTTTAATTAATACCTGATTATATGATCGAATCCACGATCACGAACACGAATCCATACTAGTCGAGTTAAAAATTACGAGTGACAAGGAAACTCAGTATATTTCTACTATATGAACCGTTGCTTTCTCGATCGACTTACATCGATGAAGTTGTACCGTAGCGAAGCCGAAATAAGACTCAGACCAATGTTTAATAAACATTGAATGATTTATTCAGAAAACAGATCAACAAAGATCGACCTTCCACGCTTGCCAGGACCTTAGCGTGTAGCATTTGCGGAATAATTCAAGTGTCTTTCTTCGGCCAGCCCGCCAACTTGTACGAGCTCCGATGAATTGCTTGGTCGGTGGATTTGCAAAGCGAGAGTAACGAGCGCCGCCTTCGTCGCTTGCCAATTAGTATACACGGTTCTCTTTTTAATAATGCAGCGGCCTACATATGCGGCTCGTATGCTGCAACCAGCCGTAATTACGTGGAAACCGCCGGCCACTAATGCGTGCCGGCACAAATACGTTACGACCGCGGGAATCCATGCTTATCGCCCCTTTAGCGGCCCCCAGCTTTCAATGATTCCTGTCTTTGTTTTGCGCTCCCCTCTCTGACGAATAGCACCAGGGCTCGACTGCATCGATAAACCTCTAACACCCTTTGTGATTTTCTCGTGCAGCTCCTTTTTCTTCTTTTCCTCCTCGCACCGGCTAACCTACGTTTTCCTCTGATCATATTTTTTGTCAAGTTTGCCGATTTATCGGTGTGGGTAAGCAATTTATTTGAAGAAAGTGGTGGTTGGTGGTGTTTTTAGACGAGTAGGTTTACTCGATAAAAGAATTTTAATGCTACAAATATTTGATGAAATATACGAATCTTCTTGAAACATAGGAAATTTAGGCGCGAGACCTACTCGGTATTCACGCGAGTTTATCGAAAGCGGAGGAAATGGAAAGTTCGCTAAGAGTCAAGGGTCGTGCGAATTTCTCCTCCAATATGTTTCTATTTCGATAGCTATCGGTATGTCTGCTATAAAATTTCACTCACGACCGAAAGAATTTCAAATTTTCAGCACGATTCACTACCTGCTACCCTATTCGAGCTGGCGGTTCATTGTCCTCTTCTTGCGGCAAAGTTTCCTTTTTCATGTTTCTCCGTTTCTTCTGATGTCTCGTTGGGACGAGTAGCCCTCAGCTCTCAGAAGCCGACTGGAAACGCCGATTGTATCTGTCACCGAGTGCCATTCGATGAAACGCCAATAAATTCACCAAAGTTTGACAATCGAATTTTGTCCCCGGCGGTTTTATTTATTTGAAAGGCACTTCGTTCCTTCAAGCTTCGATCGTGCGATCGGTTTGCGTGGCTACGTGAACGTGACGTTTCCAATTTGCCCGGCCATTTCCCAATTTTTCGAGGCTTTATAAAAATCCAGACACGATCGTCGATCAGTCATTAACGGCACATCGATTTAACCCAACTACTTTTACCAGGGTCACGTGAAAATTGTGTCGAGTATGGCTGCACCGAGTGAAGAAAGTGTTCGTGAATTATATCGTAATTTTTCATAGTACGCGAGGCGCACCTGTTTAAGAAATATGAATGAGCTAGATTATTCCGTGGGAATATAGGCACCTGACGACAGAAACCATACGGTCGATCGTATCTTGCACGGAAAAACGGTCTCGTATAGTCCCACGAATCATCATTCAGATGAGGACGCTTGGAAAAAGTACGCCTATATTCGTTATAGGCGTGTAGGTTATTTTTTATTTTTCGTTATTTTTTGACCATACATCCGGACTCTGAAATTGCTTGTCGTTCCCTCGACAATATCAATCAGACTGTTCGATTTATCATTCTTTTATTTAAATGAAGCTTCGTTCGTGTCTCTCTCCTCGGCGTTATCGATCATTTTTCAATTAAGCACCTCCTTCATCCTCAACGGACGACCAATTCTCCTCTCGAAATTTCACCGAGTTTCCCCATTTCGCATCGCTAATTCGATAAATTACTTGATTCCATTTCGAAATTTTGGAGATCATTCGCTTTATTGCGTTATATTTATGTTTTATCGAATACCCGCTAGTTTCAGCGCGAATCTATTCATTCTTTTTCAATTTAATTTTGATCAACGTCACTCGTCAAAATTGTTCCGCGTCCCCATTTCGACGGTCACGTATAAATCCCTCGTTTGCATTTTGAACAGTTTAATATCCTCGCTGACAGCCGCACATTTTATTCCTTTATTATTTCATTGTTTATAAATGTATAACGGTTGCCATTTCCTATTAAAAAATAAAATCCGGATGCTGCGTGATGCGTTGTTCCAGCTTTGAACATGGAATTATAAACGCCGGTGCGCCGAGACAGTTCGAGTGAATTTTCACTCGTGCAGTGGAATAAGACGTCATAGTCAGACATCGCGTTGCCAGGCCTCTGTCAAGCAGACTTGACGTTTGCGGTGCAAGCTTGCGGCGTTGCTTGCCTCCGCGAAGACAGGGCATTAAGCACGACTAGTTCATACACAGTGCGCGGCGTCTGTATCGATTTTACTATATTCTTCTTCTCCTTAGTCAACGGATCGAGACGTCTACGATTCTGCTACAAACATTCCAGTTGCCAAGTTTTCTCGCTCCACTTGCCGGATTTCATTTGGAACATTTAGGAGATCTTTTGGAAGCAGATTTCGTTTTACTAAAATAATTTCTCGCTCGAGGTAAAACAAAAGGGTGAGTTTGAAAAAAAAAAAAGAGCGGAAGAGGAAAGAGGTCGATAAAAAATGCACGGTTGGTGTAATTTCCGATTGAAAAATTGAAACAGTTAGCCAATGTGGATTTGCAACTGTATCAACCCGTGAAAAGCATCGAGGCGGATGGGCAACCACGTTTTGGGGCACGTATAGCCATAGAAAAGTTTTATCGCGGTATGCTCGACGAGAAAAGTCGCTCGTAATCTTTACGGGATATCGTGAATTTGTCGTTTTTCCCTTCTTCTTTCTTCCTTTGCCCGTTTTCTTTTATCCGTTTAATGCAATCCACAAAAAATTGAAATTGAAAGTGTAACTCTCGGAATGAAGTTTCGTAGCTACCCTCGCGAATGCACCAACTTTTCCCCTGCAAAGTTCCATTCCTCGTTTCTTCTCTTCCCTTTTCTGCTACCTTCGTATCGACGCGAAAATCACGATGCAAATTATTTTATAAATCGTGCCAGCGGTGGTTCATAGCGATACTCGCGGTCGTGAAACAACTATGTAATTATGCAGACAGCGGGGCAGAAATTTTCCAATTAAACGCGTTCCTGGAGATGGTTAAAAAGTAAGAACAAAGTTTCTTTCGTACTCGGATAATTTCGTCCTATTTCTTACGCTGTTTCTAACACGAATTATAACGATTCGCAGTTTCACAAGACTTTGTTGAGTTACAGACGGTTAGTATGCAATTTCAGAGTTTGTCAACTGCAACGGCTTCCACTAGAAATGTTTTTGATATAACTGAGTGAAAGGATATCGAGAAATGCAACAAATACGCAACAAAGTGTGGTTGACAAGTAGGAGTAAGGTTTACGTGGAAAAAGTATCGAGTGAAGGGAAACGGTCCGTCTATCGTCAGACAGGAGCTATGTTCCCTTATAGCTCAGACTCGCACTCATTCTTTGAAAAATGACTTCGAGCAGAAGGTAGTCGATTTATTCGAAAGTTTCTGCGAGTGTGTCAATGATTATTGACTTATGATTATTTATTAAGTATCCACTTATCAGTCTATTATTGTATTACAGATTATAAGATAATTTATAATACTAATAAATTGGAATTACTCGTGTGTTACAGGTACGGTGACATGGTTCCGAAAACGATCGCGGGAAAAATCGTGGGGGGTGTATGCTCTCTCAGCGGTGTCCTTGTGATCGCTTTACCGGTGCCTGTTATCGTCAGTAATTTCAGCCGAATATATCACCAGAATCAGCGGGCTGACAAGCGAAAGGCGCAAAGGGTGAGTGTGATTTTTTTACGCGTCTCCTTATCGATACGATACAGCCGATCCACGCATATATCGTCGTATTGAAAATGGCGTGCCGATTCGTCGTACGAATCGTGGGCCATCTATCTTCGCGTTGTTAATCTGTTATCGGTAACGCGTGTTATCGTGAACGAACCCGGTTCGGTCGAAATTTAATTCGACCTTAATTCCGGCCCGATCTAGCTGTAATTCAACGAACCGTCGATGAGTAGAACGATTCGAGAACGGATCCGATTAACCTTAATTTACGTCTTATGGAAATGGAGATTTTATTTTTATTCGAACGCAATAAAAATAAAAGTTCGGAGGGAAGTTTCGACAGAGATTTTAGTGCCACGAAGGATGATAAAGGAACAGATCGCGTGTCTTGGTGTATCGTGGACGCGCTTAAGTAGGCGATTCGTGTTTCGCGATATGTTTTCGCCCGTTTTTCTCGTATATACATACGCCTGGCGTATCCACAAATAGCTGTGTCACTATTCGCGCCACGGACTGTTCACTTTATTCTGGTACACTGGATATCGATATTGTTGGATGTTGTCTTTGGACCTAGTTGCCCGGCCCCAAGGCCATAGCATGGCAAACTTTCAAACAGACATCGAGGATTTTCCTCCTTGTACCTCCGTTGATCACGATACACGATTTTGATATTTTCAATTATACCGTTGTATTCCACACTTCAACGTTCGCTGTATTCATCCGCGATATTTAACTATTGATCGAACGACCATTTGAAATTCACTCGTAGAAGATAGGATTAAAGTTAGAGAAACTTTTGGTTTCGATAGCAGAGACGAGATATTTTACAGGCAAAATGTAAATGTTGGGTCAACCACCTGGTGGATTTAAGCTTCTGTTCCTTGCAGCAGCGGTGTGCTCCGTGAACGGGCACTACGATTAATTTTGCCAAAGGTGATCTTTACCAACGCGAGTCTTCCTGCCAAAAGGTTCTGCTTTCGCTTAGTTTCAATTTCACCTTCGAATATAAATAGAACATCTCTGTTTACGATGATCCGACAATTTCCGAGAAATTGCGGTGTCTAATTCAAAGTGCGGCCGTTGAGCGTTCTCGATTGCAACCGCGTAATGACGAAAGTTAATTCGACGTTATATAATCCGATCGAATTGGGCTATATCGTCGTGCTGTGTGGTTATCTTACTGGGTGTCACTGGTGGCCAGGAATGCGACCAATCGATTAGAACGGGCCGAGTTCATGGCTGGAGAAAATGGAGTAGGTGAGAGTATTTCTACGTAGAAAGACAGCTGTTGAAATTCCTGATTTCTTTCGGGTATTTTCAAGCTACTGAATTTCTATGAATCGCCTATGGAAATAGAAAGAAGCAAAAATA
Organism: Bombus huntii; assembly: GCF_024542735.1. NCBI lineage: Eukaryota > Metazoa > Arthropoda > Insecta > Hymenoptera > Apidae > Bombus > Bombus huntii. The sequence goes on from NC_066246.1 coordinate 5,793,316, forward strand.
ACGTTTCGATTTAAATTCAACAACCTGTTTCACGGGAATCAATGCTCCGACCGAGTCCTACTTCTCGACTAGTCTTTCTGGATTCTCCCGATGCCCGATTTAGCTCTCGAACAGAAATAGTCTAGTCGTTGCATTGTCTAGCTTCTATTTTCACGCGGTACGAGTGTTGAAGATTTTCTCGGCACGTTGTACTACCTCAATGTTTCCTCTATTTACAATGACGTTGCGGTAACTGGCCAGGATATCGCTTCGTTAATTAATCGTAGCTATTCCATCAATTGTTCGAATTGACTGTGCAAAGTAGCCTGCTTCTTAGCTTTTAGCGTAACACTGTTGTAAAAATGTTTGTATCTCATTCGCGTTGCACGATGAAAAGGGACGATAGCCGGAGTTACCTAGAAATATACGTTCCTCGATAATTGTCCGACAGTATCGCGTTCTATAATCAGCTAGAACAACGCTATCGTATTTTCATCGCCGGAAACAAGAAAATTAACGACGTTGTTCCGTTAGGATCTAAAAAGGACGCGATCGCGGACGAGAAACCCGTCGGTATTGAAATTATATTGCGATGAAACCGCGTAGCTATTTTTACTCAGCCACCGATATTTTATTAGCACGAACATCAAAGAACAAGCTCGAGAGGCGCTCCGCTATCGCGGATGCTAATGACGGCTACGATTGGCTTTACTTGCCTGGGGCCTTTAATCGTCAAATGGAAGTCACCGATTATCCTCGATGCTTTCGTTTTCCGACTCGCTAAACCGGTCAATTTGATCGAGCACCCATTAAGCCTTGAATACATTTTCATTCGAGCCGCCCACGATTTATCTTTTGTATGCGGAGCTCCACTATTTCCTCCCTGGAGCAGTTACCTGCAATTGTTCTCGTTAAAGTTGAAGAGACCATCGAGCGTCTTGACACAAAAATCCCGGTTCGGCCGCGGCCTACGTTTCCTCCGACAAATTGCTCTTGGAAATGTTAAACGGGCCTGCTCGATCGTGCCATTATTTTCGAGTAACCCAACGACTCGCGTGTCGCGTTCAATCAACGCGGATCAAAAGGAACTAGTCGATTTACCGGTAGTTTCTCAACTCGGGTGTTTCGTGTTATTAGATTTTATTTCCACGATATGTCTGAACGTCGACAAGAGCCGGCAATTGTCCCCCTTTTCACTGTCACAAACGACAAGCGCCGGTTGACGAACGACCGTGTAACCTGCCTGGCGGAGTTTAACGCAGAAGTCGGCCAGAAGTGGCGGATTGCGAAAAACCAGTCACCGATTTGTAATTTCTTTTAAACGGCTCGGCGAGATCAGAAATCTTACGGTGGCTCCTCGCGGACAGTTTAGCTCGAGGTTCTAGCGGTAGTTTGGCTTGGCCGACGGCCAGCGGCTACCCTCAGTTCATTACCACTATCCCGTGTTCTCCGAGAGACAGAGACAGCTGGCCGAATAAAGTGGCGGCCAGTATGATCGCGGTCGAGGAACTTCCGGCCGTTCCGCGGGGTTGATTGATGGCGATTGTTGCTCCTCGTCGTCGCGTCGTTCGCTAAAGTAGACGATTCTTTCGCGTTAAAGTTGGAAGAATTATAGTGGAGGCTTTGCAAAGTTTTATCGTCCGTATGTTACAAGCGTCTGTTGCGATGTCTCGATTACTATTGACTCAAGAGACAAAGTGTGTATTAGCCTCCTTGAGACAGAGGAAACAGAGGACGAAGCATTTCGCGACGCAGAAAATTTCCGCGCTATATCAGCCGCTAATTTCACGCGTACGATTCAAATACGCATATAACGAATGTATTATGTTTGCAGTGGAACATTTCGAACTTTCTGTAATTACAAACGACTATCACGATTATATGGATATATTTTGAAACGACTCAAACTTGTGCAATTCTGTGCCTTAATGTTTTCTCACACGGTTCCATTTTACGTATTTATCGCGAACTGTACGAGCATCAGGCGCACAACTCTCCAACAGTCTGACAAAACTCTGCATATCCGATTCTCGTTTCGCTAAATATCGTTCTTTGAGCGCAGTCGAATCGACGAAACGAAGTCGATGGAAAAACCACAGGCAACTGCCGGGCCGCATTAAGGCGCGCGAAATTCACCGAGTCAAAGATCAACGGAGAAGTTTTTGCAAATTAGGAGGCGGGGAGGACAGTTTCCCGACAATTCGCAGTCCTGAAATCAGAGCTCGCTTTCTTTCGCGGCCCGGTCAAATCTGCAATGCAGATACATCGCATCTACATATGCATGGCCACGCTCGTTCTGATTCGCGGTTTCGGATACTCATGGATCCTTCCTTTTCTCTACACCTCCCCCACCCTTTCTGTCTTTCGTTTTCGTCACGTGGCCGGTCGGGAACGAGTTCCGATTTTAGAACAACTTTTGGTATTGTGTCTGTTCGTTCCGTATCATCGTCTGTTTTAACGCGAATTTCACCGAGCTAGACAACTGTCGGTCCTTGCAGTTTTCAAGAATAAAATTGTCGTTGTGGTAATCGTATTTTCAACCGAGTCGTATGCAATATTTTTTGGGTTTAAATTTTATTCTGGTTACATGGTGAGTTTATTAAACGATACAAGGGAGAACGCGGAATCCGAGCAAATGTAACTTCGCAAAGGAAGTTGGAAAATCGTCAAAGTAGCTTATCGGTAGCATCAACGTGAACGGAAGTGTAATGATATCGAATGGACGTTCGTACCATGCAAATAAATAGATTGGACGGGAAACCTACAAGTCCGACGAAGTTGTCCATTTTCTATCAGCGATCTAGCCTTCGAGATCGATTTTGCACGTAGCATCCGAGTTCAGTCGGCTAAGGATAAACAAATATTTGAGAGAAGCTTCCATAAGTAAACAGTTGCCACGGTGAAGTTTCTCTGTCGTGAAACGAACTCCGCATTTTCGCGGCAACTTGATCGGCCGTTCTATAAATTTCGGTTTTTCACCAAATATGAATACATAAAAATACCTCTTTCATATCGTCGTATCGTAAGAGTAGAAAATCCTAGACAGCGTAGAAGGAAAGAATCCGAGGTAATTTCTCGGTAGGAATTATAAGAATACCGAAATGCGCTAGGAAAATCATCGCTATTCAGCATTTTCTATATGGAGCGCCATCAACGAGGATTTGATCCTCTATTCGAGCGAAACGATATCGAAAAACGATCGCAATATCGAAAATCAAGGTAGAAAGAACAGTGGGCATAATCGAGAGAGAGAGAGAGAGAGAGAGAGAGAGAGAGAGAGAGAGAGAGAAAGAGGAAAAATTACATGGAATATGGAAGCGTCGTGGCGTCGTCTTTTTGCTGACCGTTCGTGAATAAACGAAAGACAATGATGAGAGGCCACGGGTTTCACCGCATAAATGTAATTAAACGTGCGAACGAGTTGAGATCGCGTTAACTTTCACGAGATATTATTTCACGACTATCTTCTTCGCTGCTCGAATCTCGACAACTTTCTTCCTTCTTCGCTTATTTTCTACGGTGCAATCGTAACTTCCCTTCGTTTTAGCATCAAATTATTTTACTCGAGGATCGACTTTCTTCTTCCGATCGCTACGATGATTTTTAAAAGAAACTTTTCGAAGCAATCGTCGTTAGGATGGTTTACGATTATCGAGGAGTTTAACGCTTTTAGAGCCATTAAATCTGCTCGAAGCAGCCCGGTGAGATGCAAATAATCCGTAACCTGGTTGGAGTGTTTAAATGATTTTTATTGCACGGAGAATCGCGCTCACGGTCGTTTGAAATCAGTTCGAACCGAACTTATTCCAATGCTGTGGTAATAAACGATTTCGTTTTGGAAAAATGTTGTGCCGCCTGGTCTAACCAGTGACGGACGTTTTCGCTTGTCTCGCTAGGACTTCTCTTTCGAATGGAACTCTTACAAACGAGAAAACTTACACTAAAAGATACCTTAATACCAAAGAGAGATACTCTTTCTTGCTTGAAACGAGAGGAACGTCCACATCTCCATTATCCCAGGATTCTTCGTCCAAAGGTCTTTTAAAATCCTTCGCGTGGTTCGGATGAAATATTTCGTTTCTCCGAGCGCCCTTTGCTCCAGTCGTCGACGATTCAAACCGCTCTCCTGCCAGGAATTTCCTTTAGTTCCTCTTTACCACGTATCTCTATTCTCGGGGACGGGCTCTCGGTACGCTTTCTGCCTTTTCCGCTTCGTTGGCCCGGCCAAGAACGCAATGAGCGAGTTTCAAGAAAAAAATAACGAGCAACAAGAGGGTAGAAGCCACCCCCGTGTTCCGAAACGCTTTCGTTTGTTTGCTTGACTCGGTGATCGCCCGGAGCCATCGGTCCTGCCAAGATACCCGTGAAAATCGCTCGCGGTGAATACGGTTGAAAAAGCCGCACGATTGCTTTCGCGCTGTGCTGATTTTCTACCACGAAAAGAGAGAAAGATACGGCCGACTTACTTTTGTGGAAGCCACTTTTACGCGTCGATTGGGCTAACCTGAGCGGAAACGAAAGATTAGGGGACGGAAGCGTTCTCTGATATCGCTGCTTTGTTTCATTTTTCTGTTTTCTCGATCAACGATTACTTTCTCTCCCGGTTGATTCCCGAATGAACCGGCAAGCCAAGGGAGCAGATATTTTTCGTGCTGTTCGAAATATCGAGGTCGTCGGTTAGGCGAATCCCGAAACGGAACGAAAGGCCAAAAGCGATCGGTTTGTGCCTTATGGTGCAATTTGTCCTATTTGGCATAGTAGCGCGTGCTCGTTAAGCCGTCCCTCCCCGCGGGCAACAACTGGACAATTATTGGCAGACGCTTTGACATTCAAGTCACGGGGAAACGCCTGCGAATATTTACGATGAATGTCGACTGACGAAGATTTACGTCGCGCACCCAGTGATTAACCCATTTAGTGCTCCGGCATCCGAGTGTAGCAGCTCACCGTTCGATTCGACGAAAGCCGCTGTATTTTCGGTGTTCACGCGGGAATAATGGAAAATCGTCGTTCAGGAAGTCGCCAATATCTATCCTTCGTCCTGAGAAATGGAACGATCCTGCCCGTGTGCTTCATTTAGCGGAAAACCAGCCACGAGATCGATGAGGTAATCCTCGAGACGAAGGATTACCGTGAAAGAATGATTGACGCGGAGGCGGATAAAAAGAACTGCCGAAATCTTTTACCGTTCGCGAGGCAAGAAAAACAAGCAAAGCATTCGCGGCACGAGGTAGCTCGTTAAACAACCGAAGTGTACTCCGAACGATTCAAGACAGGAAAAGAGAGATTCCTGGCGATCTGTCGATCTGCTTCGGTCACGTCGAAGTTGGTATATGGTCATAAACACGGGGAGATATCGATGGCTAGCCCATTTGACGTCATTGGTTCTCTGTTCCATTCGCTCAATCACGACGAGGCTCTGCTCTTCTTTCTCGCCTCGAATACGGTCACGCTATTCTTGAACGCACTAAACACCGATGTACTTCCAAACAGTTTATGCGTTAACCAGTCTCAATAAAGATTACCCGAGAGAATAGATCGATACCGGGAAGCAGCACGCGTGGTCTCTGCCCCGAAAAGCATCGCGTAATCCTACAAACGTACGAGCGCCTTGTCAGCAAACTGTCCGTGGTAGTTTCTCGTCTCGCGGAAAATTTATGGCGAAGGGGATTTCCAAAGGCGAAAAAAAGAACGTCGTCCAGACCAAACTGTTCGGCGTTACGACGATAAAACGTCCACCTCCGCGGTAGTTTTCGTGTCTTCCATTGTTTTTCTTCCAGATTTTTACACACGGTTCTATAAAGGGGCGTTTCTTTAGATTTGATCCTGATTTATGTGTACACACGATCCGCGCCAGTTTCTATGGCAGAATTAGGGAAAAGAGCAGACGAAATAAATTATACGAAGATTATTTCTAACGAGAAGAGAATTCCGTCGGTATAGAATCAACGTAGATTTGGATCTATGCAAAGTGTCTGATTCCACTTTCCGATCTTATTCTTCGTTAAAATGTTCAAATTTGGAATTGGCAGCGTTTGAAAGACAATTCCATGGCTGAATCGGAGTGACGAAAATAAATTTGCTTTTCATTTATCGTCAAGTTGATCCAGTTTCGATTCTCTGTGGCTCGAAGTCAATTTCTCCTTCAAAATTTCCAAATGGAAATGGGGAAAGTACGAGAACGCGTGTATTTGGTGCGAAAAAGATTTTGAAGAGTGGTTCCGAATTTTAAAAATAACTTCCGCAAACGACCAACGGATGTGTGGAGAGTAAATGAAAAAAGGGAAGAGTGGAAAATCATTGTCAGGGTTCGACGGCGCCTGTCAAGCTGGTTCTCACCTCGTAAAACTCATCGGCATGCGTTTCAGCGGCCACGTACGTTCGATAAATCAAATCGGGCCAGATACTCCGGCTTAAATTACTGCCAATACGCTGTCGTTGCGTTATTACACCGATAAAACATCGATTTGCGTAGTGCGTGGCTTCTTCGGATCAAAGATTGTTCGGACAACTTAACAAAGAGAGAAAAGCAATTAAGGAAGACCATCATCGGAATTCCAAAGTACAAGCAACACATATGGACAAAGCCCAATTGGCGTTTCAAGGAGGTATATAAACAACTCTTTGCGACGCGAATTTTCTCGAGTTACAACGTTAATTATCGACTGGTAATTAGATGGTTGCTATCAGGAGATCTTTTATGAATCAGTCATATCATGAACGATGATGTCACCCTTGTTTTCGTAATATATATATATATATTGACTTTACTCGAACTCAAATGTTTTGTAATGAACGATACGAGACATAATTTCCAAGCGAATTTTTAGATTGTTTTTGTTAATCTGGATGCCTCGGATATCGGATCGTTTTATCGTCAAATTCGATAATATTTACCTAAAGGTCTAAGTCTTCGATTCCCAAGTCCCGTTGTTTATCGTAGCCACGATCTTTTACAGCCAACCGAATTTCTGCGAATAATCCAATCGCACGGTCGTAAAATTTGTTTCTTGAATCTCGAACGGCTACGATCCTCGATTCGTTCAAGATTTATCGTGTCCGTTGTTTCTTCCAATCGTTATGTATGTATTTTTCTACCGGCGAAAATCTACAACTTCTCGTTGCTCTGCCTTTCTCTTGCTTCTTCGTTCCGCGCTCGAATCGCGCAGTATTTTCTTCATTTGAACGTACGAGATCCCCTCCAATTTACTTCCAACGCGTTACGCGAATTATCGCGCGAGCTACAACGACGCACGGCTAATTAATGTAGGCTAATTGGCACGTGGCGATACCGATCGGTCGCGAGCAACCACGCAGCGTCGATCGGATATTCGAACGACCCAAAGACGTAAGTCGATTTCAGATACGCCGGACCGCAATTTCGCGCACGTGTTTCAAAAATTCCACCGATTCCGGTAAATTGGTACGTGTGCGGTCCGTGGAAACATTTGGGTCGACCCGCAACCCTCGTTCAACCTCGAATCCATCACCACTGATCAATTTTCTGTTTTGAACGGTCTCGATCGCTCGTGTCGAGTTTCCCCCGCTCGGAACTCCGAAAATACAATATAAAGTTTGGTATTGCACCGACTCAGAGTACAACAAGCGTCAGCTCTAAAGTTAGTTTCCCATGCTTCGCTCGTTTTGGATCTCTAATTAATGGCGTTTAATCGCGCGTATCGCGATATCGATAATTAACGCGTCTACGAAAATTATCTTTGAGTTACTGCACGTGCTCTATCGGAATTTTGCCAAATGGCCCCGCAGTTTCCTGTTATATTAGTCGTGGCGCACAATAAACCGATAACAATGGAATAATCGTGTCTGGGATCGATCGAGAACAGATCGGTTTTTCCTCGGATTTTCGGAAGACAGGAACACAGAAGGCATCGAAGTGGTGGCGCCCCGCCGAGTTCCTTTGATTCGACCGTTTCCACCACAGCTGGTCGATCACCTTTGTTCCAACTGATATTCGGGATATTACGCAGCCGCGATAAATGTCCCGGGGACAATGGAAGCGCGCCGGAGATTCCTCCGAACGGATTAACTTGGCGTGAAGTCGGTAAAGGGACTTTTAATTGGAACCCTTTATGCCTCGGCGTGAAAATCGACTTTCAGATCGCATTCAGATGGAAATAAAAGGATATCGGCGACAGGGTGGCTGGTTATTAAACGAAATTTCAGACAATCCGCTCTTCCTAACTTCTTTAATTCATTTTGTTTCACCGAGGAGAAAGTAATACGTCGTGATGGCTGGAAAGTTCAGACACGGTGTGCAATGATATTTTACGTGGAAATATTTTAACCTACTAATTCGAGCGTCTTATTTATACATTTTAATCGTTCGTAGTTCTAGCATCAGTTTTACTTTAGAAACGTCGGATCAGTCGATTATATGGTTGGGAGGGCAGATTCATTGTTTCATCCAATTTCAATTAATCCGCGATTATTCGCCGACATCGCTGCTCCTTTTCCAATATTTCTCCGTTGGACGTGTATCAACCCCACCGCGCAAATTACAATAGCGCGGAATAAAAATGATATTAGATAAATGGACATTAAACGCGTAATCGAAGACGGTACACAAGTCGGTAGTTTCGTGAAAATAGAAAACCTATGGGGTAGGATTGCACGGTGGGGAAAAAAGACACGGAATTTATCAGCGTCCAGCAGCGAGGTTCTTGCGAAGGAAGTCGCATAGATTCGAAAACGCATTCATCGCTGACACAATATCGCGCGTACCAACGAGGGGACAAAGTTGCTCTGTGAAACGTATCTCGCGCGTCGCACCGGTTCTCTTTTGGCAAACACCGCGGGATCGAACAATTCCAACAGTGTTCGCGTCTATGTGCTGCACAATGTGATGACGATAACAATTTTTAGAGGTGAAATCACGTCGTTAGCGCGCAAATATTGCGTAGAAATTAACGAAGACCGAATCATTCGTAGGAAAAATTGCTAAAAGTGTAATTCTAACTGCGAACCACTCATGGGATGTAATGGAACGTAAGTAATTGATCTGATTACGCCTGATTACGGTCGATCTGACCGTTTCAATTACCCACAGCAGTGTACCTTGGACGAGGACCAACCTAAATCTAATTGTCCGTAGACAAAGACAAAGCGATCACGTTCGTTAACGATATTAGAAAATTGGTATATGTAATTGAATATATATACATATTCATTTAAATTGATGTTCTTTGAAATTTCACAGCAAGGAAGCCTGCAGTGATGGCGCGTATTTATTTAAAATGCGCTTGCAACTCGATTATATGCCGGCCTGCATTTGCATACAATTTCAGCTCGTTACGTCGATGAATAATTTCGCTCTCTCGATTTACCTGGTACCGACGACCGGAGGTAAAAAACGAGAAACGGTCGAAGAAAAGGTTATTCAGTCGAAGTTAACCGCGCGATCTCGCGGGGTCAGGAGAAAAGTCGCGCATTACGTCGCCCTTAGGACACAGCGTCGTTATACCGGGATTATTAAACGCGGATGCAGGTAGGCCGGAAATTATTTGGAGATTTACTTCCTTTCTCACCTGGAACGCTCTCTACACTCGGTTAAGCGACGTTCCATTTCTCTCGGGAACGAGACGGCTATTAACGTTTTCAACGGGAAAAGGAGGAGGAAGAAACGTTGGTGAAAAGACAGGGGAAACGCGTCTTCTTCCTCTTCTCTTTTTCTAACATTTTGCTTTTCTTGGCGAAGCGGGCAATATTTTCAGTACGGCACTTTACTATTTCAATTTTCAATGCTTCAGGAAAGTAGGTCTTGCGTATTTTATTCCGGCGGATCTTTCTTGAAACGAAAGGCCGCGCCCCTTTCGTCCGTGACCCGCCTGTTATTTGTCGACGTTCGTTTAATTAACTTACCGTCAGAGCGAAGAAACCTAGACAAACGATGAAGGGGGTGAACGCGGCCAAGCTCGAAAACCGTCGGTTGCGATCGCGTTGCAATCGTGCATTCTGTTTTCTTATCGGCCGCGCGGCAACCAGGTTCCCTCATCTTCCTTGAATTAATCGTCGCCCGCCACGCGATATTTCCAATGCCTGTGTGTGTATAGACGTGCACGTTCGTGTCCCTGCACCGATGCCCTTTTCCAAAGCCAACAATCGAGGTTTCGGGCAAATCTGGATGAAGCGGAGGAAATCGTAAAGCGTGTGTATACCTCGGAGCAGCGAGATATTTCACGGTTACTGGGAACGAAACCCGAGGATAACCGATTATTATTCGCGTGTATATGTGACGTTTTAGTAGAGGATAGCCGTATACTGTTGGGAATTTGTCGCGCGCATTGAAAAGCGTACAATAACGCCGTTGGGACGCGGAGTCGACTCGACGAGAGAATGACGAGCGAACATAAATCATCTGTTGGACGCTTGGTGAGCGGGAAGATGATGAATGTTGCAAGGTTCGGCAGAGCTGCGATCTTTGAAAAATGACAGGCTTGCCACAGTATAGAATCGAAGTTTCAACGTTCTGGCGGTACTTGAGGGGCAAAGTTAGCGGCGCTTGTAACGCGCGGGATACGTGGCCGAACGGTCGATGAAAAAGCGACGAACCACGCCGTTCGTACGTAACGAGAGTCGAGTGTTGCTTTTGGGATTACTAAATTCAAGCCACTCGTGCTTCCATTGCAGGTTTCGTTTCATCGAGTGCCGGTATACATGTGAGAAGGGTTTCAATATTTTTACCAGGGCTACTCGATTTCAGCCGATAAATGAATTTATTCAGAAGCGTACGTTGAACTTGATCTTTCCGCGACTCTGTAAATGCAGCGACCAACGAACTATATCGAAATTGATCCGCCGGTTTTTCAAGTAACGGAGAGAAGGTCAATTTAATAGGTCCGATCGGTAATTTCAGGCGGAAATTTAATCTCCCTACCGTTGTCCATGCGTATAGCAATGTTTTCTATTAGAAGATTATGTTTGCGAAGTAGAGAGGATCCTCTCTGTCATGGTAATTACTATTATACAGGACGAAGGACGGTGCTCACAACATGTCGATAGTTAATTAATTCGATGCTGGACAACAGGTAGCTGTCGTCCGGTAAGATCGATAAAAACTCTCATTGATAAGCGAATTAATTAGCGACCACGTCGGTTAATTCCTGATCGAATCCTGACCCTACCTCTATTATTGTATCTTTCTAATCTATTGCATTATGCCATACGCCATATATAGCTCGTCGAACTTCGCGTCTACTTTATAATAGACGCGAATTATTCTCTAGTGAGTTCTCTAGTTGGTTCACGAACTCGCTGACATGGTGTTGCGACGTCTGTTTTCCTTCGAATTTCGTCTATACTCGAGGCAATTTGTCTTCGTTGAGAAGCCAAAGTCGTTGATACAGAAGTCGTTTCCTTCGTCTGTCTCATAATTTATACGCGTATCGCTCCGTTTCGATTAATCTCGCACGACCTATTAATTTTTTCTGACGACCGCGATGGATCTCGTTGGAGACTCGCCAGGAAATTTTAGCTTTCCGTTTCCGGCGATATACGTTCTCCGGGGAATCCGAGATCGATCATTCCATGCCCAATGGTACGGGACTTTCCACGTCGGTGCTCGCTTTCGGGCCTTTCCTTCTATCGAATCGCCCACTGCACATGCCGCTGCCCTTCCATTGTTACGCTTATCTCATTCACTGCCAGGCAAATTTAAAGCGTCTTGCCCTGGGCACCAAGATCTTATTTCAAGGAAAACATGGAATTTCACAAAATTTATATAAAATCTTCGTTCATCCTTTCTAATAATTTCTAACCCAAACTTACTCCGTGATCGATTGCAATCAATCTAAATCTTTAGCGTAAAGTACGAGATGTCTCGTAATCGGCACTCTTGGTACATACGCTTACTACGAGATATCTCGTAGTTGGCAGTGAATGGATTATCCAGAAATTCCGCCGCGAACACATATCCACTTTCATTTATATACTTCATGGTGTATTTCAGAATATAGTGGAATCTTTATAAGCAAACTTTGACAGTACGTTCGGGAAATAGATCATTTAACGTAGATATCGTCTCCTAGGCAGCGAGATGAAGTCTCCACCAGCGTCGGTCACCGAATTCGTAAACCCTGTGTCTATCTTTATCATAGCTAGACCTTTTCCTCGGTCCTCGATCAGCCAGTTTCCTGCCTACGGTAAAGAATTCAAATCGAAGCCGTACATGGAATAAAATCAGAATTGGTAACTACTTTGGGGAATGGAATCGGCAACGAAGCTGAAAACTCGCTGACCAGCGACGAAGTAGCGGTAAATTGCCAAAAGGCCCCCTTGCCACAAAACATTCGTTCGTATCGGAATTCGATCCCCCTTCCTTCCCGTGGTTCGATCCAAAAAGTCAAACATTTACATAGCACGATTTTCCTACGTAGCACCCTAAGTTTAGCCATTGGCCAAACACTGTCCGTCGATGCGTGAATTACGCGCGATTACAGCAACCCTGGCGCATCATCGGCGACTCGCTAATTATAGCGTGACGATGCACCGAGCTAGGAAAGCTCGCGGGTGTTTAACATATTTATATCCCTGTGGAATCGTATATTTTCGCGGTGGATAAGATCGCGGCCGGTTCGATGCAGGGTCCGATTCGCGTCTGCAAGGTGTCACGTGGCATCGGCCGTGTTCGCGGATGTTTACGCGGCCGACCGCAGCTGCGAAATGTCAGGAAGTTGTCCTCGAATGCAGACTCGAGGGGCGCAGCCGCGACCGCGTGCACTTTCGGCGGCTTTTACTGCCTGCAGCCACGCCACGTACCTTGACGAGTCACCGTACCGTTTCGCCTCGTTGCTGTTTCGCAATATCGTCACGTTGACACGTGATCTATGTCCTGCTACATTCTACACGCGTCTAACTGCGCACCCACGATTTGCTATGCTGAATTTCTTATTGACCCATCGAATTATCATTTCTTTTTTCTCTGGTCGTATACAGCGGTCCGCATAAATATTCGCCTGCCTACGATACTCGGCTTTTTCACCACTGTACGGTATCTTAAAAGAAAGTTGCAAGTTCTAAAGCAGACAGGCGAACGTTAAGTGGTAGATGTTACAGAGGTACGATAACTGGTTTCGGACGAGTTCTTATAATAAATTGGAAGCATCGATGAAACATTTCAGAAATAAAGAAAACGTCAGTTAGGTAGCGTGAATGCAGAGTCGAAGAATTTATCGCGGTCTCATAATCGTGAATTCGCGCGGGAGATCGCGCGCGCCTTATCGCTCGACAGTTTCGTAACTAGTTGCTTCGTAATTCAGCAATCGTACATTATACCGCCGTTAAGGACATTTTATGCAAGAATTTCCGCGAGATCCACGAAACCTGATAAGGTGAACAGCGCCGAAACTCTCACGTTCGTGGTACCCTTGGTTATACACCATAGGTCGTAATGCAAATTACCGAATCGGATCTTAGATAAAGTTTTAGCGACGGTGTGAGTTACGAGGAGGAAAAAGTAGCGATTAATTTTTATTAGGCTCGAACCGTAACGATATTCTCGATGAAGTTATCGTACGATAGGCGTGTTAATCCGACGGAAGAGCGAAAACCATCTCGAATATTCTACGTGTAATTTCGCTCGATGCTGAACCTCGTAGAATGCCGTTGTTTCGTACCTCATTCTGGTGTTACGGGCTTTATGAAGCTTGCGGACGTAGTAAAACGCTCGTTAAAGAGAAATAACGCGTTAATGATGGATTCACCGAAGTCACGCTGCGTGCCGGAACGATGTCATTTAACTCGCGTTCTTTGTATTCCACGCGAGAAGCTTCGTAAGGAAGCTGAGCGTGTACATACAGCGGTGCCACAGATAGGCATGGCTGGCTGGTCGAGATAAATCGTAATGACGTTGTCTGGTGAATCACGTTAACGTTGCTTTTCTGGCGAAAAGTTTGCTGGTTGGCGAAAAATTTTTTTCGCGAAAAAAGTTTGCACGATAAAAATCTGGACGAAAACAAATCTTTTGACTAACGTGACGGATAGTTATGTCACCGACGTGCAAAATACTGCCACATTCAGGATACCTCGACGGTTTTTGACGACTAAAAGAACGTTGTTCTCTTGATAAAAAATTTGATTCATCGTAGTCGGAAAGTCATAGGAGATTATTGATATTAATCTTGGAGATTAGTTTGGAGGATTCGCGATGTAGTAAAGTTTACTTCTGGATTCTAACTTTAACGAATGATTATTCGTCAATCTAAAGGATGACAAGTAGCTGTATGTTTTTTCTGATTTGTTTGATCGGAAACAGAAGGCTTCTCGTTGGCTGTGGAGTTTATTGCCGAAGGCTTTTACTTATATTAGCTCCCTTAAAAGTGTCTGGATTCTTATGACTAGGATGCAATAACTGGTAACAAGGTTGCTGCAAATCATTCTGCAATTTATGTATCGAACGCAATTTCGATAAGGGCCGAATGCAATGGTCGTTATCGTACAACAAGTACTTGTTTATCCGCAAAATATACCTTATAATTGAGCGTGGGGAAGAAAGGAGGAGAAAGGCAATTTCATCGATCCGTTGCTTTTTGTACATTGAAAAAGTTGTTTGTGGAAATGGCTGTTTGAACAAGGTCTCGTAGAACTGCGGAGGAAGCGAAAATCCAGCGGTTAGGGCATAATCGTTGCGGAAATGGGCGTGGACGCGTTTAAAACTTCGGATCGCCGTCGCGTATTTGCCGCATTTGAATAGTGTGCACACGGTAATTTCTCGCGGAAAATCCTCGCTAAAAGCTTAATTGACCGAGCGTCGGCGGCAAGCAGGAGACGCCTCGGGGGAACGACGGAGAAAGGAGAAAAAAGAAAACAGACAGGGACAATGCGTCGTTGTTACTCTAATGACTTCTTCTGCGCGCGGATTCGCGTTCCCGAAGCGAGTGAAACTGACGCGTTTTCCGTTGTCGTCGTCGTCGTCGTCGTCGCGATTTCACCGGGCGGATTTCCAACGCAGCAACACCGCCGTCTGTTTCTCCATTGTCACGCGCGAGACAATTTCACTCGACCTGGAAAGACACGCGACTTCGTTTCTCTTTGACCGAATTCTTCCCTTCAACGCTCGTTTTCCGAAGGATCGCCTTTCAGCCCTTCGCTTCCTTCTTCTTTCCCCCAAATTTTGATTTCTTTCCAAATCTTTACCGAAACTAGGTTGACCGTGAACACACCGGATGTTTTGGATGTTTTTCGATATTTTGGCAATGTCTAATTGTTTTTCTCGGCGTTTCCGGTTCCGATTTTATCAATGGATTCAGCCACGCGACAAGACAAAACGATGGAACTATTCGAAGCTCGCTTATGGAATTCTGCGAATAACGTTGCTTCTTTTTCGTTGCAGAAAGCCAGATTGGCACGAATCAGGATCGCGAAAGCGTCGAGCGGAGCGGCCTTCGTGAGCAAAAAGAAGGCGGCTGAGGCCCGACTGGCCGCGCAGGAGAGCGGCCTTCAACTGGACGACAACTACAAGGAGGAGGATATTTTCGAACTGCAACATCATCATCTACTTCGTTGTTTAGAGAAGACCACGGTGAGTCTTTGAAAATCATTTACACCAGTTACCCTTAGTCTCTGACCCCCAAGTTCCTGACTTGGCTACTCTCTCTCCTCAGCTTTATCATTCGATTAACATTTTATCTACCTCTGTCCTGACTCTCGCTTACGAAGATTCTCATGACGTAATAACGTTTCTCTGACGGCAAAGGAAATATGTTTTGCCGACGAGTTATAAATCTGAGTAGTAAACCGCTTCTCGTAACATTAGCTCGGTCAAGCCCAGTCTCCTTTATGTCACGATAGCGCATAGTTAGCAAAGTGTCGGCTCTGTAACTCTTTCGAAATGAGCCAGGACGCCTGTCGAGAGGAAGAAACAAACTAAAAGCGAAACGCTATACGCTGTCGTAACGTTGAAGTTCAAGCTTGGAAGAGAAGGGACGAATATCGCTGCTTGAAAGGGGGAGCTTCTCGTCATCGACGCAGAAACGTTCGCTTCATTAAACCTGGTAGACGGCCGCTTGTTTAATTTCGCGGCATCAGTTGCGAAACGGGGGAAATGTCGCGCTATCTAAGCGCCGGTTCATTCTCGGGCGCGAACCAACGTCGCCTGCCTCGAATCCAAGAGTCCGTGCGCTGCGGAGTAATTTGAATAAACCCCCTCTGTTCGCGTCCAATTTTAGCACAGCACTTGTACACGAGGGATACCGTGCCACCCATCGAGTGCGGCGCCCAGCTTACCCGCGCGCACACACATAAACAGAGAATAGGCCTCGGGTGTCGTTGAGACAGATACACAGCCACCGTGTGTAGCGAACGCCGGCAGATACTCCTTTGTTGTCGTTTCCGTGAATTTCAGACCGTGATAATAATTTGGATGCCCTTTTTATTTCGTCGTGTTATCGTTTTAGCGATAGGATAGACCGTAGCGAGTTCGATAATAAGCGAATCGTCATCTTTTGTGTTTCAAACTTTCACGATGGTGAGATGTATTTTGATATCGGCTTTCCGGCATGAACAATCGCCTTTCGATTTTGCATTTGCACTTGGCATTTGCATTTTGGCCCGACGTAATTCCCTAGACGTCTGCTTCTTCGGGGGATACCTGGCGTTGAGGGTTGGCCAATCGAATTAAACGACATCCGGTGAACTCTTCCGGGTCGAGCATTCGGATTAGAACTTCCGAGTTGAATCATCAGTTTGATCAGCCAAGCGAAACATCGTGCAATATAAATGGAAACAGTGGGGACCGAAGCCTTCAGTTTCAGGTCTCGCCTGCAGACAAATGCAACGTCTACGAAATCTCTGGCCAAAATGCAAATGCCAAGTGTAAATGCAAAATCGAAATTAACGATTAACAGTTCTTGGTGCGAGCTGCAGGTGAATCCTAAACCGTTTCATCTGAATTTTAATCTACCGGCGAACTCCGTTTCCACGAACATCGCGATTTAATATTTTACGAGATCGGATTGTTTACTCGGTAGGTTTTAGTTAACGTTTCGATGATACTTAACGGAATATCCAAATTCAGCATCGGCCTTTCGGCCATCCGTTAACGGGAATGTTTCCATGGCGCTGGTCCCGAAACCAAATGCCGAAAGCCTGATAAATAGGTCAGTTGGCGTACTGAAAATCGGAACTTCGTCTCGATGGTCACTGGAGCCTGAATTTCCGCGGAAATTCCGTTAATTGCAAGTTGTCCCGGGGTTATCCGTATCAAGGAGTATGCACATTTTACAAAATCAAGAGCAACCGCTCGTCCCAACGATCCGTTCGATTCTATTATTTTAGGAGGAACGAAATGGAAGCCGATGTCGATAACTCGTACGTTATAGCAGCCATCCTCGTCTAGTTTTCTCTCGAGATCTTCTTGTATCGTGTCGTCTCATCGTTTTGATTCTTTATCAGCTCTCAATCATGTTGGTCCTATTTCGACGATGCTTTCGCTACGATGGTCTCAGACCTTCTCAGACTTCTTCCTGCTGGATGTACTTAACCCAGAAAGAAGCGCGATTCCGGCGGCTTTTGTCAAGTCGCGAAGAAAATCGCGCATACGGCCCGAGGGAGCGTCGCTCCACTTCCTGCTGCCTTCTGTCGCGTCTACGCGATCTCCACTTCCTGCCGGCGTTTAGCAGCCATTTTAACCGACCTTGCGAATCCTTTTCTTTTTCCTCTCTCTTCTCTTTGGGGAATCTTAGACCTGCTTATCTTCTCGAGTATCCTTCTAGAATTGGAAAAACCGCGCGACTGTTTAAAATTCTGCAAGATCGCCCGATGATATTTACATTTCCCTTCGTCGTATTTAAATCTTTCATCCGATTTACCTGGCCTGCTGAAGCTTGTTGTTGTCAAAACTCTCCGCAGAAATGATTAATGCGTTTGCACGAGAATAGGCAACGAGTCCGCAGAGTCCGAGATGTAACTTTCGGCTCGGTTTAAACTAAGTTGGAACATTGTTATTTGGAATGTGGAACGTACCAGTATCGTTGGATAAATACAAAGTTTCTAACAGAGTAAATCCGCAAGGTAAAGAGACGACGAGTCGGACGAATATTACGCGGTACAATTGCCACTTTCTCGATCGTGTCATCGTCTTTCACGATTCTTCTTCGCTTCAGTGTTTTCCATCGAAACTTTTTCTCTGGTTTAATCCACTTAAGGATACCGTGCATGCCCTCCTCCGACGTATACTTATTTTTCCTGGTATCGAATCCCAATCGTTGCTCACTCGTGTCCCTATAATTGTTAACCGATACGTTTCCACGATATCCTTGAAACGTCTTTGCGACCAAGCTTCGCAAAAGAATGTGCATGGACGACGTGCCACGTGATACACGTCAACAGATAACAAGAACGCGTTTCACCTTTCGACGATGCGATGACCTTTCACGAACCGGCACTTCGGCCGATAGATCGTGCTGTTAGACGTCTGTATCGGTAGTCTGAATCTACCGTGGGCTTCGTTTTGCCATCTGAGAATCGGTAGAGTCTTCATTTCATGGGACTGGATATTACGAGCGAAAAAGGACTTTGTTGGAACCCGATAATGACGCGAAATTGACGTCTGAATGTATTGTAGCATGTTCTCCTTTTTCCATCTGCGGGCGGTTGTTTTTAACACGTCGGAGAATCGTGAGAGTACATGGATCTCGCGAATATTCGTTCCTTTGTTTTCACGCCAGCTGGATGAATCGCTTCTGAAGGTAATAGGATGACAGTTATGAATAAAAAGAATAAAAAAGGGATGTTTCAGGCGTCAGCGATGCCTCCGCCGCCGTCTAACAAAAGGGAATTCTAAGTGGGACGGAGTTGAACTGCTCTTGCCCTTACTGTTACAAAGGAGCTCGTTTCAAAAAACAATGTCGATGATTACGAGCTCCATCACTCAGCGAAATGAGATTCCCTCGGCGAGTTCGATCCTGGTTTCACGTCGTGCACATAGCGAGACCAGACTTGAGGTAGCGTGTGTGCGATCTGGACGCATTCCTTGGTACCATAACGACGTTGTTCTCTCACGGAATCGTAAGGAGAAGGCAGGCAAACGATCTCCGTTGAAGATCTTTCGAGGCGGTCGCGTGTGTTGCGCAGCTCGTGAGCATCAGACGCGGCCAATCGGTGTCGTCGTGTCGGCGTATTGATTTCTTCCGGGTCGTGGTCGGCCTCGATCGAATCTCTTCGGGAATCGAAGTCGTCGGGGCGAGACGTCATCCCGAGACCCGGGGACTAATTATAGTCGGAAAACGGCGTTAAAGAGATCCAACAATAGCGTAGCCGCATCGGATTTTCCGATCCGCATGGCACGAGCGGACGCAAGCGTTCGAGGAAGAAAGCGTTGTCGTTCCTCCTGCTAAACTTCTCGAAAACAGACCTGTTTTCGCTTTTAAACTCATTCGTGTTTCGTTAGAACTTTCTTAACTCACTGGAACCTGTTAAGTCATCCTTTTCGGACAAGTTAACATTCTTTCTGCAACAACATTATGAAACCCTTCTAATTATAATCTTGTTAATGTTCAGGGAAACTAATTAAGTATCATAGTGAATAAAACATTAAATACTTCTTTTTAGAAGCAACTTTTATTCATCAGATTAGCATCGGACTTCGTACATTTTTTTAACACATAAAAAGATTCAAGTGTTTTAACGCCAACGATAAGAGACTATAACTGCGAGCGACGATCCCTTATGCGAGTCTGTTGCGAGTTTTAAACTTCTTGAAGTAAATTGTAATATCATGTACGGATACTCGTTTCTTTTATTTATTCGTCTTCGTTCGACGACGAACAAGAAGAATTTGATAAAGTCCGGCCTGTGTACCTCTTCCTGTTCACCGAGTCAGCAGTTTGCGAAAGAAAATTGAGACGAGAATAGTTGCAGCAAGAGCCTTTCCTCGAACAGGGAACCCGTTTCATCTCGAACACGAGGAAACGTGTTCTCGCGAAGAAATGATCGATCTGGAGAAAAATTTCGTCGAGTTTGGGTCACGGTCTTCGTGTTTGTCCGTTTACTTCAATTTTTCCTTTTCCCCGGTTCCCGATCCACTCTATTTTCTTTATTCTCGGAAAGCCGGTCCTTTCCAGTACGCTTATTTCCAGCTGGACGATATTAAATTCACAAGTAGCCCAGCCATGTCGCCGTTTTTCAGTGTCGAGCAATGCATACGCAAAGCCGGATATTCAGCAGACGTCTCTTCTTCTTGCCGTATTCACGCTCGTCCACGGTTCCTCTGCCTGCACTTCGAATCTCTTTATCCTTAATTCCATGAAAATTTGTCTGGTCCTCGCGTCAAAGGAATCTCTTTACCGTGGAAATACTTTTTCCCGGGGAATCCCAAGAATTGGCAAATAATCGCGTGTAAAAAGCGCAAAACGTTTCTCGGGTCTAAACACTCGTCGGTGAAACTTTTTCGTTGCTCTTGGCACTGAATCAACATCGCCGAAACTTCAATTACAAAATATTCTTCTCGTTATACGAAAACAACTTCGTGTTCGATCTCAAACGCAATTTATACTGGGAAATTATACTTGGACGAGTGGTAGTTTTCAAACTGTCCATAAAGAGGTCGACTAAATTCGTTTTAGCGAAAACTGCAAGCGTGTCTAAGCTGTCATCTTCGAATTAATGATGAAAATCGGCGAGTAAACTCGCGTTCCCCTCGCAGATCGATTATCCAGATTCTGTCATACACGAAAGCGAACGGCTGTCCTACGAAATAGGATGGAAGGTTCGAATTGTGCTAGGAACATCTATAAAATGGCGACAAGTGCGCGGCGTGCCGGGGTCAGGTCGAGCGGCGTGGCGAGTTATTTATGGGGCACGAGGATGGCCCGGCTGAATTTACGAACGCTGATCACCGCCTCTATTAAGCAGGGAATGCATATCCATTCTGACTGCGTCTTGCGGTCGCTGCATTTCTAAAATGGTGTCGCCCGTTGCACGTACGTGTTTTCGCCAGCACTTGCCGCCCGCGATCGACTTCACCACACGGTCAAACGAAATTTGTACCCTTTTCTCAGCGCGGTTTAAATTTCTGCAAAGATACGAGAAGTTCGGTAGACGCCGAATAGAATACGTGTTTAATCTAGCGAAATAGATTCATTTTTGTTTTATACCATCCCTTGCAAATGCCGATTTTTTTTATAGATAACTAACGTTTAATGAAGTTTAATTAATTTATATACAAGGTGGTTGGTAACTGGTGGTAAAAGCGGAAAGGGGGTGATTCTACGCGAAAAACGAAGTCGGAAACATAGAATAAAAATTTTTCGTTTGAGGCTTTGTTTTCGAGAAAATCGACTTTGAATTTTCGCTCGGTACGGCTCGTTGTCTCGATGGAAAAATTAAACAAAAATTGTTTATTCTATATTTTCGACTTCTTTTTTCGCGTAGAACCACCCCCTTTCCGCTTGTACCATAAATTACCAACCACCCTGTATAAATTAAATTTAATTAATAATTCGTTCAGTTGAGAGAAAATAAAGTTTCCACCCTCCGCGAAAGAGTTATTTATCTTACGTATTATGTTTCCGTTCGAAGTCGAATAGCGCGACATTTTTAGAAGGAGGATTCAACTTTTCAAAATGCAATTGAATTTGAAAGGGACGGAACCGTTCTGCAATTTGGCTGGATCGTTGTCGAGCAGTTGGATCGGAAAGCGAAATCCTGCGCCGATTCCGATCCATTAAACGCGATTGTGCGCGGGAAACGAGGCGAGCCGTGGGGCGCGGAAATTTGTTTAATTTATATTTAAACGCGCGCAGCTGAATCCCGCGACATTTAGATCAATGGCTGCGTTAAATAGAAGATGCAATTGGTAGCCCTCGAAAATGGTGTCATGACACGCGTCACTATCTTGGAGAGGTCAGTTGCGTT
Organism: Bombus huntii; assembly: GCF_024542735.1. Taxonomy (NCBI): domain Eukaryota; kingdom Metazoa; phylum Arthropoda; class Insecta; order Hymenoptera; family Apidae; genus Bombus; species Bombus huntii. Next base: position 5,815,162 of record NC_066246.1, read on the forward strand.
TATAACCACCTTTACGACCTTTACGTAACAAAAATAACGCCACCATGCTGTTTATAGAGGCCGGCGTTCTTCCACTATCTGACGTTATTCTCCATGGAAATTGTATATTTTTCCGACGGAGGTACGTCCGGTGAAAATCACAGCGATGTTGTGAATCGTTTAGATTCGAGGATCAAAGTTCCACTCGATCCGAGTTAATAATCTTCGTGCCGTTGATTTTCCAACGAAAATAGCCTAACCACGGAAAAATGATAGCGTTGCAAGCAGTTCGACCAACTGTAATTTATATTCATCAAGCTGGAAGTCGAATGAATGATAGTTAGTTTAGTATTCTCGGTAAACTCGGAGCAAACTTTTTCCTCGGCTACTCGGCTACTCATCGTGTATTAATTAAGCTTCCCTAAAGCTAAAAGTTCTTCGCTTTTCGTCGTTAAACGCACTCGTTCTCCGATAATTTGAATCTTATTCTTAGTCGTTTAATAATCCAGAATCTCGTCAGCTTGCGAAACGATCGTTTCCCCTAACCGGCCATCACGCTCCGACTTCGCAAACAGACAGAAAGTCTGTTTTTTCTTTGCATCTGAGCTTTCTTACGAATCGAGTAGAGACACAAGAAGAGATTGATCGGACAAAGCGTGGTATTACCTTGCCGAACCACAGCTCCCTTTTGTCCGTTGATCAAAGTGGAGCACGTATCCTTGCTCCAGTATGTGACAAAGAACCGTCTAAGTTGTCGCTTTGAAACAAAGTTGGGAAACACACACAACCGCGTTTCCCTCGGCTGTCTATCTCAAACGTTCTCATCGAGACGCTCAAAGTCTTGATCAATAGCCACTCGCAATTTCTCCTATCATCCGGCTGGCTCGTCTTCCACTAACGAACGAATCTGTCCGAGGTACTGGGCCTGTCCAAAGAATTCCGACGAAGGATTTTCTTTGAGTCGCCACCAGATTCGCGCATTCGTCGATCCACAGACCAATCGCATTTCCTTCTATCGAAAGACGTATAGACGAGATCCTTCGGGGAAAATAATGGAAGGTGCAAGTTAAAGGGTATGTTTTGTCGGTTGGATATCCAGCCCCCCGTGGAACGGCTCGTTTTATTTCTACGCTCGGCTGATGCTCACGGGGACGAAAATAAGAGGCTCTGACGCGATAAGGACGAGTTTAATCCGGGAAACGACAGAGACGCTAGTCTATTCGGAAATACAGACGCGAATAAAGCTGCGGTAGGTCCGCGGTAGTCTGCCTCGTTCACGAGTACAGTCCTTTTTCGTTCCTTTTTCCTCGTTTTCCTCATCCCTTTTAGCCCATTTTCTCCCTAGCCTTCGTTATAGCCGACGTGCGGAATATTTTTCACGCCTCGCTGCAGGAATAAACATCTGCCTTTCTGTTCTCCCGCTATCCGCGTAAAATAATCCGAATTTTTCGGGTCGCGTACGATCCGTCACAACTAGTTGCGATTCATGAAATTTAAATATTTGCAACGGGCTGCGCGTTATCGAACGACGCGAACGTGCATACGAATGTTAACGCAGCCATCTCGTGGCTTTTCATCGCGAGACTCGCTAATGTTAGATTCGAAATCGTCGGCACGTTTCCTCGCTCGTTTAGTCGATAGACCGTCTATCGACAAGGAAACGCCAATCAATAGATACGTTCGGTGCACCGAAAAGGAATACCGTGCGAATGCACGTCGTAGATAACGATCGCATACAGACCATCTGCTCGCAATAGCCATTTCAAAGCTGATGCTATGCGTCTTCTTGGACGTTTTAACTTTCGCCTCCGCTGGACAACGGTAACGTGCTTGGTCGATCTGACCTTTTAACTAGAATTTATCGACGCAAACGCATCGTGTTATCGATTTTTCGCAAAGAGAATGCCAGTAACGCGAAGGACGAACATCAGGTGGAACGAGAACCGAGATGCACGAGTTTTCATTCTGCGACATCGGTTCTTGCACGCGAAAGACGTTAAAGGTTTCGACACCCGATCGTTCAATCTCTATCGTGAACGATGGATGAAACGTTTCCACGACGGTAATACGTAGGGAGAGTCGGAGAATAGAAAGAAACGAGAGGTTATCGAGCGATCTCGACGTCAATTCCGCGTGAGTCAACCTCTTTTCACCTACGCGGAGAAGATTCGATCTCGTGCAATCGAACAACCGCGCGATCTCTTCTGGAAAACCACTCGGAGAGGAGCTGAAATGGGCCTTTTCGAACCTCGGTTCGAACCTAGGTCAGACACTCGTGCGACAGATTCTCTATCGTTCTCGATCGATTCTCACTACGAGGTTACGAACTGCTCTATTTTTGCGATTGAACTTTATAGACGCTTGCTTCAAGTTGATTAGCCCTTTTTTCATTCTATCCTTAACCGATCGATTATCAATAAATCCCACGAGTGCCCTTAGAGATTTATAGTTCACTCGTATCTAGGGCTTTTTAACTCAATCTCATTAACCTGTGAGTAACTTGGAACGTTGATGAAGTCGTCACGGAGCTTCGGCTCGTAGTTCGAGGTGTGCATTTCCGTCGTGATTGCGGCCGAAATCCTAACGGAAATAACCAGGACACGCGGCTAACAACGAGCGTTCGCGTAAATGCGTGCTTTCCCTCTGGCTATGTAATTCGAGCGGAGAAACAACTTGCGACATGATCTCAGCAATACTCGGCGGGCCGAAGTTTGGCCGGCAACAATGGCACTCGTTGGAAATGTCCTCGGCGCGATTCCTCTGCGTCAACACGCGAACACGTTCGCCACGTTTGCTCTCAGAACTATTTTTCTCCGTGCTCTCTATTTCTTTTCCTACCTCTACTACGTTTTATTGTCCATTCTAAGTTACTTTTCAAACTTCCACCTAAAGTCCGCCGGAGAAGAACGATACGACGTCGTTGCGATTTCGCGGCGGTGACGCTATTGTGATTCACTAGCATCGTATTTCTTAATGGTACAATGCTCGGGAACGTAGACCTCTATTATTGAAATTACAACGATATTGCGTCGCACTTTATTATTAGGATCGCACTTTATTATTAGGGAAATTTTACAAGCCACAATTTACAAGTGTCTTAATCAACAAATATTAATAAATACCCTGGCATAATATTAACAAGTTTGTTAATGGAACAAACGAAATTTCATGAATTAGAAATTATCGGATTATCCTATATACGACGAAAAATTACAAAATTGCGAAGATGGAATCTATAATGCACAACTTGTAACTCGTTAATTTAATATTATTAGTTTGTAAATTATATGGAGCAAGAGGGGATCTGAACTAATACTGCAGTAATTGCGTTATATTAACGTTGAAAAGAACAGCGAGTTCCCTCGTAGCATAATGGATGCATTCAAGGCGAACGAACAGCGTAGCTCGAACAGCACGCGGTTGTCTGACAAGTCACGTTCCCGATCTACTGTGGTTACACGGCAGCGCGTACAATCTGTTCGTCACGACGAACAACTTTGACGGGAGTAAACATTTTTAAGAAAAGTGGATTTTCCTTAATGAAAGGAAGTATAATATATATAACGAGCATGATACACAATTCACATACTGTATGGTATCACGTAACGTTATGTAGCGACGTGCATAATCTAGTTAATCGCGTGAGCATCCGATTTAGAACGGATGCGACTTCCAAACAAGGCAAGTAACGTTCATTTGAGGACTAGAGAAAATATAGGATTACGAATTTGCGTGGAAAGGGGATCCGTGGAATTTATAGGTAACGAGATATCGATGGAACGCGCGTCGTGAATTATAAAAGTTGAAACAAGGAGGATCGAAACTTTCGACGGCAAATTACGAGGCTGTAAACTTACCGGCAGCGGCTCTATCCTGCCTGGTGTATATGTAGCTTCGAGCAAACCTAGAAAACTCTATCCTTGATCTAAAAAAACTTGCGGCGCTACATTAAATAGACGAGTCTATTCTCTTATTGTTCCAACACGAAGGGGGAATAGCATGTTAACGTTACGTTTTCATGTATTAAATACGAAGTAACGAGAATTATACCGAACCATGGGGCAGGAATAGCGCAACAACGGTGTAAACGTACGATCATTCTTTCAACTCTTTACCGATTCTCACAGAAGATTCTCTCGTTTTTCCATCGTAGCTGCTAAAGATTTCAGAATTCACAAGACACATTTCACAACGCACGTTCTTGCTACGTTCAGCTAAATCTGCACCTGCATTCTCTCAATCGCTCGTCGCTTGTGTCCATCTTCTAGCCGAAACACGCGCCCGATACTCAATCACTCGTTCACGCGAATTCTCACACCCACGCTACAAACGATATTTCTATCATGCCTGTTTTCTACTTATTTTTAAACACAATCCTGCCTCCTCTCCGTCTTCTCCCGATCGTACCGTGTTTCTCTCATTCGACATTCAACCTACGTTATACAACGAAATATTGCTCACACATATTAGTTCTGCAGAATACCAAGGAAACGACGAACTTTTTTGTTGCAGGATCGCGAGTTCGTGGAGATGGAGGTACCCTACAATGGTGCCCCGAAGAGGCCGGGCTCGCCGTCGCCCCTGACCTCCCCCGCGCACAGCACTGCCTCGAGGGGCGGCCTGCTGCATGCCTGCTGCGGCCGCTGCTACCCCCAACGTTACCAGGTACGCGGTCGCCGTATTCTCGCCTCGACGACCTCCATAAGCGAGGGTCCACCCTCGTCTTCCTCCCACTCTCACCAATCGCAGCCGAGCGGGCAGCCGGTGCAGTCCCATTATCAGCCGGTTGACCCCATCACGGTGCCCAATGTCGCGTTTAACGTGCCCGGCGACAGCGATCGGCAACGTCGCCAGGGTGCCAGCTCCTCCAGCCCCTACAACGAGACAAGGGTGTGAGCCGAGCTCGGGACAGCGATTCCACCGGACCGTTCGTTCCTTTCAGCTTGACCCGTGATCGAGATTATCGGTTCCAAGGTCGTTCCACCTTATTGCTCCATCCTCGTTTTTTGGTGAGTTCTTTCACCACTCGTGCCGAGTCTTTTTCTCTCGCGGAGATCGCTCGGAAGAGTTTGAATCGGAGAGGTTAACGTTATTCAGTTACGTTGCGAGATTTGTTCAGATTACGGGTCGAAGTTGCGTTTAGATATCGGCTTTGGATTCTATGGATCTGTATGGATTAGATGGATCTATTGGAGGTTCCCTCCATTCCAATCGAAGTTGCGAGCTATGGTAAAGGTAAATCATATCATAGAAGAGGCATAAGAATATCAGGGACCTTTGTTTGCCTTGTGTTCTCGATGCCGAGGCGACGAGAGAACGTTGTATCAGCAGAAGACTGAACGTTCCATATCTTAGGAGGACTTTAAGGACAGCTTGAACCCAAGCTGATCGGTCGTCTACGCTAATCGTCGCTAATTTCGATCTTGGGTCTAATCTGAATTACGAGGAATCTTTTCGAATTCTCGGCGAATTATTCCCGTTACTGTTCGAGCTCTCTCGATCGTTAGATTATTGGCTTCGATTCTTCGTCGATGAAAGTGGCTCGATCTCGTCAAGACACTGATCTGTCCGGTTCTTATCGATCACCTCGATCTTCGTTTCACCGTTTGATCGGATAAGCCGCCGTGACCAGAGATTGATGCGTTCGAATCCGGTGCTAGAACCAAACGTTTGTGTTCCGATCCAGGACAATGCGTGTCCTAGAATTCGCTCGAGACTGGATCTCGACGATCCCAGCGATCGTTTACGGTACGATTAGGTTAATGGGTCGCTTGGAGATTAATTCCCGGGGTTCGCATTAAAATCACCTCTCGATTCCAACCTACTCTAACCTGAATACTTACTTGGTAGACTAAGAAGTCACAAGTGCAGTAGTGTCGCGTTAACTGGTCAATCGCTAATTCTTGCAACTCTTACAACTGATTTCACGAAGCAGATGCCCGACGTCACTCGTGGTTTAAAGGTAAAGAATCATCAGGCAACAAAGATATTTAGGAATGTAAATCTGAAACTATACCTTCCTCGGTAAATGGCTAGATCGGGTCTCGATCAGTGGCCAGTTAGCGAGTCGCTACCTCCAGTCCAGAAACGACGTAACAAATTATTCGAGCAAACATAGACCACGACAACGAAATATCGCGGTTGTTCGTGACATCGAATCCCGGTTGTTAAGAACGACTCCCACCGGGGGTCGGCTCTCCCACAAGCACTGCCAGCGAGGGTTCGAATCTCGAACCGTGTGCTCTCTCTTTCCTTGGTGATATTCTCGCTACTTTATCCCCGTGTGCGCGCACTACGGATCGTTCGGCGCGTTTGATAAGAGCTAGATAAATCTGCTGTTTCGAACGCCGGCAGGTATCGAAGATATACCTCCATCCGTCGCCTAGATTTTTCTTTCTCAAGCGGAAAGGCGGAGATCTGTACTCTCGAGCTAAAAGAATCCATTGAAGTATCATCGGGAACAGGAGAAACGACACGCGAAGAAACACACGCGAACTGGAGTAAAAGCAGAACGCAAACGGATACGTTTCCTCGAGTGATCGAGAGGAGATCGGTTTATCGTTTTTCGTTTTCGAGCGTTGCTACCAGCCTCGGTGAGAATCAGAAAATCTAGAGACGATGGATGCTGCAGCCTGCTGCTATCGATTGGCGCACCTTGCCGCGTCTTACTCGCTCAAGGAGTAACGAACAAAAGAAAGTACGCGGGACGCACGTGCTGCGTCGCTGCGCGCTAGTCGTGTGGCCGGAAACGTTCGTTCTTCAGCTTGGAACTTCTCCAAAATCCATTTGACCGAACGAAGAACGCGTTTCGAAGGCTTTCTCGTCTTACCGTTCGAAGATCCATATTTATCGCGGATCTCGCGCGGATTTCTTGAATCGACATGGTCTTCGTCGTATCTCGCTTGCAAGTCGAGATCGAAACGCACAGCGGATCCGTACGATCGCGGAATTTCGGGGCTTTTCTTTGTGATACATTTCTTCTGTGATGCTTCTATTTTTGGAGAAACGAGCGGCTATTACTGCGTTCTTCTCCGAGCTCGTTTTCGTCTCATGTTCCAGTGATTTGTAGATGTCGGATCATATCAATTTTCGAAAGGTTCGGACAAGTTTCGTGACCCGAATCGTCGAGAGGTCGGTGTACCAGTCGAAACGAAACGAGTCGCGTCGGAACGATCTCGTTCTCTTGAAACACCAATCGAGGCGAAACCAAGATTCTATCCATAGATTTAGCGATCTACGTAGATTATTATCGAATCGTTATCGGCCTCCCTTTGACCAGCGTTTGGTCGAGGATCTACGGTCTAATTGAAATTATCTTCTAGCCTTAATCTACTGTCTTCTGATGGCGAATTCTAAATCGATGTCGTAGCGAATTAATTCTGGTTAGAACCAGAGAGAAGAACCGCTGGACTCGACGTGCTCCCGAGACGTATCGCTGGGAGATAATTATGAACGACGTCGGACACGACGAGTCCGGCGTGTTCTTCCAATCGAAATCAACTAGATCTCTTCGAGAACCCGTAGATCGACCTTAGGATTACTTCTCTTTCAGTCGAGCGGCCTTTTTTTCCAGTCACCCTTCTACCTCTTTCTCGCTCTCGCAGAGTAGTAGATCTTCGTTAGTAGTTCCACCCTGTGAGAACGACTCTGCGAGTTTACCAGCGACGCTTTCGAGAGTGTCGCGGCCGAGACGGATCGTGGCTCGAGATCGTGAGAAATCTTTTATATTCGCTGCTCGATTGTTTATTGGAAAATGTCTCGCCAGTTTTACTATTACGTTGAAAATTTCCATTTAAATGGAGTACTTCCACGCGAAGAATAAGGGTTAAGCGTATCTCGATATCGGGAATTGGAAACGTATCGACTGCAAGAAGACGTAGGCGTTACGCGCACTCGTAAATCAGCCCGCACATAGCGAAAGGCGACGTTAACGAGGGAAAATGAGAAGTGATAAATGATCCTGTCGGCTGGCAGATCGAGGACGAGACCCCATCGAAACCCCATTAAGTGTCGTTCCACCTTTTATATGTACAGCTTCGCGCTCCTCCATGAACGCCATTTTTCAACGGTCCACCATCCTCTATTTTCTTCTGTCGCGTATTAATCGTCCGCTAATTCTTCAGACATCCCCCGTTGACCTTCCAAACGTCGCGCCTTTAACGGTGAAATTTATTTAAAGCCCTTCCACGGACCACGGCCACTTTGAAATTGAAACTCTCGCGCCAAATCTCCCCGCGTCTAATTTTAATCAGCTCATTGATTCTCAGCGGACCAGAGAAGCTCATCGGGGTTTTATTAAACGTCCTCTGCCCCTTCTCTGTCCTTCCCACGAGCTTCCATTTTTCAGCGGTCGACCGAGTTCCCATCGACCTATTACGCGATAATCGTTCATTAACTCGTAAATTAGCCTCTGATCTTCCGTCGCCGGCTTCGACCAGCCCCAGAAACCGCTCTGAAATTACTTGGAAATAGAATTTCGATTCTATTTGATCGATTATACCCTCGTGTATTTTTATTTACGAGTTCTGTCGACGTCTGACAGTTTCCAGTGGCTTCGCGTCGTTGGCTTTCTTTTAGTATCTACCTTTTATTACGTGCTCCAATACGACGACTGTATCGAACGGTTTACTCCACGTCGACTTTAACAACCGCAATAACGGACGATGATCGAGCATAATAGACGCGTCTGCGACGTGTCAGACCGCTCACGAATGATCTTTATGAGGCGAACGTAACGCTCGCTGCGTGAACCGCGCGGTGTCAGTTGGCGAACGTGTTCCCCGACAGCTTTAAATCAATGATAAGATTCATATGCACGAAGGAACACGGGTCGTCGCGACGTGCGCCGTCACCGGTACAACAAATGTGTTCCTGCCATATTATGTACGCGGGTCTCTTCGTTCGCCCAGTCTGTTTGAAATTGCCGAAATGTACGGAACAAGCGGCGATATATTTCCCTGGAAGTCCGCTTACGTGCCTTGGGAGAGGATTTTTCGTGCCATTCAGGATCGGATTTCTTTTCCGTGTACGTCTAAATAGATTGATTCGGACGGTTACATCGAGACAGAGGTCTTCTTCGCGTAGCGGTTCTCCGTTTCTCGCTAATGATTTTGACACAGCGTATCGGGAAAATAAATTTCCGTGATTACGATCTTTCAGAAAGGAATTTTAGTCGAGTTCCATCCTCTTCCGAAGGATCAGCATTGCCGTTGATTTGAATCGATTGAATTCCATTAAAGGTCGAAACTAGTAGAATCACCGAATGGAAGTATCCTATGAGTGCGTTCATTACAGGAGTCTCGATTCGCGTTACGATCTCGAGCTACGTATCTCGTCGACGATGCCGAAAATCCCATTTCTCGATCAAGTACAAGTCGACAGTGATCCAGGAGTTGAATCGTCGTCTTCCACCGACGAAACATCTATCGTCCCCGCCTAGAGTCGAGCCTCGCCGCTCGTCAGCCCTATCCTACGTCTTCCATTTTTAGATTAAAAAGAACTCGACTGGAAGCCGCGCATCGAATCCTGCCCGAGCTCGTGCCCGCCTTATTCTCGTCCGATCGCACAAATTAATCACGCCCCGCGACTCTGACCCTTCTAACTACGCCAACTCTGTCCGGATTCCATGAAATTCCACGAGAAGACGCTGAAGCATTCCGCGGTGGAAACCAGCGGAAGAGATTCGCGGCGAAACGAAGCCGTGCGCCTCATCGAGCAGCAAGACAAATTTCGCGGAACATCTCTCGTTGATCGCACGTGCTTCGTTCTCGGTTTCCAATCCGCTATTCTTTTTTTTCCCTTTATCCAGTTCCTCGTGGGATTGGATAAAGTTATCGATCAAGCCGTACACGTGGAAATCGAATCGACATCGCGCGAACGGAGACGAACGAAGCTCGTTCTCCGATGGCTTTCGTTTCCTTGATCTTGTCCAAGTTCCGTCGAGTATCGGGGAACTCGACCACGGCTGTTCGTAGTCGAAGCGCCACTGCCACGCTCGAGGATCGATCGATCGACGATTCGTCGAGCGTGTCACCTTTCGACTTGTACGATTTTCGCGCGTGATATTCGTTCGATGGTCGACACACGAGCACCCGGTGTGCCGCGTCCGCTTCTCAGTTTCGTCGAAGCCAGACATTCGCGTCCTTGGGATCTAAAGATGGATCCTTTGGGTGACAGCAGGTTTACGAATACCACAGGTGCGAGCTTACGGCCCTAAAAGTAGCTTTAAGGACCCACCTTCTTTTCGTAGATAGGTTCAACGAGACAGAAATCGCAAGGAACATTCGAGATTATACTAGCAATTACACGCAGTGTACATAGGAAGTGCGAATCGATTATTCGATCGCTCGAGGATCGACTTTTGCTTTCGTCGTCGGTTGAGAACCATCGCAACCTTATATTTCGGTATTCCGGTCCGCTTGCGTTACGATCGCTATTTTCCAACGACCGTACAGTTAGCAAGTATCTCGTTTCGTTTGCATCGGTGCACGCAACTGTCTTCAATTTCCCTTCGATTTTTTCTTTGCCTTCTTGAACAGTCAATTTGCCTTTAGAAAGTTACATGAACCGAAGCTAATATCCTGAAACGAAGAACGATTCTCTTTAGGGGATTAAGAATCGGAAGAATAATCTATCCTACTTAGTGAAACAAAAGGAGGATCTCGCGTCGCTTTATCTTAATTTAAAAACTTTCGACCGTAATCTATCGGGATAGGTTTGATGATCGCGTCATTGGCCCGCGAAATTGTCACCGAAAGCGGCTCAAACGCTCGTTTTAATCGTGATTCACGCCCGGGGTCGTCTAAATATTCCTAGACGAGATTTATTACGGCGAGCGAAGCAGTGACGTTCCGATTAATCGATTCGTATTAGCGATAAATCCGTGTGGCGCGATCGCGCTCCGTGAATTCTGCACGAGATTTACCATCCCCCAAAACGATTTTATTTGACCTGGTGACGCAAGCCGACCTGCAATACCGATCTCGATATCTCTAAAGTCCCGCAAATCGCGCGACCAATCCTCGGTTCGCGGCCATTCCACTACGATTAAGGGTTGTCGTGCATTTTCCTAACTAACGATCATTTGCGGAATAATTCTTAATTGTTTGATATCGTTCCCTTCTGGTGCTATCGTCGAAGATTATTCAGCGAATCGTAGAGGAAATGTTAGCTCCAGATTGACTGGCATACAAGGCGCGTTTAAATTAGGAAGATGATATCTTCAAATCGATTGAGAAACGAAATTTCGAAATTTTGATCATGCTTTTCACTGTCGCACTTCGCGAAGATCGAATCGTTTCTTGTACGGTATCGTCGAGTAGGTTACTGGCCCGGCAGATTGAGTTACCAAGTAAGCTTTGAGCAACGTTGACAGTATAGAAACCGTCCTTGTCGCAATCAAAAAAAAAAAAAAAAAAAAAAAAGAAAAAAAATATTTGTAAGTTGGACTCGTTATCGCTTCCTTAGCGTTCATTTCCACCCTCGTCTGGTGAATTGCTCAAATTATACGTGTACAATTTTACGGTGCATAAGGGACCTCGTTTGTCCACTAACATAATAACTAGTAACTATCGACTAGAATTATTCGGTTAATAGAAACTTTGCTCCCATACACGAGACGGCTCGATATTCAAGAAGTATAGCAGGCGAACTTTCGCGAGCAACTTGTCCAAGGACTGTTGCACACGTATTTGATATTTAACGTGTAAAAAGAGATTTGTTGTTTGATTCGAAAGTAACGTCTTTCCGTTTTAAATACCACGTATGGTGTTGGATTTTCTTTGACAGAGAACGGTAAGGTTAGTCAGCCCTTAATCGAGCCGAGGATCAAGCGTTTTAGATAAGATAGCACGTTTTGCCACACATTCCAGCAATCTGTCAGCGTTCCGATTCTGCGACGCTCCTCTCTTCCGATAGATCGCGCTGTTTAGCGCGGCAGAAAGAAATCGAAGATCCTTTAACGAGGCGATACATCTGAAGGAAATAAAGAAACTGAGATTTTTTAATCGATCCGCGTCCTTTCGACCCCGACTTTGCAGAGAAGCCGACGAGACCGTCCGATGTTTCTCTCCACCTTCTCCTTTGATCACATCTTCGTTCGCTTCTCGCTAAAACGACTTTCACCATCGAAATCGAGAAAGTAACGTTTGAGAAACTGCGATTGGCGGGAGCGATCTCCGTCGTACGAAATCCCCCAAAAAGACAAGGCAGGACAGATGCAAGGCATACGAAAAACAAACATCTATTTCCACTTCTGATCATATCTTAAATTTTCAGCGACGTGTATCACGTCACCACGCGCAGTCCGTTCGTCGTTTACGAAACTTTAACGAGCTTCCGCCAAACCACTGAGAACGACACGCGCGCTCGCCTGCACGGATCACATTCCCCGCCCCCTTCGTTTCATCCACGAGATCATCACGAGTCCGTGTCGTGGTCTGCACGAACTCATCACGAACCAGTTTCGAATTCTCCTTCGTCGAGATCGAACAAAAGATATCATGTCGCGTTCCCCGCGTTCTTTCTTTTGATGTGGATTCCGCGTGCAGGTGGGCCGCAGACGGATCACATTCGAGACTCAGCATACCGCGACGATGCAGACATTCGACGAATCTCGCGGCTCCTGCACGGAACAGAAGTTCTGAACGCGTTCTCGAGCGGAAGATGGTCGAGAGTCGCGTCCCTACTTCCGCCGGCAACGAGACCGCGAGAAACGGGTTAAACGAGCGCTGTTGGATATTCATTACGAGTGTACAGTCATCCTTGCACGGTTATCGACTAGAAAATTGTACGGCAACGTGTGTCGCCTTGACCTTAGGGACATCCAGGTATACACGTACATGTCTCTTTCTGTGTACATACATATGTACGTTTATTATGTATCTACGTATATACGTATATATATGTGTGTATATATATATATGTGCGTGCGTGCGTGTGTGTGCGTGTGCTCGTTCATGTATACACATGTCGTGTATTCGTTGGCGCCAAAGTGCAAGGGGTCGAGGATTCGAAGTCGATTTTCAGCTTTTTTTACCGGCCAGAAGATACCCTGCTGAGTTTTACGCCTCGATCATTTGCCACGTACGTTGTCCGACAACCATTCGATCTAACCCAGATACCAGAGGAACGCTCGTAAAACGTAATAGCTCTCTCCTCTTGCTGGATGATCATGTTCGTTCTCGACTGGTGACGTTGGAACGAAGTTATTAACGAAGATTCCTGGGTAATGATTTTATATAGAAATCGTGAAACTACACGAAACGGTGAAATCACGCCAGTAACTTGGTTTCGAAATCAGACAAATATCGAATGGTCGTTGGAGGATGTAGAGATCTGCGAGATTTGGTGTTAGCTAGATTCGGTGTTACACAATCACCAGAAAATCAGATTTCGTGTTACACTTCTTCACAGACTAGAGACGCACACTCTGTCACTGTATAGCGGTGAACGTTTCTTAAGCTTGTTCAGAACCGTAGGTATCTCGTTAGTTACATTTATCAACATCCAAGGATCTGGACGAGTAAGTTTTAGAAAACGTTTGAAAAGATCATCGATCTTACATGGTTAAACTCTGGACGCCTCTTTCCTCTTCTTTCTGCTCGTTCAACTTCGCGCGAAGCAGTCGAGTCCCGGTGAATTTTCGTCGAGCGAGAACTCCGAGAGTTTCCGGTTTAACGACTTCTGGCGAAAATCTTGGAGGACATTTCCCGAGGGACCGGCATCGTTCAGAGCGTCGCGAGATTTGCTGGTAACTTGCGTCAACTCGAGAACTCGACGCGATCTACTCGCAGCCGAGTCAAATTTTTCTTTCACCTCGCACGTGTGAATTTTTCCCCGCCTTGCGTATTGTCGAGTTCGCCTTTTTTTCTTCTGGCGCACGGAACGGTTGCACTTGCGCGCGCGTCGTCGCGTGTTATAGTGCGTCGCGTGGCTGCTTCACAAGGAGCGACGAGTGGCAAAAACAATTAGCGATTCTCTGGCACGTTTCTTGCGTGTTTCGCCATCAGGCGAGAAAATGGACGGATTCTTCAGACTTGGGAAAGTTTTCTTCGTTCACTTCAACTTGTTCCACGCGATGAGGAAATTAGCTTCAATGCTTTTTCCTCCCATTGAGATTTAAGTAGAAAATCGTGAACATCTTTTAAGACGTTTTACGTACTTTTTGTGGTTTAGGTATCGAATGGAGATGGCACAATGGTTTATCCGCGTGGCCTGGTCTTCCAATCGTCTTTCTATCGGCTTTGTACTACACCGCCAACGCCTTTGTTCTCGATTATTGACCTACGCGTTGCCTAATCTCCGTCTTTTGTCTAAACGTCAGCATCACGCTTCATGACATTGTTCTATGCAAATCCAACGTTCTATCGTTCTAACGGTTCACTAGTTTTCTATGCTACTACTTTATCGATATTTTTTTGACGCTATTTTCGCTAAAAAGATTTCGTATAAACACTTTTCTCATCTACCTTGTTTCATCGACTTTGTCGATAGACTGTGCGACGCCATTATTCATTAAGATTAGTCATTAAGATCTTCTTAATGTTCTTCTGAAATTCTTCTGTTTACTTATTCTGTTTGTTTATTTACCTACTCAGTTTATTTATTTACATTTCCGGTTTGTTTATCTCGAATGAAATATTCAAACAGTTCTCAAAAAGTTACCATCTTCAGTTTTACGGTCTTTGGTTTCCTGTCAAAAAATGTAATCGTGGCAGTTACACCGCCAAGAAGCAGCGTGTGCGTGAATTGCCAAGTGTTCGATAAATCTCGAGCAGTCGCTAACCAGTGGATGCCAGCAATTAGAAACGTTTAGCTTCGCATAAACGTCACCATTTCCCTCGACATCGATTTATGCGCCGCGATGAACTTTCGTCCCCTCGACGAAAGTTGCGTCGATGTAATCTGCTCCGCGATACGCCCTCTCTTTCGCGTGAAATTTCTACGGTGAATCGCAACAGCTGACGTTCCACCGAAATTTGCCTTGCTCCGTGAGCCAAATATATGGTTATGCCAGCTCGTTTCCTTCTCAGCTTTTCATTTCCAGTCGACTGTAACTACGCCAGTCGAGAATCTTTTAATCTCATTCTCGAAAGATTGAAGATCCCCCAGCCGCCAGCAGCGAATACGTACTCCAGGAAATAATAGATCTTCTTCTCTAGTTATTCTATTTCCGTGTACCGTAGCTTTCTCAGTTTCTTCCACAAATCAGACAAGAATCGATGCTAATTATTACCGACGTAGACTAATTAATACAACGTGTTGCCAAGCGCAAACACCTCTATCCATTCGTACCAGTAATAATCCGTGCCAGAGGAATCGCCCGATATAGATGACTGACGCCACGTGTTTCGATAGTTAAATCGTAGCCAGGCTCTTCCAAAATCGTTACAAAACTATTTTACATGGTGTCTTTATTCGAATCACGGAAACCTCTGCTCGCGCGTTGGGTCAGTTGGCGTCTTCGTTGAAATTGTCGTTGCGTCCGAACGCGTATCTTCGCGTCGAGCTTATTACGACAAACGCCTCTAGCGAGGAATACCAACGAACGAGCTTCGCGGAAACAACGACGAAAGCCGGGGAAACGTTGCCGAACGAAACGCTCGTGAAACTATCGACCGTGAGACCCTATGGTCGTCCAGTGGCGCGTATTATCAGTTTCTCTATTACGCGTTGCTCGATGGAAATATCAGTAAAGGAAAGAGGAAAAAAAAGGGAAAAGAAAGAATAATTATAGCCGAGCGCGCACGCGACGACGTTGCGCCGAATTAATTGCCCCAATAATGCGTATTATAATATAACACGAGTTGCTTTCATGAATAATGCATAGCCGAAGGAACACCGGGAGCCTGTAGTGGAGCATCCACTTCAGATCAGCCAGGCAAGAGAAAATTGAATCTTAAGTGTCCGTCTGAAAAGCTCCGTCAATTCACTTTTGCCGTCGGCCCAGTAACGAGCACCATCTTTTCGACACTCCTCGAGTATCCACCTATCGTGTCCGTCCTCTTCAAAGACATTCAAGCTCACCCTCCTGCCCCTTTGTTAACATAATTAATACGGTGAAATCTTCGATTCCGATTGCTACCGATCCGTGGAATCGAGCGGCCCAAACGTCGTGTGGTGCAAACGATAATCGTTTCTTCCATTTTTCCTCCTGTTCTTTTCTTTTTCTTTTTTGCTTCTCTTTCCGAGGAGAAACAAGCAGTGGACAGGACAAAGTTTAAAGAGAAGCACGGACTTTGGAGAAGCATCGAGTACCGTTTGATTTATCGAAGGGTAGGAAAGAGGCACTTTAAAAGATTAAGATTTAGAAGATTGAAGTGGAACATCGTGGATGTTGTCGAACTTTTGAAGAAGCTCTTTTTGCGAGTGAAATCAAGCTCGTGGAAAAGTATCGGTTGCACCTACTCGGTATTCAGGCCACTCGACTTCTATTTTGGGTGTTGAACGTTGGTTACTGTCCCCTCCCCCCTCCCCAAGTTTTGCTCCATTTAATCGTTATTGGAAATTGATTGGTCCGTTATATATGACACACACTATATATACCATATAGCTGGTTCGATTAAATATATTGTATATAATGTACGTGGATCATGTTACTTGTGTATATTTTATTAAGTCGTTCAAGGGTACGAAGCGAGAATTATCGCGCGGACGAGTTCGTCACGGAGGACGGCCGATCCAATTCACCAACGATTTCCTACAGACATCTCACGTGTAAAATCAACCGTATTAAAATCATTTATACATCAAGAAGAAACAAACATTCCTATACTACGAAGGATCTCTCTAGTCGCAATCTCATAATAACTAGCTGATTTAGTCGTAACGAATAAATTATTTAACCCCTTGCAAAGAGAAGATAAATGAATCACGTTTACCAGGATGTCTGTAGAGAAGGGGTAATTGGTGAAAACCACACTATCTTTATCAACTCTCCGGTCGGTTCTTCGCGTAATTAAACAAACTAGTTTAACAAGCCGCGAACAATGGCCTTGCAATGATAAATCATCGGCACTGTTCTCTTCTCGCCGGAGAAACGAGTGTCAGGCTGAAATTCGAAACCTCCTCGCGGGCACCGCGTTACATTAATCACTCTGACTGTTTCGGCCTGTTCGAGCTTTAGAGCCGCTTCGCGACGAGAAGAAAATTAATCAGAAATTAGTCGGCACAGCCTGTCAGTGCGCGTCGATTACGGCCACTGGGTACAATGATTAATCGAACGTTGTATATCGAGTGGATTCCGCGAAAGGTCCAGCAGCTGCCTTCGTAATTATTTTCAATCGGTTGTTGGCTCGTAATTATCAAGAGCCGCGCGTGCGCCCTCCCTCCTCCTGCGTCCTCTCTAGTTCGCATTGATGTCAGTCCCAACGTTGTTAAATTAATTATCGTTCAACAGGTAAGTCGCCCGATAGATAACGGGCTGTAAACGTCGCGACGAGACAGGCTGTCGTTTATCAATTTTTACCACCGCCATTGACATCGCGCTCTTAATTGCTCGCTACAGATGAAATTATCCCAAACTAACATACACAGCGTTTCGCTACGCATTAACGCGTCACATAAACCGATGACTGTTGAAAATGAGAATCGTTGTGACACGATTGCGATTACCTAGTATAGAAAGGAATATTTCTTGTTCGATTTGAGATCATAAGGGAGGCTAATTTCGTGATTGGCAATACGATAACATTTGGCGAAACGTTGATACTAAAGAAATTCTTCCCCTTCTATGTCTAATCTAATCATCCCTTTTCGTAATCGTTGCAAAATACCACGCGATACAATGTAAATATGTCTGTACATTTTGTAACATATACACACTGTCGGCACCTGTTGTGTGTGGTTCGTCCCGTAGAAACATTCGTCCGTTTAAGGTAAGACCCAAAAAGAAAAAGAACGTCAGTTCTGTTACTTGTCTGTCTACTTTTTTTGATCGCTCCCCGATATAAAAGCCTGCTAGTTGAAGATTAGTAATATTTTTTGGGAAATGTTGTTTCATTGATCGAACTACTATTTCTTCTCGTTCTCTTGGCACTTCTCCTCTTCCACACCTTTGCGCTACTCGCATACGTTACGTACTACGCCTCTCTGTTTCTTGGATTGTTTGAATGCGAACCTCTTCACGATTTTTCAGACACGATTTCGTGCTCGACGGATTATTCAAGCGTATCCAATTGCCGCCCCCACCCCACGAACCAAACTTTTATTTTCTTTTAACGAGAGTCGCTGGCAAAGAGAAGAGGCGAAAGAAGAATCGGTTGTGAAATACGCCCCTTCTCTTTCGGTTGACGTTCGTCGCCGAGTGTGGCGACCGAACAATTAGCGAGCTCTCGAAGAATGCGACGTTTCGCAAGAACTGCATGGAAACCAATGGAGAATGTTGTTTCTTGTACGCCACAATGGCTCATCTCGTCCCTCGATCGACTCGAACAACGATAATTACGTTTTTCGTTCGATGGCGAGTCAACCACTTCTAACGATTCTATTTTCTTTCAGTGAAAACTCGTTATCGAGTCTTTGTAAGATACTTTACTCTGACGATCGGGCTATTCGGTAATCGTTCGAAGACGACCGATTACCGAAAACAATTTGCACTTTCTGTTACCTTTCGTTTGTCGAACGCATTATTTTCAAAATATTCCGTGCCATGAATCGCGAATATAGAACAACCGATCTGATAACGCGATTCGACCGTGAACTCCGCAGATACCTTTTAAGTACTTGGAACGATATATCGGCGACTTTTCCCGCGATTTGAAATTCGAATTGCCTTGAATAACTCGTTTATACCGCGACGCGGCGCTTCGTCGATTTCCCCAGCCGCGACCGGAAACGCGTCCATTAACGCGATGTCGCGGTCCGTAAATCCGGCTCGACCCAGGCAACACGAACGCGTTGGAACGTCCGTCGATCCGCGTCGGGTCCGCAGCTGGCCGCGACGTGGACTAATTAAATTTAATTAAAGTCGACGATTAAGTCCGACTCGCTAGTTCCGCGTGCAACTTGCCCGACACCGTGGGATTAACGGCGACGAATTAGTTTTCGCGAACAACCAGCGGGAACAGCATGATCGATGGTCGATCGTCGACCGAGGTAGGATCGTTTAGTCGGTTAGCCGGTCGTAGATGAAGCTCGTAGCAATTGTAAGAGGAAACAACGAGACAGAACTCGCGTAGGCTTCGACGACAGAGAACACGACACACTGTCATAGCTGGGGCAAGTTCTTTCTATAGAGTTAGTTGAATCGATTCCGATTCACAGATGATCGTGCATCAGCAGACGATGCTCGGATAGAAGCCAACCCTTTCGCCCTTCGAGCTGGAACCTTCGAAATGGCGCGTGTTCTCCCTTTGAAAACTCGTCGGTTCTTTGGAAGTTAGATGGTATTAGGATTGCAAAATATATTGTAGTAGTGCTAGCCTCGGTGATCCACTTAGTAAGAGCGTACGAGAGGATATAGAAAGTAGGATGTTGACTGAATCCGCCGAACACGTTTTTAAAGTTGGTTCTGCCTCGTAAGGATGACAAAGCCGATTCAGAATCGGGGAAAAGTACAACACGTCCGATCTAACGACGATCGTTTAAAGTGTCACGACTAGAGATAACCGTAGAGGTCCATGTAGAAAACAGACTCTTTAGGGTAGGTGAGCTTAGCGTGCAACAATGTAGTGTGTGCTTGTGGTGTGGATTTCAGCAGGCGTACAGTCAGTACATCCCAGCGACAAGGGCCCAAGTATCGGGTGCCCAAGGGGGGCAGACCGGGGCTGCGATGGACGGGACTTACCTCGTCGAGGCCTCGTTCTGAGCGGCCTGACTTTCTTAGCCAGTTCTAGTAAAGCACGCTAAACTACAGATCCCAGTAAATTCGAGGCAAAGAGAAACGAAATAGAGCAGAATACTAGAGCAGAGTAAATAACCAAAAACAAAACAAAAAAAAAGAGTAACGAAAGATAGAAAAGAACAGACGAACAAACGGATCTCGAAAACGCATAATCGCAGATTAGAACAACGACGATACACGAGTAACGTTCGAATCGGTTCAGAGGCCGAGCAGTCGAGAGCGTTTAGAGAAAGAAAGGTAACACGAGATTTGATACAGTTTGCAGACAGATTTCGAGTCGGTCGACACATAGAAATATAATATACTCGAACGAGATGATTTTCAGAGGACAAATTAAACGAGAATAGAGAAACGTTTTAACGTGATCGTTTAAGAGAAAGTAGACGAATGGACATGGAAGAAACATCAGTCGAAAACAGAAAACAAATAGAAAAATATGAAATAATCAAATAATTGACACAAGACACACACAGTGATATTATAAAATACATAGATATAAATCAATCAAATTCTATTTCCTCATTTCCGTGCCCACCCGTTCATCGACGACCGACCACACCGTGCGATCCACGTGGAACATTGGACACCTACGATGACCTCGCATCGTCCGCCCATCATCGTCATCGTCATCACGGGCGTCATCGTCTCCACTGGCCATCACCATGAAAATAATCGCCCCGTTGTCTCATCCTGCTCGCTACGAATCGGCATCTTTTTCTCTTCACATCCTCTGTGTTCATCCGCTCGTTCTCCACGATGGATAAAACGAATTTTTAACGAATACAAATATATCACGTGCGTGAACGAAAAATCACCGATATAATATAACGAACGGAAAAATAAAATATATACATATGTGTGTATATATATATATATATACATATACATACGTACATACAAAAACGAACATCGAATAAACAATTCGTCCACGTGAAACCGTGCGAAATTCATAATGAATCCGATGGATCTCTCTCGCGCGCTCTCTCTCCTCTTTTTCCTCTCTTTCACGCTGGAATCTCATGGACGATAATAAATTAAAAAAAAAAATATGTACATAATGATAATGATAACGAAAAAAACATGCTAACGATCCGACGATGGGAACGAATTGAAAAAAAAAAAAAAATACATCGTGATCGATGAATGTACGATGGCATTAAAAAAAAAATCATTTGAAACAAAAAATAAAAATAAAACACATATCGCGGCGTTTTGGCGTTTTCAACGATGGCCGCTGAAAAATGTCGCACGTCCACTTTTAGAGCTTGTCTTATCAGCTCACGTCGAACGAGAGCAAGGATAGAGTGGTGCTCGTATATGAAGACCGTATACAAGTTCGGAAAAAGGTAAAGAAAACCGTGTTACCTGAAAACCGTTTTGGATACGATGATAATCGATGTACATTACATACTATGTTATATCGTTTCGTTGCTTTTGTGCGCGCGCTCTACGATCCACGCGTCCCTCGCGGACAATACGTTTCTGCTTGTATACATGGATGTAAAGTGGACATCTGTAAAAGAGAGAAAACGAATCATTCGCGGCGTATTAGGGTTTTGTGTGTCTTTTTAAGAGAGAAAGAGAAAGAGAGAGAGAGAGAGAGAGAGAGAAAGACAAAGGAAGTAATAGTAAAGAAATATGAGATTTATACGAAATACGAGATGTAGCTTAGGATATTCAGTCATCTTCCATGATAGTCGTTGTATTAATGTTCCGCGAAAGATTTTATTCTCTCAGAATTGAACGAAATCTAGTTTGAAATATGGAAGCCAACGTCGTTTCAAGGGATAAAATATCCCTTAGATTTCACGAGCATCGTATCGTATACAAGCACGCGTTTTATACGCTGCAACGAACGCGTGGGATCGCGCGCGCGTACAATCTTCCATGATGTTTATCAAATGTGTATAAGATCTCTCTCTCTCTATATACATATATATGTATGTATACTATTGTGTGGCCGTTGGGAGAATATGAGGCAGCTTTTCTTGTCCTTCGACGGAAGGATCAGGACGAAGGACACACGAAGGCCTCCCCATGCATCCCCTTGGTGGTCGAGAATTATATCGTGTCGCGTGGCTGATCCCTGGATTGGCTTCTGGGTGTCTGCTTTCCCCGAGAAACATCTTCTCCTACGCTTCTTTCCGTCGCAAAACTTACCCCTCTTTCTCTCTTTCCTATATATCTCTGCCGTACGTCGAATCGCATACGTTTCGAACGTCGATGTTTAGTTTTCTATTTCAATCGCGAACTCCTTTAGTTTCTCGACTCACAGTTTTCTTTTCTTCTTTCGTTATCGATCGATTGTCCATCTTTTCGTTGTTTCCACGAACCTCCGACTTTTTTTTTCGTTCTCGCACGTTCGTCTCTACGAGCGTTTTTACTTTTCCTTTCTTTCGCGATCGTTCTACAGACGAAAACCTTCTGGCATGGTGCCTACTCGAACCCACCGTGTTGCGGCTGACTCTTGATCTGGCTTCTGATTTATGCATCTCTCTGGCGATCCAGCTACGCTTCTTCGCTTCCCTCGTTGGTCCCACATCTGTCTGCATCCAAATAGAACTCGTGTATTCGTACTCATCCGGTTTATCCACCCTTTCCGCCCACTCTAAGTACCCTCTCTACCCGTTGTCGCTTAAAATCCGCTGCTAGCTCCAGTTTCTTTTACTTTAGCGAGCTTCCTATCGCGGCTAGGTTGCTAGGAATTATATCGCAACGGAACACGCAGAAGAGAGCGGGGCAAATATACTTTATATACTGCCTGTTTTTATAGTACCCTGGCGCTTAAACAACCGAAGCGAGTAGGGAACGTTCACCGGCAAAGAGGAATCCGGAAGACGGATCAGGCTAAACTCGGGGAAGATCGTATATGGCTCCAGCGAAGCAGGTTTACGCGCTTTTTACGCCGCATGCTTTTCTTTCGGTCACGTCCGCTATTCGCTCGTTCTTCCTTTGTTCGCAGCCTGTGTTCGGCCCGTAGTCCCACGCTTTCAGGCCTTTCAGAGAGATGAAAAAACACGCAGGTTGCGACAAAGGGTTCGTGACGAAGACGCGCGAGATATATACGTCGCTTCCTTTCGTCCTTAAGTGTCACTGTGACGTTTCGCAGAAACGACGGCTGTCTGTTTTTATTGGAGAAATATCGCGAATTGCTGTTCGTTAAATGGAAGAAAATGATATCGATACGATATGAAGCACGATTCATACGTCTTACGATTACATACAGTTTCATTTAACTCTGTCACGGTCTTCGGACTTCGACGGTCTAATTTTCTCAATTAAAAAAGAAAAAAAAAAAAAAAGAAAGAGACTCGTGTTCTCGTAATGTTTCAACAACGGTTCCTCTTTTTCATATTTTTCATGCTTTTAAAAATCTTTTAACCATAGAAAATATAATTAGACCGAGAAAGATCCGTTGGGTGTAGCAGAGTAGATGTACGAAAGTAATTTAAATTTAACTTCGTAACGACAACTTTGAATCGTTTTATATTTCATCGCCTTTACATTTTCATCGACTTTCGCCACATCTTATATTCAACGAGCGTTCCGTTTTCGTTTCGAAATTTTTACCGGTCTCGAAGCCTTTAAGTCGCGTGATTTATTTTACGATCAAGCTCTCTTTAAAGTTTCCACTGTGCGTAAAGCGACTAATGGCTTCAGCCAGCTTTAATAAGCGAGCCGTCTCATCCGTGCCTCGTAGCAACCGATGATTAATGTACCCGGCCACAGGGAAGACGTCGGGCGAAATCACGCCCTTCTAATGCGTTTTCCTTGTATTGTGCTAATGCCGCGCGACCCTGCGCAAACGTGCGCATCGCGTGTGCGTCGACGTATCACGAACTCTAGATTTTCGCTATTCCGGTAGCTCCTTTGTGACGAGAAATTCGTCGAGAATTTCGTTCGTGCCTCGACGGCTTGAAATTTAATTACCCTTTGCCATTATCTTCTTACATCTTCATTTCTATCTTCTACACTTTAAAAGTAATCGCGTAGCTCTTAAAGCATCGAGCAATATCATTATCTTTCAAAATATCATCGGAGAATTCTCATTTGCAAGACACGAATTTTCACTGCCTTAGATGTCTTTCATATTTATTTTTTATCCATCTTTGCAGCCGTATCATATCGTATCGATCTTATTATTCAAGAGCAGAAAATTTAGCCATAGAAGCAAAGCGACGCGTCTGCTTGGCCGTTGCGAGACTGCGTGAGCTCGCTCGCAACATCGGCCTAGCCTACGCGATCAATCGCGACAAACCTGGTCCGCCGTAACAGAAATAACGCGTGCACGTGCCACCGAAAGAGAATAACACGCGTGTCTCGTGCGTCACAGGCGAAACGAAGCAACGTGACCCTCTGTTAAAGCTCGTACACGCGAGGAACTCGTGTTTATCTTACTATCGACAGATTTTTCTGTTATTCTCTGCCTCTACGTTCTTCTGTTCTTTGCATTTTCCTGATACGAATCAGTTTTTACGCGTGTCACCGCTAAAACGTATTAAACATTCAAGATATTATTTGTCACAGTAACCTATTGATCTTTCTTTACGATCAACGACACTGTTCGATGTGTTTGACGGTCGTACTCGGATATTAAATTCGGCCGAGTCAGGTTGTTAATGTGAACGTCGTTAGCGTAACAAGAAGCATTACGCGATACTTTGCACAGTATAAAGTGGTTCGCATAAAGTTTGCGTCACGCGATATCAAATAGAAATTGCCAACTATCGTTAGCGTGACCTATCTCGCTTTGATGTTACGGTATAATTCTCTAACTTGGCTTTACAGCTCCGTTTGATCAGTGTCTGAAACGTAATTTAATAATATCGGCAAACTAACCGACGTGAATTCTCCTCGCGTGAACGAGCCTTAAATTCAGGCTGCTCCGTTGCAGCCGCGTCGCAGGCGGCGCTTAGACAGGAAGAACGAACATCTCGGACAGGCCGGTTGAAAAGGATTAACGACGCTTGTCGAACGACGTCGTAGGAAGACGCGAACCAGCACGAACGTGCGACGATGAGAACGAACCGCATTGCGGCGTACGGATGTAGTCGGCGAATTTTCCCCGGGAAATCCGACGGTGTCTGCATGCAGCCGTCAATGAGGACGCGTCGACTTGCCTTTTTTCCGCTTCTGTCCCCGTTTTTTATTTACGAGCAGCTTGCGAGAGAACCTTGTCTATTGGATCGTAGACTTCTATAGGACTTTCATATCGTCGATGAATACATCAAAGAAGTTTCCCTTTATTATTTCTTAACCTAGCGCTACTGTCGGAGGCCGATGATGATGATGGATTCTATGGTTCCTGGTTCGAACGCGTTTTTAAATTAACTATAGAAGACGTATGAGGTTGAGAAACGAAGACACACTAAGAGGCTAGGGACCATAAACGAATTCATCGTTGTAAAGGGCCGACTATTAATCGCCTTTTTTCTCGATTCGACAAATCGATTCGAACGCGTACTCTGAAGACGCTTGACTCGAGAAACTCGTTACGATGAGTAGGAGATGTGAGAAATAAAGCGAGCCAAACCGAAAGCTTCGCCGATAAACAGATCCGCTTATTATTTTCGCACACGCCCGAAAAATATTGAGCAGACTACCGAGCGCTGTGACGAAGCTTCGACGTATGTATCACATCCTCAGAGCAAATTTGAATGCACCTGTATGCAATGCACCGTTCCGTAGATGCGTTTCTGTTTGACGTCAAAACTGATACAGCAACGATTATTCTTCCAAATCGTCCTTTACGATTTGTAATTCTTTGAATTAAAAAAAAAAAAAAAAAAAAAAGAAAAAGAAGGAAGAAAAGAAAAGACGATAAAAATGTCAGAAAATACACTACGCACGTGAGTAGATTTGGAGAAAGTATGAGTATTCATACGAATTGCAGGAGGATTCGTTGCGAAAACAGAAAACGCGTCGTTCCAATGAACACCAGCGTTGAAACGAATCAAAGTCACAGACGTATTGCAATTAATGGCTTGTCGAAAGGATCGTTCTTATTGCACCTGGCATGTTTCTTTATGAATCGATCGTTTCACCCTTTTATCTTCATAGCAGCGCACATTCTTTCACACACGGATACTATCTGTTTCCGTTCACCCAGTTTAATTGTAAACGTTTCTTGTTCTTATTGCTATTGTTGTATCGCTGTTACCATTTCCTTTGTTTCGATATACATAATACGTATTATACATATTCTGATTGTTGTTTTTGTTGAAACTGTATCTCTGTGTCGGTAGCACCAAGTTGTTCCGCTTTTTCGATCTCTCATTCTTATGGTGGTTTTCTTGTTTCTCACTGTATCTTCTTTTCGCATGAACTTTCTGTTTCTCTCTGAATTGCATTTGCACGTGGCCCGAGTGCCTCTTTCATTCTACCCCCTTCCTCTCGACATCTCTCTTCGCTCGTTCGTACGCGATCTTTAGCCTCGCGATACTCTATACACAACCGGAAATCGACCTTCGTGGTGTCGTGGAACTTCGCCTCTTTTTTTTTATCTTTTTCTTTTCTCTTTTTTTTTTGTCCGCGAATTCTTGAACGTTCTAACGATTCTTTGCCATGTTTTCTAAGAATGTAGTTCGCGATGAAAAAGAGATCCATCGCTCGAAATTCAATCGATGCCACGAGGCGTAACGTCACGCGAGATCGCATCTCTCTCACATTCCATTTCATGCGAAAACTATCTGCCAGAGGTAGCTTGTTCGGTCTCGAGAGATTTAGAGATTGAGAACTCTTGCGTTCTTGTGTCGAAGTCTAAAGAGAAACGGAAGGGATCACTGTACTCGAGGAGCTTGAGACAATAACGCAGACAGGAAGTGTACAAGCGGATAAACGTCGTTGAAAAAGAGAGAAAGAGAGAAGGAGAGGGGGGAGGGAGAGGGAGGAAACGTAGAAAGTAGTGTTAACACGCCTTTACGATTATATTTTCGATTATAAATAGTTACATTAGAAACGTAGAAAGAGAAAAGACGGTAGAATGAACGAGAGCGAGAAAGGAAGCGTGCTTGAAACGAATGATCGAAAGGGAGAGAATGTAGGAGAGAGTAAAGAAATGGTACGGAACAAATGAAAGGAAATGAATGTGAAAGAAACGAGAGATTCGTCGAGAGTCTCGCGAAGAAAGGATGGAGAAAATGAGAGTGAGAGCGAGTGAAAAAGGGGGCAAGCAAGAAGACACGTAGATGGACGAAGAATCTAAATTGAAACATATCCGAAATACGAATTGTTCCAGGACCTAAAGAAGCGCGGTTCCCACACCTGTGACATGCAGGCCCTACAGCCACTTCCGGTCCCAACCACCACCACCACCAACACCGCGCCTGCCATGACTACTTCCGGTGGACAGCCACCGCTTCCGGTATCGGAGACCGCTTGAGTCGATCACCGAGACCAATCACGATCACCATATCCGCTATTATGAACAAAAAAGAAAAAAAAACAATAATAATATCACCTTTAACAAACACCATCACCGTCCTCCTCTTCTACTCGATGAAAGAACAATGGCCGACTGGCCGGAAGAACGGTGAGCCTGCATTCACGATCTTTTAATCGACGGGTGCTTTTGCCGCCTCGTGATCAGCCGGAAGTAGTCCGCGACATCATAATAGGATGCTCGAGTCTTCCGGCACCGTGGCACGGAATTTCAAGAATTTAAACGACGTGCTGGTCTCGACGATACGCGAGACAACGTTCAATTTCAGGACTACTTCCGGCGGTCCGCGTCTTCGTCAACGACTTCTCTTAACCATTACGTTATTTGCAGCTGACGATCGACGATCGATAGTCACCGGAAATAGCCTGACATAGTTTTGTTCTTCGTGTTTGTACAACGACGTAAAGGTATTCGTCTCTCGGCGGCTACTTTCGATGACTCTATTCTCACTTAACCGAAATATTCTTCGTCCGTTGAGAAAAGAGGAAAAAACAAGGAGAGAGAGAAAGCGAGAGAATGAGAAAACGTCGTCCTCTGGGTAGCATCTAGTGCATTTAGGCCGAGTATTTATCGTTAGTTGCAGATCTCTATTCCCCGTTCTGTTTGCATGTGCCGCAACGAGGAAGCAGGTGGTGCGTCGCGACGCAAGTCAGCCGCGTTACCCCCGGTCCTCGGAATCGATCTCGTGTTCGAGGTTCGTCTGGCTGCTGGCAGGCTTAGCGTCGCGGCTGCGACCAGGATTTAGCGAGGCTCGCCCTCTTAAATCTACCGCCCTTCCTCGACGTTGATCAAGCTTTATCGCTCTACCCAGCCTAGAGAGCTTACCGTTCGTTCACGAAGACGCATCGAGGCTCGCTCTTATCATCGAAGAAACATCGAGATCGAGGTGCCTGACTCTCGAAGAGAAGGCTGGTTGAGAACGAGGAAATTGAAATAGATTGTTTAAATCTATCAAACTACGCGCAGTTCCTGATTTCGGACGCTAGCAAAGAGATGGATCCACGTTAAATAGACACGAGTGGGAATTTTAGAAGCTAGCTTCGTGATTCACCACGTATCGAAGAACGAGAGTACGTTTGCAATGGACTAGCGGACTTCCGGTTCACTCACGGAGGCTTTGTAGACGACCGTGAGTCAACATTAGCGCAGCTTTCGCCAGGATATTCGGAAAACGGCACAAAGCAGCTTTGAAAGCGGCCGCTGGCTGCGATTTTCGCCGTTCATTTCGAAGATGAAACGCCTGGTCACGTTTATTCAGAGATCAAAACAGCGGGGTCGGAGGTTGCCAGGCTTGCACCACCTTCAACAGTCAAACATCCACGCCTGGTCGGTTACGAAATTGGATTTACCTTACATTTGTCTGTAGCCTTTTAGCCGAAACTCTACGTACATCGATTTTTAGCCGATCGGAGTCAAACTAAATCAAACTGCCGCCTATTATTTTCCTCAAACGCTTACCGATTACTCGATTACACCCATCTCTTTTACCGATCCTCGGATTCTCGTCGATCCATGAAAATTTCCACTCTTGGAGCATGGAAATTCGCCAGTCGAGATTTATCGGTCGGGAACGAGGCTTCTCGCTTGCCAGGGTATACCGGCGAGCCTCTCGACTTTTCGTTTAATCGCGTTTACAGCGTAATTCGGGTTGGCCGATAAGCCGTGATTCGACCCGGTTTCCGGTTCGAGCCGACTGCGAAGTGGATGAATCGGCCAATGATCGATCAGGCAGAGCGCGTTACTCGAATATCGCCGGTTAGAGAGTTCGAGCGGTCGGTTGAAGAGCAACGAGCACGCGGAAGGTGGCCCTGATCTCCGAAACGAGGTCGAAGGCAAATTTGCACAAGAGAAACGCTCTACCCTCCGTTCCTTCCCATGCATTCCTACGGTTCCCTCGTCCTTGTTCGAATCGCGAAAGCGTTGCAAACGCTACACGACTTACGCCGTGTCTCGCGTCGTTTGTTTGCCCACCGTATTTCTTTGCACAGCGGGGCGCAATGCTGTGTCGTGGCGATGGGGGCCGCAACGAGGCCTTTGTCGAGGGTTTACGATTCATGCGGTGTTGCGACAGTTGAACGCCGATTGCAAAGGCAAACACAGAGACAGACCACGCGAGAGAGGCATTTCCTCGGTCTGAGTAAAATACCTGTCGACCTCCTGGCAACTTGGAGGATCCTCGAAATGCTTGAACGTTTTAATTAGGAAGAATCTTGAGATCGCAGTGGTGGACAGGTGGCCGTGTTATTCACCCTTGGCTGCAACACTTGTTTACCCTTCTCGGGCTACTTTCTCCCGCTACTCGAAATCTATATTTCACGGGCTTGATAATCGGGTATTATCTTATCTAAGCGTGCAGTCGTGTAAAGACTGGCCCCACACAGGTCGTTATTCTTTTAACGTGATCGAGCGAATCGTGTAACGACCGTAGTTACCTTCAATCATGCGAAACTGTCCGATCGTCGTTTACTAAAGCGCGAGGTAGCTAAATATTAAATAACATGCAGTGTCGTTCGAAGCAACCGACGAACTCTACGCGAGTTCTTCTTTAGCTTTCAGGCCGAGCACTCGGAGGTAGACAGGCGCCAGGAATGCAGCTTTAGATATCGATCAGGTTCGCGGGAGACACCGACCGCCGGTCGAGTGTGTTATTTCCATCGGTGGCTTTTTCTTTCGCGCGGATAAGTTGGTCGTCAGCGGCACGAGCGCTTTCGCCAGAGACGAAAGAGGTTTCACTTACAGTCGGGGACACTCTCGAGTCCACCAGCCGCTCTCCTTTTTCGTGCTCTACACACTGCACACGGGGGAGGCGGGGTTGGGACGGGATCCGTTTTGCCAGGCCTGTTCTTAGCCCAACAATCGGTTCTTCTTCGTTCGCACGGGCTTTTCTTCTTCCTTTTTCTCCGAGGCGCCGTGACCGAGTTTCAAAGGAGGCCTAGTTCCCGCGCGCGCCAACTTCTCTGACTTCCTGAAACGCCGCGAACAATAAGCTCGAACCAACGACCCGGTAACGGATGCGAGACACGCGCCTACTCGTCATTTTTTTCCTATTTTCTTCTTCCTTTGTTTTTTTGTCTCTTTTTTCTGTTTCTTTCTTTGACGCTGCAAATGAAATTTTTATCGCGTGTTTTTTTTTTTTTTTTTAGCCTTTGACGATTCGAATTTTTCACGTCCGAAGCTTGGGATTTTTGAAGTTTCGTTATTGTTTATAAACGTAAATGAAAGTAACGATGGTTAACCAGACTGGAGAAACCAAACAGATTGCGGTTAGTTGAGTGCGAGCGTGTTCCGCGAATATTCGAACTCGATTTTCTCCAAAACGAAGCTCTATATGGAAAAACTTGATTCCACGTTTTCCACGTAATTTTACGCGAAGAATCGTTCTTTTTCTGATCGCAGCACGATTTCGAAAACGCGTTGTACGACGTGTTTCGCCAAACTCGAGTCTTCGTGCAGGTCTCTGAAATTGAATTTCAATCTTCTCCGCGACGTTTTTCTCTTCAATAAATTCCGTTAAACGGTAGATATGTTCAAAGGAACGGTTGGCCGAGGTACAAAGAACCGGGAGGAAGTTTCAAAGGACTCGTTCTAAAAGAAAGTTGGTCGCGTGGCTATTTGGCACGCTTCGTGAGTGACACACGGCGCGACTTTTTAATGGCAATCTTGTCGAGATTTCACGCGACACGCTAACCAACCGAGGGATTTTTTCAGGGGAAATATACTCGACGTTCTTTTAGCCTGAATTTAACTCCTTGGAGAAGATTCTCTTCCCTAGCGAGCCTGTTTCATCACCCTTAGCCCTAGAATAGTAAAGTAAGAGTGATTGGACCAAGACCAAGTGCCAGGAGATTTCGTCGGGATGCTTATCTTCGTGATACTTCTCGACTTTATGACTTTGACAAAATTTCTGCTGCTCTTTTGGAACATAACGGTCTACTGATTCTATTTTCACGCCGTAAATATCGCTAAACGTCCCTTGATTTCCTTCAATATAACTCGTATCATCCTGTTTAACAAACAAAGCGGAATAAGAAAGCAATTAAGAGCAAGTATAAATTCGTACCACGATCTCAACCACCAGTAGAGCTCTCGAGAGTGGAAAATTATGCGAACGAAGAGTGACGATTTTCATCGTCCGCGTGGATTTTCATCGACAGTCTGGCACCTCGATCGATCTTTCGAACGACCGCGACTTACGCGCGAATCCAGTGTATCAGAGCGCTTTTAATTTCAGTAAGAAAGCAGAGACAGACGCGAGAATCGATGGCGCCTGGAATGGCAGGCGCCACCATTTACCATGAGAAACAAAGAGAGAGAAAGAGAGAGAGTTTCCACGGAGTCACTGTGAAAGAGAAAACTATAAAGCAAACAAACGTTCAACGAACGCAGAGCATTAAAGGATCGACGACGATCCACGACGTCCTCGAGGAGGACGGAAGCCGCACGTTCTCGAAGGGCAAGTATTCCGCGCGACTCGAAGCTGGACGGAAGACACGAAACCGGAGGAACGCGAAGAAGAGGACTTCCCGCCAACGATCGAAGCCGGAATTCTTCGTGTTTTCGAGGACGAAGATTCGCGAATGCACGCACACGCGCCTGCGCCACCTTCTTCTTTCTGTTTTCGCTCGCGAGATACGTGACATCGATGGATTTTAGTCCCGTCTCGTACCGCGTTAACTGCGCCTCTTTCCGCCCGAGAACACGAGGCGCGACACCCTGTTTGCAACAAAACGGAAAGAAAAACGAGGAAAGAAGAACGAACGTATCCGAACCGGAACGCCGTGAAATCGGACGCTGGTGAAAAACGATTCGTCGATGCGTGCACGTTGATCGACTTTGCCTCCTGTTCTCGCTTTGGAAAGGAGCTTTTTCAATTTCCAGCCGATCGGCAGAAAATGCCGCGCGACTCGCTGATTTCCGGCACAACTGGCGCGCGTTCCAGCCGCCTCGTTATTTCCGCAACGCGCGCGTCCATCAATCCGACCGGGAAACGAGCGTAGTCGCCATATAGATCGGTCGATCGAGTTTCGTTCGCATCGTTCCAACGAAACGCTCACTTTCCCCGTTCCTTTGCGCTCTTTCACAGCATCTTTCTTGGTACGTTTCCAAGAAGGACGTCGTCGGAACTTCCTCTTTCGAATGGACGCTTCTCGCAGCGAAAAAGTAGCCGGAAGTGCCGGGCCGAAATAATCGAGAGGAAGGACGGTGTCAAAGAATCGTATTAGCGATCTTAAACGAACGATCCAGGCGATAGGGAAAGCGAACGATCAACCGTCGTTTACGATCGTTCCAACTCTTACGAGTCGTCGTAATTCTTTAGAGAGAGTTAGAGAGAGAGAGAGAGAGAGAGAGAGAGAAAGTTAGAGAGAGAATGGGAGAGAGAGAGAGAGAGAGAGAGAAGAAAGAACGTCCCTTCTAGTTATAAGGATAAATTCGATTTTTAAAAATGTCTTCGCGAAAGCGAGAGAAATTCGATCGATCCATGAAACGTACGTACGCAGTTTCTTATAAGGAGTCTCTTAACTCGCTAGGTTTAAGTTAGCGAACGATACATTTAAGGGTACGCGAAACGACGACGATGATCGATCGATTCGTCGAGGCGGATATAAAAAGAGAAATATAAGAGAGCAGAAAGAAATATAGTAATTTTACGATCGCGGTCGTAAAACGTAAGAAACGATGGTACGAGTAGGGTTTTCGAATGGTATCCACGTAGAATTCCCGTATTCGCTGGTGCCCTTCTAGTATTGGGGATGGGTGAGATCGACGAGAAACGATCGCGAGCGTTCGCTAGGGACCGCGTACCTTGATACTCTAAATAAAGTAAGATGATGCCCTCGTTCTTTCAAAACTCTTCGACGAGTCCAGTTTTCGTTCTTTTTTTCCCTAGTTGATAGATTTGTCGATCGAACAGCCGATTCGAATAATCAACGGGAATCGATTGTGGAATCGTTGCGCTTCAACTGCATTTGTTCGGAATCGTTGTCGGATATCGAAAGTGAATGAGCCAATTTTTTTAATTCTACCGCAATTCGTAATTATAAAGTGGGAGATTGCAAGAAATACGGGGATGGAAGGGTGGGTCCAGCGAATCCACGGTCGAACCTCGTTTATCTCGGGGGATGAAACAACGTTAGAACTTCGCAGGAACCTTCTCTCGGGCGACAATAGGCTACGAAGAATCGGTGTGTTTTAATTTAAACGACGCTGTAAATAATCGTGGGAGGCATGGGAGGAGTCTCGTGTTGTCTGTAATTAACTTTGTAATTAATTGTAAACGATCTAACGGAGCGAAGACGAACAAAAGAGAACGAAAAGAAACCAAAAGCAGAGAAAATAAAAGAGACAGAGAGGATATATATATATATATATATATAATATGATAAATGCAAATAAGAAAAGGAATATATTATATATATACATAAAGATATACAGATATATTCTACAGGTAAACATACACATACGTACACACAGGCGCACACGAACGTAAATACGTCGGAACGAGAGGAAGTACGTCAGGAGGACGTATTAACACATATTACTAATCATACACACATACACATACAAACTTGCAGCACCCTCGCGTCGCGCAATAAAACAAATTCTAAATCAACTTTCAAAAACTAGAATGCGTGCCTGAGTGCGTGGGAGACCAACCCTCGTGAATCACCGAGCCCAACCCTTCTTTAAACTCTAATTTAGGTGTTAAATATTAGCTAATTTTAGATGAGCGAGGGTACGCGTGTTTTGGTTGCTCAAAATACTCTTGAAAATCGAAAGTAGGACGGAAAGGGAACAAAGGAAGGGAGAATTTTTTTATTTTATTAATTTTCATCCACGCGAGCTATGTGCATGGAAGCATCACGATACAGATTAAAGTCAAGTGCGGCAGAATTCTTCGAACCGTGTAGCCGAAAATAAGAAAAATGTAGAACAAACTATTTTCAACGTTGAAGCGAAAAGGGAGGGGAAGGGAGAATATTAGCGAGGTCAGGAAGTTATTAACATAGAATGCGAAAAATGCATCGTCGGAGGTGCGGCTCGGTGGTTCACGGTCAGAAAAAGACGTAAACGTGAATCTAAGTAAATAAAAAAGAAAAAAAAAAGAAGATTATTACATTATATTAATATGATCGTAGAGATAATCGAGAATAATGTGTCAGGTCCTTTGTCGTCCAAAGAGCTGCAGTTGTATCACGAGATCGCGTATTAAAAAGCGAATGGGAAACTAGAGAGAAGGAAAAATAGAGAAAAGAGTGTAAGGTTAATGCTACGAAGAAATCGAACGTAGCAAAACGATGGCTCGAGCTTAATCCGAATTTAAATATAATACCTCTCTCTCGCAACATTTCAATTATAACGATCCCTCGATGTTATCGTACATTTTTTATTCCTTTCTTGTCTTAGAAAGATTCTAATAAATTTAAGGAAAAGCAAGAAAAAGAAAGAAATATAACAAATATGACGTACCCAATTTGTTGGTCGAGAAAAATGGCTGTCCGGGTTAAGCTTCGACGCCATGTTGCCTTTGCCAGCACGAAATTGCTCGGGAAACTCGGTAAAAGAACGAGGAATAAAAAAAAAAAAAGAAAAAGAAGAAGAAAGCATAGAAAATAAAAATCGATAAAAAACGTAGCAGCGTACGCGAGTTATTTAGAGATTAATTTGCCGGAACTAATTAGTCTGTCGTTGTTGGCGAGTTATCGCGTCTTTACTTCCGGTTCGCGACGCAGCGATGCACGGAGATTTTCCGATTCGGCAAGGGTCGTTCGCGAACCTTTTCTACTCGGTCTTCGATTTCGATTACGGATCGTCGGGAGTCCCTGGTTCGTCGATTTCCTCCCCGTGGTTTCTCGTGGCGTTAGCCGGAAATCGCGTCGGCGCTGCCGTTGCCGGCCAATTCACCGGCTAATCGATCGGTCTCGAGCCGAGCTCTATGCAAGCAATTTTCGAGGAATAAAAGAAAATAAAGGGGATGAAACGGTGACTCTCGTGATGCGTGTGCACCGAGGAAAAAGCTGCTTGACACTCTCTGCTTCCTATAGCGGAATACGACAGTCTTTATATTTACAAAATGGAAAGAGAGAAAGAGAAAAGTATCTCTGTTATTTGACATTATTGTTTATTTTCTGCGAACTGGTATTTCCATTGTTCCGATGATCTTTACACTTCTCTTTTTTTTTTTATTCGCTTTGTGGTGCACAAGGAACGAGAAGATCGAGGGAACACGCGATCGAGGGAAGCTAGGAACATGAATAACGAGTCTTTCAATTCACTACCGTACTGCCAATTTTTCCGATGAGACGCGTAATAACTTTAATAAGAGTTTAAGACGAGGCGAACTGGCGCGACGAGCGATACGATTCGCGTCCACATACGCTCGTCCGACCTTTGTTCGTCTTCTTTCGTCGCTCCGAAGTCCTGACGGAGAGCTATCCCGCGATGTTTCCGGAGGGACACGTCACAGAGGGTTCTACTCTTTATCGCTAAACCATTGCCACGGTTTTTCCCTATTATACATCGTAATCTACCGCTAAAGATAATAGCAATTTTCTCGAACAAACAACAAGCATCCGTGTTCTTTTTGAAATCTATAAATTGATCGATATTCAGCGATTTATTCCCCTGTGATAACTCCGTCGATGCTGCAACGGCCGATCCAACAAAATCCTACGTTCTGAACATACGTTCGAATCGATCGTTCTCGCTAAATGTAATCGACACAAAGAGAAAGAAGCGGGTACTTTCGCCTCGCACAATCAATGGAAAAAGCAACGCGATTCTCCTGCGGTGCGAGAGGAATCGAAGGAAACTGAATGAACCGTGGCGCGAGCATCAGAGGCGACTGAATTCGAGCGGTTCGATCGATCAGCCGTGCCGCTTCCGCTTTGTTTCGAAGCCGATTAAAAGAGCCACCCTCTCCGCCGGTCCCTCCGGTGGACTTGCTTTTGCATCGTGAACGGAAAAAGCGATCCTTTTGTAATCAGGACACCGTCCACAGGACCTGCGAGCGTAGCAGGATCGGCCAATGTTCCTGACACGCTCCACCGTGATTGCGATTCACGCCGTTCGACCGGGAGATCGAGCCTGCGAAACCAAACTTCCAGGTTTTCCAGCCGCGGGAAATTATCCAATGAATACGAAATTTCTGTTCATTTGCAACGAGCGAAGTAGATTCACGGACGAATCTTGTGTTACGCGAAAGCGTTGAGAAACCGACGGTGAAAGATTGAGAACGAATAGCTGTGCGAAAATTCTAGAAGCTACGTTAATTTTAAACGATGGTTTTTCCAAGCTCGTCTCGATGTTCGATAATTCTTAGAAAAGTTTCACGATCGCGTAATAAATAATTTTAGTGGATTTCTCGATGTTTCGTAAGTTTATCCGTAACAGCGTGACATGCTACGCAAAGATGTACATTTCTATAAACTATCCTGCCGTTATTGAAACTTTTACCGAGATTCACCAGTTCCTGGACACGTGTCCCTCGTGAAACTAAAGCTCTTACAGTTTCTCAACGCATGTAGGTTGCAATCAATTTCAAAGTTCCCTCTCCCGGTCGTGACTAGACAGTTTATGTAATCGAGCGACGATTAATCGAGCCAGATTGAAAACGAGAACAGACCGCCGGTGATTCGAGGATCGTGGCAACGCGGAGACCTGCGCCGGACACCGAGTTCGTCGAACTTCCCTTCTTCTTTGTATATTTTTCTTAAAACTGATCGAACAAGGGGGTCGCTTCTCCTTCGAACGCTTCTGATCCCGTTAGTTCCACGAAATTTAATTAATCCTCGAATCTTTCGATCGAACATAAAACTGTCGAGCGTTCTTCTAATCGAAGTTTTCACGCGAGAAGAACGATCAGCGAGGAAGAATCACGGGAAGTTCGAAAGGAAAGCGATCATCCTGACTGTTTTCGTAGCCTCGTGTAAAGAAACGTCGCCGAGAAAGAATCGAAAAGGGACAAAGACGATGGAAACTCCAGGGGAAAGAAACGCGACGATAGTGTTCGTCGAGCGGTGTCGCGCAAACGTCTAGTTTCCGATGCACTAACTTTAGTTTCCTAAGCGGACACGAGGACAATTGTCTCTCCGGTCAGAGGCTCGGGGTTACGCACCGTGTTATCGATCATACTTGGCAATAACGATATTTTTAATCGTACAACTGTAAAAAAAAACAAGATGGAGTAAAGAGAACAGAGAGAAACAGATAAAAAAAACAAAGGAGAAAAATCTATATATATATATAAATAAATAAATGAATGAATAAATAAATATACATACGTAATAAGTGGACGGAGAAGTAAAAGAATAAAAAAGAAAAAAAAGGAAAGGTAGTTGGAAAGACGATTTATCGACAGCGGTCAAGCGCCGGCACGTTGTAACAAGTACACCCGATAGTTGTAACTAGGAACGGGATGAAGACGTTTTAGCCGATGGTGTTGTCCGTCTTCGGTAGCTTCCACGCCTTACTCAAAAGTGAAAAATAAATTGAAATTCATATTTAACACGCTACAGTCCCTTCATTCCGTTCGTACGGCGTTTCGTCTCGCGAATCTCGCGCGATTGAATTAATTTCTTATCTATCGAATAATCGACCGATCGATCAAACAAACGAAAAAAGAGCGAAACAGACTTCTTCGCTTAGTACCCTTGACGCTACGGGCTAAAAGGAAAACCAAATTTTCCAATACTGCCAGTTCGTTCGATCCATCAAACACTCCATCTCCGATCACGCCTCTAACCATCGTTCATCCCAAGAGTGTCGACGAACTTCTCGCGATTCGTCCGTGGAGACCGCGCGTCCCCGTGTCCCACTGTCGAATTGTAGCAGCGGCTAACGAAAAGAAAACACGGAATTAATTGGTGTTTGCGGAACACCGGCCACAAAGGCGAAAGAGGTAGGCGCGCGCTCTCGTTTGCGCGGGAAATTGATTCGTATTTGCGTGAACGTGCGACAGAACGTGCTCGTTAGCCACCGGACGATACGAACCGGGCGCAACGGTATTTGCTAGCCGCAACGTAAACGTCGCTCGAACGCGGTATATTTATGGCTGTATCGCGAAACCCACTCGTGCCACTTTTTCGAATCGCGATTAGGTCGTTTTATTTCCGGAACGTCGGTCAAGGACGTCGATACTGGACCGAGCTTAAATTGGAAATTGAACGTCGACGACGCAACGAATGCTAGCTTCTATACAGATTCGACGAGATGTCCATAGTTTGCCCATCATAGACATATATCCAAGTTTCGAAACATATTACGGAAAGATGATGGAGTTCCTTTTTTGAAGTAGATTCAGGTCGTGCTGTCCGTGCACCGTTTCTTCGCTAATTCCATCGAACTATTCAAGAGCATACGGTTTTCTATATCGGTGGTTTCGGATCTGGGTTACCGCGTTGAATAATATTTTTAAGGAAAGCGGTCGAAATTTCCCTTGACGCAACGTCGTTGATAATAGAGCGCTCTTTTCTTACCTCGGCCCTGGAACACGATTTTAATTGAGACGCCTCTCCTCTGCCCGATTATTCCTGACACAGTGGAGTGGAATTTTCGGCGGACAGAGCCGGTCGAAGAAAGCTCGCAATTACCGAATCTTCTCCGCGAAAACCAGCTCGTATCGATTCTCATCCCTGTTATATTTTCGACGTGCAGCGGATGCCGGCATATTCGGAAGCAAAGAATAATTATTTCGCCATCTCTGGTTGTGTGTCCGCCTCGGCTCGCCGGAATCCATTAACGATCGGCGTGCTTCTCGTTAACAAGATTGTCGACAGAAAGTCGATAGTTAATTACGCAAACGAAGGGATCTCGTTAAAGGTGGGCTACCTCTGTCCTCGATGTCGCCGAATCGCGACCGATCACATGCTCCTCCACATCGACATTCTAGAATTCTGTAATTGCCTACTTTGCGTGCTTGTTAACTTCCCTTAAACGACCGATGGATATGTGGAGATAAAGATGGCTGATAAGAGGGATGTCGCAGGTACTGGAAATGTAATGGCAAGAAACGCGATACGAAACTCACCGATCGTCCACCAGAAATCTCACAAACGAAACTCACTGCCTCGTAAAATGAAATTCGTTTAGCCCGGTCATGTCGGTACGGTGCTTCGAACGTTCGTCTGCCGCGTACAAAATTCGCAACGTCTCGCCATATCGTTCCTCGTCGTGTCATTTCGCGTCGTATCGCGTCTCCTTTCGTCGTATCGCTGCTTCCTTTCAAACCGCGCATTCACGCGAATTTTGAGAATTGGACTGTGAGGCTCGGTGGACACGTTTTCGAGACGCCACGTTGCAACAATATTCCAAATTTAAATTAATTCTGTTGATTCGTCGCACTGAAACTCTTTAAATCGTTGGGACGCGGGGCAGAGGAGGAACATAAAGAGGCTGGCTAAAAGCTTCTCCGCGTAAACGGAGAGAGCAAAGAGAGGAAAGGAAGGAGAAGAAGAAAAATGGACGGAGGGGTTAGAGTGGACGAAAGTATCTCCATCGCGAGTACAAAGGCTCTCTCAGGATAAAATGCCATGATTAAAAACTCTCTCCTCGTAGACTGGAACGTGAGTTTGTACACATGTGTGCTCGTGGCATTGTCATCGCCGTTTCCGGTGCTCGCGGGCTGTTCGGCTCGCTTTCATCGTCCCGACTCTCCGTTTTTCTCTCCAAATAGAAGCCAGCCACCGTACGGATGGGCAGAGACGCGGCGAAACGGCGTACAAAGACAAGAGTCCAGGGAGGAAAGAAAAGAGATAGGCGATGACAGCTAGATCGGTCTTGAAAGCGGCGTTTTGAAGAAGTAAAACGACTTGAAGTGGCGGCGCGCGCTACTAGAGAACAAATTGCCCCGAGGGAAACATTTCCGTAGAATTATTTATTGTTACCAGTTTGAGCTCGGTCAGGAGTTTACTCCGGCCGGACGACGAGTATCTCTAAAGGATGTAACAAATAAGCTTCGAGCTTACTTATTAAGTTGGATAATCGTAGGCATTTTGGCTGCTCGTGTAAAGATCGAAAGGAGAAAGCGAGTTGAAAGTGGAAAATAAGTGGCATGGGAAATTACAACGGAGAATAAGCGGGTTCCTCTTCCTATCCAAACTTTCCAACAGATTAAATTAAAAGAAGGTTAGAAGCGCGAGCATTTCGCTCCGCTTTCTCGCCTCTAACAGGTTCGATCGCCTTACGAGAGCACGCCGTTTAACGAAGCGATATCCGGACGCTCGCAGTTCGATGGAGAAGCTCGTTGGCGAAATCAGAAATGGAGCAGGGAGATTCGCGACGTTGGCCGTTAAAAACCTATTAGATAGGAGCGTTTCGCGTTCCTCGGGATTATTAAAGCGGTACCGGGAGAACGGGATCGGAGACGAGGGAAGTAGAGGAGCCGCGGAAAAACGTCGACGACGCGTTGTTTTAATTAAGCGGCAGCGCAGAAAAAAAAAGTGGAACATCTTTTCGAGGCAACGTGTTCCGTCTCGCGACACACAGATACCCATTCGACCGCGTTACAATTACGCCACCTTACGTACGGATTTAATTATTCCGCGCGAGCAACCGGAGCCAGGCCGCGCATTCGTTCCAATTAATTACTGCTGGTCGTTTACCGGAGATCCTCGTCATCGACTAAAAGTGCCGCGATCCAAATGGCGCAAGAGGAAAATGAAATGGCCAGGCCCTTCGTCGTTCAGCCAAGTTCCCTGTTTCTCTATGAGCTTCCACTTCCTGTTCCGTCACAGCTCGCGTACCAGACAATCCTTTTTCGTTGCTGCAACTCTGGCCGTTGCGGTTTAAACGATGCCACGATCGTTAATTCGTGCAAGGATGACAAGAATCGGGGTTGTTGCTCGAAAATGGTGGAAAATACTTTCTCGATTTCGAGAAACAGGTATCGATACCCGATATTTTACTTGACAATCCTTTTGTCTTTCTCCTTTGTGTTTACCTTTTATACTCAAGATGTCTTTATTTTTGATAAAAATAGATTCAGAGATTATTCTTTTAATACCGAAAGAATGGTAAGTTAAAGTTTGTCCAAGATTGTAGACCCTAGGTGGCGACCTCGAGTTCTCCGGCTCTTCGAGGTTGGAACTTGGCGGAAGCAAGCAAGTTCCATCGATCCAGCAGACTGAAAAGAAGGGGACGCAAGGAGGCAGGAAGCCAGGATCTGTTTAAATACTCGAATAAAAGGCTCTATCGACTGTCGAAAGAATAAATAAGCTGACTCGCAAAGCTCCACGTCTTTTTCATTGCTCCTTTCACCCAATCCTTTTACCTTCGCAATTTATTTCACAACGGGGCAAACGATTCGTCGCAGGCAGCAGGGCTCGTGTCTACGTATTAATAGTCCGTTTATTTGTCCTTAAATTCTGCGATCACACACAACGAGTAAAACTGTTCTGCGAAGATGTAATCACGATCGAACGTTCACGCGAACAGCACTGCCTTTTCGTTTGCGATATTCGAAGCGATTGCATGTCGAAGCTCTGTAAAGCTGTCGTATTTTTATCAATTTTCAATCGTTCCACTTTACGAAAACAACGTTTCTGCATAAAAGTATTCTTTCAACGATCTTGAAATTCTTTTACACTTTTTATCGCTTCTCCACTTTGTGTGCAGATAATCAATGTTCGTAGAATTATTTTATTATTTTAAAGGCAAAAGTGCGGCGAGATACCGAGGAAACGCGAGGCTGTGCGCGAGAACGTTTCGCGGGAAATATCATCGAGTGTATCTATCGTAGCAAAACTCGAGCAGACAAGAGCAAGTGACCGAAGAGACCGGCTAAATTGAACGATCAATCGCGGTGAGCGAACGGGTCTTAAGAGATTGTTCAACGTGATACAGATGCGATCCGCGTCGAAGGTGCACGCCGCTCCCGTGGATCGCCCAAACGGGTGAGTACGTGATCGCTCGATTCGATATGCGCTCTTCGGAGGAACCTTAATGCGACTTAATTGTTAAACGATTAATGAACCGTTGACGGCGCGTGTTCTCTATATTATATAAAAGACACTGAAAATTCTTCTAGCGGACTATCTCGTCGTAGAAAAACCGTCCGGTTCGTTCGATTCTTGTTAATTGTTCGATGCGTTCCGTCCAACGACCAAAGCTAAATTTCTCGTTGTCCGGCAGAAACCGAAGTTTCCTCGACGATTTATCCAAGTAACGAATCGTATAATATCATCATTTCGTTCGTCTATGGAGTTTCATTTGGTTGAATCGAAATGATTAACAAAGATCGAACGAAAGACATTGTTGGAGACCGTCGACGATCCAGCGATCTTCGTTTCCGTGTTCGTCCTTCTGCGAGAGAAGGGCAGACCTCCTACAGGAAGGTGCTCCAGTAGACGACGTTCAGGATGAGGAATGAGAACGGGAAGAAGAATCTGGACACCTTGTCGATGTAGATCGCTGTTGCCCGACCCTGGCAGCAGGTGTCGTATTGCACGGTTGCAGGTCTCACGGGACTTCTGCTTCTCTCCGATTCGTTCCTCATGGGTGTCTGTTGAAGAAAAGCGCGTTCAGTGAGGTCTTGAAATATTTCACGCGGTGTTTTCGAGCTTCTGATAAAACAAATCGTCAATAAACGTAAAAAAAACAAGCAATATCATCGAAACGATTCAAGAATAGATGGATATTAACGTTTCTTCGAAGAGAAGCCTCGCGTTCTTAATTTCTCTTACATCAGTCGGTGCAAGAATATAAACGAAGTG
Organism: Bombus huntii; assembly: GCF_024542735.1. Taxonomy (NCBI): domain Eukaryota; kingdom Metazoa; phylum Arthropoda; class Insecta; order Hymenoptera; family Apidae; genus Bombus; species Bombus huntii. The sequence goes on from NC_066246.1 coordinate 5,858,132, forward strand.
TAACATTTGTTATATAAATAAAGAGCGATCGTTTTCTCTCAGGGAAAATGCAAACGGTTGGAAATAAATCAGCGGTCATATAATCATCGAGATTCTTAGTCGAAAATGAGAATGTAACGTTGATTCTTACATTCTCGTGCGGCTGATTCATTCGCACATGTAATAAATTATTAAGCGAACCGTAAAAGCACGCGCTGCGGATTTCTACGGAATCACCGGACTGTGTCTAACGGCCAGGCTCGAATGAAATTTATATTAATCTCGAGTTACTCGGGTTCTTTGGGTCCATGTCTTATTCAAGGCACGCGAGACAATCTTTCTCTCGACCCTCGTGCACGCGGCCCTACAGAAACGGGAAATTTCGCCGCTTTTGACGTGAAACGTAACTTTCTTCCCCTCGAGTCTCGGGTCCCTCGTTATTTTCCCATTTAGAGGAATTTGTAATCGTTGCACGGTTAAACTCTGCAAATTCTAAATTCTCAACTTCAAGTTTCAAATCTCGAACATCAAGCCGTCAAGCGAGACCGTTTTAAAAAGGCAGCAGAGTTTTATAATTCGTCCGCGGGTCTGAATTTCGAAGGTCTATCGGTGATACCGGCGATTGAAAAACTCGGAAGTGAAAGACTCCCGGGGATCCATCTCGTTGGGACGAAGTTTCAGCGAAGTTGTTGGCCGAGCCAGTTTCGAAACTTCCTACTTTGCTTACCCGGGGCGAACTAATTTCGCCTCGAGATAATGTTTGTTCCCGTGCTTGGCAAATGGAAAACGCATCTTTTCGCGATCGCACCGGCCGCCATATTCGCGCGATTCTCCTCTTTTATACGCTTTCACTACGCGTTTCCTCTTGCAGCGCTATTTAAACGAGTCTTTACGGTTTAACCTGTCTGGGACGAGGAACTGGGCGAGAATTATTTTCGATGGAAGAGAAGCCAAGGAAAGTAAATATATTCGCAAGCCAAGAGGACTCTTCGTTATTCCCTGAAATTTATACTCGCCATCTTCTTCATTTTAACGGCGTAAAAATTGCTCCGCTGAAGTAACGAGTAGCAAGATAATTAGGTCACAGTTTTTCGATAAACTCGCCGCAACTCGACGCGATGATAATTTAAATCCATTCCCTTTAAACGGTCCTCTTCAACCTCTTCGTAGCATTTCGTACTAAAACCGTGTTTCCTCCGGTCGCCACTCGGCAAACTATAATTGACGTTTAATTTTGTGAAACGGAATACAATGTGAAACAGATACGGTTTGCTTTGTGCGAAACGAAGGGACGACGAGTCGCCTGTTGGCCTCTGCAAACTCGATTTCGTTGCTGCAACGTTCAAAGACAGAAATCGACGCGTACTCGCTTCACAGGCCGCGCAAACTACGTGTTTGCGTTTCAGCCGACGTGGTCACGCTTTTCGAGGATACACGCGCGGAGATGTAAAGAATTTAAAGGCGGTCCATGCTAAATTCACGCTACGCCGCTGTCGTTAATTAAAACTCGCTTACATATTAATCTGAAACGATCCCGTGGCTGGTATCAACAAATTAATAATTAGGCACGTGGCGAGAACGTTTGCCAAATTCCGAAAGCTCGTCCGGTTATTTTATTTTGTTATTTTGTCGATCGATCGTTTCATCCCTCTTGTTCGATTAATTGCGTGGAAATTTTCTGATATCTCGCGAGATACGAATATCGTGCAAACTTAACAATGTCTCCGTTAATCTCTTTTTCCTCCCCATCTTCGTCTTCTTTTATTTCAATTGAACAAGTTTTTCCGAGCAAGTTACTAGACTCGTGTGCAACTAGCGCGTTAATTAAAGTCGCAGCACTTTCGAGCCGCTGAAGTTGAAATTCTAAGTGTGTCAGGTGTTATCAAAGTGTCAGACGTATACCGGGTGTTCGTGCGTTTCTTTGAACCGTATTCGCTACCTTTCTATCTTTTCGTTTTTCTCTCGTAGCACGCATTAAACGGTTGAGCCTGAAGACCGACCAACAAGGAGCAGAAAAGCACCAGAAAGGAACGTGTTTCCTCTGGCTTCGCCTCTTTCATTTTCCGTAATTCTGTTTCTCCAGTTTTCTCGTTAAACGTATTGTTTTCACTGGCGGACGGAGCTTGGCCGCGGTCGCATCGATCTTTACCATCCGCGCAACTATTTATCGTCACCGACGCCGCGCGTCGTTTGTAAACGCTCAACCTTACTAATTGTAAGTTCGAGGTGCAAAGAAATTTAGTTGAAACGAGAACGCGCCGCCGCAACTGTTCCATGAATTACGCTCGCCTGTGAAAACGGGCCAGCCTTTCTACTCCTATTTCCGCCGGTTTTCCGCGAATTTTCCGCCGCTTCTCACGCGGGCCGTGCCGTCGCGATTTCCCATTTCCTCGTTCGGCTGTGGTAATTACTGGCAGCACGAATTTATAACGCTCTGAATAAAAAGTGTCGATATTTTTACGCGTATTTCGGCGGAACTTTTAAACTTCGAACGTTACTGCTTCTTAGCTTCGAATATCGCCACTCGCGTTTCCTTATTACTTCCATTCGAATTTCCATTCGACATTTTAGATTCGAGATGAAGCTGTGCTTCTTTACGGTTCTACTTTTTTAGAAAATGCCTACAAAAATCGTGGCACGCTCGTCAAAGTCTTCGTTACATCGTACAACTAGTTTCCGAATCAAACGATTGGAAAGTCTGTCGAGAGAAGATAAACAGAATTTCGCCAGTGAAAGCTGGCCGCTGAGTGAAACACAGATTCGTACTTTGAATTCGTCGATGGCCTCTCTTAGATCCTCGTCCGAGTAGCCCTTCATGGCCTTGGTGGCCACCGGTCCCATGTAGTTATTAACCACAGCAAACTCCATGAGCGACAGGAAAACGAACACGCTGCACGAGGACATCCACACGTCGATGGCCTTCACGTAGGAGACCGGTGGCAGTGATTGCTGGGACTGCGTGTTCTGGGTCGCTGTAAATTACACACACGAAACGTTTCTCTGTCTGTTCCTGATAAAATTACATCGCAGTTTGCCATTTGTTTCGCAATTATACCGTCCCTTGCCTTCTATCTACTCTATCAAGTAATTCTGTATGAACGCAGTTACGTACGACGATGAAGTTATCGTAAGATTCGAATAGGAGAGCAACCAGCGAAACAAGCTACGACCGTTCTCCCTAAACGCGTTCGTTTAACCCTTTTGAAAACACATCCTCCATCCCTTTCAACCGGCTCGTACGGTTCGCAACCTGCCAAACGTAGACGACGCAGACTACTTCAGAAACCCGAACATAAAACGCACAGTTCGTATCGCCAACTTGAAGCCCACGATTCTAAAGACATCTTGTTACGTGGTGTTCGAAAACGCGTCCCACGTCCCTTTCCCCGCAGCCCATGTGCCCTGTGTCGTTTCAGCTCGAACGCGTACATACCGTGTCGTTTGGAACGTCGCGAGCTTCAAAAGCTTCAAGCGGTTCGTTATCTGCGCGCGTATTCGTAACTAAGAAACACGGCTGAAAAAGCAGGATAGAAGGAACGCGACGATAAATACGAGGAACGAGAAGGAGAAAAGTCGATCTTAATGCGGTTTGTGCGGTTTTATCGGTCTATGGGGGTGAAAAATGGTGGCGAAGACGGTGATGGGATCGGTCGATCCGCGTGCGGAAAGCAGTCGCAGGCGCGACGACCTTACCGAGGGTCAGCAGTGACGTCACTCCCAGAGTGACCCGGGCGGGAATCGCCTCGGGTTTGATCCAGAACGCGATCCAGGACATGACGACGATCAACGCGGACGGTATGTAAGTGTGGAACAGGTGATAGCCCAATCGACGGCGCAGATTGAACACGATCTGGATGCACGTGAAGTTGCCGGTCGAGTACTCGATCGTGCAGTCGGTTGTGTAGTTGTTCGAGATGTCCAACTGAGGAAGCTCGATCTCGGGGTTCACCACCAGCGGGTCCGTCATGTTCCAGATGAACACTAGGTCCTGGGTGGTGTGCGACACTGAAAGCACACGGTACTTGCAGCGGAATGCGATACGTTTGATTCTAAGCAAGCGCATGGAGTTTTCGTGTCAACGAGCAAAAGGTTGTTTTACTGGCACGCGTTATAATCCCTCGAGGGAGTTCACTGCGTATGGAAAGTTAACGCGTGGATAACGTTAATGTATAGAGGCAAAGTAACGCTTCTAAAGACGAAATTGGGTGTCTCGCGTCGTCAAGAAAGGAATTACGTTCTCAAGAGATCAAGAAGGTTCTCAGGTTGGAGATGATTAATTCTTAACTAAGGTAACCACGGTTTGTTCAAATATGGAGCGGTGTGATATTAGAGGGACGAACGCGCTTCTATTTGTCTGATAGCATAGATCAGATTAACGAGTCGGAGTTTCATTAATTGATACGAGGTACGTTCGACAGGATTGTGGGAAATCGCAATATATTTTGACGGGGACTAATCTAGTCGGATGTTTCCTCGAGAAATGTAAACGGTACGTACGACTTTCGATCATCATTGAGCAAATTTGAGTGTCGTGAGGATAGGACTCGAACTTCATCGCGCAAGAGAGGACGAGAGTCAATCTGTAGAAAAGAGAAGATATAGTTTTTTAGAGGATAATCGGCAGACGATGATTTCGCTCGATCTTACTTCGACATGTAAAGCAGCGTCTTGTCGTGGTACAGCCAAAGATAGTGATTCGGTATGGACATCTCGTGGAAGGTGACCTTCTTCGCGTTTTTGAAGAAGCAATCGGGCCTCCAGATATTGTGCAGCCAGTCTACGTCCAATATTCTGTACTCCTCCGACATGTTCTCCGGAAGTCGTAGTCTAGAGTCCCGCCAGCTTTGCGCCAAAAATATATCCGCAACGTACGTCTAAAAGCAAAATCCCATATTTATTCCTTCAGATACTACGCTGCAAGTTACGTATTTTTAAAATAATTCGTTCTCAACAATTTTCCAACTGAGAATTTTTCATTCTATATCGATCTTAATTCGATAATTTTAATACGATCGTCGTTTCATCCTTATTTCGGTCGTTTCTATTCAACGATCCTCGAAAAAAGAGGACTGGAAAAGAAGGTTGGCGAGAATTTAAACGCTAAATAAAACACGAGCATCCACACGCTCCGTGGCCCAATTTGCATACGTTTTAGCGACGATGCAGGAGAAAAAGGGCGCGCAACCGCGGCGTTTCGAAAGGTGCGGAACGTCGCAGCCAGGCTGTCTCTTCAACCCGCACCGAGTCACCCCATTTACACGGTTTTCGCTTCTGTCCGAGGCGCGTGATACCGTACGCGAGCAGGCTTCCCCGACGTTGGTTAGGTCTTAATTAAACGTGAGTACCGTCGGCCTCTCTCGTCTGCGAAATTACCATCGATTCCTCGTTTATGGAGTCGAGGCTGAGCACCGTCACGTGAAAGTAGACGATTGTAGGTTGGCCTAGGAACTTCGGCGCCCTGTGTTTGTCGTACTGCTTCGGATTCAACGGCAGGATGTCCCTGAGTGACAAAGAGGCCTCCTTCCTACCGTACTCCTCGAGATCCGACTCCCTGGAAGAGAATAGAGAAGCGAGGAGAAACGAGACTGGCAAAGGAAACCGTTGGAACTCTGTCGTTCGTCGCGAGATCATTTTCTTTTTATCGTATTCTCGATACAAATTCGCAGCTCGCGAATGATTCTATCTGCTATTCCATTTCGTTTAATATTTCCCGTGTTTAATTCTACTCCCTTGGATTCCTTTGTCCTTGACCTTGCCGTTGCACTTTTTTCTCTTTCTATCTCAAGCTATCAGATCATCTTATCTTTCGTTTAACCTTATTACCTTATCTTTTGCCTTTGATCGTTAACTGAGCTCCGTATTGATTTCGATACCGCTACTTGATCACAGGGGAATAACTCAATGGAGAATTTTAACTGAAACTTATCGTCTTGCCAAAAAAAAAAAAAAAAAAAAAAAAAGAAAGAAGAAATGAACAAATCTTACCATCTACTTGTACATTTATAGAATATGCTAATCGAGGCTATCTGTATTTTTTCGCGTTCGAACTTCCCTTCTGAATTGCCTCGGACAGCGCGTATTAGCTGTTTGTTTATGTATAGAATATGGTAATCGAGAAGAAAACGTAGCAACACGAGTTTCAGTATCTCTCAACATCTTCTCTCCCGTTCTTCCTAGATATCTTTCTTTCTCTCCAACGTCATCCCTCAACTTCTAATCTCGAAACGATACACTTAACTCACGAATGGAAAGTTGAAGAGAGCCTGTCACTGTTTCGACGCTCGAAGCCATCGTCCCTTTCAGTTTCATCGATAATCAAATTACGAATCTATCCCCTCGCAGCGGTATAACGATTCTCTATGAAGATAATAAAAAAATAAAATTGCAAGCGTCTTAGGCACACCGTTATAATTCCGAGCTCTTCAGCGATAACGCGGCTGCATAAATTCACGGAACGCGATAGAAATCTTCTTGATGAAGGAAGATTGGTTGGAAATCCGAGAACGCCTCGTTAGCTCTCGATTTACGATACTCGACGGCAATTTCGATGAATTATTTCGTCATATTTTTCCAGCGCGAAAATATCGATGAAACGTCGATGGATCGAGCAGATCGAGGGCAAAGGAAGTCCACGAACGGTACGCGAACGGGACTCTAAAATATTGCCGAGATTCCGATGAAACAGCAATATCGCAGAAGCCATAATAGGTCTTCGTGCTTGGCACACCTTTAGGTCCGGCCGAGATATGTTCGTGTGTTCCTTATACGCGGACATTTTAATATGCTAGTCTAGGAGCTGCGGATCCGGTTTCCCCGAGAATTTCCACTTTCGTTCGTGCAATTTACCCGCCCCCTTTTTCGTGATTTACATCGAGCTCGGTTTCGACGACCGTGTCGTTCGATCTTAACCGAATTGCCAAGGAATACGACGCTGCCTTCTTGCGCTTCGACGACCCGATCTGTGATTTATGACTCGTCGTTCTTTGCAAGCAGCGGAATTAACTTGCAATCGGTCGAGTTTTATAGGTTCTATAAATTGTCTTTCGATCGCGCAACTCATCATGCCGAATCAGCGCTACGACGGTTACTTAATCAGGCTCTTTCATCGTTCGTTCGTAATTTACTTCCTAAAGGTGTCTTAACTCTGCTGCGTTCTTTGTCTCGCTGCCGCGTCAATCTTAGTTTCTTGTCTAAATTCTAAATTTCCCAAATTCGTGGAAAAGACGGGAGAATCGTCGCCGACATTCGTAATTCCTCGTTTCAATTTCGCGCTCAAGCTTTTACGTAGATCTTCGATTTTCCGCTTATTGAAATTCGAGAGTTACGGTGGGATCGAACATCCCTGTAAAGTGGACCAGAGATTCTCGCGTGGACTCGGATAATCGAGAGAAAATTTGTCATCGGGTGTATCGAGTTGATAAACCGCGATAAATGTCGGTCCGCGGATCGACGTCCGTTTATCCGGGCGCGCGACTCGAGCGGTCTGGTGTCAAACGAGTCGTGGCGCCTTATAGCGCCGTGAAACCTGCCAAGCCGATAATCTACGACAAGACTTTCAGGAATTTCCTTGCAATTTCTTCCGGAGCGACGTCGATCGCGGAACTCCGAGCCCGGATCACCAGAGAGGCTCTTCCGTTTCACCGACGTCTACCGATCAACGGCTTTTCTGTTTGTCGAGCAAACATTCGCCGATGGATGTTCGCGAAGATCGCAGCAGAACTCGCGACAAAAATCGTTCGCGAAAGCTGTTCGTTGGAAGGGTGCGCGCGTTCGTAAAATTGATTAAACGATCGGAAAGGGGAAGAAGCGTATGGAACGATGAGACATAAGATAGCGTAGTGTGCAAAGACATAGAGACGGAGAAAGGGGGAGAGAAATTGTTTGATGATGTCGATCATTTGATGCGTTACCTTGCGATCTTCGGAAAAAACCGGTACCCGCGTTTTCTCGCCGAAAGTCGAAACGTACTCGACGATAGGCTATCGACTTTAATATGCCAGCCTTCGACCTCCGTGGAAAGTACCGGTTCGCATATTTCCTCGCTGAAACTCGACACAGTGGCGGGTGATGCTGGGCCACCTTCTATCGTCGCTGTGTTTCGCAACGAGAACGAATTTACCGAGGAATCTTGCAATTCTTCTTTCACGCTTCTTTTTTCTTTTGCCATCGTCAGGTTAAAATTTCTTTCGAACAAAAACGAGAATCATGGTCGACGCGAGTCGAACTTAACGAGAATCGCGAATTTCCTTACGTTTCACGACGGTACGTTCGTTCTTTTTGCATGTAGGCCACGATATCGTCCTCGAGATCGCGTTTATTCAGCGATCGAAAGAGAGCGTGCGTGAAAGAGAGATACAAGCACAACAGGAAAACAGAAGGTTCGAGAGATTTCCATCGATCGAACGAGTGGAAAGATCAATCTGTCCGCCTTCGATCCAACGCTAATCTCGAGCGTTCTGGTCCGATCGCGGCTTCTATAGCTTCCAAGTATGTTCGTCTACTCACGGAAAATGTAGGGCCGCCATGTCAAAGAGCGTGTACAGGTAGCAGCATAGGATCACCAGAAAGTGTCTCGTCATTCCTGAAACAAATATACGTGCGAAAGGATGTCAATGAAGCGGGAACATCTGCGTTGCTTTGAAAAGAATAGATCGTCGTAAAAGTGGCGATCAATGCCGGAACAATGTAATTTCGAGGGGAAAAATTCGACAAAGCGGAACGAACGGCTAGCAGAAATGGGAAATTTTTAGCGATACCAAGTCCCATGATTCGACGAAGAAACCCTCGCGCCACGGGGTTCTATCGATGCCGCACAGGCGAATTTAGGTCGAGCTTTCAGGCTCGTTTCCCGACGTTGTTTAAACTTCGTCGTTCTTCTTTCGCGATGCTTCGCTATTAAGACGTTATTTCTAACTCTCTGGCCGACAAATCAAGAAAAATCAAGAAAATTGTATTTCTTTACGATCGAGCGCCAAGTACGATCTCTTTTAACATCAATATCGAGCGAGAAATCACAGACGAGAGTTTATCGAATCGAGTATCCGACGAGATACGAACGAAACACCGTTCGGGGCGAGGAAATTTCCCTTTGCGATACGTTTGCCATCGACCGACGAGGAATTTGAATATGCTCTGGTTACCATCCGGTGAAGTTGGCTCGCGGCGCAATCGAAATGGAGATGCCGAGTAAAGAATTGCCAGTTCTGTGTCCTCGAAAACGTTAAAAGATCGAACGATCGATGAACGACACGAACTCACCGATCAGCTGTACATTCTACCGTGCCGATCCTCTTTAATCGAGCAGCTGGCGCACTCCGAATCCCTTCCTGACCACTCCAGAATTCCTTATCACGGTAGCACAGCCAGTTTATCAACCCACCAGCCACATCCGCCGGAAATTCCCTCGAATATCCATCAAAGTCGATAAGCTAAACGCGCGTCGATCTGCGACGAACACTTGGATCCGCGAAGGATCATCGGAGGTTTGGATCGACGAAACCGATCGACCGATTCCAAACCTCGTGTGTGTGTGTGTGTGCGTGTCTCTCTCTCTCTCTCTCTCCCTCTCTCTCTGTCTTTCTGTATACTCGTGTTTGTTATAGTTGGTTCCTCTTTCTCCGTTCGACAAGCGGCTACGATGAAGAGGCTCGAAGGAAACAGTCGGTACACCGACAGGCCGAATGGGACGAGAAATATCACACTTGCACTAGCCGTGCAATTTCACCGGTGGCAGTTTCGGTGCACGATTCGTCGAGGAAACCCCAGCAAGGATCGGGGACACGGCGCGACTCTTATCGGCGAAGGGTTGATTCGCCACTCGGCCACTGGCCACTGGCGGGGCTTGCTGGTTCTGTAAACCACCCTGTCGGTCGCTGCCTCTAAGCCAATTTGCCTATCGACTAACTGATTAAGCCCTACTCTCTTTCATCGTGGTAGACGTGGACGCTCTACTGGACCTACCTACCCTGTTCGACACTGTGTGCCTCTCTACGTGTTGGTAGACGCGCACGTTCGTGCAGGGCCAGCCTCGTGTGCGTTCCGTCGAGAGTCTATGCGAACGTGTTCCAGCACCAGATACGATTATACGCTAGAGCCACGATGCGGCTGATCCAGCCGCGTTTTCGTTCTATTAGAATTCGCCCCTTTTTTTCCAGAGCCGATGGACTTTTCAGATCTCCACTTCCCGTTTCGTTATTCGCAACCAGTAATTACGTAACGAGCGTAATACAGCGTCGTGCTGTGGCGGCTGGTAGCAATCGGAGCAACGGGAACTCGGAGGTTTTTTGTCTTTTTTTTTTTTTTTCTCTTAAGGAAATTTAATCGTCGGGTCGACCAGTTCGATCCTCGCGATGTCGACCGTCTTTTGAAAATTTAGGATAGTTCGTGGTAACGGAATTCGCGTTAGATTTGAACTCAGCAGGCAATCTCCATGTTAGGTAAACAAATCGATGGTGCCATAAATGCTGGAACGTGCTGATCAATGTATTCACCATTATGCCGGACGGTCCACCGCAAATGGAACGTCCGAGCTGCGCTCTAAAGGCACACAGAGATTCTATTTAAAGGCAGATGTTTAACAAGCTATTCAACATCCACGTTTCCCGTGTTGCTAATGGCAAAGAGAATAATCGGCTGCTCTATTTCAGGCGAACCGTGCTACATGGTAACAGTCGTTGAGTTCGCCACAGGCTCGCCTCCTTTGAGATTGTTGCAAGACGCAGCCGAATCTGCCGGCGAATCGACTCCAGCGAACTCTCCGAGTCTCTTGACCCTGCGCGAGCTAATAAAATCTGCGCCGTATCTCCACGCTTCACGAACTTTCCATCAACTTTCGTAGGATACGCAAGACGTGCTTCCATCTTTCGTTTCGTGTGACTGGATCACCTGGCGCGCGTCGAACTTCGCTCGAAATTTCCATACAGCGCGTGTATGCTTGGTTAATGCTAAATTCGAGCGATTGTCTCGCATAGAAGCACATCGTGCATTCTATAGGCTTTCCAGAGGCTCCAGAAAGAAATAATTCTCGAGCTAGCGGTTCCATGCTTCCGTACAATCGATGGCAGGTAACTCGATGCAGATTCGATCTTGTTTATTATTAATTAATTTAATTGCCATGTATCGCGATGCTTTATTTTTCAATGGACGAATAAATGGAAAGTCGAATTACCCGTGGCCTTATCCTGTCCCCGTCGCCGTAATAACTGGTTCATTTATTCACACATCCAGTGAAACGCGCGTGTGTGCACACATGCACGTTATTGGATATAAATATCCGTACGTGGCCGGTTATGGCACACACGCGACTGTATCGAGTGTACATGCGAGTATCGATACCCTTCTGGTCTAATGAGATTCACCGAAGGCGCAAGTACGAACGAACAGGGTTTTCCGAGCGGATCCGATCGATCGACTCCAGAAACAGGATCCGGCGATTCTTCGATTATTCCCGATTAATTACAGCTCTCTGTGTCAAATTGATCCGGGTTAATCATCGAGGGTAAGTTGAAGGAGCGTTCAAAGACCGGAAGGAAGAGTTTCTCGACGAGGATCGAGATCGAGCAGCATTTACTGTCGGTGAAAGGTAACGTCGTTGAAAGGGAATCGCGGAAAGGAACATAGATCAGACTGTAATTGCTCGTGAACAACGCGCGTAACGAGGATAATTCTTTGCCTCTGTTTGAATTGTTCGACTCGTGCGGCGCGATCGACCGCCAAAAACAGTCGATAATCAAAATCCGAGTCGCTCGATTCTAACGTCGAATCCAATCTGTATTTTTAGCTCGTCATCGAGGCGAGTTCGACGTCGTTGTCTGATCGCGCGTATTCACCACGGCTTTGTTTCGCTTTCGTCTGCTCTATTTGCCGCGGAGAGCCTCCGCGCCCCTTTCAGAGTAATTATAATGTACGCTGGCGCGAAACCAGCGTGAAAATACCGATCTATTTTGATAGAGAGGACTTTCTCTCGAGCGAGGAATCTGGACCGCACCATTTACACGGCGCGAACATCCTGATTAATCGTCCCTTCGATCGCTTCTTAGCCATCGATCTTGAAAGTCAGCAGTCTCCTTCCAAGAAACCCTACCAGTCGACTCGTTATCGTTTTTTAGTATCGCCTCAAATTTATGTTTCAACTAGGCGTCGCGTATTCGTGGTTGCTGAATGTACAAAAAAAAAAAAAAAAAAAAAAAAAACAGAAAAAATGCATTACCCGGTAAGTAAGGGTGACGACAGGGTGGAAGAAAACCGCGGGTAGACGCGCTCTAACCCGCTAGAATCCAATTATTCGACGAGCGAGTGTTTTGACAGTTGGCGCGGTTAAACGAGTGCAGGGTGGCAGCAGCCGATATTCGCAGGTTGAAATATACCTTTAAATCCTCTCTGCGCTCGGCGAGCAGCCGAGGGGTAAGTGGGGTTAAGCTGGCCTAGTCGTGAGGTCGCGTCAAATACAATCGTAAGAGGGATGTTACCGGGTTATACATGTACTGGGCGTTTTATAAATTCTACAACGCTTCAAACGAAATAAGTGGACGATCTGTCGTCGTAGCATTGGCTGGTGAAAGCATCGTGGAAAACACACCATCGTGGGGACCATCTTTCGTGCGAATGGATCTCGAATACCGATCGTCTTCGAAAAACATCCTTGTTCTTTGACTTCCATGAATTCGAACGAATCGGCAGCCGCAGCTCGCGAATAAATTTCTTTTACGGCGTCCGAATGGCGAACCTTGAACCGCGAGGAATTCGAAGAACGAAAAACGGAAGCTCCTCTTGAAAGAAAAAAAAAAAAAAAAAAAAAAAGAAAAGAAAGAAGAAAAAATCGTTGGATCGACTGATCGTGTTTTTCTGCGGTATTTTTAACGAAGGAATCCTTAGGTGTGGCACGGTTACAGATTTCATTCAGGCGTCCTACGGACCGATTCGCGTTTGCGTTTGCATTTGACCTATATGCGTTTGCGGTCTACGTTCGTGCACGCGTGGACGCACGTCCAAATTGAACGATCGATCCGTGGCCGATGTGGATATCGATATCACAGCCTGGCCTGAACGTTTAATTTCACCGTGTCACTGTTTTCGCTGGAGTGTTTTGCCAAGGCACGATCGAGGCTAATGCGGACAGACCGCCGTGTGTGTGCTCTGCAAACAGCTCGACGATTTAATTAGTGGCCGCGACAAACTTTCGCGAGTAAGACGCGTTCATTAACTACCGATCGGTTGCTCGATCTATAGATTGCACGGTTTAGTCGATTCGACGAAGATCGCGTAGAGCCGAGACCGACAGAAATAAATTTCGTTCTTCTTCGAATAGCATCGAACTTACTTTGATTTCTTACTTGATACGAATTTACTTTGGTTTCTTAAACTACGTTCAGATTCTCGTCTTTCTTGCTACTTTACCTATCGCTCGCGGTTAAACTCGTATACCCGACCGATTCATTCGTTCGCGGACACGTCGCTAGTTCTGGCAAAAACCAATTAATAGACTGCCGGTCGATGAGCATTGCCATCGAAATGCCTATTAATAGGCTTCTGGTAAGTAAAGTGTCAATTTTCGCGAAGATCAAGTTTGTAACGTACAGTGGCTCGCGAAGGTATAGTTACACTTTTATAGTTTTACGATGTTCTACAAAGTTATGGAAACGTTGTATCGATACGTTACGCGTCGCACAACAAATTTGGAAATTTCTGTAGCGTTAAGCTCGACCATCGTAAAAATGGTAAGCGATCGAATAGTCTCGTGGTGCAGTGTAAGCGTCCAGTTCGACGATCTTCGAGAACTCGCAGGTAATAATAAAATACGCAGAAAGTTATCCAGTACTTCGGTTAATATATAAACAGGACGCTGGTGCGAAATGGTTTTCGGGAAGAATGAGAAACTCGAGCAGCGCTTTTATAATTTCAGAGGCCCTGGAGGACCCGTTCGTATTTATTTACCAACGCCTCGGCAACTCGTTAGTCGTCCGTATAATAATATTATAACAAGTACTCGCGCTCTTGTTCGCATCGTCCACACGCACGCTCACGCACCCTCCACTTCAATATTCTCTCTTTTATTTTTCATCTATCGTACACCATCGCCACCCGCACCGGTGTATCGTAATTTCGTTAATATTCGTTCCCCTAGTCGTCGCCACGTCGCTTTTCTCCATATTTATTTATTTATTTATTTTTTTTTTAATCGATGGCTTTGACCACATTTTTCTAAGCGGCTTGTTCGTTCCTCGAGCGGTCGTCGTTCGCGCGAACTCGCTGGAAGCTATCGAGGCACCACCGATATTGGCGAAATTCGACGACGATGGCCGCTCGAGGATCTCCGTTGATCATTTAGGTGATTTAGGTACGCGTACCTTCGTGTATATGCATATGTATATTATGTATATTCATATGTATATATATATGTATATATGTATGTATACTTATGTATAGGTATATACAATCAACGTTACATCGCGGTATCGCACTAGAGGGTTAGTTGAGAGAGGGTGTTGTTTCTGAAATTTAAGGGGTGTCCTTTCTCCTTCGATTCTTCCGTGTTTCTCGTGAAATCAGAATTTTGAAGTTTCGTTACGATGGCGGGTTGCATCGATCGAAAGGAATTCGTCCGTCTCGTCTTTGTCGCGATTATTCGCAATTATCGTTGTCCATTAGAGTACATAGTAGCTAGAATTACGGTGCGTATTTGCCGGCAATTCTCCATCGCACATTGTTGCATTTGCTATATACAAGCACGAAATAACTCGAGGACACCCCTCGGTTGAGACGCAGAACGATTGATATTCTTTTTGTCCCTTTAAGATTCGATGTTCGCTTTCAGAGGTGATTCGGTGAATTAAAACAAACTACACGAAGGTGTCCTTTCTTTCGGTACCGTCATCGAGTTGACGACATAGCCAGATTGGAATATCAATCGCTTTAGGGGTTTTTCTTATTAGACTATTAATTTTTCTCCCGGCGTGTTGCTGGATCGAAGCAAAAAGCGGCCATACACAGGGTTTCCGGGCACGCGCGCGCGCGCTCATACACATGGACATACTCGACAGTCTCGTGAACACGGTTACGTTCCTCGCGAACGTTTCGAGTATCTACGGGGAGTCGGAATACGTCCCCTTAGTTTTATTATCCTCCCACTTTTCTGTTTGCCTGTTCCGCGTGCGAACCGAGAGAGATCTACTGAAAGCGACGTCCCACTTTTGCGTTTTCTAAAGTGACCTCCTGAAAGGCGTCTCGCAAGCATCCCAGTTCGTTAAATATTCACGCGGCGGAAAAAGTGGCGCCGTCACGCCTCACCGTTGACGTAAACACGCTGATCTCGCGATCCACGGAATTATCTTCATAGCCGTATCGAATAATACGCCGAACGTTCGATCGGATCGATCGTATCGGCGAATTTTCTACCCTCGATCTCGATATTATAATTTTTTCCAACGACTTTTGATTCGTGAAAGGAGAAATGAGTTTCCTTAGATCATACGCGGGCGGCACGTCTTTTTCCACCGATTCGTGTAAGCAAGTATACGCTTGACTGGACGTCGCCTGCTTACGAGACGCGAGGTCCCCTTAAACCTGGCGGTCGTACGAGGATTTACGTGTGTCGTTTAGGAAGGATGAAGCATCTTGAATGGTGCGCTACTTAAGTTTACATTACGTAACCATACGTTTTATATTACACGCGTGGCCGGGGTCAGAGTGCGTTTCAAGTAATAAAATATATGTATATATATATTATATATATGTATATTATGTATATGTATTTACGCACACGGGTATATGTATAATTGCGCGCGTTTAGTAGGTGTTAAGTGTGTAGTCGGAGAGGTTGAGCTTTCGTTCTGATTTACCGACGGAAAGGTCCGGGGAATTACCGTCTTCCATAGGAGGCTTACGTGAACTGACACCATTGCTTCACGCGAAGATTAAACGATCATCAAACAATCTTTGGATGAGAAACAATCAAGACATACCGATTACAAGGAACGTAAGAGTGTCAGCAATGATACGTCTGCGCTCAGAGAATCGAACGAACAAAACGCTAAGAGGGTCGTAATGTATCCTCCATCAGTACGACAACTGGTGGACGGTAAAAAAGTGTCTAAAAATTGACGTAGCCTGGTGTCGGTACCACGAACTTTGTCACGGTACCAAGAATGAGGTAGTTCTCCACGAAACTAGTTACTAAAGCAGGATAGATACTGGGCGACGATACGTTTCTCGCTGTCGGTAAAACAGAAACGCTTTCGGTGATCTTACTTACTATCTAAGGAATCGAATACGAGAGGACCATGCGGTATAACCCACGTGGAAAATCGATTTCTGACCCCTGCCACATTTGTAGCGTCCTCGCTTCGCGGTGATACACTCGCGATTAGTTTTTATATGTAGCGATTGGCGTCGATATGCCGGTGCAGTGCTGCCATGTTCAGGTATTTCCTCCACGCAGAGCTTTTCCCCTAGATGTATCTAGGGAGGCGTCCGAGTGAGCTCGCTCGGTAAAGTAGCAAACTCGTCGGCGAAGATTCGAGCCGAATTTCATTCGATCGGACGAAAAGAGAAAAAGATCAACAAAATAGTGTCTTTTATCGGCAAAAAAGTCTCGGATCGCTTCTCTGACGCGGAGAAATCCCTGGTGCAATGGCAACGGAGCGCGATCGGGCTACTTTGAGTGTTTTCCGTGTCTGCACGTTCGAAAAAAGCATCGAAAAAACTGAAGCTACGTGAAACCAGAGTAAAACCGCTTATTGGCTAGCCACTTCTAAGAGGCCTTGATATGTTCGATTGGAATCAACGTGTCTTTGCACGGATTGTTTTTCGTCGACCTCGGTATTACGAGGCGACGCGGTACGAGTTTTTGAAACGACGCTCGATCAATCTCGCGTTGCGTTTTCTTTTTGGCTTGGCGTTCGTTCTGTAAATTATTGCCATCGCTTCTTTTTTCGCGAAGCTCTCGAAATGTTTCTTGAAACTTCAAAACAACGGTGTCGCTTTTGTAATCGATTTCGTATGAGTCTTCGTACTTTTTTTGAGTAAACGAAAAAAAAAAAAAAAAAGAAAAAAAGAAAAAAGGATGAACGTTTGTACAAAGCGTCGACAGAACGAGTAACCTTTATATACGGATGTTTGAACGTCGAGTCTCGACAGTAAATCATGCCAAGTAGAATCAGACAGTCATACGAAGACCCACGAGCGTAACTTATTGGAAGAAACAACTTATTCCTCGCCCTTTTACCTCTGCGTTTAAACACCCGGCACACGAACTCGTTATTTTCACCTCCGTTCATTTTCGTCGTACACCATTTCGATTATCGCGATAGGATTCTATCCTTGTTCGTTTCTACGAAGCACGGAAGTGTGCGTAACGACAAAAGTAAAATATCGAAAGCAAATAACGAACAAGATACACAGTTAGGCCACACGAACTCCTAGTTCTAACGAACATACGCGAGACCATAATTTATGTACAGTTGTACCAAACGTAAATCGCATAGAAACTCGGGGACGATCGCAAACGTGTGCGTGTTTGGTGCAGTTTCGACTCTCGTGCTACGGCAGAATCAACATAAATTTGTGCATCCGTTTCATTACATCTAAGAACATTGGAATCTTTCGTTATCGACGCGACAGGTACTTTACAAGCAGGCGTCCATCGTCGACAAAGTCTTCCGTGCTTCGTGAAAGAGAATGCATATACACACTCACACACTCACACACACACACACACACACATACACGCGTACGTATACGTTCGATTCTCTGTTCTTTCAGTTTTTCCAAACTGTTCGAATCTGTTTTACGGAATCGATCGTTCTACGTTCTTATAGGAGAGACAGTTCTTTTCTCTTGTTTGTTCGTATCAGCTGTACGTTGGCCCGACAGGGCTGAGATTTTCAACGCGAATTAACATATATACGCGTTACATTTATAATACGGTTTCTCCTACGTGCGTGTTATGTATAACGTGACATTTATACATTTCGCCTCGGCTATATAACCCGTCAACCCCAATCCACCCCCTGTTTTTGAGCGACGTGCCCGTGGATCGTAAACTTTATACATTATTGCTTTGCCGATAGCCACGTCACGTACATTCGATCCGGTTCACGTTCGTCCGTTTTCGTCGAAATTCTATCTACTAATTGCATCGACGCGTTTCGCCAACTGTTTCGTGACTTTTCTTTTAATTTTCGGAAAGATTCACACGTCCAGCAGGAACGCGAATGAACGTCGATAGACAAAATTCCAAATAAATCGACGTACGTTCGTTAAGTTTAACCCAGCTGTCTTTCTCGGTTCTATGTGACCTCGAAATGGATGTTTCATTTCGATAGATATCATTAAAATATACATAGCTTTTAAATATTTCATTTTACTTCAATCCAATGCAATATTCGTACCTTTTACGTATACCACGCCTTTTACAAACGAAACAGTCCGAAGAAAACAGATATCTGGGAAAAGATACGGACGCGAAGAAGAAGCGACGAGGACAGCGGGGTTAAAAATATTTCTAAATCAATTTTGTTAATAGTATTGATATTAGTATTAACTGGTATTTAAAAAACAAAAAAAAAACAAAAAAAAAAGAAAATACCAGAAGTTTCAAACTAAAAGAAAAATATTCTGTTCGGTTTAAAACTACATAGGTATTTTGCTAGAACAAAGAGACGTCCTTTGTCTGGAACGAACACGAACCGGAATCTCCTTCGAACTCGTTCACGCCGCTTTTTACACGGTCTGGAGCGCGAACGCACGCACAATTAATTCTGCTAAATTGACGAATCTCTTGCATTCTCGGGTCGCCGTTTCTTTTCATCCTCGCTCCTAACACTCGTCGGCATCCCCTTCCGCTTCCCGCGTTTTATCCGTGATCGTGACTAACGTGCAGCACGTAGCTATTCGCGGAATACGTCAGACGCGAGGTACGCTCGTCTCGTTTAAACCCTCTTTTTTCCCCGGCTCGAGACGCGGTTTCTGGTTTGCCACGCGGGAACTAAACACCTCTTTTCTTGCCGTGATAATTTTCGTCTTCGAATTAACCTTTGCTTTCTCTCGTTTCGAAAGAAAATTAAATGCGTCACGTTGAAGGGGAAAATTATTCAGAGGCGACAGTTTACCGGCGCAATCGTCTTTCTATCGATCGAAAGGAAATCCTGCGACAAATATTGGAATCTCGCCGATGTTTCACGCGAGTACAATCGGAAATGTCAAAAATCGCCATTCGAGCGAAAGTTGGCCAGCGCCGAGATTATAATCGAGTCGACGAGCGGAACGAGGAATTTTACCGCTGAATAATTTCGGGTCGTGTATTTCCGCGTCGTTTGTAAACGTCACGCGTCCGGGAAGCTGTTTAGAAGTTTCCCCGGTTTGCCGCTTCTTTCTCTTCTCTCCGCTGACAAATCGACCGTTTTAAAGCGGCTGTCTCTCGCGCACGTACTCGCACGTCTATGCAGATACCGTTCGCAAAACGGCCAAATTATCGCAAACTCGCAACGCTACATATAATACTCGACTCGCATCAGCTTTATCGTGTCACGACCTAAAACATAATTAAACAGGCCGGATTTGGCCTTTCTCGACTGTCTCGTAAAACGAGCTACGGATCATCGCTATCTACGTTCAACATAAAACGGGTTACTGAAAACAAGAAAAAAGAGAAAAGTGAAATTCTAGATAGCGATTATTATATCGTGGTGATAATAAATCGATTCTCGCGAGAGATAGCCGTCGTTCGTTTTCGATAATCATTCCAGCCATACGTTCGTACGTCCGCGTTGATTTCTCCCTTCCTTTCCTTCGGTTCTATTACATCGTTTTGTTACAATTCTATTTAACAATCTACAAATTATCTACACACTCGAGCCTCTTGCGATATGCCTGAAAACGCCCGTTAGATTTAGCTCTGAACAACGTTAATAAACACCTAATGGTCCGATACAGGAGGAGCGTTCGCGTTTTCTGCTAGCTTATTTTAATTACACGGTAAATTAGCGCTCGTCATTTACAGACTCTACGATGCTTCCTTTATACACGCGTCGTCGTTGCACGCGATCGAGGACCTCGCGTTTTATCCCGTCAACTCGACCAGAAAACCGAATTAAAATAAGAGTTCTTTCTCGAGAGAAGATATTCGACAAATTTGCTTCGTATTCAAACGCCACGTTAACCAGAACGACTTGGAAAAATTTGCTACTACGACGCCGCGCGCAGGGTTATGCTAATGGAAAAAATGTAAAAAGCTGGGATGGAACCGCGAGCCGGCGTCGAAAGTCAGAGAGAAATCGGGCGAAACTATCTCCGATACGTTTCTACTTCGAACTGGGCCACGTTTATCGAGGCGACTCTTTCGGACGCAGTTACGGCTTGCAGCGCGGAAGGAAAATGTCGCGCGCGTTTCTAATGACCGAGATCGGTTCGGGATCTGGCTTGCAATATCGTCGCTGATCCAGCAGCGAGAGACTAAGGGGGCCATGTGTTTCGATCCTCGCCCATTCTCTGCACATGGGATCCCCTTTATTATTGACCACGTAGCGAGTGGGCTGTGTCGTTGGCGTCGAGCGATGCTGTACTCCGTGTAGCAATAAAAATCTTGGCTTCGCGCCGCGTGCGTCTCGCGAGAGATCATCGAACCTACATACGAGAAACGACGTTGCGACGAAACCGACGGATTGCTGTTCGGAGTAAACGATTTCGATCGGCGGTCAAGGGGAAAAGAGATAGAGGCAGAGGTTGCGAAGTAGCCAGGAAATTCGGCAAGATAAACGAATGAAAAATTAAATGGAAGGTCGATCGGGAGGGAAATAACCGTGGAAAGGAAAGAAAGAGCGGATAGGAAAGAAAATGAAATCTAAATTGCGAATGAGAATGACGGAACACGATCCTCGATCGCGGCATCGATCCATAATTCTCTACTCGTTTGATCCACGAGGCACGAAGATTAGAGCCCCGTTTGATAAACTGCGACTTCGACGTTCGTTGATGATCCAACAGCCACGAAGGCTGTCGCGCGCGATTCTCGCTGACTTTTTGCAGACGTTCGTGCAGCTTTTTCTAGGCGTTCGAGAAATTTCAGTAGTCTCGATAGGAAATGGGTGTGGGTCGTTGGTGTCACGAGGCGACCAGGCACGTCGACGTCGATCGAAACAGGCTGAGCAGTAGGAGGATCGCGACCAACAGGAAGCTCGACGACCTCGACAAACCTCCGACCTCGTTGCTGTACGGCAACTTGACCTCGACCTCGGCCATCTTGAAGATCGACAGTAGCGGGTGTGTATGGACCTCGTGATGTTTGTTGTTGATCTTGTCGCTGAGATCCTGCAGCATCGAGGCGCATTCCTCCTGCGAAACGTCAAGAATTTATTAGCAAGATTATTATTCGTGCAGCTAGTGTGAAACAAGGATAAAAGCTCGGCTGAGTCTCGAATTAGTATACGACTATATTAAAGCAAGAAGATGGAAAACTAGCTTTCGTGACATCGATGCGACGTAATTTACCTACTCCCAAAGGTATACTGATATTCCTATGGAAGGGATAGATTAAATATTGAAATTCGGTCGAGCTACAGAATTAAAAGTAGATACGCGTACGTTCTAATACGTCTAGGCGGCTGTCGATAATCGATCAATCTGGATTGTACAAATACGTGGAAAAGTATACGGTGACAGGATGTACATCGATGTAATTATAATTTATGGCCGTTGTAATAATTTAACATAAATTACTTAAATTACGAGCGACGCGCTGAACGACCCAGTTATCGTAATGATTTAATTAAGCAGAATGATAACACATCGGGTTGGGAAAGCAGGATTTCTCTTGTAATCAGAAATTAAATCACGCCGCGTAATATCACTGGGGCCTGAAAATTTTGCCGTCTTTTGTCCCGCTCCGTTCCTATTGTACTGGCGCAGGCCAACGTCGTTCGCTGCGCGGCTATTTCAGATAACAAGTGCTAATTTTTCCGTCGTTGCGCTTAAGCCGTGCCACGGCCTCCGCAAGGGAAATTATGCTAAATTAACAATAACAAGATCCCTTTGTCCGCGGCCTCGCGAACCGCTCCCTCGCGCTTATAAAACACCGGGCTCGCACTTTATTACCTCGAACAAACTAGTTTTCCAACCTTGCTGTCGCCATTCTCATCCGCGTTAACGATCCTCCGCGCTTCTTTTCTCCGACTGTCGTTGACATTTCCGAGAAACGAGGAATTTTCCATGGACAAGTATCGAAAAGTATTTCGATTACCACTGAGAAGCTTCGCGTACGAGCGAGAAAGATAAACGTGCGTGACAAAGGCGCGAAGTTTCTCGTAAACTAATCGACGACGTATTACGCGTTCCAAAAGTTAAATTTAGAAGTTCGTAAAGTCCTACATTAAAAGCGAAACAGCCCTCCTCGCCACTCGAGTTCTTATTGTCCGTCAGCTCTATCCCCTAGCCGGTAATCAAAATTATTCCTGACCTAATTTACTCCCCGGTATAAACATCCCAACGAAATAAAAGCGGGCGAAAGATTAGCGCAAAAAGAGGGGAGATTCTGCGGCGAAAGGGAGTACCTTTAACGCGATTTTAATTCGCTCCGACTTCGTAAGCCGGCGAATAATTAAGTCAGTTTCAAGGTCACGGTCGCATTAACTCAAAAGGGCGTGTTTCATGCGCTCGCGAGCACGCCTATAAAGTTTTTCCATCCCCCCGGGGTAGTGAAAATGGTCCCCCTAAACGTTTTCTTCGGGCATCCCCCGATATCGACTTAACGACGCCGAATGTAACTCGTCCCGCCGTGCTGCCAGCTTCTCCGTGCGCATCGATTTCCATTTTCATCCCTCGTATCATTTTCTCTCTTTCCCCTTCCTACTTCCACCCGTCTCTCTCTCTCTCTCTCTCTCTTTCCCTCCCTTTCAACGTTTCGTCGTTTTTACTTCTGACGCTTCTCCTCTTCGGGCTTCTTGTTCCTTGTCCCCGGAATTACCCTCGGCTCGTTGAATCTTTAATTTCCGGCAGAGGCGAGACCGAGGCCAGAGCAATTTTTGGCGATATTTTCCGAGGACCAGGCTGCGCGCTACCGTACGACGCTGTGCGCCACGTGGCCCGACCAGGCCAGCGACGAACGCGTCGCGACGCTCACGACGTCACCGCCGGATCCCTGGTCGTTCTGCCACGGCAGAAAGGTTCGTTCGTTCGTTTCGCCGAAGCATCGACGTCGGATTTTCAATGAAATTAAATTCCACCCGAAAGGAGGGAGTCAACCAACCGCCAACCCCTTTGCACTCTTCCATTCGACTCTTCTCCGTGCACCCTTTCGAATAACTTTTCGCGAGCAGGCAGAGGCTCTCCAGTTCTTTAAATTATCGATGCACCGAGAATTCCCGTTCCACAGCACTCAGCCATCCACGCGATCCAAATCGATTCGTTCTGCTGTCTGTCTTGATGTACTTCGTTCTACCGGACGTTATTTCCTCTTTTCCATCTTCCTCTCTTCTTCTTCCTCCTGCTCTCTGGATACAATGTCTTTTCTTTTCTCCGCTGCCACCCTTCTCCGCCGTATTTTTTTTCGATACGCGCGTATCGCTCGATATCAGTGCACGACTATCGTATTATCCGAAGGGAAAAATTCGATATCTTCGCTGTCTGAACGTGTCTCCGGTCGAAACGTCAGCGTGTGAAGAAAAACGAGGAACAGATAACGGAACGGCTCTCCTTGGGGAAGAAAATTTCGGTAATCGTCGGCTTTTTCGCTTGGCATCGGACGAGAGAGCGCAACTTGTTTCCAAGATAATAATTCGAAAGCTCGATTCGAATAGTTCGTTTCCTTTCATCGGCGGAGAGCCGAGAAAAATCGTCCGACCTTGTTCAATTCCCGGTGTAATTGAACAGACCACCACTGGAGAAATAATGATCTATACGCGACCGGGTCGAGGCACTGGGCGGTAACTCGTTTTACACATTGGCCAACGCTAATTGTAGCGTGTTGCGGCTTAATTATCGAATATGCGATCCAACCGCGAATTTCGTCGCTCCTCTCTTCTCCTACTCATCTCCCCAATACCTTCCCATCCTCTTTATTGACCAAAAAGTGTATCGCAATAATTAACTCGATTGCCTCTCCGGCGACAGCGCAGACCGCCAACCCGGAATATTTTCAATTCTAACGTCCAATAATAACTATAAATAAATCACAAAGCTATAATTAACTCGCAGTATTCTCCAAACCGAATATATTCTCTAGAATATATTCTCATAAAATATTCTTTTCGAGAGCATTCGAATTACAAAGTTGTCAAGCTTCGTCGAAAAAAAAAAAAAAAAAAAAAAGAAGAAAGAAAGAAAGGAACACGTAGAAAAGCTGCTCGCTCTCAAAATGTTAGTTTCGAGAATGACACGATTTCTCCGAGTATCGTTAAGGTACGATATCTAATTAGCAAAAGGCGTCCGTACCCCGAATTCGCCTTGCGTCTATTCTGCTGTAGTACGGAACGAGAAGAGGAAGTCGCGTTTTCGAGGCTCGTTTCGCAACGAATTCGAGGCAAGAAGGAGAGAAGGAGGAAGGGAAAGGGGGGCGTTTTCATAGAATAATAATCAGCCGGCGCTTGAAACAATGACACGCTGCGAGTGGCTGATTAAATTGATCCGCAAGCAACGTTCTTGTGCTAAGTTTCACGCAGAATGCGCAAGGATGAACCGGGAGGACATCTGTCTCACACCGGCCAGGAATCGTTCGTTCCGCTTTCGTCGGCTAAATAGCATTCTCGATTCGGTGTCGGCTAATGATGTTCCTCGGCTGTGAGCTACCCCTCGGTTCGCAGGAATTTCCGTGGGAACGATGCCAATCAAAGCATAGAATCGAGAGACTGGCGCGGCGTTATTCACGGCCGAGTGTCGTTTAGAATTTATTCGCGAAACGGCGAGCGAGCATGGGTGTTGGTGAACGAGAACAGGCTTGCAGAAGATTTATGAAGTCGAAGACAGAGGATAAATGACACGTAAGATAACAAAAACTAGCGAACGGAGGTAGCAAGAATTAAAAAGAAGTCTGAGAGAGTATGATAGAAGAGAAGGGAAAAAATGTTGCAGGGGTGGCAGGCCGGCAGAAACACTGACAAAGAACAACGAACTAAAAGAAATTACAAAAGGAGAAGAAACTCTGAGCGAACGAAAAATCTGATAGAAACCAGCGAAGAATCTAGACCAGTGGCCATTGTCCAGATCAAAAGACATCGGACAATGAGTTGGAAGTTTACGAAGACCAAAAAAAAAAAAAAAAAAAAAGAAAAAAAAGGACGAAATGACAGTAGAACGAAGGAAACAAAATAAATCTTTCATTACGAGTATCTGTCCTGGTCGTGGACAACGCGACGCAAGGAGCAAATGTCAAAAATACAAAGGTCCGACGAGGTATCGTCTACGACGTGTGACCTGGATCTTGAATTATCATCCTACGAGTGCAACTGGATATGGAAACTCGATTCATCGTGACAAATTTTCAACGCCCTAAATATCGTGAATCGTAATTTCATTTTTTCCAAGAGAAAACGTATTGTCGCTGAACTATGTCTGTAAAAAATGATTAGGTTAGTGGAAGATACAATTTCGAAATCTTTCTTTATGAGCGTCAAGAGGCGATAAGGTTTCAAGGAGTGTTAAATTCTTTGCTCCTAATCGAGACTGGATTGTTCCGTCGTGGGTAAATAAAGATAACTGCTCGCACTGTTGGGGATTAAAGGCATCTCCGTTGGAACGATCGATAAAGAAACACGATGGCGCGGCTGGTGATGCTTGTCGCTGAACAGGTGGAAGATGGAAGCGCATCCAGTGGAATCCCCGCGGTCCTGTTCTCTATAGACAGCCAGAAGGGTGCTTCCATTTATACTCGTGACACGCTGAATTCCTTATTAATGATCGGCTAATTGAGTTTCTTGACAGAATAACATGGCTCTTCCCTCGCGCTGTTTTTTAGTGACAGCCGAATAAGACGGACTATAAAAACAGCTAGAAGCGAGAGGGGAGAAGTCTCGTGAAAGATGTGAAATTAAAATAGCGAAAGGAAGGAAGGAAGGAAGGAAGGAAGAAAAAATGTTAAATAGAAAGTTCATGGAGTTGGAAAAAATGAGACTGCGGTTAAGATGCAAACAGGAGAGAAACACAATAATGCAGAGAAAATAAGGAAAGATAGACTACGGAGTAAAAAGAGGAAGAAAAATGGGGAGAAGGGGGACAAGTTGGAATAAAAACATGAGAGAAATAAAGATTAAGCAAGCTAGCGAGTTGTAAAATGTAAATGCATGGTGCGACATCAGTGGCAAGCTATAATACATAATGACAGATGAGAAGAGAGCGAAGAGAAACGACGTCTAGGCGAATAGGGAGTCGGCAAGGTTGACATAATGAAGAACAGGCAGGGATCCATCTTGCAATTACGATTCCCACTGGCCCTTCCATCTCTGCCGACAGAGAGAAAGCCCTTTCATCGAAGCAAATGCATTTGATATCAGGAACGATTGTTCTCGCGGATTGCCCACCTCTATTCGCTCTATCCAAGATGATCCTTATACACCCTGTTCGCGCCACCTAAACGACGGTGTCAATTTATAATGGCGATATAATAGGATTTGACGCGTGGTCTGGGAACCCAGGATCAACGGATGATCACGCTAATTATCAGGCGTCTGTGTCACAAATGAAATAGAATACCGGCAAACCAACAACCTGATTTCGTAATTGAATTAAACAGAGCAACTACACTTCCAGCGCTACTATCAGACAGTTTTTAAAAAGATATTTCTGCTTTGAGAGGGAATACGACGAAACGGCGACGTATGCGGAACAATAAGGTTTTGCGGATCAAGCAAAAAAGGGAAAAGAAAAAAGGAAAGAGGGGGAAAAAAGGAGAAATTCCGGCATGCAAGATGTTGGTGCGCCTTCACGTGTTCGCTTAATCAATAACGACGTCGAGTCTGCTCGACGTTAATCGTTAAAATGGAAGGAAAAAAAGAGGAGAACAAGAAGCAAAGCGCGAGGGGGATGAACGAGGAGAAAGAACGAACCCGGCTCGGATAAAGGGGGGTAGTGGAAAAATAAAAATCAGCCAGCCGGTCTGTCGAGGGGCGAAAGTCAAGGAATAACGACATGCAACGCATGCCGGCTGTATAAAACGTAAAGGGTTGCCGTCGTGGAAAACAGCTCTGTCACGCAATGCAAATGAGCCTTCGAGTCGCGCGACAACCAACTCCTGCTACTCTCCAGACCGGCGTCTCTTTCTCGCGATATTTTTGCCCATATTTTTGTTCCGTCCCTCCATGGTCCGAATTTATTACACCCCGGAAGGGACTTCCCTTCGTCCGAGACGAGAACCGACTCGATTCTTCCGCAAATTCTTCCCATATGCGAGTTGAACCGCGAGTGTTGTTGCTTTAGAATTCGTAGCTTCGGGAATTTTCGAAGATTCCACAGATCTGCAATTCTACGTTCCAAAATGTCCAAGGATTACGAGGACGAATACGAGGTCAGAGGTCTTAAATTTCATCGTCGGAAGATTCCGCAGCTGTACGATCGCGGAAGACGCGAATTTCCAAAATCTCAGAAACGGCCGTGACTCTCGGCGACCTCCACATCGTCTCGATACTCTAGAAATTCGAAATTTCTATCGAAGCCGGAATCGTCGCGATCTTAGAGGCCTCGGAAAATCTTTCTCCGCCGTGGATTCTCGGGGCAAAAATTCCATTCAACCCTGTGGCTTCTCTAGAAATCGTTCGGGAACGTTCGTGTGAAACGACAGGCTCGTTTGCATAATCATGCACGAATCTTTCAAAAATTCGCCGCTGCTGATGAGATAAAGCCGAACGTGCTCCAAGTACGTGCGAATACAGGAAACGCGTGAGAACGGTTTTTTCACCGGACACGACGGAGGAATCGTAGTTAGCCGAGTACGAAGCACAGGCGACCCGGTGCGAATGAATTAGCCGCGAAATCGGCATCAAACACGCGTCCGCTTCTTTCTCTTTAAACAGCCTTCTACTAAAATAAGCAAGTTGCGTGTTAAAAGGGTTTTCTACGGCTGCGTTTCGCGTGTTCCGCTACGTCCTTTCTTAAAGCCTGGAAAGCTCTCGAGGCGTCGCTGAGCTGTTTCGCTGTTTTAAAAATGAAAGACCGCCTCTTTTCCGCTGTCTGCCTTGTTTCCTCGGCGGCGCCGCCGCGGCCGGCTACTAAATCTTCGTGTCACACGCTTTGAACGAAACTAGAGGTCGCGGGACTAAAGATCGTTCGACCGGGTTCAACGTCGATTTTATATTTTTGCCGGAATAACGCGATTCAAATTCGCGACCAAGCACTCGCGTCGATTAAAATTAATGAGTCGGCCATCCACGCGAGACGAGGCTGGCGCGCCTTGCCAAGCAACCTCGGTGTTAAGGAAACGTTAAAGGAAAAACATCTTGTTTCGCATGGTCGAGTCTCTCTCGCTCTTAAACCCTAAAGATATCGTGTGTACGGAAGCACAGCCGTGCACGCCTTTGGACTGTTTTAAAAATGAAAGGGCCCTTTCTCTCGAGCCCGCTTCTTTCAAGAATCGCTCGTAGCTTCGCCGTGTTTCCTCGTGAAACTGTGTCGAGATACAGCCCTCCCTCGGTGCAACCCTTTAACCTCAGCTCTTAACGATTTCTCGCACGAAACCGTTCCCGCGATCGCGATTAACCAATATTCGCCGGCTGGACACGCGCGGTCACCCTTTCCGTGGAAATAAGCACTCGCGATAGCCACATCGCACGAGAAACTTTCCAAAGTTTAGATTAGAAAGTAAAAAGGAAAAAACTTCCACCGTGTGTCTCGTGCCCTGACGACCAGACTATCGAAATCGACTCCAGAGGATTTGATATTTCCAAGTCAGACGACATTTCCCGAGTCTCGACGAATTTGCAATTCGTCTTTGTTTCGCGAGTAGCTTGGAAATTTGGGGACGCCGCATCATTCACCGCTTTCATTTTAATTCTAACGTTCGCCGAGAGCGATCCACTCGCGTGTGCGAAACAGAAACGCTGAAATAAAGAACACGGTCGTCTATCGTCGCCGGATCGTCACGTCGAGGACGATCGTCGGAAACGATCGTCCTGGGACGTGCGCCGAGTATCGAAACGATCCACGTAGGGATATACGCGTGTCAGAAGACAGAAAGAAAGAGGTGAGGAGGCAGAGTCGTTCGCTCTAGCTTCGTCAAATTGGCAAACGTCGCGGGAACGACGTACACGAGACGGTGTCGTAAATTTTCGTGTGCAATTTTGTCGTAGCGGAGTTCGAGCCGCCGCCGAAGACGTGGGTGTGGCTGATACCATTTGGAGTATTTTTCGGCTCGCGACAAGCACGCACTTTGCTCGGATTTTCGGCTCGCACCATGTTACCAGAATTACCGAATTCGGCGCGGACAACGAAATCCGTGTAGTTTGGAACTGTCGAAGTGGTTACCACTTTTAAGAAAACTCTACATCTGATCTTTTTAGTTTTCTCAAGCACTGAAGCCATCGACAGCGCGTAGACAAAAGACTGCGACGAAGTCAGGCCATAAAACAGTAGACAGGCGACGTTGGCTTCGGGGTTTTCAGTTATTGGTTAACACAGCTAGCGTACGGATCTGGACCAGCTCAAATTGTATTCTTACTTATAATTACACTTCTATTTAAATATATTTTCTGCCTTACGATTTATCCACGTGTTTTCTCTGTTTACACATCGAATAACCTCAACAGGAACGACGATGATACCGTTCGACGATAAGATTTCATCGGTTCGAAATTTGTTGATTTCAGAGAATGGAAACGAATTCGTTGGCGGAGAATCTTGCGGTACAGCGAGGAGAACTTAAGCGAAGAACGTTAAGAACGAAAGAGAAAGAAAAAGCTGGAGAAAGGTTTCTGATTACGTGTTACCGAAACGTAACATGGTACGGTAACATCCGGTTGACTCTCTGTTGGTCGGTTTATTCTACCACCGCACAGCGAGCAAGAAACAAATTTAACGATCCGCAACAGGCCACTGCAGCGTTAGTTCTCCGCGCCAAACGTACGCGAACCCACCCGTACAGCTTTAAAAGCGCTCCTCTGGCCAATTAGTCGAGCAAATCGAGCCACGATCCAACCGTCCGATTCGGCAATTCTCGCCACTGGGTCGCCGCTATATTCCGGCACTCTGGCCATTCTTACGACAACGACGATGCTCTTGTAAAAATCACCCCTTGGAAAAATTCCAACGCGACTATCGTTCGGAACTGTGCCACGGAATCTATTACGCAGTGCGAATGAAATTTTCAGTTGCTGTGACGGTCTACGGGAATAACGAGCAGCGTAACAGAGCAGAGCAGGGGAGAGGAGAAATAGATGGCGGAGGACTAGAGCGGAAGAACAAGGAGAAAGGGTTGAAAAACACTAGAACACGGTCGAGAGCTCGTTTGCTCTGGCGGGGCTGGCTTTCTTCTTTCGAAAAGCCCGCCCTTCCTTTCGCCGCGGGCAAAATTAATCGGAGGTAGCTCGATTCGTCTGTCGGTAGCTCAAAGGCGCGTAGCCGGTGCGAATCATTTCTCGCGGGGCTGCCGGTACACGCCAACGTCCCTCGGGAGAATGCATCCCCCTCGTTGCTCGCGTATCTATCGCCCTTCTTTCCTTTCCCGCGTTTTTTCCTCGCCGCAAAGTTGGCGCGCGCGTCGAAACGCGACTGCCTCCAGCGGATAAATTAGCTTCTGCTTTGACACCGATCCGGATATGGAATAAATCGTCAGCAACGGGGAATTTCGTCGTTGATAGATGACGCGTGTGTTTCAAAGGATGGGGACGATTTGATCTGCGGATCGTCACGGTTCAGGGTATCTGGAATTTGTTAATGAAATCGATTCACTGGCTCAGGAGCGTATTTCGTTTCTCAAGGACGAAAGCAAAGAATTATTCGAGAATTTCGACCTGGATTCCGATTCGGAAATTCCATCCTGCCACTCGTACCGATCCCGAACCCGTCTCCTACCCGGAGAATAATCGAAACGCGTCGAACAAACGTACGACCCACTTGGTGAAACGCTGCTCTCTGTGCGTGTACCTCGTCCTACGTCGATAGTAGACGTTTCCTTGACATTTTCAAGGCACCCCACTTTACCCGGCCAGGACAACAGACGTCTCCGCAAGGGAGAGCTCAGGAATCGACGGGGGTCGAGGAGAATCGGTGCTTTGTCGCTTCGATGACGTTCGTCGCCATTCGCGATTGTCGATCGAGCACGAAGCAGATGGAACTCGAAATGGCGGCGTTCCCGCGATATCGCCGTCTTCATTCAGATAAGGTCTCAATACCTTAATAGGTCGGCCTATCGAAGCCAGCCACCTAACATCCTCCGCCATGTCCCGCCGTCGTATTGTCCGACTGCCGTTGCTTCACGATGAACATCCACCGTTTCGATATCTATTCCCGCGTACGCGGCCCTTTGTCGTCGAATTCCAGACGGAAAATTAAGATCGAACGAGCCTTCGTTTAATAATGCAAAAGTTCCAGGCACGAGGTAGTTTCGGCGCGGTTAAATTTTATTCTTCGGCAAAATTGCGCCAGCGCAAGATTCATCGGCCAGATTTATACTTATCGTACTTCCCTTAATCTTTAGGCCGAGTTTTAATGAAACGTTATTATGGGGCAATGATATTCCCGGCGGCGACAACTCGCAGGCCACGTCGGATGAATTTAACTTATCCACGGAGGTAACTTCGTGCCAGGCTAACTTTAAGTTCTTTATAAAAACGTTCCCTTAAAAAGGGAAGCCTCTTTCTTCCGCGTACAGTGAATTCATTCGTTTCCGCCAGCATTAGAATCGTTATCTGACGAGACAGAATGGTTGGTCGGCTACCGTTGTTCCACGTAAAGTCTCAAACAACTCGATCTCGCTAAACAAAAATCGAGCAACCTTCTCTCTCTATCTTTCTTTCTTTCTCGTTCTATCCAGCATTAGTTCTATTATTCTACGAAGAGACGCGAAGGACTTCGATAGTCAGGGATGTAACGCGTGACAGTTCCAGGTTTTTTTCTGTCGGAGCATGCCGACTTAATGGAGCGGCAAAGCGCTTTATCTCTGAATTTAAGAGAAGAATGAGCGGAGACGCTGGCGACCGTTGGAGCTTGGAAAAGAAAATAGAAAGGGGCGTACGGTCTGCGTCATCGTCGTTGTGCTCGCCTCAACCCCCGATAATTCAGGGTCGTGGATACGGCGAACGGTATTTGCCTATAATTCGACGCTCTGCTTAACAATGCGAATCGGTTCCCGTTCGATTCATCGATCCTTTCCTTTCTAAATGTTAAATGGAACGAGACGCGGGCTCGACGATGCGAGAATTCAGCGCGGCAACGGGAGACCACGTTTCCGGCTGCGCCGCCGCCACTCACAGATTCCTTTTAGTCCTCCGCCCCTCTCCACCTCCCTATGGAACTTTCGTTCGAGGTTGAATTAAAAATTTTCGACGACCATACCATCCTTCGCAGATTTTATTCCGAACCGATTAGCGGCCGTCTATGAATCGAATTCCGCTGCAATATAGGTCAGAATAGAAGAAAAGAGATCAGCAAGAAGCGATCCACAGCTCTTGGCTTTTCAGATCAAAAGTAACTTCGTGGAGAGCCGAAAGACGTATTGGGTCTAAAGTGTCGTAGGTCTTGTTAATTTGTCGACGCCCGCCGAATATTCCAAATCGTACAAGTTCGATATTTCGAAGCTCACGTTTCCCCAGACATGTCTGACGGAGAACATTTCAGATTTTATTATCACAGACCGGCGAAGATAGTGAAGCATTTAAAACCCAAGAGAATTCTCTGCTCGCAGCTCGAAGCTACGCGTTCCTCGACGAGTATCATCGAGAAAAAACCACGAGTTTCACGAATATCAAACTCTCAGCAACCCGAGGTACGAGTAAACGTTGTACTTGCAGCTCTAACAGACGTCTCCAGACTCGGTGTATCTAAATGAATTGATCCTTGAGCGCCTAAAATACCGTTTGTGGTATCTGTTACCCTGAAGCCGGTCTCTGTGTCCGAGAGAGTGGCTTGCAGCGATCCGCCGCCGGATAAATCCTCGTTCCGGCTGCTCGTCGTTGATTCCCGTTCAGCGACGTCACTGTTGTCGGGCAAAGTTTATTGGAACGTGCTTAATTAACTTTCCAGCGGTGACTTGGCCGGTTATCGTCGACGTCGCGTTGTCGCGATTATCTGTAAGTCGACGAGGAGCAGCTGGAAATTCTGCAGCCGAAAATTCTTATAGTTTCGTTGAAGGTAACGCGTACGAACTGATCTACCGAACGAGCTTCGATCTTATCGTTGGTTAAATGTACTATACTGTGCGTTTTATTTCGCCCGTGTCGTCGTTTTCTCCTTCGTTGGAAGAGCTCAGAACTACTAAATCTCGAGCTTGGAACTGAGACTTTTTGAAAAAACTATTCCGTGTGCTGAAAGTATCGAGACATTTTCAGATTGGAAGACTGTGATCTTTATCGTACAATTTCAGCAGAAATATCGCGCGAGGCATCGAATCCATGGTTCACGACCTGTATCGTCTTCATTTTCAAGGGGAAATAGAAAAAGACGAGAGAAAAAGGCAGAGCGAAGGGAGAACGAAGCAGCCTCTTAAACGGCGCATGGAAATTCAATGAAAAGTCACGAGAGAAGCCGAGATCGATACTTGGACGCGGGAGTACGGGGTGACCGTGGGTCGAGGAGGCATAGGTGCCTCTGTTGGCCGTCTGCCAATGCTTGCCTATCTATGTGGAACACCTGTGCTTGCCCGACGTTGCTCGATATTTCGAACGACCAACAAAAAGCGCGCGACTACCTCGCCCTTCCGTCCACACAGCTAATTTCGCAAATGAATTCGACGACGGCACCGGCACCCCTCTACATCTTCTATATTACGATTGTACATTACGCAAAACGAAAGCATCGAATCAATTCCTGTTTTATTCGCATCTCGTTCGTTGCGATTTTCGATCGAACTCGTCGAACAAACTCGAGATTTCCAGCGACACTCGTAAAAGATAAGGCGAAGATCGACGACGCTCTGTGTATCGTCAAAGTTTTACGATGTCGTTCGTCAAAGGAAGAATGCACGTTTGTTCAGAGCGATGCTACTTTACGCGCGTAATCCTCCGTAGACGTAGTCTATCTAAGCTAAGGGATGAAATTCGACGAACTCGGTAACCAAATTGAAACAAAAAGCCGCGGCTGACTATCAGCGAGCTGGAGATCACGAACCGCGGGCTCGGAATTTCAAGAAATTTAAATCCATTGATCCCGAGATTCGAGATTCCACGTAGTCTAATCTAAAGAAACCCCACGCTACCTAACAAACCCCTCTCACAATTTCTCAACGTGGTCCCCAATAACCAGCATCGTGGAACGTTCGCCAGTGACGAGGGAACTTTCTATCTCGGCAACTGGCCCGCTTCGAACCGATTAAATTATTTTCTTCTTCTTTTAGATGATCGAACAAGAAGCGGATTGGAAAGGCAGTGGGGAGCGGTTGTACCGCGAACATACGGCGTTCGATCAGTGATAACGGTCATCCGGAGGCCAATAAGTCCATTCAATTCTCTAAACTCGCTCTTCTCTCTGCATCATTCCTCTTCAATTTCCCCTTCCTCCCCTATGCTCCGTCGCGTTCCTCGTCCATTTATCTATATGTCTATCTGTAGGTCGTGCCATTCAGTCGTCCAGTTCCGCGGAAGATCGAAACTGGCTATCTCCAGGCAGAATTGGCAGAAACGAGGTCCCTAATCCCATCGAGCTGTTATTCAAACAGCCTCGATTCTCGTTTGCGGTGCAGGGTATTCGTTTCCTTCCGCGATTTCGTACTTCCGTGGCTTAAGAACTCCGGAGAGGATGGAACAATTTATCCCGGCCGAACGAGATTTCGAGAGATCGAGTGGCCTTTGGACGTCGAAATGAGAATTCCGAGGTTTCGGTGGTCGAGACTTTGTCGAGTTTTATTTGTTAACCAGCCTCCTCGAGAACTTTACGTAATATATTTTGCCTTTTATTAGGCGGAAAGTGGAGTGCATAAAGCTGGTTGTATTTTAAAAGACTCCGCCAACTCGAAGGCGATTAATCTCACGTCTCTCACTTTTTGATGGTTCGCGTGAGAAGATTAGCGCCAGCTATATGAAATTTCGAGGCGACCGGAAGCGATTGCGCTATCTGCGGACGTGGATCGCGCCCAACACCCATCAGATTTAGGTTTCCGTGAAACTAAAAGGGAACAATTGCGAGGCGAGTCGCCGGACAGGCTCGCGAGAGGAATCGACGCGGCACGCTTCAAATTAATTATGCCGCGCAGATATATTCGCGATGTAATTACTTTCGGGCAAACAAAACGAAGGATATTTTCCATCGAACAAAATTTCCATTGGGATTCGCTAACGAAACAGGTGTCAATTACGTAAAATGAATATTGGCCGACACAGTACGTGTTTCGACGAAAACGAATTTTGAATTAAAATAATGGATGTTGAATCTTCAATGAAACTGGCCCTTTCATCGAAGCACATAGCAGCGGCAGTTTGATTCTCTCTGCAAGCCACATCGGTGAATAATTGAAGATGCGATTTGAAAATTTTCCCAATGATCGCAATAGTTGAACGATGTAGATTCGTCCGCGTACCTGGCGGCGTTTTAGCGGCACTTCGCGCGACGCTTAATTCTAGGTAGGTCGGTTTTAATTTTTCAACATCACCGACTAGTCGATGTTCGCCATTAAAGCGACTTTTTAAATCCCTGCGCGTTTAAACGCGCATTATTCTTGCCAACTTCCGGCATCTTTCCGCTTTCCAGCGGCGTCCCCGGAGGCTCAACGAGCCCGGATTTAGACGAGCAAACACAGACTCTAAGAAATTAACTTGGCAAATTGCTGACTCGGCGATCCTGGATCCGAAACGTTGCGGAAAGTTTCGAGTTTGTGGAGAGGAAAAATTACGATGCTCCGGTGACTTTGTTAAACAAAATTCAATGACATTTAACAGCCTCCATTCGACAGACTCAAGAAGCAACTTTCACCTTGCTTTATATTATTTTCAGGCGTTCACCTTTCGTTTCACCTTTACGCCAAAGTTTAAGTTCACCTTTAGGGGAAAGTTGTTTAAAAAAATTCCACGATTTTTATAACTGATTTTACCAAATCGCTAAAAGAAAGAATAAAAAGGAAAGAGAAAGCGTAAACGGTAGATGGCAGCTAATCGAAGCGATACTGGAAATCGAAGCTAATGAAGGTAGAAGGTCCGAAAATCGATTTACGAGCGGCCGAGAGGAAGCGTGCTTTACGACGGGTCGAGGGGCCGGTCGCGGTCCACGCGCCATAACTTCTGCCGGTCGCGTAATTGCTTTATTAGGAACTCATTTGCAGGTCCCCGCAAATAGCCGCGATGCCGAGACCGAGCGACACGTCGAATTAAAGCGACCGATCGAACGAGCGAGCGCGACCATTCCGCCAAGTTCGTTTGCGGTTCGCTTTACCCACTGTTCGCTGTTCCCCCTTACTATCCGCTTCCTTACAACCGACACTTTGAGGCCCCCACGTGTAATTATGCCCGTAGGGTCTGGTAATTGAGTAACTGCTAACGTTGCGTTTCCTACGTTTGCTGCTTTGTGTAAAAGATCTCCCGTATCGATATTTTTCCTTTGTTGTGCCGCGTTTTTCCAACGTGTTAATTACGTTCGTCGTTGTTAATTATTGCACGCTCCAGCATTTCCTCCTATTATAGGCTCGGTTTCTTCTACGTTCGTCGGATGATTTTTTTACAAAAACGTCGAGGGTCATCGACGTTGAACGTAATCGATACTCATAGGGAATTTTTCTTTGAGGAAATCTCGTCGATTTGCGTCGATCTGTGACCGTGTAAAAACTTGGAAAGTGGCCATCGAGAATGATAAAAAGTGTTCGTGGCCGGATCGCTCGGCGTAGTCTGGTGATTGGTGCGTCTGCCAGTTTTTACGCCCTTCGAACAATTTCGTTCCGTCCGGAAGCGAAACGAGGGGAATTCGCGGCACGTAGCAAGCTTAGGAAAAACATTAAAAATCGCCGTCGGTGATATTCGCTTTTTTAATCGCACTTATTTGGCCGGAGACCAGCACCGACTAGCCTTAATTAAAGATTTCAAACGGGCGTCGCGTCGCTCGAATCGTCACGATGTAACGACTATCCTAGATCCGACTGTAGTCAACTCGCTGAAACTAATTATAACAGTCTAGTCACACCCTCAACCGGAAACTCGGACCACCCACGTGTCACGAGAGATAATTTTTTTCACATACCCCCCCTTTTTCCCATCGTAGCTCGCCGAAACAAATAAACCGTCGAATTCCTCGGAATTCAATAAAATTCGAGACTCGCTTCGAATCGTTTTGCGCTCGAGAAGCTCGTTCGACCATTTCCGCGGATCCGTGAAAAAAAAACACACACACACATACACACGGACAAGCGGTGAAGTGCGTGGTCCGCGCGTTTCTGCCTCGCGAATCGAACAATAACGCGATATCCGGCCAAGCTATTTGATTAAAACGGATCATTGGAGCCGATATATCGTGAATTCAATTGGAACTCGTTTCGCTCCCTTTGCGATCGTATGTTCAATTACGAGGTAGAAAGAAACCGAACCAGCCTCCATCCCCTGATTTCTCTTCCATAGGTCACTTTCCAGGAAATCGACCCCCTCCAACGTGTGGCCAAAATACGCTCCTCTAATTTCCGGCTCAGCCGCATCTAGAACGCGGCTCGATCCCCCTGGAAATTCGGAAAACCAGCCCCGCCACCGATCTATCACGCTCCATTCCATTTAATTTTCATGCGTCGGAACTTTGCCTCCTTATTCGTCGACTTAATTAAAGAGCACGTTAATGAACGCCGTTAACAGCGCCAATTTGCCCCGTTATCGTCGCAGGTTTTCTCGTTTCCAAGGTTTGTCTCGTGTCGCACGTCCCAGCTTCGCGGTAGCTCGATCGGCAGAGGATTCGTCGCGTTCACGCGATCGTCCAGCCTATCGGTGTGCTATTATTTATCAATGACACGAATTCCAATCGAAGACCGAGGCAAACAGGGATAATGGAGCGGCAATCGTTAATCTGCAGCGTGCAAATTACGTTTTCGCGCGATGCTCGCCGGACCGCGAAATTCTCGCGACGCGGCTCTGTGTTTGCGAGTCGATCCGCGTAATTTTCCTTTGCACGGGTGCTATGGCTTGCCAATCGAGGACGGCTTAGAACGTTAAAGAGCGAAACAAGGGAAAAGACCTGGAGGGGAAAAATAGGGGGGTGGATGGCGCCGAACGAGACAGGGCAGAGCGCGCCAATTCAAATCCGCGATCCCTCCATCAAATTGCAAATCGACCGGCGCTTAATCGTAAATTGGAAATTGCCGCGGGAGCTCGTATGACCGACGCAAAATGCTCGACGTTGCCGCTTGGCCTGCAGCGCAACCCTATCGATACAAGTACGCTCTCCGCGCTTGGCCCTAGACGATTTTTCACTGAAAAATACAGGCAGTGCGGAAAAAATGACACTGGCGATATAAACACGCGTCGAAGTCGATTTCGCGGACGATTCGCCAAACAACTTTTTGTCGAAAGTAAGAACCACTTTTTCAAGGGTAACCGTAATTGAATATTTTCTCGGCTGATGAAGTCGCTCTTCAAATTGCATCGTGAATTCGCGCGCGAAGTATCGAATAGCTTTTTCGATCGCTTTTGTTCCGAGGAAGACCCGCGTGGATATTTTTCACGGATAGAAGTTCGATGTAAACGTGGCTTACCGTTTGGCGCGCCGAAGTATCCGGCAAGCGTATCAATTTTTCACGCATATATTTTTCCTTTTTATCGGTTCGCTCGTTATCCGCTACATCGCGGTACCACTCGACGCGCTTATTTACGATTTCCGTGAACGGTCGCCGGTGTTATTCGCTAAACAATTTATCGATCGAGAAGGCGCGTGAGCACGCGTGGACTCCGCGACGCTGCCTAACGAAATCGTGTCGCGTTTTAATTGCCTTTTCAATGCACGCCCTCGACTGGAGTAGAAAAAAGCCTGGGACCGAAGGAAATGTCGCGCCGCTGCAACGAATCTGCTTTCGTAATTAGCATCGCTTGTTCGATTATCGTTCTGCTCTCGCGTCCAGTTTTCCCAAATTCGAACTTATTCTCTTTAATCAAAAGTGGTAACTAGCTTTTGGTAGCGGCAGTTTTTTATACCAAATGGAATCGCCAGATCTAACTCTCGACTCGAAAAAAAAAAGGAACGTTCGGCGTGGCGACGAAATTTTCATATCGAGCGAAAACAATTTTTGCGCGGTTGGAAATCACCGAGTCGGAAAATCAGATACGGAGGAGGGAGATATGGATAAATTTCGGGGAAATTAAGGATGGCGTACCGGCTAATTAATCGCGATAATCCCCCTACGAAAGGGGTGTTCGGTAGTCTGGTTCGTTTCCCCTCGAGAGGTCGCGAGTTTTACGAGCGAATCGGCAGTGGACAGAGAGAGCGCGAGCGAGAGAAATGAAAAGTTCTGTAAAGTTTGATATCGCCCCTCGGATATACTGCACGCACTTCCTGCGCGTGGCACGCACGCGGTCGCGCAAACACGAAATCAGCCCTTTCGTCGCGAACCGAATATACGCTGCGCACGCGATTCCTTCTTGCCACCGTTTTTTTTCTTTCTCCTGTCTCTTTCTTTTTGTATTTTCTGCACGATGATGAGTCACGACCAGGGACCGTGATCTTGAAGTCTGTAGTTTAAACGCCACTAAGAAATCTCGAGAGCGTAACGAACGGGCCTACAAAGCTTTTCTCGAGCCAATTGCGAGCGTGCCATCCTACTGTCGACTCACATATTATGTCGCTAATTTCTTGCCCAAATCTTTGTCCTTCGATTTATTCGCATCGATTCTATGCTCGACAACTCCAAAGAAAATATCCTGGTTGTCCAAACCGGTAAAATGTTGGAGCAAACAGTAAAGCCCAAGGGGCGGTCCCGAAGTTGGAGATAAAGTTGTCGGACGACCAAGGCGTGCCTCGCGGCTAATTCAATAACGCGTTACGTATAAACGGTTGACGAGTGGCCAAACAGAGAGGCAGACTAGTGAAAAGCTAGGGGTGGCAATAAAGTTACGAGCTAGGGCCAGTCAACTAGGCTGAAAGTCGGGGGAGTACGGATTTGCCGGCAAATAAGATCAGAATTGATGCGAATTCACGGGACGAGGGGAGAGAGAAAGAGAGAGAGAGAGAGAGAGAGAGTCGTTGCTATTTGCAATTTACTCACCTTGACGCGCAAAAGATGCTGCAGACTT
This sequence comes from Bombus huntii, assembly GCF_024542735.1. Classification (NCBI taxonomy): domain Eukaryota; kingdom Metazoa; phylum Arthropoda; class Insecta; order Hymenoptera; family Apidae; genus Bombus; species Bombus huntii. The sequence goes on from NC_066246.1 coordinate 5,898,418, forward strand.
TGAGCTTGACTGCTATTTAAGGGTGGATTGTCAGTCCCGAGACGCGCCACTGCAATCACGTTTTCTCGGGTCGCGTTGTACAGGAACAGCGTGCATACTGTCTGCAAATAAAACGGAAAAAAGGAATACGAGATATGTCTCGACGTCATCCAACGCTATCTCGCATTATTAAGTTTCGCCCAGCCGTGTGCGCTTTATATTCCCGATCCGTCTGCCTTGCCGCCTCTCGAGATTTTTCTCAGCCCCGCGTGAATACCTCGCACAGTCGAGAGAGGACGTCGCCGTTTCGGCTTAAAATTCGTTCGGTCTACCATTCGGACGAACCGGTTTGAAACAGATCCTCTAGGTTTGCGGAACGCGATAGAATTTTGATTTCAAGAAGTGGAAGACACAGAGAGAGTAGGTCAACCGACGGTACGAGACGTTTTTAGTAAGAATGATGGATAATAAGGTGAGGTGTTTTACCTGGTTATTAACTTCTTCTCTCATGAAGTTATCGAGGGACGACACTGCGTCCAGGACGGTGAGGTTATTGTGTCGTCGCAATAAGCTCTCGTCCTTTTCGCTGTAGCCCAGGAACATGAAAACTCCGTGCGGTATAGAATAAGCGTCTGTAGAGAAAAATTATGGAAAGATATTATCACGGAGCCACGGTAGCATTTAACATTTTTAATATCTAAAGACCAGGCAAACGATCTATAGTACAAAAAGTATTTTCGTTTCATCAACTTGAGTTGCAACTAAGTTTCTCGTTAAATCGGTGAAAAAATATTTGAATTATTTCGTTTAGATTATCGTTTGGGTCAGGTTGCCGTTCGTCTTTTTGTTGTTCTTTTGCTATACCCGTTTGTGCTTTTAGATACGATTGCTATTATCTGTCTTTTATGCGAATTTGATATTTCCTGTGTACTGAAATAAATTATTATAAATGAAAAACATTCACCTGGTGAGGGCCGCATGCATATGAAACGACCGCTATAGCAAAGACAGGGTCCGCGATGCGCCTGATACGCCGGTGCTTCGTGATTGTAAAATGCAAAGTCCGTCTTGCAGGGCGACGAGTCCACGCAGATCGTGTTGCAGATCAAAACTTCACCCTCGCCGCACTGACACAGCTCGGAACATTCCGGCTCGTCCTCGCGATACAGCTACACGGATCAGGTATACGACTGGTTGGTTCGCAGTTCAAAGAGTATAGCTTTGGTCTAAATCTTCTTCGAGAGACATGGACGAGTTGCATTGAATCGATTTGGCTACGACTCGTTTTTAGTTAAAGAGAAAAAGGATCAAAGTCCAGGCAGATGTATAAACAAGACACGTTAAAACATTGCCGTTTCTAAATATGCGGAAATGTAAAATCCGCTATCGAGTATGACCTACGAATGTTTCCTTTTTGTCTCGTTTGAATTTACTGTAATTTCTGAAGATTAAATTTGAGGGGAAAAGTCCCAAGATCAGTCGAATGTTAGATCCGGTCAGTTTACCGGCTGTGTCATTATTTCGAAATCGATAATTTTAATGGAACACGATAATCAAGATACATGGTATTTCGTTTTAAAGATGAATGGCCCGGCTTGAAAACAGCGTACGTTGAATATTAATTATCGTCGACGTTAATCGCGATACTCGGAATTAAAATTTCCAGTCACCATTCGACATTGTTGTTAATTCACCGACATCGATCGACGAGATAATGAACCCCGCATGGTGAAAAAAAGATCTTCGTCTCTTTTCGCCGGCAATACTCGTATTCGCGTATTCAATGGTTCGCATTTTTACATTGCACGAAACAGTGTTAAAAGCTTGTTTATCATTTCCGCTCGCGTTTCTTTACTTTCTCGCCAATTAAAAGCTTTCCCTCGTGTTTCCCCTAAGCGCTGCGAGAGTATCAAATTTCTGAATTTCCGTTTATGTTACATCGTCGCGTACGCGATTAAAGTCACCAACGTCGCACAATACATACTTGTAACATTGTTCGCTTTTAATAATCGCAGCCAAACCGGCGGGAAATTTGCGCGAAACACAGCCAAATTATTTATCGAGCGAGTAAAACGGCATTCGAATTTCAACGTACTCCATGCCACAGTTATCCTGTATTTAAAGAAAAATTCCGTTTCAACCGCCAGCATTTTTCGCTGCTCTAATCTTCCTGAACTTTCGATTGGTTTCCAAATCGTAGCCCGTGTTTCTCGAATCTGCCAGCCGGCCGAGAACGCTTTTCGCCCGGTCGCTCGCGAAAATACCTTGCAGATCGTCCAACTCACCCTCTTGCCTTCGCCCTCCCTTATGTATTGGTGACTTTGCCTCGGCCTTTGAACCACACAGAAGCCTATAAAGAGACGAACGTTCAGACGTGTGCTACACGTTACCCGGCAAACTGTTTTCCTGTCTTCTTTCCCCAGTTCCCGCCCTCGTCTCAACCCCTAACCGTCGCCACACCCATTCCCCGTTTCGAATCTTTCTTTTAGCCCGTTTCAAGCCCTCCCACCCCATCGATTCGCTTTGTAACATTCGACGCACGGGCTTTCGCGGCAACGAAACGAAAATTCCTCGTGTGTCCTGAACAGAATCTCTCCCGTCCGGTTCGAACGATCAAAGGAGCTGCGCTTTTCCCATTCGAGAAATACCGCGCTCACGCATCGCTCTTTTCCTTCGTCGACTTTCTTTCTCCGAGATTTCAATACTTTGCTTCTTTTACTTCACCGATTTGCCAATCCCCGCGTGAGTAATTGCCCCTTGTCGTCGCGCACTTGACTCTATTTAAGTTGTCAATTCGAAGACCAATTGATGTAATTGTTTACGACTTGAAAAGGGAAGAAAATTTGCAGATAGACAAGATTATTATTAACAGCTAATGGACACTTACGAGGTGGCGTGGTAGTTGTGGTAGTAGTGCTAGGAGTGGTACTTATGGTGGTACTGCTGGTGGTGGTGATTTCCCAAGTTTCTGTAGGTTCTGTGGTCGTCCATCTCGTCACTTCCGGTATTTTATTATCTTCCACTTGCTCCACCATGGTAACCGTCGTCGTGCTAACCGGTGACTTGGTAGTCGATGAGACCGTCGTTGTCGTGGTCCTCGGGTAATGATGATGTTTCCTCCTCGCGTGATAATCTTTCTGAGATTCGACTGAAACCATCGGCAACTTCGTCTTAGTGCCTTCTCTCCACTATCTATGATTGCTTCAAAAATCTTTTAGAATTACTTTGGCTCTCTAGGATGAACACATCTATCCCTTAACACCGGAAAAAATGAAACGAACGATCGTCGAATCGATCGAATCGTACGTTTCAGCTAACGGGTTGGTAAATAAATTCACACCATAGCAGGATGGTCCAGGTTAATTTGCATCTAACGTGTTTATCGGCCAGGCGAAAGGAGGCCATCAAACCCTGCTGTTTGACCTACATTTCCTATCGGGAATCGACGAAAGACGATCGAGCTGGTCGATGCAGTTAACGCCGACACACACATACACACACACGCGCGTACACACGTATACAGGCGATGCACTTCTCGATCGAGCAGCAAGCGCAATTTCTTCATATCTAAATGACTTATCTGTCGGCTGAATGCCGGCTACCATCGAGTTTTGCAACGCGATTCGCGGTAACAGATGTAAGATCGATAAAAGTCCCGTTTCGCTCGTCCGTACGTTCTTTCGTTCAATGTAATAGCAATTCCGCGATCTCAATGAACCCTGGCGATCGCTAGACGATCGCTACAGATGAACGTCTTTATGCTCCGGTCTGGAACTTGGATAAGACACGAGTTCCCGTAGCTCTATTGACTCGTCCTATCTTTCTTCCATTTCGTACTTTCTTTGCCGTTTGCTCCCTTGTAAAAAAGGCAATAAATCTTGTTTAAAAAATAATTTATGATATTCGTAGAATCGAGGTGTATCCGAACACAGAACGCCGAGAGAGTTAGAGACTAAAGCCATTCATCACGTTTTCCAATAAACGGCCGAATTACATATTTAGCCGGGGGCCAGGGCGGATGATAAAAATAAGATGAGCGTGCGCAAAGGAATCGGCTCTGTCATCGCTCAGATATTAATCGTCTCAGATATTAATCACCGTACGGACTGGCACATCGTATTGTCTCGAACGTTTCACCGTTCTTTTGGGCAAATGTTTAATCCCGTCGGATGATTTTATCGCGGGAAAGACACGGCCTGCTTCAAGTTTTTTCCCCGGAGAACGGACATCGTCCGCCGCTTAGAGCATCGAGGGAATTGTATCTGCGACGAAACAGTCGCTCTCTTTCATCTTCTTTCGCTTATGGTATCGCGTGAACATTTTTGTCGATCGAAAAGGGTCGATTACGTCGAAACGCGCGTCCCACGACTCTTGTTATTCTTTCTATCGAACGCCTACGTAAAGGCGCTATATTTACGCATAGGCTATCTGTCATAAATAAACTCGTCTAACTTGGAAACACTGTAAAAACGAAAATACGAGAAAGTTCGTGCTTTGCGAACAAATTTTTCTCGAAGCACGCGTAATATTTTATCAACGACCAACTGATAAAATGTTAAAGGTTGGATTTTTTTTTAGGTACTCACCCACGCAAGGGTTCACCCAGAGGAGTCTCTGCCAGCCCAAGCAATCGTAAAGTTGCGTGAGCTCCGTGCCCTTGCACGCGCAGTTCGATCGTAGTTCCGTGCCAAGTATTCCCAGCATCGCTTTCCTGCATTCTGCCGTTGGACCGGCACACTTCTTCGTTACGCTGTCCACCGCGCAGTTTTGCTCGTAGTACTCCAACCTCGCTCTACGCAACGTAGTAATTAGGTTACGCCGTGAACTACTCGCGAGCATCTAAACGACCAGTATCATCAAAGCGCTCGTCACGAACTTCCGACGAAGACTGACGTTTCGAGGACGAGCAGCAGCTCTCTCTCTCTCTCTCTGTCCCTTTGTCGCTCGGCCAAAATTGAAATCGAAATTATTCGGTCAGAGTTTGTAAACATGTCAACGGCCCAATAGGATTTCCGCATTTTTGCGCGGGACTTTGACCTGCTTTCTAAATTGTTTTCAGGATAATCGCGGTTCTGTTAGGATATGCGCGTGTGTGTTTATAGGACGTAGAGCGTTATGCACGAGATGGTTTCATCGAGTTTGCTCGATTATAGGCTCGTCGAATGTTTTCTGCATACGGAAGCTATTAATAATACATATAATTGTGATGATTCATGGATTGTTATTCGAGCAATTGTATACGATAAAATCAGGATAATCGCCGTAATTTATTTGTTCGATTACGACTCGTCTTTTCGATAGAACGCGGCACCTCGTTATAAAAATTGTTGCATAATGCATCAAACGATTAAAGAATATTCGACGCGATAAAAACGAATTCGTATCACGGTGTGATAATAAATCAATTAAAATGCCTCTACGATATATGTACGCTGTAATTCAATTGTCGCGCGATCCAACCGCCGGTCGATCGAAATCGATCCGCCATGAATATTTGCGTTCGCATAAACGCTCGCAGGGGCAGTTCACGATTCCTTTCCAATTCAAAATTTTCAATCGAATTAATCAACGGCCGGATTTTAATTACACTCCGTTAATCGACTGGCGATAAATAGCTTCAGCTTTTTCAGCTGACCTCGCATCGTGTCGAATTCCGAGCGGATCCGACGGTTATCGTAATTGCAGTGCGGCTGGACGAACGTCTTTTTCTTAATAATGAAGTGTTTCATTACGTGGCAAGACTGGATCAAGCCGCGTCTCGTTGACTCGCAATTTAACTTTCAAATTGAAACGGCCATCCCTTCCACTCGGGAGTTGGCCAACGCGAGAAAAAAGGATTCGAAGCGTTTAATCAAAAGGTCCGGTTTATCCAGACCGACGATACAATCTAGCCGTTGCTGTTCGCGATAAGCGCCAGACAAAATTGTCCCGCCATTGTTGTCCACGGGGCCGATTAATTTTTGCGATCTTAATACAGCCTCGATTAATCTCGTTTCTCTTGCCTCTTTCGTCTTTCAACTATGAGATTACGATGTTCACCGTGAAAATGGAGAGATTCATTTTTCTTGGATTAAGCGTTATTAACCTTCTTTCCTGAACCTTCAACGATGCTGTATTAATTTTATACGACGATATTATAAGCGATCTCGTAATCGATATTACATTGTTAATTAGGCTGTTCCGATATTTCAAACGTACTTGCATGCCTCGTGTTCCTTGCAGGCTTCTGCCAAACTGTGACAGGTCGGCAAATCGCCCTCGGTACGTTGCGCGCACGCAGGGTACATCTTTTCCTGCGCGATCATGCACTCGTCCTTCTTGCCGTCTGTTTTTCTGCAAAAAAGAAAAAAAAACCTTATTCTTATTTTATTTATTACATTTGTTCGCGACCGTTTTGTCGAACGATATCGATACACGTATTTCTGAAGATCGAAATTCACGATTAGACGATAGATTGTCGAAAGGATTATTAAGATAGCGCGGATAATGGGAAGATATTTGGTTTTAAAACGAGCGATTCGATTCGTCAGTGTGGTCAGATTGCGGAAACAAAGGGAAGACGAAACGATTTACCGCATCACAGAGCACCGTCCTGGAGTCTACCCAGAGAGTAAGAGATCTCCATCTACCTTCCCAAGGGCTCCAGCAAGTTTTAAGGGAGAAATTCCCAGGCACCGCAAGGTGGGTATTGCTCAACGAGCATTAAACGAGACCGCCACGTATTTTATTCGACCTCGAGACTTTCCCTTCCCTTTGCTCTCTCGTGTCGTTCGATTCTTTTCTCATCCACGTACGTCGCCCGTGCTCTCTTTCTTCTATCAATTTTTACGTTTTATCAATACCCCGGGCGAAACTATAGGATGTTCTAATATTTTGCCTAATCCCGAGGCATTCGATCGATCAAAAATTAAACCAGCTGATCAAACGAACGATCGTTCGACGATCCTTTGAATTTTCCTCGGATATCTCGCAAGCAACCGCCCCCATAGTGCTAAATTAATCGTTGCATCTTAGGATAGCAGCTGGAGAATACGAGTTCCAATTTGTCAAAGACACGGCAAAGTCCGGGTACAACGAGAGTCGTCAAATATTAATAAATCCCGAGATGATACCGATATCTCGTGTTTCGGGGCGGTTAGACAAAGAAACGGTGGCCGGGACAATGAATACGGCGTACGGGAAAAGTTGGAGTGAAAAAAAAAGTGGTGGAAGAAAAAACCTGAAAGACGGATAGAAAGTTTCTGCATTGTTTCGTGGGCAAAAGCCACTTAAAAGTTAAAGGAGTTTCCTTCGAAAAGAAGCCCCGACTGGTTGCCGTTCGCGCGAAGGGATTAGAGATGCAGAACTCCGAGTATTTCCAGCGCAACGACGGTTCTTTGTACGAGGCTATGCTCTCCTCTGACCCACCTTTGTCTTTCCCTATCACTTTTGCCGTGAGTTTACTCAGGATTACGGCAAATGTACAAAGACAAGCGGTCTTAATTGAGTCGTATCCGGCCGAGTCGCGTTACCAGCCATCCCTTCGTCTCGCTCGTTCGAATAATCCTTTAAATTCTCGCGGATTTCATTTCGCCATGGAAGAGCACGATCTCATTTAAAGATAGCCACGTATGTCGATGATCGTTGCATACTCGTTGCATATTCGTTGCATCATCGTTGGTTGACTCATCGCGATCAGCGCGGTGACCACGATTGTGGAATATCTTCGCCGGCTGTGGTTATTCGATCCTTCATTAATCAAGCACGAAATTAATTAGCGGCCGAATTTATCTTCCGCCTGTGATACCCGCCGGGTTAATTGTTTCCGCGATTAATTCGATACCGTTCCAAATAGGAGGTTTCTGCTCTTTTCCGTGAATGCCATCCACGAATACGATATAACAATTTCTTCCGCTCTATCTGCCACCTGACCCCTACGAAACAATCCACTCGAATCGTTCAAGAATATTTTTGTTTTAATAAATATAAATAACACGGATCGCATGCAAATTCATAAAATCCCGTGGGCCCCGACAAGTGGCCGGCTCAACCTTCTCCCACCCCCTTTTTTTTTATTGTTTCGTTCGTTTTTTTATCGTCGACAGACATCGATTTGCGAGTACACCGGAATATTCTCTCTACCGAAGCCGCTGCGAGCGGAAAACGATTTTCACACGGGTTGCGTATCGTGGATTTATAGAATTTTTTTATCTCGTTATTTCGATAACTATCGCACGATCGGACAAGAAACGATTTTGCTACCGGTCGAATTTTCTATTTTTCGTGCACGCCTCGTTTCGTCGTCGATCCAACTTTCGCATATTCTGCGATTTCGATGGTCGGCCTCGCGTCTCTTACGACTCACCTGCACAGACAGAACGCGATCTCTACCGAGTGCTTGTGATTCGCGGATTTGTAGAAATTCTGCAACGCTTCCATACACTCGTTCCTCGCGCAACTCGTCGAGTCGCAATGGTTCAGCACCGGTTCCATCAATACCTTGCACTCTGGATCGTTCCTGCAACGAGAATTCACAGACTTAACAGATTCGAAGCTTCTTAAAAACAACTATCGCAGACTAATGCCACTTTTGTTAAAGAATTCCGAGAAAATCACAGCTACCAGCGAAAAGAGCGTTTAACGAATCGTCAAACCGAAACCGTCAGGTTCGAGAAAATTTCGAAATGTCAGAAACAATATGAGAATACAGATTTGGCGTTTAAAGATTAAGATTAAGAGTGGATAATATTTGTTTAACTCACCTGCAAGCATTGTACGCGTGGTGACAAGTGCTGGAAAGCACGACCTTGACCGGCTGCTGGATCTTGTCCAGATCCGACGAGGCGGATGGTAACACCACGGACGTCTCTGTGGAAAAGTAGGATCGAAACACGTTGTACAGAACGTGGTGAGAGAGATTGACAGGATTTCGTGGGCGAATACGAGTGTTATGTTTGCGAGTTAAAGATCCTGGGAACAGGGACAAATGTTAGCATGGCTAACTGGTGGTTCCAAGGGTTTATGTATACGTCGAGTCTCTTCTTAAGGGAGAATAGCGTGTGGCAAGAGCTCGCAGTTCACGAGGAGCGTAGAAAGCGGAACGTATGTTTAGCTAGTTTAGAGAGAGCTTTAGCAGGGCGGCGAACTTATGTTCATATGTTGCGTTAAACTTAACCGAATCTGCTTATGCGTCCTAAAGCGACGGAGCTTATGATTTAAGGTCTACGAACTTGCAAGTTCTCTTTCGATAAAAAGGCTTCTGCATGTAGCGTGGCAAGGAAAAATGCGGCGAGATATAAACCAAGCTTCCAGGTGGCTAGCGAAGGCAAATGATAAATCATTAGGTGACCGGTTTGCCTGTCCGGAAAAAAAGACGGCCCCTCACAGCGAATCTTGAATATTTATCGGCCGATATTTATCCTGGGTACACTTGTCACTTAAAAATAATCGTCGAGAATAATTGTTTATTTATGCAAATAACATCGGCCGCGCTACTTGATTTTGCCGAGCGAAACTGGAATTTACAAGGCTCGAGCAGCGCTTATTAATGAAGTAAGATCAAAAAGACGATGAATAAAGCGGACGTCGTGGAATAGGAAATTCCTTTCGCGTGTAAACTGTCGTTAATTTTCCCTGTTAAACACGAAAGTAAAAATGTTACGAATCCTGTTAGTCCACGCAGGCTGGAGAAAATTTTTCATTTATCCCAATTTGCCCCTCTAATCGGCGATAAATATCCAAAGTACGACGGTTATCCGAGGCCATCGAAGAGAAACCACTCGGGACAAGGTAAAGGAGTTGAAAGGAGCATGAAACGAGGTAACTTCGAGGGTGGCCGAGATAGGATCCACCCGATGACGAATGCTTGGCATCGTTAACCAGCCACCCTTGTTCGATTGATGGACTTGGTAGGCAGGGTTAACGACCTTGGGACTCGAAGAACCCTTCTGAATATCGGTGGAACGCCAGTCTCTACCTTCCTACCGCAGCGAAAAACCACTAGAAACGGGTCGTAAGAGGGGCGCAGCCTACTCGGATGACTAGCCATAAGTCAGCCGTTTCGAACAGCGTGCCTTCGACGCACTTTATTAAGACAAACGACCGGCCGACGTCTTTCTGTTTCTTCCTACCCTGATCGCTTTAATCGCCGCCCTCCAAATCTTCGTTACGATGGGTGCTCCCTCTCTAACCTTCCACCCAACTTCGATCGTCGTTGTCTGCTCGAGAAGTTTCGAGCTTGTCGATTGGCCGAACGGACATTTCGTTCGATACCTCTGAGACCTCTTTGCGAATCTGCAAGTTTCCTATAAAATTACAAAACGATTCTATAGCGTCGAAGCTGTTGTATTCTGTATCGTCGATGAAAGAGCCGCAACGATAAATAACTTCTCGACTCGGCCGACTTGCTGAAAGAAATCGAAAGGGGAACTCGTCGTCGTGACGAGCAAAAGCGAGCGAGTAACTTTAAGCGGCGGAGTAATTTGCGAGGAGTCGCCGATCCGCGCAACTTCCCTTCGCTTTCGTCAACCGATATCTTCGTAGCATCGAAGGCTAGGCGTAAATTCTGGTACGATAGGAAACGTCGTTGTTGAATACGCTCGCGTAACAGAATCGTTGAATCGTTTCCACGGGCCAAGTCGATTTCGCGAATAGCTTCGATCCGTTCCACTCGCGGTGAACGAAGCGGACGAACTCGTTGCGAAACTGTTGTCAAAGAAACTCGCTTGTTGATGGTCTTGACAACCGAAGGACCAAGAGAAATTAGTCGAAAAATATATGGTAAACAAGAGCGTCCAACTTATCTTTATCGTATATTCTTATCGAGGATATCGTTGAAAGTTAGTTTGGAGAAAAAGTTGTCGGGATCGTTATCGATAAAACGACTCCTTAACGCAATCTCTTGCTTCGTATACGCTAAAGCGAAGTCTGATTCAAAGCGGGACTTTGGTAGCAATATTCCGATAATTTACGATCCCGAATAAAAGTTTCTCGAATATATCAGTGCCAATAAGAGTACAGAGCGCATTGAAAATTCCGCTCTCGAGCTAAGGTCGCCGAATAAATTCATTCGGGATGCCTGGCGCCGGCAGCGTCGTGGAAACATGTTCTCTTACTCTATCCACCACGGTGGATTCCCTCTATTGATATTCCCGCAGTTTTGGAGCGGATGGCTCGCGTTATGAGGTAGGCGGATACCACCGGTGTCCTTGAATCGATGGCACCGATCGTCCTCCCTAAATAAAGTTGTCCGAAGTTACGCCGCCTTAAAGATTCTATCGATTCTTGTTCGACAAGAAAAGAACGGTATCTGGTGTCGTCAGAGACCCGAGTGACGTAGAAGATAATTCTACTTAGATTGACAAGTTTGATTCTCGTCTTTCGTTGTTGTTATCATCGTCAGCGTTATCCCACGAGCAAAATTCCATGATTCCAATGATCGTCGCTGAATCACTATGGTAGAAACGTCCAATTAACGTCCGATCTGTTACGCCCTCCGCATAAATTCCCCTTAATTGTTTCCGAGGCGTTCACGAAACGTCACGCAGCATCGTCCAATTAAAATCATCGTTACCGTTGTCGACAAAAACCATTCTCCTCGACCAACTCGGCAACCAGTTTCCTGACCGAGAGACGCGCGATAGCTGGAGCGAGAAGAAGGAGACACGAGGTCGTCGAGTGGCGCAGGAATATCAATCGCGGGAAGTTCGGAGAACGCGGGCTGGGCGGTGCCTTGACTCGATCGCGAGCAGATTCCTCTAGTTGGTCGGAGAAACACAGCCAATTCGAAACGGCGGTAATTGGAACCGGTGTCCGTCTGGCTGCTGGAGAGATCGATGCCGCGACCCGCCCTCCCGTCAGGGTATATCCGTCCTGAAGCAGCCGCCGAACCTTTCCGGTGACGCAGCTGCACACCAGCCTGGAAACTCGACGAGCCTCGTTAGAACTCGCGAGCGAGGCAAATCGGTCTCCATCACGGATAAAAACGACCGCGTTCGTTCGGCGATTGTTCGCCGTCGATTCGGGCCACGGTGAAATATATACGCGAGGAAAAGAGTCTTGGAGAGTTTGGTCGGAAACCGGAGGATCGAGACGCGACAGACTCGTTCGATACCGGCATCGTTCGGCTTTCGTTGAAATTCCGTGGTTAGGAATTTCCAGACGATACGTCTGAGAGTTTAGGCTCGTCTGTTTCGACATACTTGCGAGTATCGTGGCTAAATAACCGCGAAAACCGAGCCACGGAATTGTTCTCTGGTAGGAGAGGGTGGGGTTTGTGGAACGGATGAGACTCGAGGACCAGGAAGACCGTGTACCATTTTCCTAATTCGCGTCGCTGTGAAGCGTCGAGCGGGAATTCAGGTTCGAGAGGTAGCGAAAGAAGAAGAATTCGTGGAATGGAGGAATCGACGAAGCGTGAAATCCTCGTAGTAGGAAATCGCGGGGATCGATGCTTCCGTATCGCTGATTCTGTGTATCTTGCGACGCGTTGTCGCGTCTGTTTGCGTTTACGCGGGATTGTAACGTGATATATCGTGACGGTGGACTAATTAGCGCGCCGCTAATAGCCGATAAAATACGGGGGGAAAGCGCGAAAAAGCGTCAAAACGGTCGCTAGCCGACGGCTCTCGACGATTGTAATCGCGTTTCGTATGTTTGAAGTTAATTGGATAATTAAGCGGTCGACGCGACTGCTCGACGTCGGGTACTTTGCGGGGAAAAACGCTACGTTGAAAGGTGGGGCGCCGCGGGATAAAACAAATTTCCAAGTAAGCAAAAGTATTGGTTGAAATTTATAACGAACCGGACGGGCTTTGCAAATATACGATCGATCGAGCTAATCGATCGGGCGACGCCAACCAAACACGCCACCCTCGCGGACAAATGAAAAACAAACTGTGCTTTCTCTACGAGAGCTAAAAATTATTTGACAGCAATTTCGAACCAGCGTTTTTGCGGTTGGCCTCGTTGTGCACACGCGACACGATTAAACGGCGAGTATACAAATAACGAGCAGAAGGACGAGGAGGGGAACGAAATTGCGAGTAAAAGTCGAGATCGTACCTTCTGCTGTTGCGTTTCGTTCCTTTTCTTCCAGACGTTTCTCGTCGCTGTGTGCACGAAACGTACGAATTGGAAACCGTGTTTGAGCGACTGTTACGCAACTGAAGCAAATGACAGAACGAATATTCTCCGCAAGGAATCGATTGTTTAGAGGGAGAAACGAGAGAGAATCGAGACGCGAAGTACCTACCCTCGGATGACGATAGAGAGGAGAATATCGATCAGCCATGACGTAAATAGTAATTTATCAAACATATGACGTTTACACGTTGAAAAATCTTCCCGGAATATAGGTATCGTATTTGAATTAGTAAATAAGTGATCGACAAGGGATTTCGACACGACGTCGTTTTGCCACTAACCTAATTCGTCACGCGTCTGACCTACCAGCGAACGCGAGGGCAGCAAGGATTTCCTGGGACGAGTGTTATTAAAAGCGTCCAAGCTTTGGATTATTATCGTTATTATTGCGTATATAGATGGGCGCAACGATCATTCAAACGCGACTACACTCAACCCACTTTCCTGTTAATTAAATGAAATAGCAAGCGGAGAGGAAGACGCGCATCTGCAGACGAGCGAACGTCGAATCCCAGTGGAAACACGAAACACTCCGAAACGGATAATTATCGTTTCGAATGACGAAACTCGGGATAACTCGAGCCACGCGTTCTCCGAATTTTCCTGGCTCGATGACCGACGAGATTCGTTCGTTTCGACTGGTGGAACGACGTACGAAGATGTACAAGCGTTAATTACCGACAACCGAGCTCGTGCTGTTGTTTCCCAAACGAGAATGAAAATAGGTATAAAAATGTCGAATCGAACGATTTCGGATGAAACTATTTTCCGCTCTCTAGTTACTTTATCATCGACGAACAACCGTTTACTTTTGCCCTTATCATCTAACACGGGCTTACACGCTCTATGGTTACTATGGTGGTGTTCTTAGGAACTACCTTGACCTAGCTCCAAGAGACTTGCGAACAACTTGTAGGTCCACGATGCACCAGCAAGTTCGATTAAGTAAACCGATTAAGGGCTTGCAAGGCGACGCGACGTGCTTGGACACCTAATGTAACTAGACTTGTTGAGTAACACGATGAATACTTTCCTAATTACGTTGCATCAAAGGATTCTATTTAACTTGCGCATACTACCAGCCACGACTTACAGTAGCTTGAATATCTTCCGAACAAGCAAACGCATGTTCGTATCTCGTTTGAAACGTACGATACTGGAAATGCAATTTCGTCGCTGGCCAAGGAACGATCGTTTCAGCGAACGAGGCCGGAGAAAGATTGTTTCGTAGCGCGTACCGAATCCTCGCGTTTTCGCGGGAAAAGGAAAAATGTAGGGCATACGGCACGTTCGCGGTCGGATTTTACTTTATATATCCGAAATCGATAGGGGCGCACTTTTGACGAGCACACTCGAACGTGCTCGCAGGTGCGCGGAGGCGGGCGCATGCCCGGACCTAGATGCGCGCACCGCTGTGAGTTATAATTACGGTGACCCGTTTGTTTAACTCCACCGATAACGAGCAACGATTTTGCGCCCACCTCTTTCTCCCCCTGTATTTCTCTTTTTCTTCTCTTGTCACTCTTCAGCGAACGAGAGGCGGAGGGAACGAACCGCGGAGAAAAATACACGAAATCGCTTTCACCCTGTCGATATCGAGCGCTAAATCTCAAAGCGTGCTGCCGCTTTTGACCGCGTAATTAGCGCGAACGCGGATCTGTCCCGTTCTGAAAGCTAATCGAGTAATAGTCGACTGCCTTCGCGAGCTTCGAGAGCGAGAGAAGTTTTCGCGAAAGCGCCTGTTTCCTGAGACCTGCGAAACAGATTGAAGCTTTCCTCGCGAACAACTGGGTTGTAGCGTCGCTGTAAGCGCTGAATGCGAAACGCTCGTTTCCGATGTTACGCCTAATCGAGTAGAAGAACGTTTCGGTGCCCCGACTCAAGTCGACGTCACGGAGTATGGATTATTAAACGATGACGTTGACACAGGTTCACTCAAGATGATCGATATTCTTTCAAGATTTAGCAAGCATGCAAAGCCATAACGTTGCGCGAACAAGAAACGAGAAGTTTCGAAGATGCAGCATCGATCCGACGAAAAGCAGTTATCCGATGAACCAAAGAATATCCGATAAAGTTCCATCAAGATAATGGAGCAAACCGACGAAACTTTCTTTCCCATTTCGAAGGCAATCTCTGCGGATAAGTCCGCCTTTATATCAAATTTCCAACGCCCTCGATCGACCGCTTAACTTTCACCCTGACGTGACGCATTTCGATGGATCGAATCGATCGATCACCGGCTGACTATGCAACGAGTGTATTTCGATTCTTTGCAAATTCCACCGTCAGGATGCTATCTTTTCCCTCTACTTTTTTTTCTCCGCGGAAGAAAAGGAAGGGAACAGAGGAGAAATTTATCGGTCCGATTTTTCGAATGGAGCCTCGACTGCTCGCAAGATCCTCGCTCGAACGTCGAAACGAGTTTCCGGTCCCGGCAGGCCGCTCCACCGAAATTGAATATATGAATGCGAAATTGCAGCGGCGCTCAGGTCCGTCGAGGATTCGACTTTCGAACCGGCAGAAAATAGCGACTCGTTAAGCGCCGCGTACCGCCCGGTCCACGGAGAAACACGGCCGAATAAGCGGCCGAACGAATTTTAATTAGAACGCGACGAATGGCGGGAAATGCGCGTTTGTTCCTCGCCAAGGTGAAAGCCGGCTTGATTACATCTACACGAATTTCCAATCCTACCTACATCGTTCGAGAACACGATGATTTTCATCGGCCCGATGAGCAGATACAGCCACTCTAAGACTGCTCTATCCTACCTTAACGAGACCAATACACGAGTGATACACGAATCGATAATTTGTGTTGCTTATTTTCACACCCATACTATTTCTCTCGAAAGGCTGCAACGTGTATATTCCTACGTGTAACTACGAGACGTCGTACCGAATCCATTCCTGTTACTTGTCACGAATATCGACTAATTGTGTTTGATCCTGGCCTCGCAACATTGGACACTGTCGAAGCGGTCGCCACTTCCAAGAAAACTCTACATTTGGTCCTTTTAGTTTTCTCAAGCACTGAAGCCATCGACAACGTACAGACAATAGACTGGGACGAAGGTAAACCATAGACAGTAGACAGACGACGATGACTTTCAGTTATAGGGTGCTTCACTGCTAGCGTGCGGATCGGGACTAGCTCAAATTATATTCCTACTTGTACACTTTTGTGTTAAAATATATTTTCTACTTTACAATTTATCCACGCGTTCCTCTGTTCGTACATCTAATAACCTCGACAGACACGAAAAAGAAGCTTCGTGACATCCTGTTTGTACGTAAAGCGTTTAAATGATCTCATGGACAGCTCCAGTATTGCGGAGAGTATGAAAACTAACGTAACGAAACCGTGGAAATATCATAGGACCGGTAAGATGGATACAACGACGAACAATTACCTGGTTTCGATGTCGCGCTTTTCAGAATCGATTTTTCGGCCGAGAAATCCATCATCCGCGTTTCTTCCGAACGGATCGCTGAACAGCGAGACACGATCGCCTCGCGTTGCTCGTCGGAGCGTAGGAGTGGCCGTTTCGTTCGAATCAATCACCCGACGGAACATCGATACGCGGGTAATCGCTGGATTAAAGGATAACCAAGGATAATTACTCGCCGTTCGATCCGGATGCAATCAATTCTCGATGCGTTATAGTTCGCGCTTACCACCCACCCTCCGGCTTTCTGTCCCCGCGATCACTCACATCCGTCTTCCTTGCTGTTGATTTTTTCTCGCGCTTCCAACGGACCTGACCTGACTCGAACCAAACGAAAAACAACGCGAGATCCAACGCTTAGGCAGTAGCCGCCTTAAAAATTTTTATTTCAGACGCACGGTAGCAAATGTGTAGTTTAAAGTTTCAAATAAAACGAACCATATTTCGTGGTATTTAATAACGTCACTCGGAGAAATTTAAACGTTGATAAAGCTGTTTTAGCTTCTCATTAAACACCCGAAAGATTGGTTTAGCCGGTACACGAATACGTTTCTGAAAAAATTGCAGGTTGTGCATTTTTCACGAGTCCGCGAGAATTTACAGCCGCTAAAACGGCGCGTATTTGCCGGTGGAATTATGCTGACCATAGTTTTCTTCTTGTTAACGTGGCGCAACTCGTCCATCCATCAAGTTGCACGAGTTACGAGACGGTCTCCGGGAAAATATGTATCCGTTTCGCAGCGGCTGAAGCCGTCTTTTCAACTCGCCGTCGACGCGCTTCCCCTCTTACGTCGGCAATTTCAACGTCGAGACGAGCCCTGGACGGGCGCACAGGCAAAATTATCCGGCGAATTTCGCGGTACAAACTCGTTCGGAACGTAGTAACGAGACCTCGTAAATTTTTCTCTTGCTCGCCGGCGTGAAAGTTGGCCGCGAAATCGATCGGACGCGGAATATCGCCGCAGCATCTCCGCTCTCTACCAGACTTATCACCGTGAAACTTTAATTTAATTTCGCCTCCGAGTCCCCTCATTTCCCTCCCGTTTCCCTCCTATCTACTCATATTATTTCCCGAGTCGCCGGATTTCGAACTTTAATCCCGACGAGCCGACGTAACTTTTCGGCCGGAATCCACGTATCTCGTCGTAGGGTCGACTCGAGATGGGAGCGAAATAAATCGCCGATAAGCCTCGCGTCTGCGGAAGTTCAATTGCCACCCGGCGGAAGCTTTCCTTTCCTCTGAGATACGCTTGTTTCCCGCGTTTTAATTAGAACGTGCTTTCATACGTACTTCGAGTCTGATTAAAGTGGATTTTTAGGAATCGAGCATTTCTGCTCGAAACGTTAGAATCGTTTAGATTTGTTTTAGAAAATCGTCGCTCGAGATGCATAGAGCGACACGAAAGTAACACAGTCCGCCGCCGCGTATCGTCCAATTTTCCTGCCACTTCCAAATCATTTTTTTTTTCAGGATTAAATTATCAGAGTGGCACCAAAAGTCTATTTACAAACAAAAGTCTATTACAAACATGTGTTTTACAACGACGCATCTTTGTACAAACATGAAACCTAATCTGTCAAATGCTGTGGTCTTTATCTTAATAGAACAAAATGGATCAAACGTAATTCAATGAAACAATATAAAACAAAAAATGTATTTCCTCGTAGAACGAAGGAAGCTTTTGGAACAACCTAATATTTGTACACCACGTTATGGTATCAATGTGTTTGCACTTTAATCTTCTCACCCTGTAAATGTACAATGGCAAAAGAAAAAGGTAGATACTCACGATTACGATCGTCCGTCTGGTTCCTCTTATGCTGCGTCTTATGACTGTGTCCTACGGGAACAGGTATCTGCTTCATGTCCACTAGATCACGATGTTCCGTGTCGATCAACGGATTCTCGAGCTGCGACTCGATCACCTCGAAGCTGGTCGAGTTGTCCGGATGCGAGATGACCTTCACTGTAAACGAGCAAACGTAACGGAGCATGGAGGAAAGCGTCCGCGCGTCTGATCTTTGATTCTAACCGCGTTTCCATCGGGTACGACTACCGCCGCGGAAATCTTATTCATCGCACGAAATCGAGCGACCTAGCTCCAAGCGGACTCTCTTCGATCCGTGAATATCGGCACGTGAAACTCGGAGAAAATGCTTCTCAAACGTTTTCAGGAATTTTCTGCGCGGCGCGAGATTAAAGGAGACCGACTTCTCTAGTTCGACAGCCTTTCGATTTCGTCGCTGCGACGGCCCAAGTAACTAGAGGAATAATAAAAAGTCGGTTACAATCTTCGCGAGATCGTCGCGTTAGTCTGTGCACAGAAGCGTATTTTAACGCGGAAATGACAAAGTAGGTAGGTTTTGCTCGAAGAAGCTTGCTGCGATTGATCGCCTCGTCCGGAAATTCGAAATGGTCGTAACTGTTTTTAAGATCAGCAAGCTGGCGATGGGAAAGCAAATTCGACGCAGCGGTAGGTCCGTTCAGCTGAAAATGCTCGGAGAATAATCGGACCGACACGATTAAGGGCCGATTCGATCTCGATAATCGCTACGCACCAGAAGCTCTTCGAACCATCGCGAATAACTGTGCCGTTGATAAAAATAACAAGTCGCTCAAGGGGACCGAGAGTAATTCGAGCGATTCACAGCTCGTCGATGAGGAAATGCATATTCGATGAGAAAAGCGAATGGAATGAGAGTTTGGAACGCAGAGAGGCGACTTGGTACTTTTCGCGTCCGATAGCGAGAATGACGGCGCTCGATTAGTCGAAGAGCCGCGATCGATGGTGTCTGGCGCACCTTGACACCGGTGTACGAACCTTGGTCGACGAACCCTTCGAAGGCCTCGCGGAGATCGAAGAGCCGGTCGACTGGTAGCGCGCCGATCCTGAACTCGTCATCGAGGTCGTCGTCGGCGCGATCGAAGATTGCCCGGTGCTCGTAGGTGGGTCTCGGTGCGAATTTCTTCGGCTGCACAAGGTCAGGCCTCTCGATACGTTTTGTCTCGTCCACGGTAGGCGTTGGACGAGCCGGTGACGGATAACTCGACCACGACGACGACGACGATGACAACGACGACGACGACGAAGACGAAGACGACGTCGCGGCGGACGGTGGTGCGGGTGGTGCAGGGTGGTGCTGGTGGTGCTGGTGGTGCTGGTGATGGTGATGATGGTGCAGGTGCGCGTCATGCTCGCTTTGGGAGTGCCTTGGCTGCAGGTGCACTGTGCTGGAGGCACGATCATGCTTGGACAACGTGGAAGAAGAAGAAGAAGAAGAAAAAGAGGAAGAAGAAGAAGAAGATGAAGAAAAAGAAGAAGAAGAAGAGGAAGAAGAAGAAGAAGAAGAAGACGAAGAAGAGCCGCGATCATAGAAGCTCTCAGGTCCCTCCATTTCACGATCATCCGTATCTTTCTGCCTGTACAGAGGCCGATGCTCGTCGTCGGTACCAGCACGAGCCTCCTGCCGGTTCTCGTGATCGGCACGAGGATCGTACGTCTCGACCACGAGGACACCGGGCCTGCCAGGCAATTCCGGTGCTTCCTGATGACGGCCGTGCTGATGACGATGGCCGTGCTGACGCCTCTGTCCCGGCTCCTGGACGTCGTACGTGCTCTCGTGGTCGTAGTACGAGGTGCGCGCGGCCCCGGGGAACAGAAAATAGGGGTACATACTGGTCGGCGGTAACCAGATCTCCTGGTAGCTCTCCTGCTGCGGGTCGAACGGATACAGGGCCGAGTCCGTGCCCGACAGGTCTACGGAGGTGGAGGAGGGCAGGAACTCTGTAACACAGAAGCAGAGACGCGGACGAGAACGGGGTGAGTGGGGTGCGTGATCGCATCGGTACACGTGCACGGACGGGTTTCGCGTGCTACGTGCTACTCTTGTGGTCGTGGTGACACGGTGATATCGTGGTTGGGTGATTGTGACGGTAGTGATGGTCAGAGTAGTGGATGAAACAGTTTTCGAAACGCGTCTGAAACCGGCGTTTCGGGGTTTGACTACCTGTGATCCAAGAAACTAACTGCTTGCACAGGGTGTTGCAAAAGCGTTGTAGCAAAACAATTTTATTGACCAAAAGATCGTAAGAAGCTGTACTCTAAACGTTTTCAAAACACCCTATTCTATCGTTAGCTTCTTCGTCGATTCTTACGTTGTCCGAAATTCACGCTTATTGAAACGAGACAAGCAATTGTCCTCTACGATGCACGATAAATCGGTAACCCGCAAATTACTCCAGCGATAGGTTTCCTGTCGCGAGCCATTACCGTTCCCGAGTCGATTTTACGTAAAGCCGTTGAACCTCGTGACGCGCAGAAAGAAGAATCACGATCTCCCTTAGCCGTTCGTCATTGGTGGAAAGTTGGCAAGGAACGGCAAAAGAAACCTCGAGGTCGACCGTCGATTCCGATTACGACTTGGTTCGTTTAACCCTCTACTTCTGGCTTCTTCTTGATCTTTATCTCGAATCTTTGCCACGCCGCGCCGTGCTGGCCCACGCGGGGCGAAAGGAAAATATTGGCACCGCCTGAAGAGTCTGTCTCTTGGCGCAGTTCGTAGCGTGCAGCTGCTTGCAACTGCTTGGAACTGTTCATCCGTATGCGGTGCTGCGAGCTGGTAAGTTTAAAGGGCAGCACCGGTTCTTTCTGTCGGATGAAAGGTCTTCTTTACCCTTCGGGGTCGCAGTAGTAGGATTAAAAGGGGGTTGGTTAGGTCGAAAGGCCAAGTGCTATAGTTGGAACATGACTTTTCGCGATAAATATTATCGACGTTTTTCCTCTGTTCGTAAATATTACAACGCGTCACGAAGGAAAAAGACAAAATGGTATCGACGATTTTTTATCTTTGGATTATTCACTGGAGTAATTTGTAGGTTATTCTGAATATTTTAGTTGCTTCTTGTTTTTTTTTTTTTTTTTTTTTTTTTTTAAATCGACGGTAAACCTAGAGGAAATTCGATCGGTTCGTTTGAGAGTATTTAGATCGAAAAGAGAGGAGTTAGAGAGGATCGAGTAGCGAGCGACGTAACAGAGAGTAGAGAGTCATGGTGGGCGATTAATCGACGGGCATGCGAATTTCAGACAGAAGTAGAAAAATACGAGCATGCAGGTTGAAAACGTGCACGATGTCTAGAAAAAAAGTTGCTCGTGCAAAAGTACAGCATGCGGTGCATAATCTCCTTTGCGTTCGCGCCCGAAGGCTTTCGGATTCTTATCCGCTTTCATCGAATCGCTTTTTTTACGTTCGCGAAACAGAACGCGAATCTTTTTCAGCTATCTATCGATTCGTAATTAGAAAGCTATTTCATCGAACGGAGAAAAGGACAACTTGGAGAAACTGGAATGTTACGTAAGAAAAGATATCGATCGAATTAGCTGCGCTCGATTTGCTTGATTCGTATCGATAACTCGACGTCTGGAAGGAGACGCGGCGAAAAATCGACGATAAAACTAACAATGCGGCGTAATAAAAAAGAAACGGAAAAAAAGAAAGCAAAAAGATATGGTAATTTTTCTCGGCGTCGTTGGCCTCGCGTGTTTCTCCCGGTACAAAGCCGATTCGAGAATTCCCACAGAGAGAAAAGCATTCGTTCTGACCCAGTTCGATTAGACGATCGAGGACTCGAACCTGAAGAGAAGCGAAACGCGTCGAGATTGCGGAGGTTCGCGTATAACCGAGGAAATCGTGCGGATCGATCTCGAAATGCGGATCCTTCGGGCGGAATGCGTACTTAGGGGGTGTGCTGGTGCTCTCGTGCACACGTTCCTTCTCGTTCGAGGATCTCGAGGCTGGATCCAGGCCTTTTTATTCTCTCCCATCCGTAGCTTCGCAGATACTCGGCTGGCGATTTTTCGACACCGCAAGACGAGACGCGACGCGTCCAGGATCATCGTTCCCGTTCCTCTTGCTGTTCGGCTGCACGATCGATTCGTCATCGGTCTTTTCATAAACGCGATTAAGATTCTTTACGTCGATTAGAATAATCTAGGAAGAAAAATGGCGTCGAAGTGAAATCACGAAATGAGATGGTCCAACGATTGAAGCGATTCCTCGACGACACGTGTCTCTTGATACCGTTTGAACTGCGTTCGATCGGAAATCCAAACTTGTTGCATCACCGACCGTAGGAGAAGTTTCGATCGCGTTTACAAGAATGTTCGTCATAGCAACTCGCGAACTGCAGACGATTTATTCGATTTGCCGAGATGCTCGATCGTATAAATAAAACCTGGAAAATAAAGCGAAACAGCACGCTAACCTTCCGTTTGCTCTGCTTTCCTTTTTAAGAAAGGAAGTGATACCGAGATGCTCGCGGAAGCTTCGATTTCTGTTTATCAATCGCTCGACGCTCGAATTCTCAGAACGCGAATCCAGGTAAATTCGTGGAAATCGTAAAGAGTAGCACCGGTTTATTCGACGGCAGGCTGCGTGGCGACTCGCAGCTCGACTCCTCGAGGCTGAAACGTAGAAAATTGATTGCGCACCGATCACGGTCGTTCGTCTAATTGTCAGCAACGGAAAATCAGTTCTCGCTCGGCCAAACGCACACTTATAAAGGAAAGAAAACAAACGCTTGCAGGTCGCACATGCGCCTCGTGTGACTGGTGTACTTACGTAGTAACGCACTAAAATGTAATCCTTTGCTTATTCGCGATGTTACAAGAATCGCGAATTGTTACGCTGTCCATCGTGGACGAACGAGAGTTTTGCAAGTTTTACAAGTTACGAGAGTTCCTTTTCATCGGAAACTTTGGCAAATTACCCGAATTCGAATAGCGAATTACCATCGAATCCTGAATAGAAAGATGAACTGAGAATTGAACCGAAAGGGAGGACGCCGCGTCTTATCGCAACGACGATCTTCGATCTGTCGACGTTGATCGTAATCGAGGATAAAAGGAGACATATTTTCACGGGCGAAACGATGAAAGGAGAGGCTAAAAATAACCAGTCGAGTGTCATTAGACTCGAAGGTATGGAAGAAGAGATGTTGCTGGAAGGGAACGGGATTTCAGTGAAATTAAGGTCGAGCCTGCCACGCGATGAAATCCTTATCTACATCTCGATACCGGTGGCCTTTGGTTAATTAAGGAGAAAGGAGCTTATCCGAAGGAGGCTATAACGTCGTCCCACGAGCCTTAAACACCGTGGTATCGCTGAGAGTAATTGCTCCGTCGAGCCTTTCCTCGTACCTTTTCCTTCGACGTCGACGCAACGGGGAAAAATAACGAGGCCGGAAGGCATCTTTCAGACTATCTCTAGTTTTTGGGGTTTGTTTACGACGAAACTTCTCACCGTAGTCGCATTTTAGTTGCTTCCTTGTGGTTGTTTCGGCGAAAATGAACTTACGACCTGGTTGCAAGTGGGCCACGGAAGCTGCACTTGTGCGGATGTCGATAATTCGTAGCTAATTGGGTATAATGTAATTTTGTATTTTGTATTTACGTAATTTTGTATTTACGTTGGTATTCGTTAGAGCGGAAAAATTCATCGCGTTTCAATCCAAGATCGACAGCGTTGATTTCGTTATCCGCAGCGTACACACACATCGATCGAAGAAAAGGTAACAGACTAGAACAGAGTACTTCGGTAACAAGATACAGACAAACAGGTAAACAAGGGAGACGGGCAGTCGAACCTCGCAACGAAACGGACGGTAAAGTAAAAGTGAATTTGTAGAGTGTCATGTACATAAAAGGAAAAAGAAAAAGGAACAATACACACGTTTACTTCACAACACCAACAATCGTCTTCCACAAGGGTGCGCTAAAGTAATAGTTACGATTAACCAACGTTACCACGTATACTCGTTCATTCAAGATTACCAAAATATAATTGACACGGGTTCAGTCGACACAACGAAACAGAGAATAATAATCGATAGAAGCAAGTAATAAATCTCGTGTGTACGCATTGTTACAGATGCCTGCGTATAACGTATCACGTTCACACGTACACATAGAGATATACATACGAACGTAGAGAAAAATTAGTTGCGTTTAAAAACAGGCTCGATTTCATACTCACCAACGCACGGATTGTGATTCACCATCGAGAAGATCCTGTCGCAGCGTCTTTTTATGTGGTTGTTTGGACAGATGCAACCGAACATCGGGGACAGCCGCAGCTGGGTCCAAGAATCGTGACAGGCAGTGCTGAAACACGGAAAAATAGACGTACAATACTATCGTATTAACCGCAAAGCCACTGTTACGAAGAAAATCTTAGAGGTTCCTAGTAATCCCTTGACGGGAGGTGGGATCTCGGAGAAAATCGTGGAAATACGCTACAGTGGCCGAACTTTACAGGGCAAAAGTAAAGAAAGGGCAGAGCAAAGGTAAAGTCTGCTAACTGTTCTCAAGTAAACGCGTTCGAGTTCGAAAGTCAATTGCCGAGAGCTCGCGTAAAGTTTCCCTCGTACGTTCCTCTCTGATGGCGGAAAAAAAAGAGGAGAAGGTCGGACTTGTTTTAGCGCTCGATCGCTTTTCAAACAGGTCACACGAGCTGGTCGGTGTAACCGCGATCGTCTGACGCCACTTCTGGCCTCGGCCAACTGTGATTTGTAACTGCAACGCGCAACTCGACCGAGCCGAAGCAACGAAACTTCCCAGCCGATGCTCGACCGGCGATCGAACGAATTTGCGAATTTAGCTACGCGTCAGGTACCAAGTATTTCAAAATACCGTACGAAACAATAATACTTTGGGTAAAGTTGGAAAGCTGCGTGACTGGATCGAACGTCACGTTAATACCGTTTACGCGAACTGCATAACAAATTAATCAAGCATTAGTTGGTAAGCGAGGCAGTTTTATAATTATGGAAACGGTCGGTAGTTTCGGGCAAAATGGGTGAAAATGTCCGGCTGAAAGTTTAATCGCCGGATAATTTCCTTTCGCTCGCTAACAACAATTGCCAATAACGAAATGTTTACCGATGGAAATCAAATCGAATATCATTAATTGCACCCTTAAAACCCGTATCGAAAGGCCAGCGTCAATGGGACATTGCGTTCGCTCTTTTGGCCAGCGAATTTAATTAAAACATCGTTATCGTTTGCCATTTTAAAAACCGGCTAATAAAACTTTAAAAACCGATAATCTCCACGGCAAATGTCTTTCTCGTAACGTGGTTAACTTGCTTAATTGAAACTCGAAAACTCTCGGAGATCCACGGCCACGGAACAAAATAGAAACTAAGAGTTATCATCACACGTTGGTTTATTCAAAGTGGCAGCGAAGCGCGTAGTAATAGATTAATCGATTCGTATGAAAATTAGAGAAGCGGAATTCGTGTACGTTTCTGTTCGCTAAGCTCGACGAAATTCCGCTGCAAATACGATTAGATCACTGCTATGCTTAGAAGCAATTATACATAGATAGATACAATTATTGCCGGTATCGTGTCAATGCCACGCGATTATAACGCACGACTTACAGTAAAAGTAGACGAACAGACGAATTCGTGCGCACTCTTTAGGAGCTTTCGGCTTCCGTTTCTGCTAATAACCTCAATTTTCAATCACGGAGTTTAAGATAAGAATAGAATAAAATAAAAAATGTAGAAGTCACCAGCACGTCAAGTACCTTCAAGCTGTTTTCTAAATTTAATATCGACATACGCGAAGATAGAGGAGAAAAATGAAACGAGGTCAGACGCGATAGTTTAATGGAAATGTTACATCGAGAAGTTAAACTAAATATAATACGTACCATCGATGACTTTAAATAATCGGATTTCGAGATAAACTACATTCGCGGTTTTGCGAAGTGACGAATTACAATGGAGTCTTGTCAAGATGATACTCGAGCTGGACAGATTTATGCCATGTACAACGTGGTCGGAATTATATAAAGCGCAACGATATAATTTATATAAAAATTCATCTTCGAATACAAGACAGAAAGGTAACTCGAGTGTTTTATCGATTTATGTCAATCTTCTTATTTCGATATTACGCGATGTTACAGAACTATCTGGTTGAAAGGAAGGAGGATAAAATTAAAAATGTTTAACAAATACCTGGTTTCAAAGTATTCGTCATTTGTCTCACAGGGTACCTAATGGTCCAGCTGCTTGGCAAGAAAGAGGAAAGGTCGAAGGAGACTGAAGAGCGAAGAATTCGAGAAGAGCGAAGCTGCTCTCTAGAATTATTTGGGTTAATGGCACACACGGTACCATGGCTCTTGGGCTCTAGACGAATTAGAGAGGAAACGAAGCAAAAGGAAATACGAAACCGAAGGTGAAATAAAAGTGGCACGGCGGGTAACTTGGAGGATGGGCTCTCGTACTGAAGAAAGGAACAATTCGAACATGATGAACCAAGCTTTTTCTACGACCCTGTTCTTTCCACTTCGCAAAAACGAAATATATTTATTTTATCGTAGTATCGTGAAACTTCTTGCTCCATCATTTCGTCATTTCTAAAGCATTCGACTATTTCACTGACAACGCATCCGAAAGTCGAAGTTACAGGGAAACCTTTAAACCTGAAACTCAGCCTCATCGAGACGCAAACTTGTTTCGAGCTTCGTATGGATTCCCAGCGACTATACAACAAGCGTTCTACATCGGTATACCATCGAACAAACTTCCCAAACATTCTCTTCATTTATCCAAAGGCTTCTCAAAATTTCCTGTAAAATCTCCATCCGCTTCGTTTAGCGGGAAATTCGTCACCAATGGTTTAAGCGATGCTCCCTAGCCGGTGGACAATGAAATTATGGTTTCGCCTGTCGACGACGACGATTTTCGTCGGCGGTGTGCCACTGACAGATATCCAGAATGCAGTCTGTTCGAGAAACAAGAGTCGTCGTGCGGTCTGGTCGAGCATCGGACGCAGTCTCAGGCCGTCTCCGGTGAGTTCCAGCATACCAGCTTTAAGCTTCGTATCCGGCGAATTTATAGCGAGCACTGACTCGGCCGACCGTTGGGTTATACGTTTGTTGCATGGACTCTGCCCGGGTTTCTCCGAAAAATTCGATCCGTTTGCCTCGACTTTCGCAAGCTACGGGGGTGTAAAAGAAGTACGTGTCGTGACTTTGCTGGTTTATCTTTCGTTTCTCGTTGCTGTAGTTTTCCAACGTCATGAACCCAAGAACTCTTCCTCCAACTATTTGCCATTTCCAACCTTTTCGAATTGATTCTGGCAGATAAATCTCGCGCCAGTTACACTTTCAAGAGATACGAAGGAACATAGGTAACTCGGCTAACTCATCATCTTCACTCTGGCGACTTGCCGCCAGAAATCGATGTAACCTATTCTCAAGCCTAGCTAAAGAACGCATGAATAATTCAAGGAAGCGCGAGAAGACGGAACGTTCCGGACTTAATCAATGCCAGATAAGAAGGTGGGTCTGTTTAATTTACACCGGTGTCGAGGGCTTCAGATGGTTATTAGCGGTGTCAAAGGGTGTTTCCGCGGAGAAAGTGACGAGTTTCTTCTCGCGTATGTTAATCAACGTTAGAGAAAGTTATCCCCGATGCGATGAATTTAATCTCGGCCGACGTGGCTGGTCGCGCGCACGCCAAACACACGCGAGCATCAGCTTGCATCCACGTTTGTCCTGGATTTCCTTCGGCGAGAAACGAACTTGAGAAACGCGCTTTTTACCAATTTGCCAGCATAATCCAGTAGAGCGCGATTTACAAAGAAGCGAGCGTCTTTCTCCTCCGACTTTGAGACAGCCACAGCGATTCTTTGCTTTGATTTTAAATATTTACGTGGCAATATCTCGAGATTTCCTTCCAGCGAAACGGAAAAAGGGAATAATACCGAATTTAAAATTTCGGAAGCGTAGGTGTTAAAAAATTGAAGACATTCAGTTTCCATGTATAGATTTCGCCCGAATTTTCGCAGGCAAAAAAAGAGAAGCTTTTATTATCTCGAAATACTTTTCCCTGCGTGTTCTGTTCAACCAATTCATTTTTTCCCATTTTTTCGAATGTCTCGCGTTCGATTCGATTGCACGCCGTGCTCCGCAGCCGAGTTACAAAGCTCAAAGTTATCCGGCGTTGTTCGAGAGGCAAAGGCAGCAGCAGTATCAGCAACAGCAGCAACGGACCGATCGTGAAAAGAAAAGGTTATGGGGAGCTCGTGGACGGACATTGGCGGAGATTGAAAATCACACGCCGGCAATGAAATATACGCTCCGCTCTGTCGATTTTCAACTTTACTGTCGGATTTCACCTATCCACCTCCTCCGTTTTTCGCCATAAGTTTTATTTCTACGCTGACCTCGACCGGATGATGGTCGCGTGGAGAAATCCGTTCTTAAATTCGAATGTTCCTGGTCGCTTATCAATCCGATGGAAAATTAAAATTGTCGTCGGTAGAGAACGAAAGAGAAACGAGCCTAATAAATTCGTAACTATATTCAATAATCCACGATGAAACGTAAGCGTAAATGCTACATCTGCTAGAAATTATGCAGCTACTCCTATTTTCCGACAAAGCTGAGTTTTGGTATGACGCGGACTAAAAAATTAACCGGTCTTAATGAAACCACGCGTGGAAACCGCGAGAAAACAGTAGGAAGAATGCAAAATTCATCTTGTCAAGAAGATAAAGAAAAAAAAACAGAGAGAGAGAGAGAGAGAGAGAGAGAGAGAGAGAAAGAGAACGAGAGAGAAACCACCGGTATAATCCGTAAATCTCGTTTTTATCGCGCGGGTGGTGCCATGGACAAGGAGAGGGACGTTGGAAAGCGCGAAAGAACAAAGAGAAAAGCGAGGCCATGGGTCGTGGCAGAGCGGGATGTACGGCGTGGAGGAAATCGCACGGGAGCATGAATGCTGGACGACTGCACGACTGCGAAGGAAGAAAACTGGCTAGAAAGAGAGAGTGTAAAACAACGAGAGCAGCGTACTTCCCCGTACATACGGTTGGGCGATAATTTACTGGCGTGTAGGTACGTCTGAAGGATCCGGTACGTGCCGGTCGAGTGGTCTTACACAGTCGGGGTGCTAAGTACGCCTACGCGTGTGCTGACGCACCCTCGCGTCACCCCTTGCATACCACAGCGTGCACGTGCATCGTTCACCGCTGAGAAAACGCGACAACTTTGTAACGATCGATCGATCAATCCTTCGGGAATTTTCCGCTACGTCTTCCCCGACCAACAATTTCATTATTTTTCTGATTATAACATGCAGAAGAGAGTTTTGAAACGCTTTCTTCCCAGAGTTTCTATCTTTGAATCGCAAGCATCTTTGAACAACTACAGAAATACTGCATCGTTATTAGGAAGATCTCATTTTTCGCAAGCCGGTGCGCCTTTGTACTCGCACAGTTCTTTTCCGTCGCTCGTAATGTAAGTATGAAACTTTCCGTGAGTTTCTTTTTCGTACGCCTATTACTGGAATTCGAAGCAACTTGGAAAGGGCGAAGGAGGATGACTGTCACTCTGTGACACTGGCTTTTTCACCCTCGCGATCGTATCTTAACTCTATCTGAAGAAAGAGGCGCGTGAACATGGACAAAAGTTATGCATAGTTGGCGTCGGGACGCTTCTGAATAATGTATGCGCCTATAGCGTGGCCGAGGAATGATTAACGACGCTGATCCGCTTATAACTTCCGAAAAGTTCCCGTCGCTTTTTCGGCGCTTTTTCCACTGCCACCTTCGTTCGTGTGTCCGAGTTACTTGCTCGCGACGTCAGACGACGACGCTTTATTTATCAGCCTTTTCTAAATTATACCTCGAATCTACCGAGCATGATTATTCCTCGAGTACGTTTCCTCAGAGTATCAACGATTTCCGTGACATTTATATATCGTGCGTGAGTCGCGGTCAGTGAAAGTTGACTCTCTGGAAGTGTAACGCGTTCATTTTCTCGAGGAGGGTCCAAGTAAGTAAAAGGAGAGCTAGGAAAAACGCTTAACCACCGCTCGGCTAAATACCTGAGCGTGGTAATTTTATCAGAGATTGGTAGACCGGTTACTGGTTTCAACTTAGCGTGCCTCATTCGGCACACGCAGGCACGCGGAATAAGAATTACGCGCGATCCGCGACGTTGAGACGTTACTTTCTAGAATAAATCAATTAGCGCGTTAATAAAGTTGATTAGCGCCGCGGTTGACCGTCGCGTCAGCCGCCTCTTAAATCTTTGCATTGCAGCAGACGCTTTCACGTGCAGCGTGTTCGTCGCTAATTCTTTAAGGTAACAAGAGATCCGTCGCAGGGAGCGAACGCATTCGGAGATCGATCGTACGTAAATTTTACCGAAGGACGTTCATACGTTGTACCGCGAAATTTGATTTATTCCCATTGGTTGGAGTGCCTGTGCTATCTAGCGTGTACCCAGGCCACAATTTGTCATCGTACCGACACGCGGAAAGGGAATACGGCCTCCTTCCTATTTCATGCGTATACGCATGCGGCCTATGCAAGATTCATAGGCGCACCGTGAGTGCACTCCCGTCATCTCGTAGACGCGTCGCTGCGGGACGACGACATCGCGATATCGTATAATCTACGCAAACTCCACGTCATCGATGCTGACAGCGCCGATAAATAACTAACGCGGTAACCAACTTACGAGCTTGAACACAGTTTCGATCGAGGAATCGCTCGTCCCTAGAAGCTACCTCGCTGATAGATTACACGTAGGGATAAACGCGCCATCCTTCTGTATGCTCTGCTGTATGTTAACTCGTTGTCAAATCGATTCTAATAATAAAAGGATATATTTCATGCATAGAATAAGCGACGACGGAGTTCGACGGTTCGACGCAATATATCGAAGGTAGAAGCCAGAGGAAACGGAATTTTCGCGGAAACCGGCTGGATATCCGGCTGCGGATAAGTGCGCACCGAAATCGACCGGCTTGCATAAGGTGTCTGAGATGCATGTGTGCATTCGAGGGCGTCTATAAATATATGATGCGCGGCTCGTTCAGCCCGCGGGGTGCTAAAGTGGGAATGGGCGAGTCGCCTTATGAATTTTAATGATGCGTATCGTCACGTGATAGGGAGAAGGGCTGCTCCTAGCCTGCCAACCTTGCGGACGCTCGGTCGAACGGTTCTTGAGGAACTTCCCAGGAATTATTCTGTTCTTGGAACTACGACCGATGGATGTACTGCGAGGATACAAAACTCGAACAGCGAATAAGCGACTTGCCGTTGGATTTTATTATAAAAAATGGGAATACTTCGTTATCGATGAAGATAAAGTTACACGTTTCCGAACAAAACACGATAATTGCAGGTGTCATTTGTTTTACCGGTGATAAAGAACGGTGAACGACAGCGAAACGCGTTATTTTTCATAAATATCATAATTTTTCCTCTGACAATCTGGAAATTATGCGCGGCAAATTGTTCGATTCGTTACAGCGGGGGCATCGTTCGCGCATACAAAAAGCGTGGCCGCGCGGAATTATTGAAATTCTCACGCAGGCACACTTTGCCTCGCGATCGTTCTTTCCTCGCCGTTAATACGGCTTTAACGAGTGGCAGCTGCTTTGAAATTCAACGATTTTCTCGCGAATTAGATGCGAGGCGAGCATCGCGTCCTGCCGATTTCACGTCGTTGGTATGCGAATTAATTGAGAGATTTCATTTCTTCCTAAACTGTAATCGCGTTACCACGATTACAGCGATCAACGATTTCCAACGAAATTATATTTCCGTTTGGTGAGGCGTGAAGGCGGAAACGTGCCTGCTAGAACAAGTTATTTTATACGCGATCTTTATCGACGCTATTGACAAAAATTTCGTATCGTCAAATTTCGTGGAACTAGTACGCGTGCCAAGAAACACGAAATTCGGCAACTGTATACTGTACGATTAACTATCACCGTTTCGCATCCCGTTGGCGTAATTTTCTAGACGAAAATCCGCGAGCAAGACGGCAAAAAGCGTTATCGAAGTGGCGGTTCAACTGGAGGAGAATGTTCAAGCGTAAGCTACGAGAAATTGAATTCATCTTCAACTTGCAACTTTACTCTCAGCTTTAACAACAGGTTTTCCTGGAGTCTCAAGAGCAAAAGGGAGTAGGAAGAAAGGAAAGGGCCGCAAATGGGAGGAAACGAAGGGACGAGAGTCGTGGTTCAGCTCCTGGAATATCTTGCGAGTCTCTCGAGCAAGAACATCGTCGGAAAAGATACCGCTGTATGAGATCTTTTCTCGCTAGCATGCTGAATAATTACTCGACATCGCGTCCAAGGAAAACATATTTACATTTCTAGCCGATGTCGTCGACTGTGCTTCGCCCGTTTTCTTACCCTGGCCAGATGCTACCACTCCATTTCTTTCTCGTTTTCTTCTCCTTGACGTCGTTACGATCCTCCGTCTAAATTCCGCAAGAATTTCGAACCGATGTTTCATCTCTCCTAAGACTCCTTCTACGCTCCTATCACCGCAGAATATAAAATTTATTCGCCGTCCGCAATCAGGTGACCGGCTGACAATGTTGTTTTTCTACGATAGTGAGAATCCTAAATTGATTTGTCGATTGTCCACGGTTTCTTAGCCTTATCAACTGGCACATCCACGCACCGTGTTACTTCTCTGGACGTCTCTCTTTATTTTACCCTTCGTCCTTCTCCCCTAGATTTGCCCACGTAAACACCATTGCCCGTATACGCGAGTTAGGCGAAGCTTTACGCAATAATATCAACTTGTCTTCCACCTCAAGCAGCAATCTCAGAAAGAGATCTGTGTTAACCGGTCTGTGTACCCTTAGCTAACCCGAGCGGTGCACTAGTATTATAGCTTCAGTATAGCGTACTTATACACATGTTTGTCTTACTGTCCCACAGCGACTGTATCACCCTGACACTTGTATTCAACTTATTGTATATCACCTTCTTGTAAAAGAGATCTTTGCCGGTTAATTAATAAATAAATTAGATTAAATAGAATTGAATCGATTTATCCATTTAGTCGTTCGATAGAGAACACATCGTTTTAAATGTCGGTAAAAATAAGTCGCAGCACCGATAGCAGAACATTAGGCAACTCGTCGAGCCACGAGCGAAAGGTAACAAAATTGCGGGGCGGAAGAGACGGCGCCAATGTAAACCGGCGGCTACCGAATTCAAAACAAAATTTCAATATTTCACCAAATATCCGGCTGGTTGGTCGGACCACACCGACTCGTCCGAATTTTTTCCACATTTTTTCCGCGGAAGTAATGCGATCACGTAGTCGTCGCGTTCGCACGTGCGCCGACTGCGAATCCCCAGCCATCACGCTTATCGATAAATTCGCATTATAAATGTTAATTCCAACAGGCGTTTTCCATGTGGCGACTAATAAACGGCCAGGCAAATCGATTACGCTCCTTCAACCATCCCCTTCGATCTTGGCTAGAAAACAGGAGACGAGGTGGTACTATTTGTCGCGTCGATCATGCGGCCCTTAAATTCGAGCGGAAATTCCTGGAGGCGCGCAATAAGCGCACGCGAGACGCGGCCATGATTTACGGGCTTCTTTTCGCCAGCAATAATCAACGCTGTAAATCACCGTCGCCGCGACTATTAGACCCGGGGTCCCGCGTACTTTCTAATTTTTCCATCGAACCGCGGTCTGCATTTTACGTTTATTAAATACCTCGCTGTATTTTCAACCGCGCTGGTTAGATAATCGGTTTTCCTAGGATTATCGTTACTCGATCTTGGCGTCGGGTTAATTCCCCACGTATGTGTAAGAGTTGGATAATAACCGACGCTCATTTTCCTAGAAATTCAACTTTATGCGGCATTTTAATGTTCCTTCGCTGCCGTACGAGAATAAACGATAATTGATTAAACAAATTAACAGAATCGTGATTAAAAAGTTTCAAGTGTTTCGCAGAATTGAAACGCTCGAATTTATATTTAAATCAGGATTAAAATAAAAATTCTCAGTGTTTTATGAAATTAAACGTTCGCGATAGAATAATAGAAAATGGTACGAAAGCGCGATTCTAAATTTCGCGAAATAGCGTGAAATACTAATTTTTAAACGCATTTTTCCCCTGCAACTTCTCCCGCAGCTTGAATTTTTCAGTCGTATCACTTTCGTATCGCCTGTAACGTCGACCAACTTTCGTCTCAACTTTGTAAACGAACAAAGTACGCGGCTTTAAAAAATCCACGACTCATCAAACAAACTACGTATAAGCACTCGTGTCAGCGAGTTGCAGGTGCACAGGCGCGTCATGTTCGCCGCAATCAACGGGGCGCGTCCGCAA
Organism: Bombus huntii; assembly: GCF_024542735.1. Classification (NCBI taxonomy): domain Eukaryota; kingdom Metazoa; phylum Arthropoda; class Insecta; order Hymenoptera; family Apidae; genus Bombus; species Bombus huntii. Next base: position 5,933,148 of record NC_066246.1, read on the forward strand.
CGATAAGCATCGTTCTTCTTAGCGGTGGTACTCGTGCTAAAACCGCCGAAAATCCTATTATGGAGTCAGCTTGTAATTACGAGGCCGTCGTCTCGTACGTGCTTCCACGTGCGTGGCAACGCGTCGGTCGTTCGAGTGGTGCACGCGTACACGCGCCTATGTATGTACGCGTGCATGCACGTTAATATATTCTGGGCCGTGAGACGCAACCCTCTTTTTCATCCGTTTCGTCCCGTTTCTTTTATTACCATCGCCTTTACGACACCGCCGCGTCGCAACTTCGTTACGTCCCTGCTATAATTATCGAACACGCGATAACGCGCTGTTAGTAGAATAATTTCAGTATGTTTTCGTCAGTGGTGCGTTAAATGCGTTTTCTTCTACCCTCAACCGTATCTCGCAGTAATCACAGGCAAAGATCTTTCCGATCCTTTGCGAAAATTTTTCTTACAAGTGACGTAGTCCGTGGAGAGAATGGAAGAAAGTAACGCATGGGAAAACGTATCGATTTCTGGAGTTTCACTCGCGAAGTTTCGGAAATCTCGTAACTGAAACACAATTCTCTACGTGACACAATTTTCAAAAGCACCGTCGACTACGTACAAACTTATAGCGGAATTTCATTGGATTTTAACGCTCGGTTTCTTACGATTAATCCGACAAGCATCGAGGTAATAAGGGAAAGGGTTGATGATCGCGGCGATTTTTATAGCTCGTTAAGGCGATCCTGTTTTTATTTCACGGCTGGCGACCATGCAAACCAGGCTTGTTGGACTTTTGCGTGAACACTCGGCGCGACTATGTACCGTTTTATGCGTCCGTCGCCCGAGGCAGCCATGCACTTTTTCCCAGTTTTAAAACGACTCTCGTTGCATTTTTTATCGAATGCTCGGAAAGACAGGATGAAACACGGTGCGTCATTTATTTTCGGCATACCGTTAATTCATTTTCGTCACCGGCGTGGAACTGCGTATCGCCGATGAACGACGAATCCGGCGTGTATCGTGCTAATAAGCGACTCAACATGGTCCTGTTAATCGAGATACGACAAAAACCTGGGAAAAATGAAACTAACGATATACAGGAATATTCTTTTTCGTGGAAATCTACAGGTAAACGAATCGATGGTCGAAAGAAAATTGGTTCGACGATGGCAAAAAAGAATTCTCCATAGTAACGCGCGTTTTAGCGGCAAACTTGCGACGGTCGGAATAGGTTCAATTAAAGCGTAGATCGGTGTTTGCTCGAGTATCGAGCAAACACCGATTCTCCTCGTTAATTACGTCGCACGAGGAGCAAATTTAGTGGCAGTGGATTTTGATGGCACGTTTGTTACGTCATTAATTGGACTTGAACCGGTCGGTCAAGTTGCGGCTCACTCGAGCGTACTCGCGTACAGTCATCGTCGCGATTGACCGTCGTCTCCCTGGTGAACATCTTTTGCCTGGATGGACCACCAGCTTCGGATAAACTACTCCACCGAATATTAATTGCGCTATGTGTAAGTGCCGTCATCCATGAAGAATTTACCTCGTTACAAAACCCGAATATCGCGTTCGTCCGCAAACTGTAACTGTGTTAATCCCGTGATATTTGCCCCCCGATGTTAACTAGTCGCAAAGGACGTCATGGACATGCAGAAATCTGCAAGGTACATCCGTTGTTGCGAGAACTCGGTCGATTCGAATGAGCGGAGCTAAATTTCTGCGCGGTAGAAAATCGGTTTTCCAGGGGAAATCTATCCTTGCGAAACGTGCGCGTCCGCTGGGTCAGCGTATCGACGATGGCGCCTTTCCACGCTGTCCGAATTCTCTGGATATTGGAATAAATTATACCCTTAACGAGAACGAGAAATTTGAAAAGGCGCGTCGCGCCGACATTTGGAGAAGAGAAACGGTTCCTGGTTGCATTTTGTATGCCGCCTGCTACGAGAGCTCACCACGCTGAATTAGCGTCTCGCCACGAGCGTCCGCCTCGTGCGAGCTTGTAATCCGACGAACGTGGCCGCGTTCGCGAACACGCAGCTAACATGCGAATTAGCGCTTTGTTTCGCGCGACTAACCAATTTCTTTCGCGGCTCCGCAGGCCACCGTGTAAATAAGTTAACATCGGTGGCGAGTTTCATTTTGCAGCCGCGAGGGAATCGAGCTAACGCGAGCCCGAAGGCCTCTGCAGTTTCCTATGCATTTCGAAGCGAAGTAATTCCTCCATTTTCTTCGTACTCTTTCATTCGCCATCAATCAGAGGTCGACCGGTCTAGGGGAATAAATTTGTCTTTGGATGCACGTGAATACGTCGAGTGGTTTGGGTATGCGTGATTAGCATCGCCAAGGAAGTATAAATGGATCTTCAGGGATTACACGTCCTTTTTATGTTACGCCATTTTCGGCAAGGAAACGAGGACAACCGATAAAACTTCAGCGATTCGCGAAGACATTGGATAAACGATCATGGACGAACTTTATTCAGACATTCAGAGTCCGTTATAACTTTCACATCCCGCAGCGGTAATCTCCTTTGCACTAGCATACATGGAACGACCGACTTGCTCATAAATTAGCGCTCTCCTGCGCGTGGCTCGTTGTAACACAATTTCTGCAAAATAGCCACAATAGGAATCCCAATATAAATAACTTATCACCTGGATGAATGCGTTCTCTGCAGCTTCGCATCCTCGCGGTCTTTCCACCGTCTACCGGTAATCCTCGTTGCGGTTGTACGCTCGAGACGGTCTGCTGCTCCTTCTCTTCTTCCTCTCTCTTCTATAAATTAGCGTTGCCAGCCGAAATTTTCCGGCCACGATTGTCCCACGGTATACGGAATCGCGAATCTAATACGAGTTGAGCTAAACCTTGACACGGAAACTTGGAACTTCTGCTCAAAGTTGCCAATATTACAGCGAAACGAGCTTACGAAAATATAATTACGCTTTACGTGTTATCTATGTGTTTTTTGGATCATTCGAGTCTGTCTGGTTTTCTTTCGATCGTAATCGAATTTTCTAGAAATAATCGCGTGTTTACAGACTCTTCGCTCTTGCCCCATTCAAAATTTCGTTATTCGTGGAAACACGCGCCAGTTCCAATGGAGATCAGCTGCATCGCGAGACATTTTCGTTTAGAGGTCCGAGTTACTTGCGTTCGAAGACGAGGATGAAAGAACCCGTTGCACATGGAATTGCGTAATTTATTACAGCTTCGCAGAAAAGTACGTTCACGGTGAATTTACGGTTTTAACGAATCTCTTTCGAATAGGCCGAGGTGGAAAGGTGAATACATGCGCATACGATATGCAGGAAGTTGCAATTTTAACCAGTTGAATTACCGCGTGCGCCTTCTTCCAGTCTTCCAGCTGCTTTCATCGCATTTTAAGACGAGATCTAACCACCTCCATGAACGAACAAGTCTCGCCAGCGAAAGAAAAATCGACCAACGTCGAGACTTCGTTATCGCCGAGGATAAATCATGATTCCGCGATGCCACCTGAGAAATTACGTTCGAGATTCTTGTACATGGAACGTGGTTGATACAAAGTTTCAATTTCGATGGTATCAGGCGTTCGCGTGTAGTAACAGCGAAGGTGTAGAGATCCGTCTTAATTGCCCTTTGCTTTTCAGTCAACTAAGTTGCATCGGCAAACGATACCGAGCAGCGAAATTTCTAAACGATAGAAAAAGTCGACGAGGTGGCGATCGCGAACGAGAGAAATATCGTCATTAGAAAGGCAGCTGGTGTTCAACGCCTCTTAACGCGGCTCATAAATTTTTCCGAGCAAAGTTGCCGGTTCTGATAGCTAGTTTGCAATTCTACGGACGACCGCTGGAAGATAGTTGCCACGAGGGAGGAGAAGAAACGGCTCAACGATGGAAAAGGTGAAACGGGAATAAAGGAAGAGAGCGGACTTGAAAACGACGAAAAGAGAGAAAGTTAGCGGGCAGGTTATAGGTAGGACCGAACCGCATTGCAGAATTACTCGGCAAGGTTCCTGCCCAGAGAGCATAAAACAACCGACGCCGGCTGCTGGCCCTGGGGTAAATTTATGAGGCGCTTATACGCCGAAATAGAAACCTGGGTCCACGAGTTCCACGCCATCTCCGCGTACATCGAACATCTGCCCGATCCGATTCCATAGAAAAATTCCTTCAAATATTCCTAGGGAATCGCCTGTTTCGCGAGTCCTCCGTGTTCCATGGCTGTTCCTGTTTTCGGTCCTTTCCTCGTGGAAGACCGACAGAATTCCAACGTCGTTCGTTCATACGTCGAAGTTGCGTGTCCGCGCGTGCAACGATTAAATACCTCGCGACACGAACAATACGGCTACGATCGATTTTCTCTGTAAATCGACAAAAGGAAAATATCGTTACCGCGGTTTCTCTCCGTTAGAAACTACGCTACTTTGTATTGAAATTTCTGGGAGATTAAGGACATTAACAGGCGTAGAACCGCGTAGGAATGTAATTGCGTAGCAGAGCTCCGTTTGGAAAATCTGGAAAATTGGGATAACACAGTCACGGTTGCGGTACAATTTGGCAGAATTTCACAATACCTAGCGGCTGTACGACTATGTATATTAATTACTACATTTACAAGTTCGCCGCTGCGGTAGTAGCTCTGAATTGTTCATAGCGCGGTAATTTAGTCGGGCACGCGTGTACCCACGCAAATCTCTCGTCCGTTCGTGCAACTTTTATCCCCTTCCACTTGGCCGTAATCAACGGTCGACGACGATGGAAAAGTTTCGGTTGCAACCGATACCGACTGACCGCTGTGGATTCTTCAACATCGTGAATTAACGAATTCGTTTTCGTAATTCGCTTGCGCCGCCATCGTACACGCGTGTTTATGGACGTGCGACTAACGAAACCGCTGCATGGATTTTCGCGAATGTTTTGGCAGTTCCGCGTTTCCACGTTCTTCGCGCACACCGAATGGAAATGAAAATGTTCGACGGGTTTCACGCCGCGAATTTCTACGTTCCAGTATACTTTACAACGAAATCCAAAATTTAGGATTTAACAAATCGAAGATGTCATGAAACGATAGATCCAGTTTACGAAGTACGCAGGTTGCGAAGGGTTTACTTTTGCCTCTCTCGCTATCTATATATCGACGTTTTGCTTGTACTCCGAGTTTAACTGTTTACGTTTCCCAGTTGTCTGTGTTCATTTCGTTTCATGCAAACGAGATTATGCGCGATAGACGCACGAATGATGGAAGAAAAGCGTCGGAGCTGCGCAAATTTCAGGTCGAAGTTGACTATCCCGAGATCATCGTATCGCTTCCAAGACGATATTTCACGTGACTAAAAAAACGAGAGTCTAGAAATGTTTGGAGGACGATAGGAACGAAGCGAATAGAAGGTGGACGGATGCGTCCCTCGGGATGCAAAGCGAACAGTCGCGATGGCCGGAGTTGCATTCGGGAAACAGGTACCTGACCGAACGCGATCGCGTTTTCAGTTTGGAAACGGCGTCGAAACGAAAGGCAATGAAGACGAGAAACGAACGAAATATCGAGCAAAAATTCGAAGAAAGTAACTGCAGGTTGAGAAGAAGTAGATTAAGTCGTAAAATGATCAGACAGATACTTGCGAAAGGGGACCGCGACAGAAAGACAGCGAGATTATCAAGGAACAGGGTCAAACGAAACATTGGCAGACCCTAGAAGAAATTCGAAGCTCGATGAAAGAGAGGAAGGGGAAGTTTATAACAAGAATCGCGAGCGAAATAAGGAGAGATAAGGGGAGGAGATGCTCGCAACAGGCCATCAAAGCCAGAAGCGTATCGCGCAACCAGTCGGTCGTTAAAGACCAAAGTTTCGATGCAGCACAATTCGTCGTCTGAGAATAGCTATGCTCGTAGGTAACAGAGACGTGACCATGCGGCAGGAAACGCCATGACGAGATTCCATTGTGAATATCTATTTTCGTGTTTGCGAACTACACAAACTGACGCCGCGGGCAGCTCTTGGATCGAATCAATAGGGAAACAATTGTTTCCGAACCTAAGTTCGTTCCTTGTTTCGGTCTTGAGGTTTTCATCTTCGCCACGAGAAGAACTGCGCTGCATCGTAATGGAACCCTCCTCTCTCTCTCTGCCCATCCGCTTCATCCTTCCTGGTCGATGATACATGCGACCGGGCCGCCAAGAAACTTCGTTTGCCTGGTTAATCGTCCGTGTTTCGAACGTGTTGACCATCGACGCGATACATTCGAACGCTGACACGATTTAACAGCTCGCAACTGATTCAATTTTAAAACATCGACGATTCGTATCGCCGTTGTCGTATCTCTACCGTCGGAAATGGAAAACTCCATCGTCCATTTCAACAGGATCGAGTTTACGATCGAGTAGATCGCAGCGTCTGCCACAATGATCTGAATAATACGATTGTGTTTGGCAATGACGAGAGCTGATTGAAAAATTGCGAGACCACCGATGACTCGTAAAAACAGCCTCGCGTTCTTTGGGGGATCCGACACGTAGCTGCTGCTGGTAAAACTTTGCGAATGTGCCGACTTTAATTAAGGTCGATCGATGTCAAGTAGTTAGCGGTTAGAGGCGTGCTGAAACGAGCGGCGGCGCAAGCGCGCCAGACATTCGAGCGCGTTTCAACCAACTTTGTTTCAGACTTCGATGACGTTGATTGAATCAGACCAGAGCTTGCAGCCACTTCGCTCGTTCCGGTTTGTTGCACCCTCATGTAATAACAATAATTTCGTAACCGTCGCCGCTTGAGTTTCCTGGTATTAGCGATAGTTGCCGGATCGATGAATGTGACTTTAATTTTATCGCTGAATGAACGTACGACAACTTCCATCGCTTCCATATCTTGACAATGATAGAAGAGAGAGAAAGGATGCGCGAATCAGGATCATCGAGACGAAATCCCTGGGTGACGATCGACGTCGTTCCTTTAAACGATGCTTCCTGGCACACAAAGACGACATCGGCATTTGATGGTTCTCCATCGACCGCATCGTCTCGTTAGATCGATAATAGAAGACGGGAAATCGTCACCTACGGGGATGTTCGTGTCAGAGATGGAGAAACAGAGGGCGAAGGGGAGTGCACAGATGAGATGTAGAGGAGACGAGCGGGGAGGAGGTCGAAATGCAGCGCATGAGAAAGCGCATAAGCGACGGTTCGACGTGCATATACGTGCACTATCGGGATTCTGCAGTGCAGGTGCTGGCGAATGTGGGCCACGGCGTGTGACATTGCGCGGCCTGGCTAACGTGGGAAGCGCAGATAACTCGAAGCGACTGGTAATGCGAGGCTCATGCCTGTATGGTTAAGGCCAAAGGTGGCCCAATAGCAGCTGATGGCCTTTACGGGCAATGGCAATCGCCCTTTCCAACCCTACCCGCTGCCAGATATCGCCACCCTTCTATCCGTTGCTCCACGACTAATACCATTACGCTGTCAGAATCGAAAAGGAACAGCTCGTTCGATGACGTTGCCTATCTTTCGAAGATTGAATTGCCCGCTACCGATTCCCACTCCTTTCGCTTTTGTTCTTCGATGCCTGCCCGCCATCCTTCCACCCGTTTGTTCTTCTTCCATTCGACGTCGTTCAGCTTTATCAGAGAACAGTTTAGACAGAGATGCAAGTTGCAAGTTAGAAACTGCAAGTTTCGAAAGATCTCGCGTCTCTTTCCCTCTCTCGCACGTCTATTCGTCGCTTTGTCGACTCCATCGCAATTAAGAGGACAAAGTATCGTCGTCTCGTCGATCCGAAAAAGTACGCTTCTGCCAGAAGCTTTCTGTGAAAAGCTGTTCACGGTACGGTCTGCAAGCTCTTGCGCGTTGTTTTAACGCCGTCTCGTATTTTATAGCATCGTTCGATCGAATTCGATCTATGACGCAAGTTAACCGAGCGAAAGTTGTCCCATCGACTTGACTCGAAAGATCGGGGCTCGCGTGTGGTTGTATCCTTAGGGAACGGCAACTTCCGGGAAAGTCGGATGATTGTCTGCGACTTAGTCGCGCGACGAATCAACCGGTATGCTGTCAAAATGAGGTTGCCAGCCAACATGTAATTACAGACGCGACAGGTAATGCAACGACGTGTTCTGGAATCCTGCGAGGATACTCCACGTTCGGAGGTCATTTCCCCTCGTCACTTCCGGCCCGCCAGCTCGACGGGATTTCTATGGGTGAAGGGGCGTGTAAAATCCGAGAGTTGCGGCCGTTAGAACGGTTTGCAGATTCCTGAGTATAATCAGCCACGGTTCAGCGTAATCAGTGTTTACCCAGTAATTATCATGCAACGTGGCAACGCGAGTCACGGAGTAATTAAGACAACGAACGGTTCTCGCGCTTCCCTTCACCGTTAGAACCTTTTTCACCAGCCGATCATTCGGAAAAGTAGCACGCCTTGCGACCGATCTTTTATCAACTTGGAACTTGCTGAGTGACTCGCCGACCGGTGCAGAACGCACCCGGAAGAAAAACACCATCAAATCGATCAACTTGGCGCTTTGTCGCGTACAAACGACTACTCCAATCGACAGCTATCTTGAAAAGGTAGTTTGATCTCGTAGAAATCTATTTCTGCCCGAGACATAGGAAAATATATTTAGACCAAGTTACAAATCTTGACCGGATTATTTTTACCGATACACGCGGTCGTAATAACCATAGAGTTGCCTTGGGAGAAATCAACGTGGATTAAGGGTTCTTATTATTAGCGTGGTCGCTATAGGCTACACGCTCGGTCGTGGAGCTAACGCGAATCGAACAATCGAGGGCAGGAAGATCGATCGAGGAATGCATACGTTCGAGCTGTTCTATCTAAGAAATAAATCAGCCGGATCGCGGCGAAAGAAAAAAGCCCGGTGTAAATTTTCCGCAAATTTTGGCACGGTCTCAAGCGGGTTTTAGTGCCAAGCAGAACAAAGTCACGCCACGCCGGTGAAATTTATGCTCGTTATCGTGGCGTTTCAATCGAAATCGAACGACTCGCTGCGCCCGCGAACGACGTCTCGTCGCTCGAGAAAAATTAGACGAAAACGCGATCCAGGGAGAAAGAATCGGAAATGGAGGGGTGAGGGTTAAAGAAGAGGAAGAAGAACGAGCTTGATTAGAAGGACTGCTCGTAGCAATCTCAAGCTCACGACCATTTTTTTTACGTCGAGCAATTTTATTGTCTTAACAACGTCGAGCAATCCATCCTTCTTTGGTGCACGTCCCTCCACGTTCTATAGAGCCGAGACCGTCGTCGTACGTCGCCAGCCAATTTCATTCCGTCGGCTCTTCCTTTAATTCCGCCGTCAGGTGTAGCCTTGACATCGACGATTACCTCTGTCCTTTCTGTAGTTTCATTCGCTGCTTTCTAATCGTTCATTTACTACCGTTTTCTATTCGTAAATTGAAGTAACTATCGCACCTACCTGTAACCTGAACTGTGCATACATTTCTTACGCAAAGCGATGTACCTATTTTCGAGCCAAGAGCGCGTAATTAATTTTTTAAAGATTACTCCTGTCATGTCCTGATAAATACCGTCTCCCATAACTCGTTATTAGTGATACGAACTACACCGATAACTATCTTCGTATCAGCCAACCCAATATATGAAACACATACGAAAACTATATGATGTACATAGACAGTGTGTTACACTGGCAAAATGCGATATAATTAACGCGGTTAATCGGACGACTCTTGTTTTATCATCGAACGCGCATTGAATTAACGGGCATTAATCTCGAAGCGAAATAACGTCGGTCGGTGGGTTGGTTGCTCGTGAACTACATCTTTACACCGTAACCATAGGCCGAGTCGACTCGTTCGTGAACGCGACACCGGCTATACACCTGCAACCGAATGGGAACGGGCGTGTGCACGGCTACAAGAGTGGAGCAATGTCGTTTGTGGAATAAAGTCACGCGAGTCTTGCGTCGCGACAAGCGTCCCCGTGAGCGATAACTACGCCCGCTTCCGGAGACTTTAGTTTATGGCTATGACACGAGATCGGTCGATTGTTGTCCGCTCTATTGACTTAACTTTTAATTTCCGCCCATCGATCTCGATCGTAGCGGAGGATCGTTAGGATCTTGCGATCCAAAGAGAAAACAAATTCTTCTATTTTTCGTTCGAATCGGGACGAGTAAAAGAGGCTTCTTCCAGGAACACGTTGAGGGGGTACTTGGCTCGGTGCCTGCGTCGATCGAATTACCGCCGAACACCGGACAAATATTTACTTACTTGATCATGCGAGGGAAACGAGAATAATATCGCGAACAAACCACAAAATTTCGGTTCCTCTCCCATTCTTTGTCCTTTTCTTCTATAGATTGCTCGCGGAAGTGGTCCGAATCAATATCAACCGCCGCTACTTTCACATTGTTCTACGTGTCGTTTAAAGTTCTCTCGTCTAACGCAGCGCGGATTAATATAACGTTTCGTACAGTTATTTCAAGCAAGCAACAGCCCGGTATAAGTTTTACGAATGCCAATGTCCGACCATATACAGATCGATGCTACCTTGTCGCGCACATTCGATAGCGCTACTACTGGGCTTGCCTCGTGGTCCGATCTCGTACGGCGGCATCTACTTCGAGCGACGCGCGACCAAAGACCTCTGGGTTCCAAGATATTTACGACTACCCTGTCTTTCGTATTTTATCGCAGTGACGTATACGATGCTATAGATTTAAATGTAACCGTTATGAAACGGTACAATTCTATTTCAGGTGCATTACATATTATTCGTAGCCAGCGTTATCGATCGGTCCACACCATTAACCTCCAGTCCCGTACACATTTAACACGCCGCACTTCTTGCGGCTCTATTATTCAAATAATCGTCTTCAGAGCGCAACTGTGTGCCACGGCATTTCAGTCTGGCCGGAAAGTGAACTGACGCGTGAATTGCCGACAACCGGATTTTCCCTCCTTAATCCAACAACGACGACTAAAATCTGTCCACGGTTGCGACGCGTAATGCGCGTCACGATTAGCATCCATCCGAATTTCGTCGCGACTATCGTCCAGAGGATTGCTCGCGCGAGCTTTCATACACGATTACGCGCCGCTCCGGCCAGCTGCGGCAGCCTGGCCAAATTAGAGCGTGCCGATACGCCAACGAATTCGTGGATGCGTGTCGGCTAGACCGAAACTCGCGATTACGCGTCTCTGCTCGCGTGCACATGGCGACCGGCAACAGTTAAACTCCAACGAACGCGCCAGTTATTGTAACGAAAGCAACGGTCGACGCCAGCTTTTCGATTCGCTCGTATCCTCGTGCTCGTTCTACTTCTCGCGACTTCCTTCCCACACAATGCAATACAGTGACGTTCAAAATGGCCGTTGTTAACGAACGCGGATACCTTTACACCGAGCTCGGTCTTTCGTCGACGATTTAATGACGAACCGGACTCGAATTGTCCGCGAGTCTTCGTCTGCGGGATGAAAGGTTCGGTTGTTCGTTGAAGATATTATTTCGCTGCAAAGTGAGGATGACGACTGCGGCAGTCAGTCTGTTTTTCCCAGCGGATATAAGCGAGGTCACCTTTGTGTGGAATTTTAAAGGGGAACGGACAACGAAACGAAAAAGCAGAGGCCGAGAGAAATAAATATAAGAAGCGACGGTTGATTCTCTCGCAAAAACGCGTGTCCTTCGTTAAGAAATGCTTCATCCACGTGGTTCGTTTCGTCCGGCTGATACGTGAGTCGCATTGTCCACTATTGCAATTACACCGCTGGTCCCCAAAAAAGCCGTTAACTCGGCGAACGATCAATGTTTGAAAATGTACTACGTCGTTACGTAGCTGAGGTGTAATAGGCGACGAATTATAGTCCCACCGCGGCATTCACGCCAGTCAATCGCTCGTCGGTGTAAAAAATTGGCCGGGACGTCGACTGCATTGAAATCGCGTTCGTTCCTTATTCTAATCTCTTATCATCGGTACGGCGGAAGAATCGAAAATCGTTTCCACGTCGTTTCCTATTCGACGGTCACACATACGGAAAAGGTTAACAACCTCGTTATCCGTGGAATCGCGGGTACCCGTGTGGAAAAATAATAAATTCCAGCGGTGCCCTAGCTATTCCAACCGTAGCGTGAATCGCGCTGTGACGTTTCGGCGTAACTGCACGTAAACGTGTACGGCGGTTTCAAATTGAAGATAAGTCGGGTCGGTCCAACTACTTTGGCTTAATTTTCGGTTAAACTGCAAGATTAAGCGAGCAACGCCAGCGGAATATTCGATGCATGCTGCTCCACGAATAAACCAGACGATCATCTACTAGGCAGTAGAGTAAACATTTCGTAATCGGACGAACGGAATCTTATTAGAACATTAATCTTCGAGTATCGCGACGTTGGCGGTGTTCATTTATCACGTTAGCTATGTGTCCGCGCGTCAACGACGATGAAACGAAAAGATGACTCGTAACTGCCAATTACGTGGCAGAAGAAAGATTACCGGCAGGAGGGAATCAGCGATCCTGCAAGGCTCCTTTTTCCCACGTAAAAATGCAACAATGGCGGGAAATAATCGCGCGAAGAATAGACCCAACATTGACCGAAATGAGTCGAGTCGGTTCCTCTCGATAGCGGTGGCGACGATACGATTTCTCTTGGAGAAATTGCCCGGAGTTTCGATCGTTGGAGAAGAACGAAGAAGGACGAAACGGCCGCGATCAGAGTTGATTTCTTACCGACGCTAAATTCACCGTGGTTTCGTCCGGCGAAAATTAATTTCTACCGTGACCGGATTCAAGAATCCGTCGAGATCCTCCCATGGCTTTCTTCCTTAATTCTTTCCTCGAATAGCTTGTCGTATTCTCTGAGGGATTGCAGCACTGTCAGAGTGGCTAATCTTCGATTTGAACGAGACTAAGTCCGGAATAAAGTACGCGGGCCGACTCGTTTAAATCCTGCCGCGCTTTTATTTCACCAGGCCGAACGGATTTAACAAAATTACCACCAACAGAATATCAATAATTCTTTGCTTCGTTGCTTACACGCTCGGAATGGTTGATGAATTTTCGCATCGATTCAAGGTCCGATGTATCGACGCGCTCTTGCACGTTTTTCCTTGCATTTTTTTTTCCTGGAAGCGTTTGTAACGTTCTCAAGAGGGTTGCGATAATATCGCGATACTGTCTTTAATGGAGTCTAAAGGTTAAACCCATCGAGAGTGCATTACGCTGATCGAATTAGGTAGAGAGTCGATCCATAAGCGTCATCCTAAAATTGTGCTCCATAATGTGCATCCTTTCGACGTCGCGACGACTATTGGAGAAACGTTAAATCGACCCCGGTGGATCTAACGTGTATGATATAAAAATAACAGGTCGGGAAACGTTATCTCTGCGAGACCTAGATTCCAGAACAGCCGTTAATAGACTTTACGACTGTGCAACGGTTTCATATTCGCGATTCAGATCGCGGCGCGAAAGGAAACACGATGTACACACGGAACGCTACGAGATAAAATTATCGTGCGGCAAGGTCGTTAAAATAAGACGAGGATTGCCGTAATTTATCGTTACGATATCGTTGTTTGAACGAGGGATGCTGCGGAACTGCGGCGGTGAACGGCGACGAAAAGTGGGAAACGCCGGGAAATCCTTTTACCGATCCGCCGACCAACCGTATCGGCGAACCAAGAATAAATCAAATTGCAAATGCATCCGACGTGAGGCCAGATTGCAAAGTTCTCCGCGAAATTGGTCGGAAGCCTGGCTCTATCATCGATCAGGAGATTTCGAGACGCGTATGTGCTCTCGCGTGGCACAGGCTTCGCGCATTCCTCGTCGCTTCTCTCTACCCGACCAATGGAAAACGTCACACATCGTGGAAATGTAAACTCACCGCACTTCCACCATTCTATCGCGTCCCATTCGTTATTTTCCTGTTCGTTCCACGTAATACGCGATCCGTCTCGATTCGAACCTTTGAAGGGGAGGGATTGAAGAAGAAAATTTAATGGCCAGTTTACGAGACACTCGGCGCTATAAAATTGCAAACTGTCGCGGCTCGATCCTGAAGCGGAAACTCCAACGGTCGTCGCGTTTCCCTCTATTCGCTTGTTTTCCCGTCCCGCATACTTCCAAGCGATCGACGTCCGTATTTGTTCGGTTCTTTCGTAACTGACATCGAACATTAGTTTTTATTTGTTCTTTCGGCGTGTCCACGAGAAGCTTCTGGTTTCGCGCGGCCGCTTTGTACAGAAGTTGCGAATTCAAAAACAACGAGCCAATATTACGACGGCCAAAAATGACGGAGTGATTGATCGATCGATTAATCGTCCAAACCGGACAGCGTAGCCTCGACAACAATGCAGTTACTCAGTCAGCGATATTGCCGCGATATACCATTCTTAACAGACCGGACAGCCAATGACGCGGTAAAAAATGATGAAAACTCGCGTGATGTACTGGCGGTCCGCGAATTTCCAAAGATGGATCTCACGGAGGACGCGATTCCTGTGACAGAGAAACATCTATATCCGGTCTATCGTACAGACGCGCCATATCGAACAACCTCCGCCATTATTTAGAATCTTTATCGAGTTTTATTTATATCGCTGGATCAACCACGTGTCGCGTCGCTTTTCCCGTGTTGTTCACCCTCTGTAGCCACCGTGGCGACAATTTCTACGAAGTTCGTTACAGTCGATACGTTTGTTAAAGAAGACCGATGTAAACACACGACGAGGGTGATACTCGTACGGAACGTTGCAGTGGCGAACTTGAAACGGCAATGAATTATTAACCGCCGCGGAAACGAGGATCGGTCGAGCAACGTTGCGATTCGCCGAGTAACCGCACGGTTCGTTTCTCGGAAAAGACAGCACGAGCTGCGGTTGACATTTCGGAGAATCGCAAGATCGATAGTTGGCTCCGAGGGGCCGTGACACGCTACAAAAAGGGTTCTTCGGAACGGTCATGGGCTTGAAATAATAATCCAGGGATGCACACGTTGCGCAATTGTTAAAACGCGCGTGCGTCGGGCCATGGTAATCGCCGAAATGGCAACAAAGTAAAAGCGTTCGCAGCTAATTAATATCTTTCATTCAGGCGGCGTATTCCGACTTGCAGTGTAAAATCCTCTTTACCCTGGGAAAAGGTAAAAAATTCTTTTGACTTAGCTCCCAAAGAAGGCGTCCGTGGCGCAATAAACTTTGAAACGCGAGGCAAATGAAAAGACTGGAAATTTAATTAAAAACAAAAATGTAAATGAAGCTAGTTAGACAAACAGTTCTATTGCAACGGGTCTCAGGTTGTGGAAGCCGCGAAAGAAAAGACGCGAGATCGCGAGATACGAAAGTTAAAGAAGCATCCGTCGTCGCGAATCCGAACTTCTCTCGCTTTTTCCGTTACTGCGAGGCAAATATTTCACGGACCTGTTCGCCGCCGTATCGGTTAACTCGTCGAATGATTAAAACGATAACGTTCGAAATCCCGCTGTCGCGTCACGAAATCGTCCGCGTCAAAAATTCAAACGCCAACCCTCGTAAAAGTTGCTCGCGGCGCTTCAGTCGCGACGCCGCGTTTCAACTTCAATCCCCCGTTCTTTGGCCTGACAGGAAATTAAAACTTGGACGCGCCAGCGATAGAACAGAACGATGGAAAAAAATGGTGCTACGTCCGATCGAGAGCTACTTAGAAATTTCGAAAGCTATCTCCAACCAAAGGGCACTTTTCTTTTCCGTGATAGTTCCACGGCTGTGAAAAGACGAGCCGATATTTTCCATTATCATTGTCACCGTGGTCCAATCGCGTTAGCGGATAGGCGACGACGAGCAATAGGATCGAAAAGCAACGAAAGGGTGGCCGTAGGAAAAGACGCGGCGTAAGTTGCGAGTGTAAACCGCGCTTCTAACGATATTTACCTTGGGCCCCCGGCAGGAACCAAGTATGACGCCGAAATATACCGGGTTTACCGGTATAATTAAAAGCAAACTCTCCCGGTCGAAAAGTGGAACAGGTCGCCATTTTGAAGGCAGTCACGTAAGGATCCTTCGACGTTCTCGCGTTGAATGCCGACAGTATCTCAAGGACGCGTAAATCTCGTCAACAAAGACGAGCCGGTCTCGAGTTTCAGTGTGTTCGCCAACTCGCACGCGCGCGCTCGCTCGCTCGCTCACGGCCCCGTGTTACACGTGTTACCGACCAACAAATCGATAAGGGGACACGTAGCTACACCCACACCTGTGCACCCTTGCTTCCTTAGGCGTCTATTTATGTCGCGAGTAGTCGCGTGCATCCTGCGGCCGCTTTTCTATTTTCGACCTTTGCCCTAAGCGGCCCGACCGAAGCATGGTCGAATGTCAAGGTCGGGTCCTCGATAATTGCACAGGCCGGATAACCGTGACGAAAAGTAACAATCGCCGGAGATTACGTAACCGTAGCAAGAAACGAGCTTCCTGGTACCTACTGCTCGATGTTGGCTGTTAGCGCGCAAAGCTGCCGGAATTTTTGCCAACATTTCGGTACATTTAAACGCTACGTCCACGCGACGACGTTGTTCGGATTTACGTAACGCGCAAGTTACTTGTTGTATGCGACAGCCTCTCGGAAGTCACACTGATCGACTCCAACGATTGAAAATTGGACAAAATCGATAACGTTGGCATATTATTTCTACCGCCATATTGCGATAAAAAAAGAGCGACAAAAATAGGATATCCGATTTTTTTGAAAAATAGAATACCGATAATGTACTTGGATAACGAGATTGAAACTCGTAAGAGGCACCAATAATTGAAGAGACTAAATAATCAAGGAGATATCGGAAACGAAAAGGCGGAGCTGTTGGAAATGTCGCGACTGCTCTTCGATTCGGTCGAGTGACCTCGGTGCGCCAGGTCGTCAGAGGTTAACCTTCAGGAGAAAGATACCCTCTGCGGTGCTAAACATTCATCTCTCGCGAAGGCGGCACACGATTGATGCTCACCATAATGCAAACTAAATTGCCAGGACCACAACGCGCCATCGTCATTTTTCACTATTCTCGCGGCCCACGACAGACTCTGTCGCACGATCCTGGAATCGGTAAGTGGCGCTCGACCGCCTCGGGGATATAAATTAATTTTTCCCGCGGCTCCGCGCCCGTAACTCGCTGCTGTATTTCGGAACACGCTTTCATTCTGGCGTACACGAGGCAGAAACTTGAATCTAGCGGTATAGAAGTCGTTCGTAGATGTCATTTTTCATTTACCAAAACGTAGGAAAGCTTGCGTGGTTAAAAAATTCCATAACATCTTTTCCCAGCGAACCATTTTTGCATCTGTCATCGTGAACTCGGACTTAGATTTCCAGGAGAAAATAGAACGGTATCTTCGACAAACCGAATGGCTCGATATTTTTCATTCGGTGCCGACGTACCCGCGTAGCTACTCTAGCGAACGGTTTAATCGTCAAATCGAGAAACGACTTGAGAGAGGTTTGGTTATATAAATTAAACGGGACATTGTCTACTCCTTGTTCGTGTCCGTGCGAGCATCACCAGGTGTAAAGTCACGACAGGATGATATCGCGGTATAAAGTAAGCGACACAGCCTCCGGCTACTTCCAGACAGAATTAACGCTGCGGTGAGTTTGCAGGCTAGTTACCTTCGGTAACTCGCCGTATCTGCGACGATAAGTTACGGCGAGGTAAAGAGGGGCTGGTGCACGCAAACGAAAGAGCGAGAAGGAGGCGAATAGAGTGAGAGTGGCAACCAGTTACCAGGGCGGTATTTACTTTCTATTTTGCCGCAGAATTTATATCGCGGCATTTTGCAACTTTATAGCATTCGTTATCCGTTGATGCAGCTCGATAAGGAGGGAAGCAGTTTTAAATAATTAAGTGTATAGCTTGCGGCGGTTTTCGAGCTGCATCGGGACGGCCGTACAAATTGCGACCATCTCCACGGCAAAATACACCGGGAAAACTTTCCATCGTTCGCTGATAAATATTTAATCGACTTAAATGTTTAACGGGATACGCGCGAGGTAACTGTTCCGCGAAATTTCCCTCTAGTCACATGTTATTTTTTTCCCTCGGTCGTTTAACAGTTCGTCGTGTAATAACCGTCGAAAGCTTATGGGGAAAAATGGCCGAGCATTCCTTCTTATTTCCCGAACCGTTACTTCGTTACTCGGTCGACAAATTTCTCCCTGCTGGAGGTTCAACGTTCGAAGAATTGCGAGCGCCTGCGGTTGCTAATTAAGGTCAAAGAGAGGCGTGCAACTACATTGTTTATTCCAGCGCGCTTCCCTTTCGGAACTCTGCGGTCATCCGTAGCCGCAAGTAACCGTCAAACTTGCCGTGCAGACACGTTAAAAGAGCGCGATTCGCGATCGTTGCGTTGCCATTACCCGGATAAGAAACGAGACGTAGCTGGAATGCAAACTCTCAAGGTAGCCCCGGTACTACGCATTATGCATCGTGATGGACTCGTGTCCCGTGATCGCAACGGAAATAGAAGATGACGAGTCGCGAGAAGGACGTTCGCTGGGAGACCAGAGAAATGGAAAAGAACCGAAGAGGAGAGCTACTCCCTATCTCGACAAATTGAGTTTCTTCGCGATGGTCTTGCCTTGACTCTCTTTCTTTCTTGAGGAAGGAGAAAAGCGGCCACGGACGACCGTGAAAACGGAAACGAGATTTCGGCACGCTGTCTCTATCCCTCTGGACGTTTCGATCTCACTCTCGATCCGATCTCATCGATGGATCCACGAACCGTACCCGGCTGCGACGTCGATCGCATTAATCGCTGGACAAAGCGAAGAGGGCGGACCGAGGTAGTTGGAGGAATCGTAACTTTGTACCGTTTCCTTTGATTTAACCGAACGACGGCGATAGCCAGAGGAACGAGCGATTAGTTCCGAAATTTCGATCGGTGAACGAGTTGAGTGAAAGCGACGAGTAAAAAGGTCGCTTAGTTTTCCAAGTTCATCCGGCTGGTTTTACTTTTTCCATTGCTTCGTCATCGCCGCGAAATTACCGCTGAACCGAAAACCGAAGCCTGATGCCGCCGTAATGCTCCCGTTAGAAAATGACAGGCCGCGGAGGCGAAGTGGATTTACTCGTTCGTGGAAACGCGATGCGATTTACCAGAGGACAAGTTACATCGGCCCGAGTATCAAGTGGAATACTTTACGCGGCCGACGTGGAATAATTTAGTGGCGTGGCATAAAAATGCGAAATCTGGTCACGAGACGATGGCGCAAAGGCGGGAGGGGCAATGGCACGGCGAGTGAAAGATAGGCAGGTACGATATTTTCTTTCGAACGCCAAACAGTGGAAGAAATAGGTTTTTGCAGAGAGAACGTGAGCGCGCCGATTGCATAGCAGCAGCCGTGGGTCGCGTGTACACGATGGAAATTGCATTGTGCAATATTGAGAATGGAGCCGCGGCTATTTCTGGCTGAAACACGGCCCCGTGAACGCGGTCGCTTGTCCCGTCTACTTTAAACAGTTATACTTTATAGCAGTTCGCCCGGGGGACCGCAGTTTTCCATCCAAAAACTCGGGACACCGCAACCACCCGAAAACCGAGCCGCGGAAACTTCGATGGCGATTCTTTATTTTACGCCCCTCCGTTCCCTTGTCAGCCGTTAACTTTTTACCGTGTTTCTCGTGTTAAGGTTAACCGCGCCGCGCATGTAAATCAGTCACGACGCTTCATCTATTCGATTGTCGAACGGCCGCGCGTTTCTCCTTCGTTCAACGTCCCGCTTTTCCATCTTATTCTTATCTCCTTGTCCCACGACATCGTGAGACGTTTACTTCCATAACGATGATGATCGCTTGTTGTTCGCTGAGTAAAATATCAACGCATTTTCAGATACGATATTCCTGAATATTCGCGGAACGAACGTCTGCACACCAGCTGAGCTGACTGGCTTGATTTTGATAAAGCTCCACGAGTGGAAAATTGTCACTCCGAGTCCGTCTCTCGAGCCTAGTCGCGAGTCGAGTGGAGCGGTGGAATTTCCACGGGAATCCTTGTTTCTTAGAGATTCACTGGGCAGATTGACACGGTTAGAAGCGGCTGCATAATAAGCGGACGCGCGACCGTGCAACGCGCCGCGGCAACTTTCGAAGTCCCTCGAATTTACTCAGGGATAATTCTTCTTTAAAAAGCGGGAAAGCGGCCATTCGGCGACGCGCGAGCACAAAGTGCGCAAACTTTCGTTCGAAAATCTCGTTGGCGAGCGGTGAATTTATTCCGTAACTTTTGAATACTGTCTTCCCATACGTATTGCTTTTCCTTCCATTCCGCGACGTTGTTCGACGAATTTAAATTCTATCCGCTTTCTTAACGAAAAACTCTATCCCTCTTGTATTCCTCTATCTGCAGTTTATTCAAGGAATTTTGCTAAAACGACGTTGAAAGCGTTTCGTCATTTCGACCGGCTAAATTTCACGTCAATTTATTATTTCCGCCGCCAACTCTCGCGCCATTCTTCCACGCATCGAACAGCGATCGTAAATTAAAATCTCTGTCGTTCAAACCTTTCGAGCGTTTTAGTCGGCGCACGGAGCGAAAGATCTACGCGAGCCCGGAACGGAAAAATGAGAAACGCGGCAATGAATCGATATCGATTCCCCCCGTACGACCTCGTACCCAATAATTCAGACTGGCGGCGTCTGCGAGACCGATCGATGCATCGCCGTGCGACGTTCGCTAAATATTTTAAAACAGTCACCGATCGTCATTTAATATCGGGATTCGTTTTAAGCTGCGCTTAAATCGTTTGAATCGGCGTCAGAAGCGAGAATAGTCGATCGATCTGTCACCACGACAGCTTTAAGAATATTTAAACATATCTGTTGCAATAATGTTCAATGACCCCAAACGGGTCGCGTACAATATCGATGATCGATGTATTGCATCGTTTATTAACGAAAGTTATCGCGCGAATCAACGAGATATTCGACTCGTCGAATTATTCATACATATTTATGCATAGACAGTATTCTGTATTATATATAGAAGGACCTCTGACACTATGGGTATTCTACATTATACGATTGAACGATTTTGAAGCGATCTTCGAGGTCGCATTGTGTGACCTTTCACCTTGAATGACCCCGAGTTGATCGCTGTGACCCTTGAACGATGCGACCAACTGACCTCAAATAATCTGTGAATGAATTCAATCAACTTCGACTATAGATTCGGCCAGTTTAATTTTTCTCGACGGACAGGCTACTTTTGATAAATCGACTGATATTCAAAATATTCAGAGGGGTGATTCGGAGTTGCAATTCGACATGGTGCATAGTTTGGAAAGGATTTTCCCGCGGGGAATTCCAGGACAAATAGTAGCCGTGAAACAGTCGACTACCGAATGTTACGGGGGAATTCAGTCGGCTGGAAGGTGGATAGCACCGTGCGAAGAATGAGGATGAACGCAGGCTGCCACGATATCTCAGATGTTGCGTCGCAACGAAACAACTTTCAAGAACGCTCGGCCGGCCCATTTTTCATCAACGAGAAACTGCATATTATTAGGCAGACTCTTTTCACAAAAATGGAGCTAGCCGAAGATCAAAAATAGAGGATCCTCTTGATAAATCTGCAAACCGTTCTTCTATTCTCTCCAACCTTTCGACCCGTAATGATCCTAAAATTACGTCGAGCAATGCTTTATTCGGTTAATGATTCTTTTTTCGGATGAACGTGAGAATATTTGAGCATTTCGGTTGTAAATGTGATGAGAAAGTTCAGTAAACTTGAACGCGAATTGTCGATTATCTAGGACGGGACAAACTATATTCGGCTCCAGAAACATTTTGCTCGACTTTACGAATTACCGACGGTCCTTTTCGGTTCTTCGTTTTTCTATTCTCCATATGATCATTCTATCTATACTTTTCACAACGACATATGTATCGTCTACGTGATAGAGTCTCCAAAGTACGAATCACATGCGCGATTCGTCTCGCAATATCGTTTAAAGGATCGAAAGAATACGTCGTGAAAGCTCGTTTCTCTGCTGGTGGAAAAATCAAAGTACCGATCAGCCAGAAGTTCGCTATTTCGACTACGCCGATTCCCCTTTGATTTCGTTGGAACAACGAGCAAAGTGAATTCTAAGGAGAGCGTGTGGCTGAAAGGACGAAAACAAACGGCGTGTACACGTCATGTGGCGTAGCTGATTATCGAAGATTGCTGGAGCTACGCCCTCGTAAATACAGCCCGGCACAAAATGAACAAAACCCGATATGAAAGGTCGTATATACACGTTGATCGGGCAGGTTGACAAAATATTCAAACATCCTGCGCGTGTGGTAAATAAATAGCGAATTTCGAATGTCACGAACAAAAATCGAACAGCATTCATATCGAAAATGCGGACGAACAGATTTCCATGCGACGACTTTCACGATCGTGTTCGAGAGCAGGTTCGAGAGGTTCAACCTGAACACGCAGCGGTGTCGATTCGTGGCTGTTTGACTTTTTCTTCGTAGATCGGAATTGCGCGTGTTTTGCGCGATCATCGACTCTTTCTGTATGTTCGCCGCGTTGTTGGATCGTCTCCACGTGGCGGTACTTCGGTTTCCCGGTGATTTTAGACGACAAGGGAAGCGTAAGTATTTACGGAGCAGAAGGAGGAGACGACGCAGAGAAAGACGAAGCTAACTGCGGAGCGATCGGCGTGCATGTGCTCCACGTCGAAACTCTCGGGGGAGGAAACGGGGATTTAAGTTCCGTCTGATTCCGCGTCGACGCATCTCGAATTTAAGATCGTCGGTAGGAAATCTACTCGTTACACCCTTCGTGAATGGACGGATGGGGAGAATGAGAGAGGGAGAGCGAACTTCGGTAACTCGGCAACGATCGATCTCTTAATTATTCGCCAGCTCTTGACCGTACTCCCTTGCGAGTCGCGAAAATACAGCCAGCTCTCGGGGGACGACGAACTGAAATTCGGTTGGATCGTTTGCGAATACAATACACCGTTGTCACACGATATTATTACGCGTTTCTGAGAATATTGTGGAAAGGTTAAACGGATCGTCACGACGACCGCGAATTAAAAAATGTAATTGAAAGAACGAAGCGAACCGGTTGAATTTGGCAAATCAAAGTGTTCGTCGCTGCTGCGTAAGTCAATTTCACGTTACGCGGCGCGAGCATGTTGTAGCACTGGCAAACATCTGGCCGACGAATGCTTTCGTTGCTCTGCTTTAAAAGAGAAACGTACGGAAATCAGTCGCTTGTAACCTCTCATCAGAGTCCTTTGATTTTCCTCTCTACAAACTTCCGCGACGTGTACCCTTCCGGTTGTTCGATTTATTTTCGTTTGAGTTCCTTCGGAGAAACCGGTAAATCTTGTCGCTCTTAGAGTCCTGCCTTGGCAGTACGAAGAAGGGTAAGACGAGGAAGAGGAAGGGGAAGAGAAGAAAGAAGGAGAAGTCGCGGGAGAAGTTAGAAAAATAAAAGAGAAATGTAGTTAGAAGAAGAAAGAGAGGGAAAAGAGGGGCGAGTTGGCTGAACGTCGACCTAAAAAGCGGAGCACAGACGGGGAACAAAAGACGGAAGGAATCGTCGTGAAAAGTTGGCCATTTTACATTTGCACCAGCATTCCTGCCTGCGCTTTGTACCGACGGTTATGTTTACTCGTCGCGGACATTGCACGTGCATATACTTGCACAAACATGCATCGTGCAAACACACGAACCAAAGACGAAAAGAACGCATTGGACGACAGTCGTTTTCGCGTAAGAACGTAAGCTTCTGCAGAGACGCGGTAAAGGGAAAGCAAAATAAAGAGCGGAGAAGGAAAAATTGTGAAAGAGAATCGAAGCAGAATGATACGTCTGAGAACAAACGTTATCCACGTTGAATAACGTACTAATACGGACGTATTAACGATTCTATATCGGATCCGGCGAGACGAACATTCGTTCGTCCAGAAAATTGACAGTTGGATTGACGCGCGTCATTCTCGTGGACAGAATCGGACTGTTCAAGCGGTTTCCTTTTTGGCAGCGATTTAAGAAGACATCGGAAGTATCAGAAACTTAATAACGTAGCTTCGTTTTCCGAAAATGGGACCGACGTGGCTTCTAAAACTTAACGTTCTCCTCCAGTAGGCAACATTTACGATAAAAGTAATCAGTCACATGAAGGTTATTTCCCGTTTCGGAGATGTCCGTGAAATCCCGTGGAAACGTGCAAACCATGAAAAAAGGTGGACCCGGTGCAGCGTGGCGTCCGCGGAGAGAAAATGAGCTGACGGAGGTATCCGGTAGCAGGAGGAAGATCTCGTTGTTGTCGTCGACGACGAGACGACAAGGCAATCGTTTAATCGAGATATCGGTTCTTCTTTTCCAATTCGATCACCGAGCCCTCTCCACAATTCTCCAAGTTATTTCAAGGGTTTTCCAGCTCGGTTAGCGGGGTAATATATAGCCGTATAGCGAAGAAGAAAGAGTACCCCACCTCGTTCCGGAGGAAGCTTCCATCCGCAAATCGGGTTAAGGCTCGCAGCTTCCACGGTGATCCACTTCGATTTCCGCGGGGAGTACCCGATGAATTTTCTTTTTCTCTTTTCACCGTTCAGAAACCATAGACTCTCCGCGATGATACGTCGTGCTCGTTGAACGGCCGATAGACGTCTAACCAAAGATTGACTCGTGCTACTTAAATTTGTCCACCCCGGCGGAACAAGTTTAAAGACTAGTCGATTTGCGCTGCAAGGATACTGGAAAGGTGAGGACGTTTCTTCGGGAAATGGAATCCTTTTATCCGCGTTTCAAACAGTCGAATTCTTCTCCGAAGCTTAGTGAAGGAACCGCTAGCTTCTCTCGGAGAAATTCTACCGTACCACGGTGTTTTCACACGGCAAATTATGAGATTAAGAGAGTAACGTTGAAAAGCAACGCACAGGTCCGACCCATTTCCCAAACTAACGACGCAACAACGTTTTTCCTCGACGAAAATTGCCAATCGTTTCGCCAAGACATCCAAGTTGGCAATCCTTTGATCCTACGCTCGCACAAATTCATACGTCTTTCCAAACGCGAGATCTGCCAGGTATCCGATGTTCTTTATTCTCTCGCTCTTATAAATGCAAATGGAAAACTTTTAACGAAAACCTTTTCCCTATCCCTTCGTTTTAGCACGACGGAAGAAAAGGGATTGGAAAAAAAAAAGAAAAGAAACTGTCGTTACTATAATTCTAACGGACGAGAATAATAAGAAGGCATTTGCATCGCCGGGTGCGCTTAACGATTATTTACTCTTGCTCTTTGTTTCGTGGAAAATAATCGTCCGTTTTTTACCGGCGCGCCGTGAGAAATGGCGCGGCCATGGTTACCGGAAGAAGTGGTGCCTCCGTTTTCCGGCAATAATGAATCCTTAATCGTTGCATTTTAATTGTCGTGGCAGAGAACGAAAACCGGTTCAAATCCCCCGGGGAGAAAGCAATTAAACACGGTGGACGTTGATTCGTGGAATCTCGATACGTCTTCCGGTTTTCTTCGATTATGCCGGAGCAATCGATGAAAAGCGAGCTCTCGTCACGAGTCTCGTCGCGCGTGTTCTTTCGCTTTGACGCCATCGATTCGCGAGAACCCGATTATCGATTCCCGATGAATTGCAAATCAAATTAAATAGACACCGCATTAACACACACACACACACACACACTTGTTTATCTAACGACGTTAAAACCATCGATGCGCTCCGATTTTTTCTCTTTGCTCGCTCGACTACGAGTGAATATTTTTTTTGAAGATTACCCTGCAAACTGGAATTCCAGGATATTGGTTTTCAACGAACGTCGTTGCAAATAATCCTGTTAGCGTGTTTTCAGATTATCGCAATGGACTACGGCCAGTGAATGGACGCCAGAACCGACGAACATTGGCCCGGTAACAAAGGACTAATCAGAGCTGGCCCCCGAACGTGGAACGTATATTACTCTTTGTCGTCGACGCAGCTTCTCGAGTTTTCTAACGCCACCGCTGTATATTTTTCCGACCTATTTTAAATCTGCTTTATAAAAAAAAAAAAAAAAAAAAAAAAAAGAAAAAGAAAAAGCGAACAAACTCGCCCTTTTTCTATTCTTTGTTACACCAATAGGGACAAAGGAATGAACACGACGAAGAAAGTTGAGAGTGCCGAATCGATAGGATCCAGTAACGCCAATATTCCTTCGTTAATCGACGATGAGATGCACAGAAATTAGAAAAACTATGTATTTCGCACGAGGTATATCGTACATAATTCCGTCGACTGAGATCCATAACGGAGGTTAATTCACTTTTCGACGGTTGGGCTCGATACTCGCAAGTGGAAACTGATCGATCGTAGATTAACCGTACGCGTTTCTACGGACGATCGATCAAAAGATCTATCGCGACGCGTTGCCGAAATCCAGCCGAGTGAAACCCAATGTCGATTCGTCTCTCTTCGCTTTTACTCCGCTCTCTCGCCCAACGAGAATTGACCTAAGCACGTGTGTAGGCAATGCGTGTACCTCTATTTGAGAGAATTTCCGTGTCGCTAGCACGCGCGGTTCCCTCTTCCTCTCCTTCCCTCTTTTACCCACGCACACGACACGCTGGACGTCGACCTGTTCCGACTATTACGATATTAACGAGTGAGCTAAGCTTTAGGAGAACCATTTGATCGAGTTTGCACCCATTACGTGCATTACACCGATGGATACGCTAGAAACAAAGGGAATATTCCACACAGTCCGCTTTTCGTCATGTATTTCGCCATTTCCTGTGTACCAATTTCCCAGACAATACGTCAAAACCATAACAGCAATAAAACCGACAGAGTTATAGTAAGAATTCGAGGGTGAAATAATCAGAGTTCGACAAAGGTAAACGGACGCTAAATAAACTAGCAAGCGTTGCTGTTTAAAAATCGAATAGAAACGACAATCCCGTTACGTATTTCTCGTTAACGGAGTAACACGGCCCATTCCGCGCGCACCAGCTGTTCCTTTTCGCGCAACCGAGAGGGAAAGATAAATCTCGCAGCGTTCCATTTCGTTCTTAATTTTGCGGACGAATCGCGCGAGAAGAGGCGACCGGGAATAAAGTATCCAACAGAATCGCTAATCCGGCTGCAAACACGACCGATATTGAGCCACCTGTTTGCACCGGCCGCAATGTTTACGATGCGCTAGCTCCCCAGGAGAAGCGTAGCGCGATTGGTTGAACGATATTTTTAATAAAGAACAGCCTGATGTGTCACCGACAAAGAGGTTATACCGCGGTTGCATGCCACGTTATTTCATTGCACGTTACGTTTACACTGCTTCTTTCTTTTCTCCGCTTTTTTATCGTCCGATGTTACGTCACACCTTTGCCCTATATGTTACGGTCAACAAAGAAGCAAGTGAATAACGGCGAAAATTTCTCCAGCAGGCGGTTCCGTGATTCGATGATATTAATCAGCAAACAAAACGGTGCCGGCGTCGAATAACGATTTATATTTAATATACGTCCGGTTTCGAAAGAAAAACGATATTTCATCATTATCGGGTTATTGTTTCCTTCGTATCGGCCTCGTTCCACCGTTTCCGACGCAGTTATGCTCAGCGTTATCGTTAATCTATATTTCGCCGGCAACCGAAAACGGAACGATCCACACACAGTTTTGAAGGGAATGCGAGCGAAATAATATTGCCTGAGCGGCGAGTTAACGATGTTTTACTAAATACTTGTACAATACAGGCTGGATGCGCAAAAACACCGACCGATTACGGGCCGTCGTTCCATTCTGTGACGGCGTCGAACCCTGGCAAACAATGCGAGCTCCGAAATTTCTGTTTGGTATTCCCTCGGTTGGAAAATTCGCGCGATGCTTTTGCGAGAATCGTAAAGGTCGTGCAAATTGAATGGGACTGACGATTTCGAGAAATTATACGACTGACGGAGTGTGTCCCGACACGATACCGTGCGAATAAGACGACAACGAGGTCTCAGTTCGCGCCGAAACGAATGCCATAAGGGGCACGATATCCCGGCGAAGGCGATGGAAACGTGGCCCATCGAACGACAAGTCCGAGCATTAAAAGAAAACGACCTCTGCTACGATGCTCCTCCAAGAAGTCATTGGCGTCGCTAGCTATGGCTTCGGGGAAATCGAAGACGCTGGTTATTTTGTAGAATCATTTCAAGGAAAAAAGCTCGATCCACGACATCTGTGTAATTGCAAATCTATGTTTAGAAGCATCAAATTTCATCGCCTTTGTTTTATTATTTTCCATTTGCCAAATGTTATGGAACAACGGATCAAAGGAATATTTCTCGCGCGATACAACGAAGTCTGTCCGTTTCGAATGCTAAAAGAGGACAAAGTGCGATTGCTTTTACGAAGTCTGTCGATATTTCGATGAATTTACTTGACGGACGTCCTCGCAGTTCGACGTACATCGACATTCTACGTCGAGAAACACGATCGTATTGCATCGTAGCGTTGGTGCGTTTCGCTGGCGTATTTCGACGCCAGCTTTCAACCAAAGTTCGGCAACAGATTATACGCCAATGTTCGAATATCTATATAACCAGCGTGCATGCTCGGCGTGGGAGGATCTACAAGTAAGCTCGAGTGGGCGGTACACGTGGTCGTGTGTGTCGCCAGAGGCTCGTAAGAAGGGTGGCTAGAGGAATTGTAGATTTAAGTCGTGTCTTATCGCGAGGGAGTCGTAGCCCGCGGCTTGCCGTTCAACCTCGTCACGACCCGCTTCGAAGACTCGGCTTCGAGGCTCCGTTTCGAGCGTTCTGCCGCGTGTGCAATATTAAAGGCCGCCTTAAAAACGGCCGACGCTCCGCGCCGCGACGCTTTACCTCGTCGACACTGGCGTAGGCTGCTCTCCTTTCACCCGGATTAATGAAAACCACATCGAAAGATGGTAATCGGCCACGATGAAAATTATTCCATTAGGAAAGTGGCGCGAGTTCGATCGTTCGAGCGACGCGAAATAGGACAAAGGGAACGTGGATTTTGATAGAAAGCTGATAAGTCGTAACGCAAACGTGGCAACACGAAGGGTCGACACGATATATGCAGCGGAATGGTAATTACTGCGCGATTAACGCGTCGATAACACCGAGGGACAGATCAATGGAGAGCCAGCCGACTGAATCCGCTTCCCCCGTGTTCATAATGACGATTATCGTCACTTCGTTTCTGTAATTAAAGGTAGCCGAAGGGCACAAGTATCGGTATTAATACGATCTAGGTGCTCGCGATGTCGTGGAGTGGCCACTTTAAAAACAACCGACGTTACGACACGCCAGGTCAAACGCAGTGTCGTAACCTCCGAGGGACTGGAATCCTTCTTTCGCTATCTTTTCACCCTTCGTACCTGATTAAAAAGAAATCTTATTAATTAAATAACCGGAACGTGTCTATACTCCGGAGATAGGAGTTCTCCTTACGATTCTTTTCCAGCGAGTTGTGATAACTGAAAAGAAAGTTGCCATAGCCGACACGGCACGGAGAAACGAATCGTGGAAAGAAGAATCAAAATTCAACGAATGTCTACGCTATTGGCCGGCCTTCCTGTTCTGCTTGGCCGTCTTATATATACCGTGGTTGATTCCCTGCGCGGCTGACTCGTGGCTGACTCTCGTGCCTGGCTATGCCTGAATACCCGGCAGGCTCAGCGCGGCGAGCAACTGCATTGCAGTACCTCCTCCATATGCCAGACAGCGTGCGCTCCGAGAAGTAGCTCGCACCGCCGGAAAGAGATGGAGCGAGGGCGGCCGCGATTTATCGAGTTCTCGAATTTCGAACGTGGATCATCCGTGTCTAGTTTCCTTGCTACGCGGCTAATTGATAATTAAAACGCCGATAATGCCCCGGTATTGCGTCATACCAAGACGCACGTTACAGAACGGCGATCTGAGATTGAAACTCGGCGAACGAGGCAAGAAGATCGACGAAACGGTAGAGACTTTAGTTGCTAGTTTCCGATGGGGAGGGCGGTTTCTGTAATGTTCGATCCACGCCGTGGTATCGAGAGGCGAAGGAAAGCTACTTGGAAGTACAGGAACGGACAAATAACGAGAACAACGGTACACCGGCTAGACAATTTGAAAAGGAGTCGCGTGATTTCGTTGTCGCTGATGTGAAATTTCGATGGACCGAATTTTCTTTTCGGATTTCCAGGATAACGTCGCAGGATTTCTTCCTTCCTCTCTGGTTTCGGAAAATACGTGAACCTGTTACCGAAGGAGGTGGAGGGAAGAAGGGAGGCTGGCGGAAGAGAGACGCGAAAGAGGTACCGGGGGTGATACATATTTTCCGAGAGCAAGGTTGGCCCGTGGCAATTTTGCCACGCGTGTTTTTCCCAAGATTTATGTTTGCCCGTGCCACCGTTTAACGACGTCTCTTGCCTGCTACGGTTATTATCGCGCGCTCGCTTTCGTCCGCGATGCCTCCGAAAGTTATCATCCGATAACTGTCTGGCCTTTTCGGCATCTGCGCGATGCTATACGAAAATTCCTCCGGCGAATGTTCTTTCCTGCTGAATCCGCCGCTTCTGGCATCTCCTTTCAGCGACGTATCTCCCTTATTTTTGCCCGCTGAAGCACGCCACTACGCGGCCGAAGATATTAAAAATAGAACGCGTAAATTTACGATCCTCGTCTCGTTCGTCGACCGTTAAATTTCTTCGTGGCCAGGATGCGAACCGAAATACGTGACCTTCTTCGTTTAGGCGTCACGATTCGACCGTTTCCAACTGGTCCAACCTACCGCGATCCGTTATTTAAGACAAATGGAAACATCCTGCCGTGTCTATCAGGAAACTAACGAGGCTCGTTAAGCAAAGTAAACTGCAAGCTTGGTTCCGCGAATCGGGTATCCAATGATGAGGGAATAAACGGTGAAATTGACGAGCGAACTACGCCGGTCAGAATTATTATTCTACTTGTCGGACGAGTGACGGCCACGTCTAATTTCCCTCGCTTGCGGAACATCGGGCTTGGTAAGCAACACGTCGCTCGCGTTGCCACTTACTTAGCCACGGAACGAAACGCCTCCGGGTGTCGTTGTTAATGTGACACTTCTATGACTGACCAGCTTGACGCAACGAGAATTATACACCGGACGGGAAAGACGTAATTTCGAATTTTCGTTGAATCATTATAGACGCGATATGCAAACTGAGATATCGAGCACGTAGGCAGAGTTGTTAAACTCTGGAATCACACGGAACGAGATGCTGGAGCAGTGAGATCTTATTCAATCTCTCGTTTATCTTGGCGAATTTTATGGTCGTTCGAGAATTAAACTAAATCATGAAATGGTTTTACGCGATACACCAAGCGTAATCTCGTTCTTCCCTCTATGCTTTCCTTCCTCTATGGAGTTCCACTCGTGAAACTTTCCACCGGCACGCGGGATTTCTATCTCCCCTGTTTGCCTAAATCCCAGTAAAAAATTACGGCCAGTCGTTAGCGAAGTAACACGGACGGGCTGCAAAGTGCAGAGGTTACTAAAGTGAAGGAAAGCGGGATCTCTCGCAAAGGACCACGCGAAAAAAAAGACTCCGTCCTACGAATTTACGTTTCTTTCTACGTTCGCAGTAACTCTCTGCCAAGATCGTTTCCGAATGCGCGCGAACTTCTACTTTTCCTTTCTCCACATTACGAGAGACAACGCACTGGAACAACGATATTTTCGTCCGAGAGTGCACGCGTGTGTTAGCATAACAGGAAACCCGTGTAAAACTTTTTGAATGAAAATTTTTTAGAACAACACCGCTACAATGTACTCTCGGCGACGAGAAAACAATCGATAGACTAATATTTACAGCTACGCATAATTCATTATTGGTTTCTATGAAATCGCAGCTTTTAAGTTTACCTTACGCTGCTGTGTACAACACGCCGGCAGCGATGAAAAGGAAGGAAGAAGAGATGTTCATCGACACCGGTAATCGTTGTGTTTAACCAATAAACCCCTCGTTGCTGTGCTCAAAGTCCGTAGGTAAACCGACTGCACAAATAAAATTTAACGTCTAACTAACGATTGTCAAATTTACAGATTGATCGGTGGCCGGAAGAATCTGTTTTTCTTTGGTAGCTGCCGGACGATAGACGGACGCCGGCCTGGCTGCAATTCCACGACGCAACTTCAACCAGCCGCGCTGAGTTCTCGATTCTCGTCGTCGTTGAGGTAATTGCGTGTTTATCTGCTCGGCTTAATTACGTGTCCGCTTGTCCAGCTGCGAGTGGTAAATTTTGTCCACCCCCTTTACTACGCCCCGTGTTCGTGTCCACGGTGGACGTCGGATGTCCGCCATTTTGCACCGATCCATGTGTCAACTATACTTTCCCATTATCGTTCTACGATATTAGTTCGATTCTCGTAACGGTTGTCTAGCGCACAGTCCGAAGAATTTGATTCTGAGTTGTCGCAGCCGGCCAAGGGGTTCGAGCTAGCGAAATTTTGGTTGAGCGCGTTGTTGGATGGAAATAGAGCGAGCAAGACGAATCGTCGCGTTCAGTAAATGCGACGACATTCCGGTGTAGCTCGATGTAACGAGCTCGAACTTCCGCCTCGAGAGAGGTTTCTATTTTAAAATTTGAAATGACAAAATTGGCAGACGGTGATAATTATAAGGAAATTGTGAAAGGGTCGATGGTAGCTTGGAATGGAAGAACACTGTCCCCTTTAATTATGGAAAGGTGTACCAAGGAGCAGATAATTACGAGAAAACAGTTCTCCGAAAGAAGATTCCACAACTTATACGGGTAACAAGCAACGGAAGAGTGAACATCCAGCAGGAAACAAGGAGTGTTTCAATGATTGTGAACATTTTCAAGGCAGGATAATTGAGATAAAGGGCGATAACAAATACCGGATGTGACGCGAAACAGCTACTTTCGCGCTCTTTCAGGAACGAAATAAGGAACTCTCGAAATTCGCTCGCGCAAGAACTTTTTCTTTTCATTCGGATTCGTCGTGCAAGTTTTTCAATGAACTTTAAAGCGCTTGCCCTAATTTCCCGGTGAATGGGGCACCGCATGAAAGCAGTCTCGACCCGCTTTATTTTTTTCCTTCTCTCTCTCTCTCTTTTTCTCTCTATCTTACCCCTTCTCGTTTGTCCCATAACGTCGTGTTTGCACGTACGTGCAACCACACTGCGGCAACAAATAAAAAGAATCGCGGTTGAAAAGAAAGCTGGCGTTGCAAGCTCGCGCTACCAGCTGACAATCCGCTCCCTCCGACGTCGCCGGAACTTGCGAATAAAAGCAACAATGTGCGAATTTGTACGCGAGATAAAACCGCGGAAGGCACAAAGCTGCCTTGTTCTTCCCATTCTTCTCTGGCGTTCGTTTCTCCCCGTTAACGCCGGTTCGAAAGAAAATGGGTTCGCGTTCAATTTCCCTTCGATCGTCGCGACGAAGAACGCGACAAAGGGAAGGAAAACGCGCGAGCACGCCGCACGAAATGGGTTTCAGCTGGGAAAAAAGGAGCGGCGTCCAACGAGAGATATAATTAATTACGGAGGCTGCAATCGCTGTTTTTCTTATATTTATTTTTTTTTTTTTGCATTTTCTTACCTTTTTATTATTTTTTTATATTCTTTGCACTTTGCGGAGAGACACTGCGAGGATTAATGAGAAATTCTGCATCTTTGCGACGTTCGTTCACCGGTATCCGTTTCGTTTACTAAAGTAACAAACTCGATCGATGCACGACAATAACCGTGCTTTATTAATAAAGGGGAAGCGAAAGGATAGAGAGAAAAGAAATGAGGAAACTGGAGCAACTTTTGCTTTCCAAGTATATCGAAGATTGTTTCGACGAACGTAACGGAATAGGAGGGAGAAAGCGTTGAAGGTAACGAGAAGCAGACTGCGTACGAGAGTTTAAAGGCTAGACCAAGAAAAACGACGGAAGAGCGGTTTAATTACTTCGGAACTGGCACGGCATGGGAAGTTGGATCTCCCTTGTTAATGGAAGGGTAAATATCAAGAGTGGGTAACCATCTCGAAGCGTTAAAGATTCAGTCCTGTCCGGAGTGCTTGAACTTTTAAGTGCACCCGACGCGACATAATCTGACATTTTGTATCAGCAACTGAAAGCCGCGGCTGTAACAATGTTTGCGAACAATCATCCGTTCCACGAGAACTTTTTCTACCATCGACCATGTCCCAGAGGAAAGCTGCCCTCTATTTGCACCGACATCAACTTTTCGCTATTGAAATACCGCAAATATCAATCTTTCCACGCTTTGTGTTTCCTCTGCTTTTGAAAAGCGTCTCATTCGATTCGTAGACAGAGCAGTTTATACCGAAGAACCGAGTCGATTTCACGGGATTACCTGGTAAACCGTCGCCGGCAAAGCGGATATATGAAGGCGGTTGTCCGGGCCGGTTCTTGTTTTCCAGAATTTTTGTCACTTCGTCGTCGCCAAAAACCATTCCCACGATCCAACGAATTCAACGATTTCGTTCAAAGTACCCGAGATCTCTCTCGGCCAAAAGACGGGGCAATCCTGGATTTCCGGTTCCGAATACCACGGATATCAACAATTTTCCACGGCCGCGTACAACGAAACCGAATATTCCTTTTGATCGTTCTTTGTACATATGCCGGTTTCGTGGTTCTTTAGAAATTTCGTAGCTCGATACATCTTTCCCTTGGAATTCTTAAGTAAGTCTCGCTTCGAAACCAGACAAATTCCCTCACAAAAGCTTCCTTTCTTCGCTCGAGTTTATATCGTAATGAGCTACGCTGAACAATTTGCTTTGTCGACAACACCGCGGTAATTAAACAAAGAACCACAAAGGTTCTTAACGAGTACTTTCGAAATTGATATCTCGCCGTGTCCTTTCAATACGTCGTGTCCCTATACAACTCGTCCTGCGATGTTTCAATCAACCAGCCGTGCATAATCACGTTAACAACAATATTACACGGTAATAAAGCTTTATCGCGTACTATCGCGGATACGGTTATATTAACAGTGCCTCGATTCTCTATTAAGACGCGCGACTCTCCGGACAGCAAGGAAAATTTCCCTCTTTTCGTAATGACGACTTTCGTCTGTTCCGGGAAGCAACGTAATTGCGTTCGCTAAGATAATAAACGAATGTCCGGGAAACTGTTCTCGAGCATTTTCGAGAAATAATCGTTTCCACGCTCCTACTTATTCGATCCGCGACGTCTCGATATAACTTGAAACTGCTATAATTTCAAACGTGAGTTTTATGCCCCAACTTTTATGAGAAGCGTCGAGTGGAAATTTTAATTCAGGATAATTCATAGCGTCTCTATAGATCAGCCTAAAGGGGTGAAGAATATTTCGCTATAGAAACTTCCCTCCGTCACACAACTTCCCCCCTACCCCAGCAACCAACCAGCAACCAATATCTTTATTCCTCGTCTTCACGATTCTATCGTCTAAGAACAGAGCTATGATTTTAATTGTTTAATCGCAGAGAATCGGCGAGCAGATTAACAAGCATTGAACAGCGTTTGCTGGTTGTTTCTGAACGGACGTCCGCTACAAACTGAGCCTAGGAGAATCAAATCTCTGAGTCTATCCGGAATAACAGTTTCAGAGATGTCAAGAACATTGCAGAGAGAAGGTGCAATGAAGGCAAAGCGTGTGCGCGTGTGTGCATGAGAGAGAGATGCTCGTTGGTGAAGAGAGAGCCTTTGCAAGCATGCAACTCGAGTAACGCGAGCAAAGTTGCTAACACATCGGTTCTCAGTCAGGTCAGTATATACAACATGGACGAGTTCTCTCGTACGAGGATCATGAACCAACTCTGGCTAGGTTCATTAAGCGAGATAAGACCAGCCGAGGGAGAAACTAATCTCTTTCATCCTCGTCATTCTGTTCCACTGGCCATTTTCTCCACGCACACGCGGAATTGTATTTTAATCATTTCACTGATTTCTTCCGTTGGACAATTTGCATACCCATCGATATCCCGTCGCGAAGTTTCCCTCGATAATACATAGCACGCGCTAATGCGTAAAATATTACCTTTCATCCGTCCGGTCCATCATCCGTGTCTATTTGCCGTCACGATAGATGATCTACTCCTAAAGTTAGGGATCTGCTACGCCCGGCCGATACGGTTGCCGCACGTTGCCATTAAGGCGTAATTGAGAATCGATACTCGATCATCTGGCGGCCCGATATCGGTTCTCTCCCGATTTTAATAAGGTGACGCCATCACGGCCCTGGCTACCCTTCTTCCTCATTTATTATACACCAGCACGCTTGTATGCTCCTCACACGGGAGTTATTTTAAGCGAACCTTGTTTCACTGAAATTTCCCGGTGATACGCGCCATCCCGGCAACAACCTCGTAAATTGAAAAATCAACGATACATCGGCGCCGCGGCTCGTCTCATTGCTTTTCCATTGTGCGTAGCTGTGAGTGTAGCGACGATGAAAAATCTTAGAAAACAAGGCGAGGGTAGTTCGATGGTCAGAATGTAATCTTCAAGTTTTGTATCGTCCACTAGTTAGTCGAATTAAGCAACACGGTCTTCTTTCTTATCTTATTTTTTTTTTTTTTTGTATAGGTTCTCTTGTTGTTGTTTTCTTGCTGTTATTCTTCCGCGAAAGCGATTTCAACCGTAACTCTTGGCTAATTTTTCACAATCTGATCGTTTGGTATAGCGTATCTAACGCAACTCATTGCAGCGTGAAATTTTGTATAGCAACTTTAATAAACCTAGGCAGATTAATTAAAACGCGGTCGATACTCCTGTTGTCACTTATATTTCACAGCTGACACGTGGTTAAATTTCGAATAGTAGTCGAAAATCCTACAAGGCTAATACGAAATGTGAAGAGGATGGCGTAGTATTTCATCTTTCCGCGCCGGTTCGAATGCACTTATTAAACGCTTATTGAGCTGAGTGTTTTATACACGCCGCGAAATGAAATATGCAATCCGTCTGCGTTCGACCGCGCAGACGATATTAATGAACGCCCGACCACCGATACATTCGATCTAAATTTATTGCACTGCACGTTCGTTTTTATTTTATTATTTCCTTTTTTTTTTTCGTTATTACCTCTAGCGTGGTCGATGCGTTTTGTCCTGTTAATTGCACGTGATCGTGACACTTGGCTTATTACGCTACGATTATTCCCCTAGTTGATTCCACATTTTGATTATATCGCAGAAAAAAGGTGGCATAACTAGCTTTGTCTGATTACAGGCTATTAAGGTCGTTTAATAATGAGCAAAAGCGGCGTTACACGCGAGCGTTGTTCATCCCGTGCGCGATTCAACATTTACGAAAACATAATTGAATGAATGAGGGGATAAGCGTGTATGGTAAACTTCGTGTCCAATTAAAAAGCAACTTGGTCGAGAATTTGCCGTGGAACGTTTATGAAACGGCAAAGTAAAAACTCTCGAAAGTCGAAGTTTAACGAATCCGGTAGGAAGTGACGTTAAACTTTCTTCGATTGCCCGACGGAACCGTGGAAAACGGTTCGGTTATTGTCCGAGTAGGTACGTTAGTTGCACGAAATTACTCGGCGATCGCCAACGTTCCCAGCGAATTAAGAAAATCATGGAACATTGATATGCCCGTAACTTGTTCTCGCGTTTCGCCGGCTTTCACCAAGTTTATAGACTTTTCCAATAACGAGGAACTTCGATGGGAAAGATGTCGAACGTCCGTTCTCACAAACCGCCCGACTGATACCAATTTTGCATATTAAATTAAGCAAACTCTGAAGCGTCTCTTTAATTAATACGACTCCTTATTCATCGGCAACGAAGCAACGTTTGATTAAAAAATTTATTTTTTCGTGGTATTATTTCTTATTACGATATTCCATTCCACGTCGATCGCTTTAAAAGAACAATCATTGCGAACGTCGACGGGGCAGACGCGTGATTTTCTTGAAGAAGGAAGGATCAATCTCACGGCGGCGGAATTCCGTAGAAAAATCGCGGGTAAACAGTCTGGACACGTTTGAGGAATCGATACCTCGATCGACTAATTAGACGCGATAGCCATTACGGGGATGAAAAGCCTTTTACCTGGAGGCAGACGGATGGGTTCGGTATGGGGGCAAGAGAATAAGCTGAGGGAACAAGCGTACGATGTATCACCTCGTGATTTGTAAGCACCAGGCGATCGGCCGCATCCCGCCAGTCCTCGTTAAAATTCTGCCAACGTGTTGCAACTTTACAAGAGACCGAAGAAAGATTCACGCT
Organism: Bombus huntii; assembly: GCF_024542735.1. NCBI lineage: Eukaryota > Metazoa > Arthropoda > Insecta > Hymenoptera > Apidae > Bombus > Bombus huntii. The sequence continues at coordinate 5,971,295 of NC_066246.1, forward strand.
CCGAAACTTCCACCATACTTTGTCTTATTCTCTCAATTAACGTTTCCGAGTCGCGCCGAGTGTCCACACCACAGCGAACAAGAGAAACGAACGATGTTCCATCGCAACTTCCAACAGATTCGACTCTAATGACGCGAGAGAGCCTCGCGTTCTCGTTCACCGAGACGAGGATATCCTTTCTCCTCTTTCTCTTTCCCTGGGGACGCTATTTTAAAGCGCGGTGGCAAACTGTGGGAAAGGCCGCGTCAAAAAAAAAAAAAAAAAAAAAAAAAAGAGACGCACCGAGACTAAACCCGCTTGATTTTACGATTCATCGTGAAAGCCCTTAATTCGAGAAGAGGCCCCCGACACAGAAATTCGGTTAACGTATCCCGAAGACGCATGAATATATTAAATGTAATATATTCGCCGTTGAAATGAAAATGCACGCGAGGACGAGGGGACACGGTATAGTCAGAAGCGGTAGCTCGTAAATGTTGATGAGTTTACAACAAAATTACATCGTCGACGGAGCAACGCGGCACGCCTTATTACTGTGATTACGTCTAAACGATCTATCGTGTCGGGAACGTTTTCGAGAGTGGCTAAATTGATAATCGTTCCGAAGAGATTACGTTGATACGCTTCGACGAACTTTACCGCCTTGTATCGCAAATCTCTGCTCGATTTATTTCCATCCGTAGTCGTGTCTGCGTCGGACGTTACCAATCCCCTTCGAAATCGGCCACCGAGAAAACTTTTTCCCACCGGCAGAACCTCTCCGCCTGTTCCAATCCGTTTGCAATTTCTCATTATACGGAGAATATAAATTTAATTATCGGTCATCCATTCGAGCCTTTGCTTCATTTATCTTCCTCTTGAACTTTTAATATCGATATTGCGAGCGTCGACAGCTCGAAAGAAGGTCGTCACCGTTTTCTCGGCGGAGAACTCGACCTGCGCTCTTCTCCGTCCATTTGCAAACGCATCGGTACGTTCGTTAGACCAGGCTCCGCTCGATTCTCCATCCGTAGAATAAATTAACGTCCACGTGGAGCAATATAGGTAGAAAACGTGCCACCGCGGCACCGTAGCGATATTTAACCAAAGAGATGTTCCACGAGATTCGTATATTTATAAATAACAACCCGGCGGGTACGGCACCGTGACTACATCCCGAGAACACGGTGAATACGTGCTTGTTCACGTTTGATCGTGTTAGACCGTAGCTGCTGTTCCACCGGTGCTGTTTAAACATGTTACTGCTGACGTTTCACCGTTTGCGTTTTCCATGGCGTTTCGCTAAATTCTGCATGCCACGTGTAAACATATTTCAAACGATAACTCTTGCTTTTTGGGGCCAAGTTACCGGATATCTACTCTGGATTATGACTTAACTAACGATCCCGCTCTAGAATTAATGACCTCGATACCGCCATTACGTTTATCACCGTACACACTCGGAAACCTCTTTCCATTCTACGAGCTGGAAAATAATCGCGCGATAGACGTAAGTCGATCTCGACGATATTCAAAGTACACCGCGTGTCTTCCGCTATGTTTCTCTTCGCTGGTGAAAGTTCCAGTTACGCTCGGTGAACATGGACAAATGGACGAAAGAGAAGAAAACTTATTCGTGCCACGATGGTGTTGCGAGTAAAGGTTATAATCGGTGGCAATCTGTCCACCGGTCGAGCTTTTATATCGGGATAATAACGAGGTTTTACAGCACTTGAAGAATTCCCTTGTGGATTGGTTGCGCGTGCAGCTCTATCACACTGTGTCCATTGGATATCTTTCGGGACAATGGGATAAAAGAGCGCCGCTACCGACCTCGTTCGACATTGTACGACACGAGTGGAGCGCGTTGCGGCACGATTTCTAAAATTCGATTACCATCGAATCGCGTCGGGGAGCGAGCGAAACACAAAGGGGCAGAAGCATCGATTGTGTCTCTACCTGTTCGTTTTGAAAAGAAGAGGCAACTCTCTCTCTGTTCCATTCCGAGCTTCGGACTTTTAATTCATCCTCGCTTAACGCAACGATTAATTAATCCTTTTAAGCTACTCGCATTGTTTCACGAGCCGTGCATCGGCACGAATTCATATTTCACGAGAAATATCCGACTTCCCTGACGATCTCTTTAAACTCGTATTCAAATCGATCCCACGCGGCTCACGATTTTCATTATATATCGTTCCGCGGAGTATTTATTTTCCTCGTTGCATGTAGCAGCAGAACCAAGTATCGTGCTTTTTATTCTTGTACGCTTAAATCAACCGTCGACCATCAGTGCCTAGCGCGTGAACGATCATCAACGTACGTGTAAAGATCGGTGTCCGTGAATTTTGCAAAAGTCTCCGAAACATTCGCATCAGCGATTAACGCCGCGCGTGTCAGTAATTTTCTCGCAAAATATCGCGATGGTCGTTACATTGGAAGAGGATATTCTACGAAGGTGGAATGACGTTTAATGTACGCTGGCGACTGCCCCGACTGACGAAAAATTCGTATCAAAGGCCTCGATTCAATCAAAGGCAAATTGTGATTGTCAGAGCATGAAGTTAACCCACATTTCCATCAGTTTGTGATACAATTTCATTATACCCGGCTCGCGCCTCGCTGGCTCGATTTCATGTTCAAACAAGCAGCGAGCGGCCCGACTCCTGCGAAATTCTGAAACATAGACACACCAATGCCAGAGCACTCCAACTACCTGACCAATATTTTAATCGACCCTGTAGCGGTTGTATTGTTTATCGAACGAGTTCAAGAACAATCAGTGAACGCGAAGTTCAAGGGAGCGGAGAGAAAAGAAGAAACCGAGTGTGTAGCTTTGGAAAGAGCGATTCGAACGAAAAGCACGGTATACACGAAACAAAAGAAGAGAAAAACGAGCGAGAATAAAAACTACGATGCACACGATGCTACGTATTATTCCGAGTAATTCTTCGGATTCGCCGTGCCGCTAGGTCTCTACAAAATTGACGAACATTGGGAGAACCAGGTCAGACGTTCAGCCTCGTCCTGATCGTAATCTTAATTAACGAACACAATTACAGCGGACTTGGAGTGTCTTGGTCTCGTTGCAGCGTGTATATAACGGTGTAACGGTGCCACGCGAGTTAATTGCTTGAATCCGAAACTATCGCCCCTTTTTCATTGAAACGGACTTTCTACCTAAGTGAAACTTAGTTACTCGTTCCCAATTTATTTTTCACTCGCCGTTGCGTCGATCGCTCGCGAACTCGCAAAGCTTCGACGTTTCGAGATTTCGAGAGACTATAGCACTTGATATATACGTAGTGGCGTTCGTTACTAATTTTTAGCAAATTGAAATCGAAAGAAAAAAGGAAGACTGGAAATGTCAAAGTTCGACGTTATTCGCGTGAAAAGAACCGAATGGCGATAATTCGAAGGTCGAGTTTGGTAGGCGAGAAAAACGTGCTCGGCTTTTCTTTCAGCTTCGACTTGATCGTGAATGCCGAAGATACAGCGTGGACATAAATTTCATACGGTCGCGGGACCGCGATTTCGCTGCAAGCAAGATTTCGCGCCGAGACTGCGACTAATGTTGCCAGAGGGGAGAGACGATGTTCCTCGATTGTGCAAATTTTTCTGCAGTAGCGTTCGGACGAGACAAAGTTCTTGGAGAACTTTCGAGCGAAACGACCGCGAAGATCGAAGCAGCACTGGTCGATAGAATGAAAGATAGATGTCTTGTTTGCGAAGAAATATTCTTGACTTTTCCGAGCGTGGCGTCGCTTAAAAGTTGGAAATAGATGATACCGCGACTGACGTTCGTGACGTTGCTCCTCGGCTTTAATTCGATTTCGGATTGACGTATCAGTCCGTGGATGTTATTCGGCTGACAAATGAACTTCCACCGTTTCTACGGACTTGGCAAATGAAAAGAACGAAAAAAATACACTATGCTCGTTCTCGGGGTTGCGAATACTATGGAATAGGAGTAGAAGGGAAGTGGAAGGGGCGGGTGGAATGGAAATCCTATAGCGCGGTTTTTTCCTTTTTGCATGCCCGAAACAATCGAGGTCGTGGACGTTTTCCTCGTACGGGTTCGAGTTTCAAGCGGAGTCCCCGATGAGGGGAGGTTGTGACCGAGGGGTGAACGACTCGAACCGGGCACTAATTTCTGGTGTGAATTCGGCTTAACTGCCGTGCCAGCCTCCTACGGCCGTGCCCGGAAAATTCAACGGCGCCAAAACAATCGGACGGACGCGAAAACTGCATCAGACGCGGAATTCGCGCTAATTGTTCCGACGGTCCTTTTCACTGCTACACGCTGCTGTACGCTGCTAAACGCTAACCTGTCCCGTCTCCTTTCCTCTGCTACCCCGATGTTCGAGTTTCGGCTACAATATGTCGATGATTACTGAAACGGCTGCAATTTCGTGATCCTCGGCGGCAGACAGGGTTCTTTCGTCGGTGTTTAATCGCTACCGGATCTAAGTGTCCTCGTTTTCGGAATCGTGTTCCATTTAAAAACAAATTTCGTTAAAGCGGTCTCTGTTAAACCGATGTAACTGATATCGAAAATTGGTCAAATTTCCTGTTGTTCGAGCGCATCGATGAAGTACCCATATATGTATATACGTAAGTATTTGCAGTCAAAGACGTAGAAAATTAATGACAATCCACGTAGAAGATGTTACCGTTGCGTGAACTCCGACAAGCGATACTTCACACCACGGGAGTTGTACCTAGTCGAGCTTACATCGCGGCGATCGACCAGGTGCACCGAGATACCTTCATACTCGAGTCATGAATCCTTTGATCAGAGTTTGTAATCTTCCTCAAGTCGAAAAGGTTTTTGACGAAAAAAGATTGCCGAGAAATATTGCGAACAGCGCGCGAACACATCCTCGAGTATAAATATACGTCCACGAGATATAATGGACCCTTGGTTCCGTTTCAGCTCGCAGAAACATCCAAATCCCGGAAGAAAATCGATTCTCTTATCGCGATAAATCATCATTACAATTACATCGAGACAGGAATATTCTCCGGAGCCGTAAAATAAACTCCGCTCTGCCGATTCCATGCAATCCGCAGGAATTTATCTCCCTGTTTCTGCGTGCCCGTCCACACATACACACACATCCACGATATTTCTCCAACACGTCAGCCTCTCTTTCTCTCTCCTTCGTTTGGTCTCTCTTTCTTCCCGCATGCAGAAAGTATGGAGCTTGTCTTGTTGTTTCTGCTTATTTGTCTCACCCCTCGCGTCCATCTCCGGAGGATCGTTTCTCTTTCCAATCGGTAGTCACTCGTCTCTTCGTCATCTTCCTTCGTCCTGACCACGACTCTCTTTATCCAGCTGACGTAACAAGAGGAAGTTCCGGCCACGTTTCATATTTATAAAAGAGTTAATATTTATCCGGCCCCCAGGTGGATAGCATTTTACTCGCCCACTTTCCATTCTCGTTTCCATTTTCACGATTCGTGCTCGCACCCCTACCTACCCCTTTCACGACCTCCGTGCTCCGCCTTTCTTAATTTTCATTTTCGGCTTCGTCGTTTGACGATTAAAACACAAGAGAGACCGGTACTTTGGCGATCCGAAAACGTGGTTGGAAAATTAAAAACCGAATAAATATTGCGTTTCGTTCGTACGGCAAGCTATCGATACTGCGTGACAAGGCAAAGAATCTAAAATAACCAGACATCAAAGAGATAATTGTTCCCTTTAAAAGTTTCGTTATCTGTGTGGCTGTGAATGAAACTCGATTCGCAGGCAATCGCGAACCATCGACTAGACGCTGCGAATGATTAAAATTATCGCTGGAAATAATAATAATAAATATGTAAATATAGAATGGCGTTCATCCGTTGTACATATTATGATTTTACCTTTCCTAGAGCACGTTAAAGGGCCGGCCCGTTATGACAACTCTCTCTCTGTATCACGCACACACTTCAACAATTACGTTATCCTCCCGATTGGTTTCCAATAACGCATTTATCCACTCGAATGCACCCTCTGTGGGTTATCAAACGTATCAGTTTTCAAGTGCACGCCGCGCATGCAGCGAAACATTTCACCGATTGCATATTATTCAGCGAATCCTGTTTTCTTCCATCGTTCTGAATTATTCACCAACGTGCAAATATTCATTCCCATCGAGCCCGACGTGTTTTATCGCCTATCGAAGCCCGGCCAAGATCCTCGCGAATCGCGTTGACTTAATTTACTATTTGTTCATAATACTCCACACGTATCATCGCTCATAACCTTCCGAAATTTGATCGACTCCGATGTAATCCTGATCGAGCGGAGAGCGCATGGTTCCATCGATCATTTGGCGCAATGTTAATCTTCCAATATCGCTAGTATGTAATTATCTTTTGTCCGTTCCGGTTAAACGAGGTCAGTAATTTTACACCAACGTTCAGCTACGATTCGTCCATATTTATTTCTATCGGAAATAATGCGGTTTTCGTCGTCGAAATCTGTTCTACGAAATCTAACGAACATTACAAACATTTCGACTATCGATCAGGTCGACCGAATCGATTGATAAAAGACGGGCCGAATGAGATAAAAATATAGACCAATGCACGACGTGACAAGCAAACAACAACTACTCGAAACTGTTTCCCTTGTCGTGTCGTGTGTACTCGAGAGAGAGAGAGAGAGAGAGAGAGAGAGAGAGAGAAAGAGAGATGCAGCAGTTGCGAGAAATTTTAGTCAGTCGACGCCTCGAGCACACGAATCGTTCGAGTAGAATGGTCGCGGGGGTGAGGTTCGATGTCAAGACGATTTCGTTTCCAACCCTTCGCCATTTCCAAGTGGGATCACCGAACACTGATCGCCGATTGTTTCAATCGGCTTTAGCCACCGGCGCTTCTCGACTTCCATCCCTTCTCTTTCCCCTCTTCTTATCCCGACGCCCTAAACTCTATACAATTCAACTCGACTTCTGTCCGACGAAGATACGAGCTCCCGGATTGGCGAGCACGCGAGAAAATCCAGACGTCGAAATTTCCATACACAGCGCGAACTTTCCATAAGTATCGGTGTTCCGAGTATTTATTGAAATCTGCTGCTTTCGAAATCTGTCTGGACGCGATACGAGGGCTTGATACCGGAGCATCGATCCTGGTATTTCTACTAATCCTGCCTCCGTGCAATTCCACGTGATTCAAGCACGGTGAAACCGGCTGAATCGTAGCAGAGATCGCGCTAAAAGAGAAACGGCTGGTTCTGTGAATTATTCGTCCATGTTCTCCGATGGTTCGGACAGTCGGCGCGTTTATTTCCCGTAAGAACCGCACGACGGTTTCTTACAGGCTCGAGTTCGCCCATATTCCTGGCGAAATACCGCCATATACAATTCCAACGATGCATCGATGCGCTTTTACAGTTCCGCCCGCGGAATTGGCCGATTCGATTTACTTGGCCGCGAGAGCCTTTTATCCTATGCTCCTTGTACGTTTGCCAACGTTTTGCTCGCGTCCTAACCTCTTCGCGTGAGAACGCGCATACACGTCCCACGTCAGTGGGAGTTAGGAGACCGACAAACCTCGAAGAATGGGAAAAATCGAAGACAGAATGGTGAAATGCGCAGCGGTGCCGTTGCTTCTCGCTCTCTCGTTTGAAATTACTTTGATCCGGGGGTCTGGAGGTTTCTTTTGTCTGGAGGATCTCTTGGTTATCAAGCCGAACGGGAGGAGAAATTCACCGGCAATTTCACACCGGTTCAACTGCCGGAACGAAAGAGAGGCGGTTTGATCCTGAAGTCACCGGTTCGAGCTCCAAGCGGAGCGGTACATCGTCATTTCCGGCAAAGTTGGACCTCGTTAGCCGTTCATCGAGCACTTCGATTCCTCCGTCCCTCCCCTAGTTCCATCCTTCTTCGTCCGCTTGCCTCTCTACCGTTTCACTTTCTCCTTTTTTCTGAAATAAGCCCCGTTCGCTTCTCCTCGAGGAGGAGATTAAAGAATAGAAATCCCCGAGAGCAATCTTATTTTCTACTTTTTATTTTCTCTTTCTCTTTTTTTCCCAAGAAATAAATATACCGATATTTCATCGAGTTTCGATATAACATCTTCTCCCCCGACGACACTTCGTCTAAATCTCGTCGTCTCTGATCGACTCTTTTCGTGACTGCTGCCTATTTCTCGTATTCCGCCACTTGTATTCCGTAACATTCACGAGTGGCATTTTGGCAGTTTCGTGCGATTCTTACTATCGACGGAACAGAGAACCGGCGGTTACGTGCAAGGTCTGTTCGCCAACGAAAATAATTATCTTGCTGTTTCGACGGCGTTGTGCCTAACGCTTTTCGCGATACCTCTATGCAGATCGACTTAAATACGATTGGGTTGCTACGTCTTGCGACCGGAAGAACGTCGACATGGTAAGTGGAAAGATAATGACGGGAATAATTCCTGAGAAACGATAGCGTGACGAAAATATGGAAATATTTGAAATTCGTCCGTCGTTACGCTTGCGTATAATTTTTCTTCGCGAAGGCTACGATACAGGCGCGATTCTACAAACCGATTCGTTTTTACCTCGTTTTCGGAATTTATGAAATTCCATTGGAAGATATGGAAAATGAAACGTTTGCATGTTTAATTGTTATCCAAACGTTTGTTAACCTGTCGGCGATTCTATGAAAGATATAATGTACGTCCTTTATTAAAATAGTTTATCAAACGCGTTCGGCAGCGATCTGTGTTTATTTTCGAGCGCGCCTCCCCGTCGAACGAAGTGTCGAAAGAGCCGGCAACATTTGTCACGCGCGATCGTTTCGAGTATTCGAGGATAACTCGATAGCGGAACACCGGCCTGGTCGATGGAATCCATTCGTTTTCAAACGTCAACTCCTTCGTCAGGGACCGACAGTATCGTCGACACGTCCGTAATTATCTTCGCTTTCCTATCCCTTGGGAAGTTGGTGGCAGAGCTAATTAACGTACTACACAACTCGGCCATTTCGCGCGGTGAATATTTTCGATGGGACGCGACGCGTATCGTACCACGGTATTGTTACCACCGTCTGTTTAACGCTATGTATCTCCTTTTCGTTTTTACATCGCCGAACTTTTAGCGATTTTCGCTTTTCAGTTAACCAGGGCGCGAGCGACGCGCGAGTGCGCGACCAGAGTTCGTATAAATTTAATTTAAAAAATACCCGAGTCTCGATGCTTAATTACGCGTTCGCCGGTGGCATTTTTCGGCAGAAATTGATTTTCCCCTGCCATTCCCGGTTTCATTACTCGAGCGCCAGACCGCCCGGTTCTCCACCAAGCCATCCTTCGTTCCTCAACTTTGAAATTCCACGAAAGTTTCTTTGCCCCTGGAAGGCTACATATTGACGTTCATTTTTTCGAAACGATCGTCATTGGCCATCGTTTCCGGTACTTCCCGTGCACGAAATTCCAACGTCGCGAGACGAAAGTTCACCAGACCTAACTACTTGCTTGTCCTCTTGTAACTACTTTGGATCGATAGCGCAAAACTTTCCCCTTCCGACTTGATTTAAATTAAATGTCAACAGCTTGTACGCGACGCTGACTTCCAACTTTTCTATCGGTGTCTCAGTCTCTCCGCTTCCCTTTCGCTCTATACTTTTATTTTCCGTTTGATCGCGAGAAATACGCTTAACCGTGTAGCTATTAATCGTCAGCCACTTTTACTCTTCGTTGATTTTCGGACTGCGTTTCTCCACAGGAAATCCGCATCATCGTTCAGATTCCGTTGACGATACGTTTGCTGACTGCAGCGAATATAAATTCGAAAATCTTCGATTTTTTTCGCGACGAATGTCTCGCAACGAGAGACAAAATGTCGGACACAGAACAGAGTCGTCGGTGTGATACGTTTTCATTAGCGCGTGCTAGCAGTATCGCGCGAAGCGAGCGTACCGAAGATAAGTGGTTATCTCTCGTTTCGCTTTCTTTTCTCTTACTTTCCAAGAGGTTGTGTTCGGTCGGAGGCTCGCGAGCCGGATCACGCTATGGAAGCAGGTTTGTCTTCGTCAAGACAGACGAAAGGAGCGGGAAAGTGGTAGCTTTTTAGAAAGCGCATTCTCCTGTCCGTCCTCTCGTGGAAACGATCCACTCAGCACCAGAAAAGATGGTGCATTGCCGCTTGAAAAATGAATATCTTCAACCAACGGAGGAGGGAGAAAAAAATTCCAACCCGTCGACTGCTTCCCGTTCGCCTCTTTTTAATAAAACGTCATACGAGAATTTATTTACTACCCCGTCTTTCAACCTCGCTTCTTCTTACTTCGAACGTTAAACCAAAGGCTTTAACAACTGCGAATATTTTAGTTTCAATGTTCGTGCAACTCTGCGCGTTTCAAACGTTTCGTTTGACTACTACCGAGAGTAATTTTTTATAAAACATCGCGAATGTCTTATAGCGTGGTTGTCGGCCTGTCGTCGATTGTAATCCGAGTCAGAATACCTTCAGTCTCGAACTATGTCGAAACTAAAGTATCTTCTTAAAGATATCTTCCTCGGGTATTTCTCCTATCGCTTGTATGTTCTGATGGTACTTGTACAGGGAAGTAGAGGAAGAATGGAAGTAGAGGAGGTAACGAGGGGTTAAAATCAGCTACTGTCTACGCCCGCGGGATCTAAAGTTTCGGGAAACACGAAAATGGATAGTTAAGCCAGGTAGATCAGCCTGTGTAGAAACCTCGATGCAACTCAGCCCGCTAATTAATACCAATTTCGCTAATCCACGTGTTTCTCGCCTCGCTGTTCAATGAAAAATATACCCCTGCCTCCTTTCCACAAAAATCAATCTGCAATCTGCTACAATTCCCATCGAACGATATCGCGTACCGATCACCAAACAGAAATTTTTACTCCAATTCCGAATACGAATTTAATCCGCCTTGATCCCTGTGCGATGCAGTCGAGGAACAGTTTAACCGGCAAACGTATATTTGTCGCCTCTAACACGGCTATTTTTGTCCCCTTTTCTTGCGAAACGCTGCGAGTCTACTTATACCAGGCGTAACGAACCGCGAACTTTATGGCAAGCATTAATTAGATTAACGGGATCATTAGTTGTGGTCACGCGCACTTCTTGAACCTTACGCGTCCCGTATCGCCGCAAATCCTAGAAAGCAAGGGGCCCCGTGCATGGAACTCTGCCGGTTTATAAATTAAACAAACAAGAAACGTATCGTAACGGATGGATCGCCTCTGGTCGTTGTCATATCGAGCGGATGTTCGACAACCTATTCGCGGAAATAAAGAACGAAAACGCCGCTAACTTCGTCGAATTTATTTTAGAGGAGACTAGGAAACTGAGAAACTTTGCACCCCGGCAAATTAATCTTACTGAACGAACCACGTAGAATCCAATAGTACACAGGTGTTTCGCACTTTACGAAATTCGTGCTTGCGCACTATCGAAGCACGTATACATTTTCTATGAGTCATAGAAGAATTATCATTTGCAGGGGAAATTGATCTTTTGCTGTGACTTTGTGACTTTATCGTAGCGTTCGAGCAAACACATGAATTTTTTGTATTCGATCGTAGAGGAATAACTGGGTTATTTCCAGTGAAATAACACCAACGGTATGAAATGATGAGAGAAATACGCGAGTCACGTCACGCGCGTGTTTTTAAATTCAGAAGAAATCCGTGAAGTTTCGGAATACTTTCTCTGCGTGCTGTATCCACGTTCCCAGGGTCCCGGTCCGTAATAACATTGAAATTCAATCCAACGTGCCGCTCTATAAAAGTAAACCAACCGATAGCGTATTCCTGATCATCGTCTTTCAGTCTTGTTCCAATTTTCTCTTAATCTGTAAGCCTAGATCCGAGTAAAACGGCTGAAGTAAAGCAGATGATACGGCAAATTCCGTTCGCAAGCTCTTGCGATAATACAACAGCACCACCGATCGTCGCGATATCGCGAATCCCGCACGTCGTTTTGTATCTCTTCTCGTTTAATCGCTTCGAGTAGCGTATATCAAAACTGTCAGAAATAACTGTAACCGGCACGAAGAAAAAGATGTAGCTGTCAAAGAATGAAAGGAAACGCGGATAGAAATTGAAACGATGGAATAGACCGAATCGTCTTCTTATTGCATTTGTCAGTTCAATTAGCGGAATTGAGAACCTTTCAATGAGAGGATACGTGAAACGTTTCCCTGTACTTAACATCGTATCGTTTCTGCCTTTCTTCCCTCCCCAATCCTTCGATAAGATTTCACCGCTTCGCTTGCATCGCGCACAGTAGCCCTTCTATGCTGTGTGTCACGCGAACGTTACAGGGGAGGAATAACTTGTTCCTTTGGAAATGGCAGCAACGAAAGGAATTCGTACGTTTCAAGAGAAGTAGCTGTCTCTTTCGCGTAACAAGAATTCTGGGGTGAAAAAGACGATTCTTCTTGACACAAACGTTTATTTCGCGCATTTATCCCGCCAACGAGGAAAACACGACGATATGCGATAGAAAGGTTCGATGTCATTTATTAGCAAGTAATCGAATTTCACCCTGTTGACAAATTTCTTCCCTTGCCAATGGAAATGTGGCAATTTAATGGCGATTCAAACGCAGTTTATTCGCAACAAATCATAAACTTGTTATTAGAAGTGCGCGTTCCGCTGTTTTATTAATAACTCGGCTAACTTTCTACGCTAGTCACCGAGCCGAGTAAACGTCTAATTAATTTTAGCCCGAAAACTTGGCCGGTACACGTTCCACACGTTGGTGGAACGGCGTTGTATGCCGCGTAGTGATGTTTTTCGCGTTCTGCCGCTATCCTTTTCAACCGAGAGGAAGTCGTTCACGGAAGAAACGAGTTTCTGCCACGTACTTGGAGGGTGCGAGAGAACGCGCGTCAGTTATGAACGATGCAGGGGTTACAACGTTTCCGCGAAGAAATTACTTAGGCGTCGCATGCAACGTTGGCGGGCCGTGCGTGGATCGGTTGCTTCGCGGAAAGTGACTGCTAGTATTTCCACACTGTTCGCGATTTCACGTTCGTTTTACCGTCCTTTAACGGCCACGTTACCGTGCCATTCGCGTTGTTACCTTAAACATCGTTTACCATCGCGCTTCCGTTGCGCCACCAGGAAAACTCAACCAAGTAGGAGGCGGTTGATAATGATGATGCAACGTACTCAGAAATTGTTACGAGCTTTTTTCAACGAAAGTGTCCGCTTTCCGAGCGAGACGATGATGCATCGTACTTGGAACTCGCTATAAATCGCTTCGACGAAAGTCATTGTTCAAGTTTTTACGCGTTATTCCCGTATAAAGTGCAGTTAGCGCAGTTTTGTATCCCTCCCCCCCCCTTTTTTTTCTTTGCTTTGCTATTCAGAAAAGCTTCGGTAATGATAATAATCGTATCATAGAACGGTACGTCAAACGATGAAAGTGACAAGAAAAATGCGAGGCGATTACTCAAGAAGAAAGATCAAGGGAGGCGGTCGTAAACTTTCGACGCGCCAGCAACTTGTGTAATTAAAAGCGTGTGCTCGCACACGCGCTCGATCGCTAATGGCTTTACGACGGAGCGGAGAGAAGGGAAGCAGACTGATGAAAAAACCTGTGGAAACTGGCCGATCTTCCGCTGTGCTAAATCTTAGGCAAACGAGGCTGAGAAGGATAAAAATGTTCTGAACTATAACGCCTATCGATTTCTTTAACGCGAAAATGTCGAAGGGTCGTTGAGGTTAGGGTCCATAAAATGGATCTCTTGTATAATCATCTTCTCGTGGGAAACGATGCTAAGCTAAGAACTGCACACTGAGTGTAATATATTTGCCGTTTAATCCAGATTTTGTAAGTTCCTTTTATACTTTGAAAATCTGGAATAAACTACGAGTATTAACGTTAAGACGTAGATAAAGATAGATTAAGTTGCTGTATAAATTTTCCTTTATTTTCACATCACGGCACGCGTCTCTTTAGCCTTAACTAATTTAAAACGTACCGTCAGGGCACACTATGCAACACGTTGGACGAACGTGTAAATTATACCGGCGTAGCGTTCGCGTAAAATTGAGAGGTCGCGATGAATAATTTTATAAAACATTGTCACGGAAAGAATCACAGGCCCGAGTTAACTTGTCGTATATCGTTTGCAGTATTTCTGTCGCGATAAACGTTAGCAACCACGAAATAAGTAACTACACCGACGTACTAATTTCATTCTAATTTGAATCGCTACTATATACAGGTAAAAGTATTCTGGCACGATCCATATCACCTAGGATATCGATTTGATCGAAATAGAGGAGCGATCGTAGAAATTCTACACGGAAGCTAAGCAGTACATCTAATGGGTGTAAAATTACGTCAGACGGTCTGTCAGTCGACAACGGAACTTCATTTGCCAACTCCCCTTTAACTTTTCGTTGTTACCAGCACGTTCGCCGAGATTGAATGTTCGAGGGAGCTTAACGTTTCGATTTGCCGCGTTGCTTTTCAATCTCATATCACAGCTTCGAATTAGCCCCGTCAAACTTCTCCGCGTATCGAACCTTTGAATATCGCGCGATCGCTTACCACCGGCGATAAAAAAAATACGTATCATCGCTACCTCTCGACCTGCCTCTTCATAAAGAAATTCGTCGGCATCGAGGGAGAAGCATTAGGTCCGACGTAGGCTGTGGGTCGACTGACATTGAAAAAAGGGGAAGTTGGTCGGTGTTTGAAGACGAACGGTGAATGGCTGAACGAACGGTAGGACGTATAGATATACAGAGGCGCAAAGAACGAAATTCAGCGCGAGAAGCAAAGAAATTTACTTCTTTGATTGACATTCAAAAGGAACACTCGACGCTTTCTTTAAGTTGAATTATGAATAGAAGGAGCATAGGAAAAGCCGACGAAACCTCCGAGGGAACATTTTTGAGAAGAGGCGGACGTAAATATTGACTTCCGGACTTACGGCCGTCTGGAAAATGGGGCGAACCCGTGGCGAACGCGTGGCATACGGTTTCCGCTGGTTCGTTCGTGTGGGTTCGCCTGCATTCGCTCGATCGCCAAAAGTAGAATAAACTATGGTAATGATGCAACGTTTTCACTCACCGACTCTCCATCCTGCACTTGCCCTCCCGCGCTTTGCAGTTGCTTTTGAAGTCCTCGAAAATCTGGCTGCACGATTTGCCGCGTAAACAGACGCTCAGCGCATGATTGCAGGTTGGCAGAGCGTCGATGGCGTACGGATCCTTATCTGGAACGAGCATCAAGAAGTTAATGCAATATTTTCAGTTCGTGTTTCCGTTGAACGACGGCTTGCTAAGTGACAACGTCGATGGGCCAGAAGTGTGGCAGGAGAATTACGACGCTCGCCAATTTCATGGGGATAAATGAAAATATTGTCTGCGAGTATCTGACGTGCAGCTTGTTAAAGTTTTACATAGCATCGTTGCTGACGGAAATGAAACACCGAAGCATGTTCCTTTCTTAAAAAAAGAAAACTATTTTTCGAAAGAGATAGTCACCGCCCGCGACGCGACGAGTAGAGGTAAAATTTAAACAGAACGGATGGACGAAAAATTCTACTAAAAATCTGATACACCTCTTTGCTCGCTCGAAAGAAACGAATAAACACGAACGGGTTACGCGTACATTGAGTTCGCGTTTGTTAAAGGAGCGCGGTAATTGGTGGTGGAGTAATTAAAAAATTCCTCGAATGAAATTACCGTTCCTTATTAGCAAGCAGAAAATTCATGGTACCGTTCGCAGCCCTAGAAATCGCGGCGAAATAAATTGAGGCTCTCGGACGTACAAATATAACGAAAAGACGTATCTGCGCGAAACCCAATGAGAAATAAGAGAATAAGTCGCCGGTGCGGGCACCTGGGTCTGGATAAAAAGAAGAATCAGAAAATAATAAAGGTATTCTCTTATCAAAGGGGGAAAGAAGAGTCCGGATGGGTGTGTTAAGAGGCGAGGAGAGATTTTTCGCGGATAAAGGGAAGAGGATCCGGAAATTTCCTGTGAATAATTTCAAAGACCGCCATCCCTCTCCTCTTATTCCGCTCACGAATTCCGCGATAACAAAAACGATCACAATTAAACGCCGGATTAATTCGTTTAAGGCCGGAGAGATCCGTAAGCGGATAGTTGAAGAAAAATGGATAAAAATCGGAGAAAGAAGAAGTCAAGTCGCAGCATTTACAATCTGCTTTGTAAATTAAGAACGGAGGTGAAAATGATTAGCAAACGCGCGTGAGATATACGTAAAAAAGAAGAGTCGACGAAATAAGAATAATGGAAGATGGAGGGATAGATGGGCGAGAGGGAGGACCAGATAAAGAGAAGAATTCGTCTCGCGGAATCGACAGGAAAGAGGAGAGGCATTCTATTGGCGTCGCTAAGAGTGAAAACGAAAAAGGAGAAAGATAACGAAAGGGGAAAGAGCGAGAAAAGCTGAGAAAGCTGGGGAATAGAAGGTAGTAAGGGGCGGGGGTGGAAGGATCGCGGCTGGAACAGCGAGTGTGAGTGAAAAGAAGCGTATTGGGAATTATCCGTGAATCGTTCGAAAATGCTCAAAAGGCTCGACGGCCCGGACGAGCGAGCCCTCGGGAAAATGAACAATGGAGACCGTAGGAAAAGCCGCAATGGCGCGGAGGTTATATAAGAGGCCGCAGTCAAAGATATCGCGATCCTTTTGTTTCTTGCACGAGAGCCGCGTCCGATCCTCTCTTTTCATCGAAGGGAAATGTCCGGCTGAGTGGCACCTCGATCAAATTTTCTTGTGTCGTACGATGTCCGTTACAACTTCCGCTACGTTGTCTCCGCCAACTTACCAGATAACTTTCCTACGATTAACCTAACTTCATCTGATACGTCACGGGCAAACCTAAAGATAAATGTTTCCGATAGATTCGTTTCCATGGTAAAATTATCCAACGGACTAAACATCCATCAAGCATTCGATCGGTGTTAAATCGCGTTTCAGATAGTTGATACGCGTCGAATGTACTTTATCGGAAAATGACAATGACATATTAGGGGCGGCTGCGTTTTGTACCGATAAAATATTCATTAAATTTGTCCGCAAACGCGAAACGAAAGAGGATCAGGAATCGAGGGTCGGTATTCATGGGACGTGAAAATGTTAATTTCAAAAGGAAAACGGAAATGTCTCGAAAAGGAAGCAATTAAGAGAAAAATAAATTAAGGTCAGGAGCCAAGATTTCACCGCCCGTGAACTCCGCCTTGAAATATAATTTTGCTATTAAAACAGGGAGAAGAAAAAGCGGAACTTTGCAGTAGAAATACTTTGAGCAAAGATTGACGGTGTAGGGAATTTATGGATGATCGACAAGGTTACCAAAGCATTCGTCAAACTGATATACCGAACTCCCGCACGAACGCTTTAGCGTCGACATGCTCAACGTAACTGAAAATATAATTGCTCGCCAAATACGAATAAGATAGCGAAGGATGGATGTTTCAAGAGATCAAGAACGAAGGAGGAAACGCGAGCCATTGCGATCCTCGAGGCCGAAGGAGCAGGAATAATTTGGAAGTAATGAGTCGAGCAATTAGAAGAGTTTGGCCAGAATCTTAATTACATTTATCCCAGTGTATAAGCCGGTATGGTCCGGTGAAAGCCGGTCATACGGGAAAGGCAACGCGGATAATGAAAGCCCCGTGCCGCAGCCGCTACGAAAACCAGGAAGCTTCGGCACTTAATGAGATTAAATTCGCCCTCCTGCTTCGAAAAAAGGAAACGAAGAAAAGGGAGAACTGGCTTCCGGGTGGCGAAAAAAAAAAGAAGCAGAAGGAGAAAGGAGGCCTGGCAAAGGCACGCAGCAGCTCTTCCCTTTTCCCTCCGTTAAACGCGCAAAGATCCGCGCGTTCTCCTCCTCTCGAAGTCAACGTCAGTTCCAGAATCCAGTGAAAAGCAACGCGTTGTAGCTTATGCAGCCGAGGCCTTTGAAGCTTTCGACGAGGCATAAAAAGATCGCAAAAAGAACGAAGAAATCGGTTCTAAGCTTTCGCCTCGATGCGCCGAGCGTAACGTGTTGCATCTACGATCATCCGGCTCTGCCTCGCCACCTTCGTTTTTCATCCACGAGCTATACTGCGGCAGCGTTTCGACCGAATTAAATCGCCCATCCTATTATCGAGTCGAGGCTACGAAATAATTAAGAGGGTTAACCGACACCGGCATTCGCGAGCGTATCCCGAAATTAGACACCTCGTTGGGAATTTTGAAAAAGAGAAAAGCGGATCGATGACCGTAACTCTATCTTGTATCAATCGAACAGAGAGCAGAGAGATGCGATTTTTCACTGTGGACGTTTTAAAAAATCGAATGACCGCGGATGATGAATTAGAAATGGAGGAGCGAATACACGATGCGAGTACCGGGCACGAAAAGCGACCTTACATGACCCAGTTGTGAACGAGCGGAGTGACATGCGAAAAAATAGATAAGAATAATTGTATTTCCAATTTTCCTCGGCCGAAAGGTCTAACCAGGCGAAACCGAGTTAAAATAGAAAATATGTAGTTACTGACGACGGACGTGCCGGTCGATCCAACGAGAAAGCGTATTGCTGAAGGGGATCCTAGTAAAAAATATCCGACTACAAGCTCCGTGCTAGTCGAAAGGCATTCGGATAATCTTGCTCGTGCGAAGGGCAATCACGGGGAATGCGAACGGTAAATATCGTCGACGATTTCGCAGGTAAAGACGAACGGGACGGATTCCGCTTTCGAGGACGCTCGAGCTTCGACCAACGTTCTCGTTCTTCCGGTTGGCGGCTTGCTTCGAGTGCGTACAACGCCAGATAGAAGTTAAGGTTAAACAAGAAACGAACGATGGGACAGATTATTGGAAACGTCGCGCGTGTACGACTCGTTAAAAGTTTCCGAGCATCGTCGATGGGCGACAGACCGAGACCGCCGAGAGGAATTTCCCCGACGCTCGCTCGGAATCTCTCGTTGCAATCACGACCTCGCGATTAAACGCTTGTTAGAAGATTAACGCGTGTCCAGCTCGATCCCTTTTTCACGGCGACTAGATCGATCTTAATTGATTTCCTCTGTTCCCGCCTATAGAATCCTATTTTCTGATAATAGAAAAACTCGACGACTTTATATTCGTGGAAAGATTGGCGATCGTATCTGGCCCGTTGAAGTACGCTGAAAGCTGTTGCAATTCCTTCGGATAGTATCTATCGAAAAATGTAAATTTTTCTCCGATGAAAACTTACCTTTCTTTGAGACGTAGATGCAAGGGTGGTCGAAGAGGAAATTCTGAAAACTGTTGCAATCCGGATCTACATGCGGTTCCCTGCAGAGGCACGTTGGGCGGAAGAAAGGGAAAGCTTGCAGAGTGTGCAGGGCCGCTTGACACTTTGTCACTGTCACCGTCGAACAAGCCACTGAAACAGTTAAATTATTATTAAGCAAGCATGCTCATTGCCGATGACAAATACGTCTCCTTAACGAGGCGCGAGTACGAATAAATTTTGCGTACCTCTCTCGTATCAAATGCTTCTCGTAAACACGTGACAGTTACGGTAGGGAAATGAAACGCGCAATTCGAACGTGCGAATGACGTCGGACGAAACACAAGCCCGTAATTGCGCGTGCGATTAAACGAAAACAGAAGAAAATCGAATCGACAAAGTCGCACGTGTACGTGTCTCGTGTACGGTGGATTCGGCAGGATTATATTTCACAGGACAATAATTAGTGGAAGACGCGACAAACGTCGGTAACGCGTTGCTGCGAAGACTGGGAAATCCCATCGAGGAATTGGGCGTAACGGGAGCCGAACAAGGCTCGACAGAGAGATTATCGTGCAAGAATGGAACGGTCGCGTTACACCGTAGGGAGCAATGGGAAGTCCTATAGTCGGAAAACCGAGGATAACACTCGAGGTGCCTCGATCGTTTCAGCAACAACAGTTCAACCTTCTGTGTAAACGTAACCCCTTTTCCTTGTTGCCACGACGCGACGGTAAGATCCATCGACTGTCGTCGTCGATGCGATACGCGAGGAATGTACACGCTTAGAAAAATTTCACCCGAGGGAAGAACACAGAGATATTACATTACGAAATTGCTGAACGCGAAAAAGAACTTATAGAAGGCGATATATGCGAGACGAGGCATTTCACGTCATGATATATTCGTTTCGCGACAGTTAAAAATTAATTTGCCGCCTGAGAAAGGTGATTTCGCCTGGAGTCGCGTCGTAAACTTTGCCTGGCCATTACTTAGCCGGCCGAGAATCCAATCGATCCGGGAAACCAGGCTTTTAGGACACCGGGTATAACTTTCCTAGAAGACCGTGGAAAGATGGCAAACGAAGAGTCAGTGCTCTATCTTAAATTAAACATTAACTTCTGGCTGCCAGAGAATTTTACTTTCCGCTTTGTAGCCGGAACTCCGACTCGTACGAATCTTTTTCTTCTTTCCTCCCCGGTGGCATTCCCTTTATTTCTCTGCCATGCCAGCACCAGCACTCTTATTTCCTCGTCGACGGAACGTTTAAATTAGGTCGCGACGACGTCGACGCCGCCGATGGTTAACGTCGTTTTCATCGGTTCGCGACGAATCTATGCCACAAGTTACACGTTGCCGTCTTCGCCGAGTCTTCTCAAAAAATTCACCCAACGAAAATCGTATCATCGGCGTCCTTCGAGTCAACGTCTAAAAGGCTGGTCGCGATAAAGAAATGGGTCACCTCCTCCCAGGTTAGCAACTCTCTTCTCTTTCCATTTCTGCATCGTATTGCAGACGCGATTTGTTATCGAGATAAATCGAGATTATCGGATCGCAGAGCCGTGCTAATATTCCGTTAGCGGGTGGAAAAGCGCAATTGAAACTTCCACTTCGGTCATTATTTTTCGATCTGACATTCGACGATGACGACGACATCTGGATTCATTACTTATACCCCATCGCCGCTGCTGCACGGTTATTACGAAACTTACGATGTCTTGGAATAGTAATTAAGGCGCACTCTCGTTCCTATTCTTTCTCCGAACGACGCTGTACTAATTAATCTGCGTACGGGGGAATCTCGCGCGAGCAGGAAAAAGACGAGGAAGAGAGCGAGTTGAAACTGCTTTAACGAGGAAATATTTTAACCGTTAAAATCGTTGCGCGAGTAGTCTAGGAAGGTTGCTCGGCCGATATCTCGCTCTTTCGTTCTCGTAAGAAACAACGTTCTCGGTGAATAAATAGCAAATAAATATCAAAATAAATACGTACGAACGCGGCATAAGATTATTGAAACCATAGTGACGTCTCCTAGGAACTTTTCAGGAATTGCAGATGCTTAGGCGGCCAATTTGCGAAATTGAAACGCTGCTTTGTCCTTAAACGGCCTGACCGACTCTGACCCGGTACCTTGCTCGCTCTTTGATATTTAAATCTGACAATTTAGTACCACTTTAGAATAATCGTATCAACCGATCTCCTATCCCGTAATACGTGGAAAGTTGCGGATCGTAACGAAGCGAAACAGAAACCGATCGGCGGGAAATAGTTTCAGCGAGAATAACACGATCGCGGTGGATCGCCAATGAAAATAAAATTCGGCAACATTCGAAACCGATACGATTCGAAAACTGCAAGGCAATATCAAAACAGATTTAATAAAACAGGAAACAAATCAACCGTGGCGAAAATAAAAAGTATACGGTTCGCTATCGACTAGAAACGACACGGTTAGAAGATTGATTGTTCTCTGAAAACAAAAGGGAACCAATAAAAAAAAAAAAAAAAAAAGGAGGAAAAACAACGGAAACAACGTAGTAAAACTTGCTTCGTATTATCCTACGGGGGTTGAATCGATGGTAGCGTAGAAGTCGTGAACACGCTCAAATCGTCACAATGCACGATATTGCACAAAACCGAGGATCTGGCAGCTGCAGTTGCAGCTGCACCGACGCTGATACCGTCCTGTCTCTCCCGTTTAATGCTCCCATACCGCGCCTATGCACCATGCTCTACGAGAACTCGCATGGTCACTGTTAGATAGCGGTTTCAGGGAGCTACGCGCTGCAGAGAAAGCAGGAGAGAGAACGCCACGAGATCATACGTACATACGTTTGTACGATTGTGCACCACCCATCTGCGTTCTGCGAGGTGGACCACCAACCACTATCCGAAACATGTGCCCTTGTCTCCATGAATAGCACAGGTGATACCTTCATCTCTATTCAAAGCTAACCGCCGTGCTCGATTTTACCTTTTAACCGAATTAAATAGGAATTTTCACTACGATAGGCAGAAACGGTGTCTGTTTCGTTTGATAATATCGAAAGATGGTCGATAATCTTAGCCTGGGTAATCATAAAATTGATACAGAGCTAGCTCGATAGTTGAAAATTCCGCCTAAACGATTCAATTTGCCGATCCTTTTTCCTTTAAGTCTCATTTTTCGATCAAACGTTTTCTTCGCAAGAAACGGATGGTTAGCCTGGCTAAATGAATCTTCTTTTGTCTTACGAAGGAACGTCGCAAGAAACTCGTAGCTTCTTTACTATTTTTATAACCGCTGTGGAAATCGTCAGAGTGAGGAAAACGTTTCTCGATGGGCTTTCATTAAAACGGCCGAATTATTTCCTAAGTAACGACTTTAATTCGGATGAAAATGTCCTGCTTTTTACCGGAGATAACGACCTTATTATATCGAGATCCTGGTTAGCAACTTTTTACCAGGACTCTCGTCTCTATGTTGCGAAATGTTCTTCGCAATACACACTCGGAGATTTGAACGCGATAGTTCTGCTTTGTATTATTCAACCTGAACTTCCATATTCGTTACGTGCGCCAAAAAAAGAGAATTATTATCTCTTTTTTTTTCTTTTCTTTTAGTCTTCCCGTCTGTTTTTCATTTCGTACTCGTACGCCAGGTCGGCTATTAGTTTCTCTTATCCATTATATCATAAACGCCAGAATAGCTAATTAGTTTCTTTCCTTTTTGAATTGTTTAATTGAGGACGACCGCGCGCGCGTGTCTATTTTATTTCTTCTTCTTTCAATTTCGTTCGAAAGTTGACGAAAAATAAAAGATCGAAATTCAATTAAGGTAACGTACGGTATTTTTATGGAATCGAGCAGAACGAAACATAACAAATTAGAGTGACGACGTTGTCAGGAAAATAGAAACGCGGGGAAATGCGTTTGTGAAAAAACGTACCGCGCGCTTCGAGAAATCGATGTGGATGAATTTATCGATACTTGCACAATTGCGTTCTCTATCGACGGGTCGAATCGCTTTGTCTCCATTTCAGTCTCGATATTTCGACTATCTAATTTACCATAGCATCTACAAGTGAAAATGCAGCCGTTTTGTTCTAGTACAAACGCGTATCCCACAGGACACATGGAAATCGTAGGACTGTATCGCGATCTATTGGGATTTGTTACATCAAAGTAACCACCGGATCGAACGATTAAAGCGATGTAAAAATATGAAAGTTCAAAGGATGTAGCCGATGTTCGGACGTCGAAGGTAAAAAGGGCGCACACCGCAAATGTAATTGCAACGTTTATTAAATCTTCCGCGATCAAATGGCCACGCGTTTCCCCGATTTTTATTAAACAGCCTCGGAAAAAGCTTTAGATTCGAACGGTTACAAAGCGAGCGACATCGGCTTTTGATCGCGTCGGATCCCTATTGTCTCGATTCTCATTCTCTTCTATAATTATCATAAAATCTGTGTGACCCGTGCGCTTCTATATTCGTTTCTCGAACGGTAAAAATATTGCTTGCCTCGTAATATTTCAGCTATTGAAAAGAGAAAAAAAAAAACGGGGCGTGGAAAAAACTTTCGCAAAACATTAAATTAACGGCATAAATCCTGGAATTTCTATTTTTATCTCTGTATTATTCTGAGTTTTTCATCGTCGTGCTTGTCCGTTCGTCATTGATGCGCGGCGTGGGGCTCCCTTCCGTTCTCTCTTGTTCCACGTCGCGCTTTAATTATCAGAATACGTTCCGGAAATACCGTGCCGTGATGAAGAGACCGGTGCGTTGATAAAAAGCACAACCGATCGTGGCCAGGGCCGGCGCGAGCCTCTGTTATAATTCATCGGCGGCGAAAAATGAAAAGCGAAAAAATATGTGCAACCAATGGATAGCTCGCGATCTCGAACAAATCGGAGGCAGGATACGCGACACCAGCCTCTTTCTCTTTTCCTTTCTATCCTCGCGTTTTCCTTTTTTCTATCCGCTTCTCTCCGGCGTATGTTCACCTAGGAACACACGCAGACACGTGCACAACGTGTGAATCCCGTACACAGCCATACAATTTCCCCTCCTCCGTCGCTATCTTTCTCCTACCTAGGCCATTGTGCTCAAGAACTGTGCACGGCGCTTTGCCGTAACAACGTACATTGTATTTTCGAACAATGGGAGGATCCTTCTACCGTCCCCATCACCGTTTCCACCCTCTTTGCCACCTTATCGGTGCTTTTTTCCACGGCAAGACCACGCTTTCCGCGCTTATTAATGGCGGCAAGCGGCAAGCGACCGTTGAGCTTCGATTTCGAACAGTCGCGTTTTATTCCGGCATCGTTCCTTTTAAAATTATCTCCTTGCTCTTTCTTCCAGAAGTTTTCTCGAGGATTGCTATTCGCGAATCAACGAGAACCGATTCGTTTCGACGTCGGTAGCCCAGATTCTCTTCCACGCTTTTCCTAAAAGACCCGACTTTATTTCCTCCTCAATTACGTTTCCGCGAGACTCCGGCAGCATAATACTCTGCCGATTCTTTGTTCCATTAATTAAATAACCCGAGGATCCTGTTATTTGCTCTCACAATAACCTCTGTCTACGACACGAACGAACGTTCGCTTGAAAAATCGAAATTCCGAGAGATTCTCGCGATCGCAACGGAATATCCCGCAGCCGTGGCGCCTTTCACGGAACGATTAAAAAGTTACGGAGCATGAAAATATAAAAGAGACGAAAGAAACGTCCGTGATGTTTCACGGCGATGAAACTTGCTGAACTTTCCTCCTCGGATTTCATCCGGATTCTCGGCATCGTCAATCCTGCGCGTTTAAAAGTAACGTTTCCCGTTCTCCGGTAAAGCTCGGCCGACGAAATAATTAACCGTTTCATTTGAAGGAAAGTGCGCGCGGATTCGAAAGAAGCTCTTAAAGTGGAGGCAGTAACCGACCGGGTCTCGGGAAACACAGCGACCGACTAATCAGCTTGTCCTCATTGTACAGTCCGTGATTTGCAACCAATGAACCAATGGGAAAGTTTGCGCTCGCCTCGCGTTCCTTACACCGTAGAATCCCCGAGAAGAAAGTTCCGCTAGAAATAACGTAGAATAAAAAAGCAACGATTCGGAAGCCTCGTGCCAAAACGACTCAAAATTTCTTCTTTTCTCTGGCCGATAACGGTCGTCGATAAATTCGACGAATAGCAGGGTAACGACTAGAATGTCGCGTGTACTTGGCTGGCAAGTTATTTCGTCGTAGAAATTAGATTGTACGCAACGTCCTCGTGAAACGATATTGCCGTATTCGTTCGCAAAGTGATTTTCGTTCGTGCGCATAATAACCAACGACGAGGCAGAATTTTCCCCCGACGAACGGGGTAGAACGACGATCGAGGGTTTAACGGAAGGGTGGTTTGTCTACCGGTTGCCATAACAAGGGACGAAGGGCCGCGTGCTCGTATATTCCGGATCATTTTACCGTATAAACGTTTAAGCAGCAAATTGATTGCCCCTACGGCTCATGCTAAACCCAATAAATGTAATCGTGCTCACCGATTATATCGTTGCAAAATCGTGTGCGATCGTGCACGTAATCAAACGCGTAAATTTCTACGCGACACCGTACAATTAAACAATGCTGGCTTACCATACTCGAGGATAAGCAGTTTTAAGTTGCCTCGTTATCGGCCAATCGAGAAATCTATCTGGATTTTCCATGAGTTTTTGCATTTCGATAAGTGGCCATCGAGCCAACGATCGGTTTTTCTGCCTTGCGAATTTTACGCAACGATTTTCACGAGGTCGCCCGATCGATATTTTTTACCACGCAACATATGATTTTCGTACGCATCGATTCGCGTCGTCAGCAACTTGGTCACTTGTTCGAAGTTTGGAAAAAGTAGCGAGCCAAAGGGGAAGCGAACAAACCCGGCCAAGGAAGAATTAAGGTTGTTCTCGATTTTCTAAAGCAGTTTCTTATCGATACACTGTTAACGAGATAATCCGGTCAGCAACGAAATTACGTTTACAGGAGACTTTTACGTTAAAGCGCCTGGCTAACGATACCCACTACGTCGTGCGGCAATCTTTTTCCTTAAGTTTCTATGAAAACTAAACGATCGTCGGAACGTTGTGTAAAAAACGTCCTTAAGATAGAAGCCCCGATAGCGACTAAATGAAAATGGCTTCTTCCCGAGCCGAGCTTCTCCTTGAGAGTACACCTACTGAAAAACTCTCGCCTCCAAAGGAGGAACGCCTTCGATTCATGAAGCTGCCCAGGCTTGGAATATATTTTCGGGAACCTTTCGCCATTTTATTTCGAAATAAAAACGAATCGATCGCAGTTACAGCGACCAACGCGAATACACAAAATTCAGGGTATTATATTGCAAGTTTCGAACGTTGATCCGAGATGCGAAAGTCACACAAGACATCCTACGATTTTACTTTGTCATCAGTTTCGTCCGGCATCGTTGGAATTCGCGCTGAAACGCGAGCGTTTCTAAACTGAAAATCTGTCCGGAATTCCTCTCCTATTAATTGCCTTTCTCCTTGACTCGAGGAAAAATTACACCCTAAGCTCTGGTTGCTGAAACGCGAGGCTGAAAGTAACGAAGCTGGCGTTGGCTAACGCGTGTAACGGAGGCCGCCTATTATAATCAAAAAGATTCTGAACGCATTCTGAACGTTACATCTCGTTTCGATTGAAATGGGCCGCATGAGACGCGAATGATCGGTCCGTGATGATCCCAGTTCGCCTAAAGGAGAACGCGAACAACGTAAGATAGAAGCTATCCATCGCGAAGAAACGCAAGCCTGATAGGATCGTCGAGTATTATTTTGTTTCCGCTGAATTAATTTGGCTCGCAGTTACGGCAAGTAAATTCGTTTATACCTTCAGGCGTAATCGATGATTTGGCTCGAGTTCAAACAATCAATCATTCGCTCGGCCAACTGTTGACCAAATGAAAGCGTTATTTCAAATGACACGGGGATTCCCGGTGCGGGCTCGGTTTAACCTTTAACCAGACTGTCGAATATGGGACAGGAAACATAAACTTCGGCTTGTGCAGTTACACGCGCCGCGATTTGTACGCGGTATTTACTGCGAGCATAAATAACACGACGATTTCGCGTTACGTTAATTATGACAATCATTTAAGCTTGCCAATTGTTTCGAACAATCGCGTGTAAACGATATTGCTGAAATCTGATTAAAAATTAGCCAGACGTAGGATTCGACTAGTTCGATAATGTCAAGAATTTAGGTAATGGCCTAGAAGAAAATGTTAATGAATTTATCCCCGTCGATTCTATAAATTGGTATCGGCTCGTTAAAAAGCGAAGCTATTGCCCGGCAAGCTCTCGTTCTAAGTTTCCCACAGTACGTATACATTCAGTGGAATCGATCGTAATGGTCGGCGCGTGTACCTTTCGCGGCGTTAGTGATAAGCCCCGAAAGCATCGGGATTAGTATGTGGCGATAAATCAGAATTAATTTGAACGTCCACGCTATCCCTTTTAACGTTTTACTTAGTCGACGAAGCGGAGAATCGAAAAGAGAAGGAAGCGGTAGACAGAAGGAGAAATCGGAAATGCAAAGGAGATGAGGCAGCAAAGCAAGGCGAACAGAGAAACGGAGAGAGCAAGCGAAAGGGACACGATGGGAAAAGTGCAGGAAGATTCATAAATCCAAATAAACGTTTGGAACCTCTTCTGCCTTGCAGATTTCAAACAATCGCGATTCCAAAGCGAATTCGAATATCCCTTTCTCTTCGGTTAATATTCCTTTTCGCGTTATTCATTGTTCTGACGTATGATTCAGCGGTGGCACAGGACAAGGGTCCTCTAACGACGACTTGACATTTGAATTTTAAAGTTAAATCTAGTCTGTGCATTATTACGCGGCCGACAGGTAATTTCTGCGCCGCTTGGCTAAAATTGTGCGCACGCTACTTACTTAAACCGGAGTAATTTGTAAAATAATTATTCGATTATTTACATTCAGATATACATATATATATATATATATAGTGAAAATTAATTTTATAGGGTCGGTATAACAAAACGGAGAAAAACGTTATCCGGGTAAAAATAGTTTAGAACTGGAAAACTAGCTGGAGATATGAAGGAATTAGTACTAAGCATAGAAAATGCTCGATGCTTCTGGGATAAAGGGAAACGCTTGAATAAAAATCTGCACGTGCTGGAACTCATAAATCTCGGCGCGTACGTGACGCTTCAACCGAGATTGGAAAGCTTAATCTTGGCTGGGAAAATTGGCCCTTAACAATGCAGCCACTCCTATCCTCGATTCGACTAACAATAAGCTAAACCGATTTGTCAGCCTTTAATTTATAATGTATCGAAACAACTTTGGTTCGAGGGATTGCTATTATAAAAGTTGTACGCGTTATTTGTAAGTCAATTAGAAATTTTCCAAGTATACCGCAATTTGCATAGTAATGACTTTTCGCGCAACACAAATAGCTTGAAACAAGCAATTAGCTTAGCAATTATAATCCCAAGGAATCGCTCTAATCTATTTTACTTGATTACTTATTCCCTTCGAATCAGAACGATCAATGAATAATTTACATAACTGTCAAGTTTGCAGGAAATCTCCTATAATCATATCGCTCGATTCTCATTAGTACGATCGTCTTTATTCGATAAACAGACTATTGGTTTGCCCTGACAACCTCAAAATCAATCATCCAAGAGAATCCCAGAAATTAAAAGACACACAAACCACAGGCGTCTCGATGATCGTACCTTCTCGAACCTGGAACGCAACGTAATCGAAAGATTACAGAGGAGAAAAGAAAACTCACGAGATAGAACATGGAAGGGGTGGTCGTTATTTAAGGACGTAAGTAGCACCAGCCGCAAAATGCCACCGATGCCTTTTAATAAGAGAGTCTTGCCATACCATATCCTCTGGTCGACGCGTTATTACTTTGGACGTCTGCATACTTGGTACGCCTCCGTCTGTGCCTCCATCACCGAGAAGCAACTCCTGCTGAGGATCGCAGCCTACACGGTATGACGTGGCGTGTAACTGCAAATAGATAGGTGGAAAAAGAGTGCTCAAACGGAACGACCGGCTCATATAAGGTTCAGCCGGTTCACAAGTATCCGTACACATGGACCGAGGTTCCGAGAAGTCACGAAATCCCAAATCGACTAGGAATCCCCTTCCCACGCATCCTCTATCGACCGATTTTCTGGACAAGCCTCTCTAGCGGGTCGGCTGTCAAGCGCACAACCCTCAGGAAACTGGAAAGGTACGCTCACGAAATTTCACTTCGGACAGCAAAATGGAAACTGAATCCTTGTTGTCGGCCAGAATGGCTGAATGCAGCGAATACGATGTCCACCCGCTGATTTATCATGGACTTTCTTCGTTAACACGATGACGAGCCGCGGTACTTTATTCGTTTTCATCGTCGACTTTCCACTGGCGGTTTTAAGGTTTAACGTTGGTCCGTTTGTAACAGTTAGCACGTTCGTAGAAGAGAAGAGGAACAGTGAAAGAAAGCTCGTTTCTTCGATATCAAGAACAGAGTACGTTCGTAGTTGCGCTATTTGCCGGGAAATTTTCAATGAAAATGTATTGAGCAGATAAAGCCGGATACTCGAAGAGACAAAACTCGCCGAATGAAACGCAAATTCTTTGAATTTTGCGATCAACGAAAGCAAAATGGAACGAATATTTTGCGATATGTGACAGAGAAACAATGAATTTAAGCGTTCCATTGAAACTGGAATTATTCGTGAGCGCCGTGAAAATCAGTGACGAATCGTCGCTACTTTCGAATAAAGTAAAAGCATTTATTAATCAGGTTGCAGGTAACAACAAATCGATTACGTAAATTAAAATAGGACAGTGCACAGGAGCGAAATGTGCACAAAGGGAACGAAGCGGGCCATTCAAGTTGCGCAATTAAACGATCGTTCAATCAGAATTATGCAAGCGATATCGAATAAACATTCAACTGGCACAGACAGTTTGTCGAGAATGAATAAGCTTTAAGTGTAAGATCAACGCCGAAAGCAGTTTACGGAATAACAGCTTCCTATCTGCGAAGATTTTCCTAGAATCCAGCGATCATTTTCATCGATAAGGTTAACACGAAATGGAGGTCCGCTATGGTCGACAATATTCATCGTATGGGGCACTAGCGCGCGAAATAAGGGTTGCGGATAAGATTATGGCAGCTCCTGTGGTTGTTCAGGGAATGTTAACGATCTGGAAAACCGTTCATATTGGTACTTTCTATATCGTGTTTCTTATCCACAGTTTTCTGCTGACTTACAAATATTCGACAAATCGTCGCTCCGATCGATATTACATTTCTTACAAGTTTTTCTATTATCATCACCTTAAAAAGAAACATTTTCTGACCGCCGATACAGATTTTTTACAGTTTTGTCATATAGATATTATGCTCGTACGCTATTTGATTCGATTATCGAAAGTGGAGATAACAATGTAACTTTTTCAACAGCAATTATTCGCAAAACATAGCTAACGATAAGTTTCAAAGCAACGCTAACTCCGCTAACTACGAAACTTCTTTTACGAGTGTAATTGCGCTGATGAAATTGCAGTGCACGGGACTATCTAAGAGACAACAGCGGTATATGGTTGGAAATGCGTCGAGTACATCGACAACTTCCGCTTGACCTATCTCTATGCGTTCCGCAGCTGAAATTTCGACTGGCGCCGACCGTGAACAGGAAGCCTCACGGATCGATATCTCGATTCGTGTACCGGGGGCCACACTGTTTATGGACGGATGATTATGAGCTCGATGAATGTCCATCGGTGAATCCGACGAGCCAACGAACGCGAGAATAGCATAAATGCTGGAATATTGCAACCGGGAATTGTAATTTTAGCGTAATTTACGATAACCTCGATCGCCATGGGAATCAGTGCCGCGCATATAAATAAAAACTTTCTAATTACACGACCGAGTTCCAGTCTACAGACGGAGAGCAATAGGAAAACAAAAAGGGAACGGGTCTGTCCATAAAAATAGTCGAGTAAATACGCGGTAAAAGTAGGAAAGTAGTATCTAAAAGGTAAAAAGCGCGTCGATGCCCTTTCACTTGGATTTCCCAGGGGTATTCTGAAAATTATCACAGTCCCAGAATTTCCAAGCTGAAGAATTTACGCCAGTCTCCCTCGATACGGTCTCAGAAGGCGATACCGCTAGCTTCTTTCGTATCTGTTGAATCTCTGCGCAATGAAATATCGAAATTACATAGCACGCTCCTAGCATAGATTATTCGTTTCTGATGGTCGGCGAATCGACGAAATAGAAATCTCTTTGCTAACTCTCTCTTAATAACCGTAAGTCGGCCGATTCATTTACTTGTACTACTTATTTTCACGATAGCGTAAGAAGCGGCTTAGCTTTTCATCGAAGTCATGATTTGTTAAATACACGGTAACTGGCATGTGCATTTTCTAAGCGGAACAGAATTAAAAATTTAATCGATGATTGTTCATTAGTGATCTCTGAAGCGAAACGCAATGAACGTTTCATGGTTGAAAAAACACTTTCGCCGACGATTCATTCAAGCGTATGTAATCCAGCGTGCACGTAGACTTACGATTCTACTCGAAATTAATATTTTTCACGATGTTAAGCGATTTTGCCATGGACGAGGAAATAGTTAATTTGTAATGAAAACCATGACCGGTGGTGGTGGTGGTGGTGGTGACTCGACAGTCGATAGTTTTCGTCATTTTTTCGAGGCCGGTGCGTCAGCTGAATCGCGAATTGTTAATTTCGGACTGGAACCTTTCCGGCCAACTGGACTTTTCCAAGCGTTTGCTTTGAATCACGAGAAAACGCGCTAATTAATTCGCCGAAGCAGTCATTCGGAAAATAAACCGTTTCGCTCGACAACTGCTGCTGCTCTCCCGTTTGGCTACGCGATTTTTTCCACCGTGTTTCATACTTCCAACGTTTTATTTAGAATAACGATTTAATTTTTCAAGAAAAAAAGGCTCCCTCGACTATGGAATGAATGGTAGTTTCTATCATCGAATTACCGATCGACGATAAATATCTAAATTACGCCGAGATTTCGATCGTTCGTCTCCTACGTGAATCCTTGAAAAAATATAATGATTTTGCGAGGGAAAGGAGGGGCTAGTAAAGTTGCACGCGATTTAAAATGTGCCAATCAATGTGCTGAGAATTTTTTAATTACACGTAATTCACAGGAGAAGTTCTGCATGTTAATCTACTTCGCTTTGCAAAGCGTTTCTCTGTTCATGCTCGCGGTCGCACGTGTACCACGACGATATCACGCTTCCAGCCTCGTTTACTCGGTAAATTAAATACGAATTAATCCCATTTTCCCGAGACGCGTACGAAAGAGCACGTTTTAACGGTCTTTCCTACATTTTACTTTCGTTAAAGTAAAACGTATCTAATTCCATTATTATGTTGAAGGGCCGTCCTTCTGTTTGTTTTAATTTCCAGCCACGTTAGGGCTGTATTTGCCCCGATTTTTGGGGTCGTTCATTAAATTTAAACGTAATTCCCCCGGCGCGAAAACTTCATAATACAGTTATCCGAGTTATAACTCGCGCGACGTGTAAAACTACGAGCTTTGGGAAAAAGAACATCGGGAAAAAAAGAGCACCTGATTAGAGGATACGTAATATTCAAAAAGTTGGAGATTTAATCTGGCCACGGTTTGGATTTAATTATTTGCACGACACGGCCGGGCATTTTGTTCGCCAAAAGAGATTACAGTAAACGAAATCGGAGCAGCGTCGCTCAGACAACGTGTCATGGATATCAAACCATGCCAGTACTATTCCAATTATTAATATTGGATTTCTTGATACTCGCGGTTTACATTTTATCCAAATTACGCTCATTCTCGGATATAATTGTCGGTTCTCGATAAACGATATTTGTTAACATAGCTTCTGTTTATAATGGATCATTTATAACTCTCTTTTTAAGTAAAAGTACCCGAAACTGTTCGCGATCAATTATATATTAATCTCGTTCTAAACTCGTAAAATGTTCGTTAATAGTAATACCGAAGAATATAATCGTCTTCGTCGATAATATATTACGTCTATTGATATCTAGCTTCAAAATAATTTACAATGTGACAGTGGATAACCTGATTTCCGTTGCAGTTTCTGCGGATACAATAATCAGAAGAGAAAAGAGGAAGAACCGTAAAGAAGAGAAGAGAAAGAAGTGCGAAATGTACGAGGTCGTCGACCGTATCCTCGGTCCGCTCCGCTTTTTTATTTCTCGTTACATTGGGCTAAGGGAAAGCTGCTTCCACTACTCGACACCGTTCGACTTCGCGAGCCTCTAGCTTGATCCAATCGTGCCCCTCGGCTGCAATTATTTAAATCAAAGAAAACAGTTGAGAGCCGGTTCAGAAATCGCTTCCGACTCTAACGAAAGCTCTACAGGAAGTTGAATTCGACTTGTTTGCGACGTATAAAGATGTTTGCTTCTCCCTCCTTTCTCTAATACCAGTTAAAAACAATCTAAAAGAATAGTTGGTTAGTACTCACCCAGTTCTGGACCACAGACCCTCGGTATAATCTCGAGAATGGCGCTGCAGGATGGATCCTCGAAGCACAATTGACGCGCGTAAAGACAGTTCAGTATTGCAACCGGTACTTTGATGTCGGATCCTGAAAGCAGAAATATCATGGCAGACGTTAGTAATAAAGAAGAAATAAAATATCTTTATGAGGGTATACAGAGAATGAAAGTGGAAAATGGATGAGCGAACAGAGCTTCGATCGCACAGAAAATACTTAGTAATCACCATCGCGCTGCTAAGAAAACATACGTATAATGGAACGTCGAAATGCATTCTGATTATAGGAAATCGAAGATATTCAAACGAATCAACCGAAACAATTGGAAAATAGAACAGGACGAGAAAGGGAGAAAATTCGCGCGAGGAAAACAATGGAAAGTTACGATCGCAATTTAATACACCATCCAGCAAAGCGTTTTTATTATTTATAGGCGACAGTAATATTAGCGAAGTAACTCAGTCACGAAAAATCGCGTTTATTCATCGAACGCAAATGATCAAGATTTTTCCTTCGCAACATTTTTTTCACTCGATATCGCTCGATATTACTCGACGCGAATCAAGATAAACGAATAATCGAAGTTACAATGGTAGACTAGTTCGATCGAAGCTACAGATTCAAGAGATAACGCAACTTAATTTTGCTCTAAATCAACAATACGTGGAAAAATAAAATATTCACGCAACTTTCGCTCGTTGATACGTGTAAAGGCACAATAAAAGCACACTCGAGTAAATTGAAAACGAAAGCACAAAGAGAAAAGCAATCGAGATTTCCAATTCGATTGGCTTTACAACCGGCTATCTCAACGTTCGAAATTATTCATCTACTTCTTACGTACATCGTGAAGAATTGAAAAAAGAAAATTCGTAACGACATTTAAAAGCGGCACCCATGGCCAAGAGCATGAAAGAAAGGGAACGGGGGGAGGGAGGAGATGGAGATGCGGTCACACGAGAAAAAACGAAAGCAGAGAGAGAAAATGGAAAACGAGGCACGAAAGAGACAGGAAAACTGCACGGACCCTCACGGATTTTTACGAGCCATTCGCGAAATGGTAGTCGATAAAAGAAGAGTGCACCCCCCCTGTAATTAATTACGAAACGTTCGCTACCGCTGGAAACAGCCATAAAAAAATGTACCACCGTATATATTCCCTCTCATGACAGTTGTCCGTGCATATCCTGAAGCAGTGCACTAGGAAGATAGACGGATTTTTCGAATCGTAAATCGAATTCAGACCTTTTAACATGGCACCACTCTTTCGAGTTCCACCGGGCTAAGGATCGCCACTTCCGGTCTCGTATTTTACGACTTCGTGGACACATTTTTCATCGGCTGATCTCGCTCGATGCACAGTCAAGATATTTCGAAATTAACCATACTCGACAGATTCCAAGAGAATGAAAAATGTCTTTGCTTAATGCACGCCGGGCATGGCATGTCTTTTCGTACTCGTTGAACGCGAAAAGACAGATATATACGACCGGTGAACACGAATTAGGCGGCCATTATTGTGTCATGTATTATTAAGACGCAATAACAGTCGAGAGAGAGAGAGAGACACACACAGACTGCTCAAACGCTTCACTTTTGTTATTCTGTCCCTTATTTCGCGAATGAATCGAAGCGTGCTCCGAGAAGAGGCGAACGAGGCCAAACAAATACAGCAATTTCCTTCTTTCTATTGTTTTGAGTCGCGAAACGAAAAGTAACGCGGGCCACGGGACGCCAAAGGAAACTTTCCACGGAATATTTCATGCGTACGAGAAAATATGAATGTTTAACAACGTGTACGGGCATGCCGTGGAAGTTTACAACGCTCCGTGATGGAACTGCTCGTTTTTGCCGTGAATGTAAATTTGTTTCATGTTACTTACATGAAGTAGAACGACGCTCATACAGCCGCTTTCCACAAGCCGTCGGACGAAAAAGAATCGCCTGTCTTTAAGACAAGATGTTTCAAATATGTGGCGCAGATGGCGTCGCGATCGCAACTGCCGCCACCATACGATTCAAGTAGAAACTTTAATTCGCCTAATTATATTACTCGAAAATATATTCTCTAATCGAAAAGGTGTCAGTGATGTATTTTAAGATATTTTTCGTTCTCATTTACGTTAAATTATTAATGGTATAACTTTTTATGAATGTCTAAAACTATTGAAATAGTTGCTCTATTGAGTCTATGTTTATCTTCATATTACAGTATGTTTCCCTTACGACAACGTTTCGTCAGTGTTTTGACAAGTGGTAAAGTGAATGTGAAAATTAAGTGGAAAGTGAAAATTATTGAAGATATTAAACGTCAATTTCGTGTTTTGCGGGCTATTTAAGGTAGTATTAATTGCTACGTCCAACAACGTTCGGTGAGTAGAATGTAAATCTTTTTTTCGTTTTAGAATTTATATTTTATTGTACTTCAAGATGCACCAGAAAAATTACGTGCAAAATATGTTTTATACACGCTATGCGTTACTATAAAATGCTGCAACCGAAAAGATAGGTTATTCTGTTAAAGTACGTTTCTGTGTATAACAGGTTAAAGTGAAGGAAGAGAAACAGCAATTACATTTATAATTCGATGCGATTAATTAAGTTGGTAAAGCTAAGTATTTAAGAACAATTTATCGACACGATGAAGAAAGCTAAAATAATAGAAGTCCTTAAAAAGAGTAGCAGCGAATAGTAAGTAAAACGTGCGCGACCAGAGTAGAATAATATTTCCATTTAACTTCCCTTGCTCTTGAACTCACTACTTTTACCATCTCGCTTCTTTCAGCCAGATAATTATTCATCGCTACTATGCCGTCTTTCTTTTCGGCGCCGCCTTATAATGAGACGTTTGTTTTAAGTGCACCAAGGCAGAAGCACGTTTCTTTTCTGTTTTTGCTTTTTACGACGAGCATCCCTGTCTGACGAAAACACAAGAGAAGCAAACCAGCCGAGAAAGATCAGGAAGACAAAATTCAAATGAAAAGCACAAATATCGCGGCCAGGCGAATCATGCGACGACTTA
The DNA here is from genome assembly GCF_024542735.1 of Bombus huntii. Lineage (NCBI taxonomy): Eukaryota > Metazoa > Arthropoda > Insecta > Hymenoptera > Apidae > Bombus > Bombus huntii. Next base: position 6,008,070 of record NC_066246.1, read on the forward strand.
CACAACCGTATACCATCGGTGTACCTCTGGTAACGATTGTTCGCGACCCAGATCGATTCGCAAAGTAACCCCATTGATCATAGTCTAGCTTCGACGTCACGACTAGAATACGATGAGAATATTCCCAACGTTAAAATATTTTCCATGTTTTTGGAAGTAGCATCTCGGTATATCGAAGTACATCGATATCCAGTTGTGGAAAGATACGCATAACTTCTCTAATTGTGGACGCGTAATGCCCCGCAAAACGATACAGATATTGGTATCGTAACGAGTATATTTCTATCGAGGACTGGCGTACTCCTTATTCCCTAGCGTATCAGCGGTTTATAACCACGCGATAAAGCATGAGAACAACTGTGTATTCCGGCATATTGAACTAGCCAGGCAACGGTAGTAACGGTAACAAGTGGAGAGATATGCAACCACGTAATACGTAATCGCGAGTTATACCGTTACATTAATTTCATGACTTACGCAGAACGTCCATGAAATTGCGATTAATCGTGATTTACTCGTGTCGAAAGCGAGCACGGTCGGATTGCCATGCCGGTATTGCTGGACTGACTGCGAACACATCGTTTCTTGCCTAACCGAAAAATCTATAGACAATGGACGGGTATTGTTCGCTGAACTGATATACGTCGCTTAACAGAACTAACGTTTGATAATATTGCCAATATTCGACGACGGCGCTGTAACACTCTATCGCTGCGCTCATGCGCCAGCGTTACTATCAGCGACGTGCTAATACAATCTTCCGAGTAATTCCAGCTGACTCCGTTAATTGTCGGATCCTATCGTAGCCTCTCCTCAGTCAGCTGGACCTGCTAAATCACTCTCGTTGAATCCGAAGAGATCTCGAACTCGAAAATTACTTCTTCTCTCAACTGGGTACTCTTGGATTCTCTTGATGTTCTCGAGAGAGACACGGTAGAACGCGAAAACGTTCTAAATAGGCGGGAACGAAAGGTTAAAGAAACGGTGTCAGCAGTGAGCCGGGAATTCACGCGAAATCATGCGAATACAGAAAACAAAGTGGCGTGGAATAACTCGCACGTCACGATACCGAACAAACACAGTCGAATCGATACGAGAACCAGAGTATTCGTCGCGAAAGAGTCTCATGGCCAGGTCGAGCGTTTTATTTCTGTGAGAGTGAAACACGTGAGTGTGAGGAACGAAGGAAGGGGGAGAAAACGGGCGACACGCGAGCGTTACAGAACGATAAAGCATCGCCACGGATATAGCCATAATCCAGTTCGCCGGCATATTGACGAACCCACTCGGACAGTAATGCGTTACGAGTGGCTAGATAGGGAGGCGCGTAATGCGTAATCGCGCGACGCATTATGATTCACGATCGCACGCGAGCACGATAAAGTCCAGCTGTGCGAGCGCACGGATACACGAGTGTACACGTCGTGATCGTACACGCGGTCATACAGCTTAGCCTGTTTCTGCTTTCAATCATGCTTGAAAATCGGCCTACCGTTATAATAGTAACCAAGGGCTAACAAATTTTCGATTTCGTGTAAAAATATTGACTCATCCATGGAGTCGTTAGTAGGTGATGGTAAAACGTACATGCTTGTTGAGATTTATCGACGATATCTTGCTATAAGTAGATCTCTCGATAAAAAGTTGTTAGCTTTTAAGAAATCCAAGCATGAGTTGGAAATACGTGGCAAGTTAAGTCGTAGGTAGATTCGTTTTGCGTAGGGTTGGTTGTTTATAAAGAATATCTCATTTCATCTTGCTCGAGTCTCGCAGAAGCGAACGCTGTCAGGCAAAATGAGAACAATGGAAAAGATTTAATGGAACGGAACGCAAAAATAACAAACGTTGCATCTGCTTCCTGGAATAGTCGGTCGGTATTCAGACGGGATCCTGAAAAGCTGGGCTTCGAACTGCACGAATTCTGGCAAACTTTCCTTGAATAAATTAAAAAGTCGTAGACATCGCAGACGAGGACGGAGTATACTAATTTCTAACCGACCTCACTGGCTTTAAAATACGTGCCTGGCCTTCCGATCGGGGTGATTTCAACGTGCCATTCTGTCGGATAGTTTCAGAAAACTAGTCATTTCTGAACGTATCAACCTTGTTTACCTTCGTTGCATAGTAACTCGTGTGCATTATGATATGCTTAATTTTTAAGAAAAATTGTCACCGCTCTTAATCAGCTGCGTAGAGAATAATTAAATAGGAAAAAGAAGTCGTGGAAGTTGAATTGCAAACGATTGGACGCAGACAGGTGGTAACACACTTTCAACGAGGAAAAAAGGAGTAGGAATGGCATTCTTATCAAAGGCGGTTTCACGAATGAAGTGGACGGGAACAAGGTCCCAAAGCACCTAGTTGTCGCAGTGCCGTGGCACAAGCCGAGTCGCGCTATGCGGCATAATAATTATCGTCCTTCGGTGGTAGCTAACTTTATGGAATGGAAGTTCGCGCGGCTAACCCAATTGCGAGAGGGCGAAGAACGAGAGAAAAAATGAAACTTAATGGCTCCTCCCAAGAGAGCTGCAGCCACTGCAACAATTTTCCAAAGCCACACTCTGTTCGTGCCTAGAGCCGGCCCGACCGACGAGTACGAATATACCGGAAAATTTCACCACGTTTCCCGAAATCAAATTTCTCAAAGTACAGAACTATGGCAGCTTTCCGCGGACCTCAACACCTTTTCTAAAATGGTCTGACAAATTAGAACACTGATTTTCTGTTGGTAAGTTACGTGAACCAAGACTACTTCATTAGATAAGCTTGAAAATTCTCGACGTTTCCAGGCAAATATACTTTCTAATAATATTTATTCACAGGAACTCTGTGTCGTTAGAAACAAGTATCAGGGGATTCCATTTTGTACGTGCATGGAAATACACATCACTGTACGGTCACGAGGGATCATCGAGGTCGCGTTATCGATAGCTAAGATCGTAGAAGTTCAACTTCCGAGTTAATTATGATGAAGCCTATGGTCCTTCGTTCGCACCAACTTTGTCCAGGTAATATAACGCAGGACAATATTCTACTTTAATCGTTGTTTCATTGAAGGAAGAACAGATGTCAAAAGGAATTGGGAGTCAGACTCTATTTGCCGGGTTTCGAAATCGCAGAAGAATGTGGGTTTAACGCAAAAGGACAAACAAGGAAAACTTTTTCCCTTCAATCCCGAGTTTCGTCTTAGAGGAGAAAATCCTTTATCGTGGCCGCCTTCGTCCGGAGAAAATCCGTTTGAGCATTTCAGTGCACGGATATATTTAATTATCTCGACGATGGTGGACGAAAGGTGCTAGAGATAATTCCAGAAGGTCGCCGGGGAAGGGCCGAAACTTTTGCACTCGAACTGCGTTACGACGCCTGGCAGAAAGTATAACTCTCCTGTCTTATTATATATAGATCTAGCTGGCAATTGGAACTTCCGCCTGAGCGGTTACTTCCGCCGCCTTACACAGCTTCTCTGTTCTCGTCGTTCGGCCTTCTTTCCGCCCTTCTTATCCCTTCCCAAGCTAGCCACGCTTAAGCGAGTCGATATTACACGTTCTGTCTCGCGTTCTTTCTTTTCTGATGAAATGGATTCTTCTCCTTCCGCCTCTATCGGAAACGCGAGGCTATACTTCCGCCGTTTGTTCGACGCTGCAGTACGTGCGGCGGAGCAACGATAACAAATATAGTTCGCAGCGAGAAGAACCGCACTTTGATCGTCTTTGGTCGAAATACTTACGTCTGGTAGCCTCAAATTTTTCAACATCGAGACCACAAATATACAGACCATTATCTCATTGTTTGCGCAAATGATCCGCTTTGTTAGTTGATTTGTCACAAATGCGCGGTGCACCAACAAGATAATAGACATCATTTACAAATCTACAAATTACTAATTATTATTATACTATTTTCATGATACAAACAATCGGTTATCACGGTCTTTTCACTCGTCTCTGGAAATGAATCCGACGAAAAGGAATTTTATATTAATCAACGTTAAACTGTATTCAGTACATATGGTCAGAGGATGACCCAATAAATACCTCAAATACCATTGGCAGATAAAATGACATTATCGCGGTTCGATTAATTTTCAAACAATCGAGTTACAGGGTCAATCTGCATCGGGAGACTTGGATAGTCTTTCTGCTTCCATTGCACGTGTTTTCCACGTCGCTGCGTTTAATTGACTAATGCACGAATATCGCAAAACCATTCGAACGATTATATTGGAAAAATTAAAAACTACGGGTCCTAATAAACTCGAAATTCGTGCATACTTCGCAATTTTTCTCCGAAAGCTTCGACGCGTAAGAAATATTTCCACTAGAATACACGTTGCGAGCTATCTCCAGACGTTTAAATCAGTCGGGTAGACCAGAGGCGTGCCTTTTCATTATACGGCACTCTTTTTCCGACCTACCTTATCTCGCGGCCAGGAAGCCGTGATTTTTCACTACCGTTATCTCGCAAGAATGCGAGCATCGCATAATTTGTCGAGTGTCTTTTTCGCAGCTCGTTTGTTCTCGAGATTTTGGAAATTCTCTTAATATCGTGCGCACGCACTATCAAAAAATGCCCGTTTTTTAAAGGGACGCCTGTCACGGTTCGGAGAAATCCACGCGAGAAAATACGTTTCCCGGCCGAAAGTTGCGTTCGTTGTACACCAAGGTTTGGAACGATCACAAAAGGAAAATAACTGGAGTGAATGCTTATTTCACAGGTGCGCACGGTTTTTGCCATCTCGCTGAATCGAATCGATAGAATCTGTGTCGAAATTTAGAACGGGTTTCGTTAACGCGGATAATGAAATTAATTTATTATTTAATAATTAATTCCCATCTTCTGGAAGTATCGAATTAACGCCCGATTAGAAAGCTGTAAAGAAACAAACGATAAATGTCTAATCTCCTTCGCTAGTTACAAGTGAGTGATTCGCCAGTTTATTCGGCGAACAATAGAGATTCGGTGCTGGCTAGAACGCCGGAGAGTAGAGAGCAAGAATTTACATCAACTAACTATGCAATTTTGCATCCCTTTTTATAACCTTTAGTCGGAGCCGAGATCGCCGTACAGTCTGTCGTTCCTTTGATCACATCACCGTACAGAAAACTCCCCCTTGTCCCCGAAACTTCGTTATTCCGATTTTCGTCTCTGCTTTGTCCCCGTTTTCCTGTCTTTTTTATCGAACGTGATTCGGGTTTGTAACCTTGCAACGTCGTCTGTTACATCCCGTATACCGACGGTAGACTCTATCGTCCGCTTAATAAACAAACAAAACCGACTAAAAAATTCAACCAAAAATTCGTAACTTTGTTTGCTCGCCGGTGGACAACCGATCAGGAGAAGGGTGGAAAGCGGAGAGAAGGAGACAGGGATAGAGCGAACGAACACGAGGATAGAGGATGAAGGAGGAACCACCACGTCCAGCGGACAATCCTACGAATCGATATATGGGACAGTGATTTTCAATTATCGGTTCGGTAGGAAACTCGTGCGCCGCTGCTGTTCATCCGTAGCTGACCAACAGATCATGAGATGTTATCGTTTTCGGCGCAACCGACGACGCGGATGATGCTTGATCCTCTTCAGGAATATCAGTCCGCGTCAGAATTTGTCCGGAGATTTTCCCTCGAACCGATTCGTCGATCGTTCAACCACGATTAAAGTGTTTTCCATCGACCAGAGCGTACGACGGACGCGCCTAACTTTATCCGACTTTCTCCGCCTAGCATTTTCCACGAATTACTATTTTGCCCGATCTTATTTCGCACGTGATATCCCGCGATGTATCCTTCGCTTCCTTATTTTCGTCATTTATCGACGAGACGCGTACGTACGATCGAAAGAAATGCAGGTATTTTTGTACGATCGCTTACAAAACCAATCAACGAGCTTCCACGATTAATGCGTTAATTAAAACCGATCGGACATTTTCATCGGCGTAGAAGAACGTATCGAAAACGAATCTTCCTGTAAATCCTCTACCTATATGTTTTCAGATAAAACGCATTACCGGCGTACAGCGAACGATTCGAAACATGGAGCTGTTGGACGAACGAGAAAGGAACGGACGGTAAAAGTCGCGCTTAATACGTTGCTGCACCGCCGATCTCCGGGTGTCGAAGAAGTCGCGTACAACTAAAATCCGGCAAGAAGCATCGAGATTATCCTTCGAACGCGTGCAATGGCACAAAAAATCACTGTTCCAGAGGACAACGAAGTTCGCGGGAGCCGCGCCTCACGGATTTGCAAGGGATTTCCTGTGGAATTCGGTGGAACGCGATTAAAATGTTCGCCAGCTTGCGCGATGGATACAGATAGATTGAGAGATAGCGATGTATAGAGATGTAGGGGTGCGTTGTCACGGTGTGCACGCGTGCACGCGTGTAACACGAGGCGCGTACGCGGACGGAAAGGGGGTCAGCGGGAACGCGAAATCCCTGTTTAATTTCGATAGAAGGTCGTGTAAGCCCCGCTGTCTCGCCGGAATAAATCCAGATCCTGTTGCGAAGTATGATCGCCGTGCTGATGATGTTATCGTGCTCAGCTAATCATCCGGTATAATCGCATTTCGCGAAACAACGGAATCCCTGTGGAAAAAAAATCGAAAAACTGTTCGCTCGTTTAATCGGCCCGGTTGGCTCGTCTTCCCCGCAGGCAACCAGAAAGAAACTAATACTCCTTTCAAACCGATGGTAGCTATTAATACGGTTTGCCCGTTTCTCTCCAAGTTCCATATTTTCCTTCCTTTTTCCTATCCCTTTGCGCCAACGATTCTCGTTATACGTGGACAGTATGAATTTGTTGCAGTTTTTGTTGTCAGTGAGGGAATACATTTAATTTCGATAAAGTTCCGATTGCTTCGTAGCGATGTACAACCGAATAAATCAGGATTACGGGATGAAAGGATACGCGGGCACGCATTGACAATAATATTCCGCTCGATTTAATTAAACCGAAAGTATTCTGCTTTTCTTTCCACTGTAGCACGGACGGACGCGCACCGCAAAATCTTTTTTCGCAACATCGGATAGGATTCTATAAAAATGATTGCTTTATTTTCAAATATTTGACAATCGTTCGATCGACCCGCCGATAGCACACCCATTTCCAATCGCGATTTCAACCGGCAGATATGCTTCTCGAGCGCGGGTCTTTTTGCCACGCGCTCGCTACTGCATCACGAGAGTAATCAATGGAAAAACGAGGCAGTATATCGCGATCTTCGGACCTACGCTTCAAAGACCCATTCTCTCACATTTTACGACAAACTTTCACTATGTTAATTCACGATATTCGAGACTCGATCTAGATGCGAGTGTTGTAGAATTGAAAATTCTCGTACGATCGTTGTCTCGAAAAATCGCAACCCTAACATTACCGCTACCCGACAAGGTGAAAGACCTTTCCGGATAACGAAGGCACGTGCAAGCCTCTGCTTGAAAAGCATTCAGCCGTTCAACCGAGCCGCTATCATATCTCGCGAAGTTAGGTCAGCCTCGGTTATTATTCCGACGATATAATCGTCCAGAACTATGTATCGATAACGAGAGGCATTACACTTGAGCACACGGTTGCGCGTCATCGCTCCCGATACACCCTAAATTGGCCTTGATAACTAGCCGACCTTTCCCGAGCATCGAAGAAACTCGCCTAAAGTCGAATTTACGTTGATCGCGGTCGAAAATTTATCGAATCGATAACAAATTCGAGTCAGTCTAGTTGCTGCTCGAAGCACGCAGCTTCTCTTTGCCATTAACAGAGAAATGAATTTTAAGAATTTTATTCGGCGAAACCGACTTTTATTTAGACCGGTGAATGATCGTACGCGATTCCGTGGCACGTATACCTCTGGTAGCTGTTAAAGTTTCGATCGAAGAACAGCCAGTAGCGTATATTTCTTGCTTTCCTTTTTTAATCTAATCGACTATATTTATTTCGTTGCGCGAATCACAAAAGAAGTAAATAACGCAAGCTACGGTTAGATTTAGAAGTTATCCATGAGATACATCTAATTGGACAGAATAGACGAACTATAGGGAAAGGTCGCGGTCCACGTTAATAATTTATCAACATGCATAATTATAATTTCACAGGGGCCCGGTTTTGGCTAAAGATAATGCATAATCTATCAGGCGATTGATTGGAAGATTAAGTAGACCCTGTGCGATAGAAATTTGTCGGTGAAAAATCTAGAATAACAGAGGAGGTTCTATCGTTCGGCTATGCCTCGGTTCTCCGCTTTAATAAAAGTTAAAACTAACTAGCGTTTCTAAAGCTTTGCCTGGCAGAGCAAAAATAAACGAGCTCTCGAGGGTTGATTTTCTTTTTACACGTAGATTTCGTTATTGAATCAACCAAACGCGATACGTGCGAACAAAAATCATTGTGTGGGGCTGTTTGACGGTAGCGAAGCCAATCACGACGCAGATAATGATCGCATCTAGGCACACGCCAACGTGGAAGACTTTAATTGCCAGGCACGAATCGATTTGTCGCCGCCGTGCCACGAGGGAACCTATCGTGTGCACGAACGACCTTCCACCCTATTTTTACTCTCTATACCCTTTTTCGTCGTCAGTTTTCGGACTACGAATTCCCGCTTATCCCTGTGTCGCTCTTCCACTCTATCAACCTTTCGAAACAAGCATATAGCAGGATAAGCAGAAATTTCCTTACGTTCAGCCGCCAATATAAATACCTGCTATCGATCAAAATCTCCAACAGTCAACGAATAGTCGTCCGCATTTATCAAGTAGAAAGTCCCGGGGACAAGCTAAAATCGTAGAAGCCCTGTAGGATAATGCATCCGACGTACCTACAAATGGCTAGGCGTTCACCGTGAAAAAGGGGAACGGTATCCAAGCGAAGTTGCCATATCGCTATCGAGAAGTCGCGAGGGCGAGGGTGGAGGGCGTAGAAAAGGAACGACACTTCGGTAAGTTAGTTTCAGTCTGCGGGGACGTTTTTAAAAGTTCGGGAGCCTGCGGAACTCGGCGAGCCACGAGTTTCCGCAAGAAGGCGCGGTCCTTTACGGCGTCCTTCGGTACCTCGCCACCATCGGCAATGCCACCGCCGCGCCGCCTCCTAGTCGGCAAGCTTCTCCTCTATTTTTCTCCGGCGCACTTTGTCTCCTTAACAGCTTTTATCTCACAACGATTCGCGCACGAGCGTACCCCATTATCGATTTCATTTCATTTCACGGCCGCTGTTTCCGCGGTGAAAACGCCGAGGAGGAAACGGTCTCGAAGGAACGCCGGGCATTCCAACCGAAAGAATCGGCCAACGTCGCCGAACGATAGACGGTTATTCGAATTTCTTCGGCCCGAGGCAATCTTCGAAGACGTCGACGAGAACCGATCGTGTTTGCAAATTGCACGCGATAACCAACCAAATGGCCGTACCATTCTCCTTTAATTTTTCTCTCCGGTATAAGCTGCTTTCGAGTTCCAACCTGTAGTTTGCGCGCGTGCCTGTTTACACGCTATTAATCGACTCGATGCCGTTAGGAGATCGGACGTTCGCTCTTCTACGATAATAACTTTTACTCTCTCGTTCGTTTCCGCTCGTCAACGTGGACAGGCTAAGAAAGAAGTTCGAAGGCAGCATTTTGCGAACGAACGGCTCGACGATAGACGTCTGTTCGAATCCGCTAGAGCGACGATAATCCCTGAATCAATGACAAAGAAATTCAATCGTTCTGGGAGATCGGTCGAACCGGTCGTTTCACGACGATGCTCTATTAATAATAAAATTCTTGAGCTTCGGGCCATTTCGCCAGATAGAAATCGCATGCCATCAAACTTCTACCTGCCATCGCAAATCGAAGTTCGCGCAAGTGAGAAGAACACACAGGCTCGAAACTTCGATAACGAGATTTAGTTGAATTACGTAAGAAAATCGTAAAGCTCGGACTGTAACGATGTTTCGTCTCCGATTCGATCCTCGAGTCCCTCTGGTTTCATCTCGACCCAGCTATTTACGATAGATTTGCCGTAATGCGATGTCACTTAAATACATCGTACCTCTGTGTACACCAGTCAATGGCCGAGTCTTAAGGTCGATTCCGGTGTTTGCCCACGTACCTACCAAACGTTCACTCCCTTTATGCTCCATTTCTTGTTTAGTCGACGTTTCCTTCTGACCATAGCCGCGCTCCTTTCATCGATGAGAACCGACTAAAGCTAATGTACCGTCGCTTGCGGACGATTCTCGTACTTTCAGTACTCTCGATCAATCTGGAGGAGTACTCTCATACGTTTTATTCTCTCCTCGCGCGATTTACCTTCGTAACATCGTTTTCCGTTAACTCGCTTTTAGCGGTGATAGTTTTCATCCTCGATAGGTAACACAAGTTTGACTAACTCGCGTATAAACCAGTTGAATAATTCAATAATTGGTTTTAACCTCACTTACCAGTTGACGACTGGAGCAGGAAAGCTGACCGGCGGCGCGTTTGATTATTCAGAGGTCAATCGACACCCAAGCGGTACTAGTAATCTACGTAATACCCGACTACGAAAAGCAGAAATTTTGAAATGGCATGATCGCGCACTTAGAGCACGCGCCGCGCGATCAGAATGCAGGCGCGTTGCGTTATAAAATTAATATGTACGTGGCAGCGCGCGATCCGTTCGTCGCCGGCAAATCATTAATTACAATGATTAATTTGCTCGTATAGAGATCCATTGTGAACTGATTTATGGCGCCGATTAGTAGCATGCAATTGCGATCAGTTATCGAAAACAAGCGAGACTTCGAAAATGCCGACCAACGATTGTGAACGAATTGCTTTTAAAAAAAACATCACGACCATAGATCGTTCGTTAGAGATCTACGTATGGATCGAACAGGATGAAAGTTTGATTGCGGCGCGATGGCGAATAAATTCAAACGTCGAAACGGAAGCGATAGGTCGATGGCATGGGCGGAATTATTAACCGGGATCGCTCGCCCGCTCGAACCATGCACTTTTAAGCGTCCAATTTGTAAGACTCGTTGGAAAAAGCAAAGCTGTGCAGAACGAGGACGAGGATTTTATTTAATTCTTGCGAACAACAGATGCATGCAATCACGACGAGGTTCGTGCACTGTCTCTTCATCGCTAGACCGTCCAAGGAAAAACATACTAAATCACTCGAACTAATGAACGACGTCGGCGAGCGCACTCTTGCTTTCTTCCGTGTTCCATTCGCTCCTCGTCTCTCTCGCTCTCTTTCGAGGAAATATAAAAACAACGAAAAGTTCGTGTAAAATCCTCCCGGTAAAGGGGATGTAGCAAGCAGAGAGGAACGAAGGGAAAAATGGAAAGAGGAAGCAATTTAATTATAGCACGACAAAGGATGAAAACGCTCTCGTGTTCCGATGTGTGTTTGCGGGACACGTGAGATTTAATACCGCATGATGAATCGCTCCCTGTGCTTATTTTTAATCGGAAAAAATATACAACCCGGGATAATGAACGAAATTCAACTTGAAGAGCGCAATCGTTGCAGGTTCCACGTCGTAATTACACAGGACGATTCTTTTCTGAATTAACTCCGGCGAAGAATCGAAATTAATTTGTCAAAGAGAGAAGCTCGACGCGCGTACGATTAGCGTAATAGAAGCTGCGCGAACGTTTGCGAAATTTGCCCGAAAGAAAAAAAGATAAATGAACGGTGGGTGAATTCGCTGTAGCGTGAAGGGACGAAAACAACGGATCGCTAATAGCGAAACAGATGAGAATCCTTTACGAGCGAGCTTTCGAAGAACGGTTTCTGCTTCTTGTCTCTTAAACGGCGCTCTTAACCCTTCGAAAGTACTCGGTAGCGAGTGTGGGAAAAAGATCGATCCCGAAGCTTCCGCCTCCAGCGAGATAAGACGTACGAGGAGAGCTTTCATACCTTCCGGGATACGACGAAGTGCGCGAGGGAGTTTAAACGAATTTGAATGACGACCAGGACAATTCGATCCCGCCGGATAATGCGTTCCTTGCTCCTTTCCCTACAACAAGCTTCGACCATACTGCCTATCTGCCGCAACTTTCCCCTCGACGTCGTCGTATCGCGTTCAGGATAAAGAACCTAACGCGTTCCCCTCTTTTGTCGCGCGCAAGGATTCCCTAACTTCTCTGTCTCGTTGGATAAGGGGTCCTTTAGAAGAGACGAATGTACCAGTGACGAGGTCGATTGAACGTCGAACGCAAAGACGGCTGCGGTTATGGTCACAGCGGATGCGGATGCTGGCTTACTGTCTTCCTGGCAAATACGTCAGAATAATGAAATTCTTACGAAACTAGCTACGTGTATCGTGTTTTATCTTTCATTTATCAGAACAGGTATCCGCTCTAAGTACAGCCTAAAGCGTAAAGAAAGAAGTGTAACTTAGAGATTCGTGTTGATACTTTTAGGTCCCGCGTGGCGTATATCGTTCTCGCTAAAAAACACAAGGCAAGGCGAAACGAGAGCGTGAAAGTAAATGTAGGACATTCTTGACCCGGGGAGATCCATCCATCCGAGGTGTCGGCCACTCTACCAAGTTTTTCGCCGTGGAGCAAAGTGGATGTGCAGCTATCACTCCACGGATAACAATCCCAATCGTGTTTCCTATACAACGAGATAGGAACATAGAAGTTTTTTGCGAGGGCGGCTCACTGGTCTGTGGATAACAACCCCGAACGTGTCGCCCTTTTTGTTAACGGAGGATTTCGCGGTGACTGAGGAGAGCCAGAAGAAAGACATGTCGGAAGAAGAAGGGATGAAAGATGCTGCTGCTCGTGGGGTAGAACGGGGTGGTCGATGGGAAACGAAGAACGAACGTCAGGGAACGTGGATATTCCCGAGCTTCGAGTGGGCAAGGAGATGGGGTTTGATATGCCGTAAGATTGATTGGACGGGGGTTACTTTCGCACTTGTCTTACTCACGTCGATCGACACTTCGCTTAGGCGGCTGTCCCGAGGAGCAACGACGCGAACAGCTACGGAAGCGTCCAGAGATTTTCGAAAAATTGCACGCGAACCTCTCCTTCGTCGAAGCTGTGATCGAAACGCGGTGGAAAGCGCCTTCGACGATTCTCCGTTTGTTGAAAATATTTATTTTTAAGAAATTTCATCTATAAACGTCAACAGTGCGCCGATGCTCTCGTTAATAGGAACATCAACGCAACGATACTAAAACCGGAAATATTCAGAGTCGCTTGATAATTATACGTTCGTAGTAGATGCATCTTGGTAATATACGATCCACAAAGTTATCTTTATCACGAAACCCATCTTATATCAATCGACTTTGAACGCATCCAACGAGATCGGACTACCTGTCAGATGCACCAACCGCAGAGGAAATTAGATGAGAGCGTATCAAAGTTGCGAACATAGATTTCACTGATGGTTTTCAAAATTAATGGAGTGAATATGGTAGCTCAAAGAGTACACACGATGTAACCAGATTTCTGGAGAAGGTTGGACGCATCGTTCTCTACGTGCTATAAGTTCCAACGGAAGTACGGTTCGTGTCGCTTCAATGCATAGAAGTAACCTGTCTAATATTAGTGGCAGCTCCGTGAGAAACCTACACTCCTGGATTAATCGACGCGAAATCGAATGAAACGTGCGACGTTAAGATCCGGAAAACGAGAATTTTTTCCTTTTAACAAGTTCGTCTTGGATTTAAAACGGTTCTCACTCTAATTCACAGTCTGGTTTCCTTGTCAGACCTAAAGCTCTGTATTCGTTGACGCGTTACGTCTGAAACTTGGTCAGGAAAGTTTTCAAGTATCGCAGGAGTACACGTAAGCAAAAGGAAGTTGCACGAGCGAGGGTTGCCGCCATGAAAAATTCCTCTTCCGTTTCTTGCCGGTGGCAGTAATGGCCGGCCGTGGTACTCAAAGTCTCAGAGGAAATGTCGAGACAGAGGTATCCCCTCTGTCCCAAGAATTATTACCCACTTCCTCCTGTTTTATTATTGTCGTTCGCCACGCCGAGCTTTTCATAAACGTTCCTCGTGACCACTCCCGTAATTACTTTTTGACACCGTACCCCGTTCGGCTCGTATCAAAGAAATTGAAGCGAGAGAAAGGAAGAGAGAGAGACAGAGAGAGAGAGAGAGAGAGCACGCTTATCCGTACAAAAGGAAGTTAACTGGAGTACCTAGTTTATTGCGATTTCCTTCATCGCGGCGATATTTTCCGCCACGGCTAGCATCGCCCGAGCCACGTTACGCTGTCTACATCAGTTATTACGAGCGGGCCGTACGTGCGGAACCACGTTCTTCTCGAAGGCACAATCAAAATCGGAAAAATTGCTTCTTCTCGTTAGCGTCCGACCATTTTTCGACGATACCGCGCGGAACTTGATGTCGTAAATTTTTTTACAGTTTCTTCTCGCGCAACGTTACGACTCCGCGTAAAATCTTGACGGAGAAATTGCCGGCGATGTTGCTTATAAGAAAATGATCAAGCCACGTTTCCTTTTCGGTCAGCAGTTTTACAACGATTTCACGGTCTTTCTCCGAGAGCATCGTCGCAAACATTCGCTTATATATTGCTTTCTTATTTCCGTATCTTTACGCGCAGATTAATTTCTCCCGATCGGTTAACAGTCGATAAAGAATAAATCGAAGAGTTGAAACGCAGCTTTTTGTATGAAGCATCGTACACAAAGGAAAACCGGATTTTCAATCGGCATATCGTAATTAAGTTCGTTTACGGAACTCTGACACGCAAAGAGTCTATTCGACAATGCATGGGCCGAAGTCGCGGTTATTTTCCAACGCAAACCAGCATTTCATTACGGCGCTACCTTTCGGAAAAAGTCACGCGCTACGGTACGAGTCTCGTTTTAATTACACGCAGAAATTGCACGAAACGCGGCAAGTCATCACGCTCAATTTCTCGCTTCAAACATGTGACTGAATAACCGAGCTCGTGACTTGCTTGTGTTTTAGATGTTCCTAACCTCGAGATCGTTCAACTTCCTCTATATTATTTACAGAAGGAATATCAACGTTTCTTGGACACATGTGCGTTATATATAGGCAAGGGGTGATTCCATATGAAAAGAATAAAAAGAAAATATAGAATAAAACTTTTTCCTCCAAAGCTTAGCTTTCAAGAAATTCGAGTTTGAAAGTTTGTTAAGTATAAACGATCGATAGGATGTTATTCTAGATGCGAGAATGAGTAAAAAGCGTAGAATAAAATTCTTCCGTTTAAGGCTTCCTTCTCCAGAAAATACTCAGAACAAAGCGTCTTATGAACAAATTTTATTCCGCATTTCCGATTACTTTACTTTCACGCGTCCTGTCGATTATTTAGTCCTGTCCAGTCCGGAACTGCCCAAACCGTGCTCGAGTGTGCTCGATAAATTTTCAAACTAGATTTCCCCGAAAGCTAAGCTTCGGAGGGAAACATTTTATTTTATATCTTTGCCTATTTTTTCACGAGGAATCGGCTCGTGCCCGCCTGTACATAACTTTCGGCTGCGCCCAGTAATTATATAGGTTACTTCTCATGTAGATTACATAAATCGATGTACAATATTTGTAATATCGTTGAGGGCTTTTGAATGAGGTTGGCTTCGTTACACTATAACTAGTGCGACATAGCTGCAAAGCATAATCAGATCTAATTACTTAATTCATTTCCGTCACAGGAAATCTTTCAGAGGCACTTCATCAAGATAATCAGTTTCGGCGAGGTTGCATCTTCTTAATTACAGTAGGCACCGATCCAGTGGAAAATTTTGTACGACACAGACGTTCCTACGGGCCGGTAGCTTTTTACTCTGGAGCTTTTATATAGGGCAAAAAAAACCGGCCAACCTGTCCGGTCTCCTCCGGCGTGAATCTGTAAGGTCGCCCGGCCATAAATGTCGGAAGAAGCTTGACCCTGTGAAACTTCGGGATAGAATGGGGAAGGACGGGTAGAAAGAGAGCTTCCTGTGCATCGCTGTATGCTTTCAATCGTGTCGTGCAAGCGACCGAAGAACGAGGAAGGAAGAACGAGGAAAAATACAACCGCCTTGACGTGGAAAATACAGTTTGCTAACATGGATAAATACTTTTTGGACAAACTGGTCGAATCTAATACCGCTTTGCTGGAATTCGAATGCCGAGACCAAACAATAACAATGAGTTAAGTCGCGTGAAATTGGCAACACGTACACGAACAAACCATTTCTATTTAAAGTACGAACGTAGCCTTCCCGATGATTCGAAAAGACAATGGGCTACAAAGCAAAGACGCTACTGGATTCGCGTATATGCAAATAGGTGAATGCGAAACGGTGGATCCACATACTTGGAAGGGACAAAGAGAAGCAGCCAGGGCCGGGAGTTCGGGATGAACCCAAATCTAGGGGAAAATTTTATCGTATATTCAAGACGTGTTTCGACTTACAAATGCGCGCCCGCTGGCATAAGGACGAAATAGTGAATGTAAGGACGTGGATGCTGGAAGGAAGGGATGGTATGGCGGTCCGTTACGGTACCGCGGCCTGGAAAAAGGATGCCACAACGGCGGATGCACACGACGAAAATCGTTGGATTTTATTGCCGGCTTAAAGGGTTTGCAGTCGAACGCATAACGTGACTGGATATTACGCAGCTCACGTGACCTGCAGAGTACCGTACCATTTGGCATTTTCTACTCGCCCGCGTTCCGCCGTAATTTCCATATTTCAGTCGGCGTTCCAAGCTATCGTGGATCACTGGCTCGGTCGACGATACTTGTTTCCCGGACGTTGCAGTTGACTGCACCCTTTCGATATTCACCGTGTTCGTTAGTATCCTCTTTTTTTCACTATCTAGCGGTCGACAATCTCTCCTTTATGGCGAGTGAACACACGTAAGTAAACATAGGACGAAATACATCCTAGGTCAACCGAATCTCATATCGCGCCATTAGAAAACACAGATTTTCTTCTCGATCTGCGCGGAATCGGCATCGTGATTCGAAAACGCAATCACGATGTTTGGAAAAATTTGCTCCAAGTTGGAATTTCGAGAACGAGAAAACACGATTCACCGAGCAGTTACGTTTAACCTCGTCAGAAGCTCGACGACCACCGTGAATCAGAGGATAGTCCACGATTGGAAGATCGAAAAATCGCTGCCTAGGATCTTGTAGCGATCGATCGACAGAGCCTGGAGAGAAACGATTGCACGTTCGTCCGAACGATCGACTCAACCGAACGCAACCAGCCGAATAAATTCGAAGTACAGAAAGAACTATGCGCTGGCAACTAAGTCAATCCGGTTTTTGTAAATACCGACTGATCCGTATTCCTCAGGTGCGGGACCATTAAGTGCACGTAAAATACATAAAGACGTCATCCATTTGGCAAAATTCATGAAAATGTGGAATTTTTTGGGCTGGCAGATAAGTCGGTGCGGCCGCTCAGCGTGGCAAGTAAGCGAGTGCAGGGTGCTGGAGCTGGTAGCTAAGTGAGTGCGGGTCATACGAGCTGGCAACAGAAAGAAACTTACGAAGCTTTCCAGCTTCCCTTTACGAGGCTATTCTGAGCAGCTCTTTACGAGCTTACACAGACGATCGTGTCGTACGTTCGCACGTTTCCGCAGTAATTTTTTCGTTCGTTGGAACAGATGTATGTACGTTTTAAATCGTGGCTCGAACTTTTATTGAAACAATCCGATACTTCCGTCACGCTGGAGTTAACGCGGAATACGAGAGTGAAGACTGTGCCTGAGAACGAAATTACACGGTAAATATTCCTTACAAGTAGGATGGATGAGTGGTGAATTCAGATAGACAGGAGAGAGCGAGCAAACAGTTCGACTTGGCTAATTTTTCAGCTGCAAGTCACTGCTTCCTTTAAAACTTGGCATAACGAAGCAATAGAACGGGAAACGTATATTCGAGGGATATATTGAACTATTTTAAAACTTTTTATAACAGGCAAAAAAATATAATTTGGAACGGTGAAAGTATTTAAAATTGTACCGTACAATAGCTGCCACAAATACTAAAAGTACCAGCGATAGAAATACCAATGAAATGAAATAAAATAAAAATACCAATCAAATATTTAATTATCGACCAACTATTTTCGAACATTGGGAACAATGCGAACAATACAGACGAGTTCGCGATTTTTCTGTGATCGAAACGTTTGCACGTACGCGCTTCGCGTATTTCTGCATGCCCAATTACATTGGTTAACTACAGCGGAGGATTCGGCCACGTACGCTGTGCCTTGTACCAAGATAAACACGAGTAATCGTTCTAATAGAAGGTATTATGCATATGATAGCCAGACATAACTGCTGACTTTATAGTCACTTCTATCCCGGGTTTAAATAATCTACCGCCCCTGCAGATGTTACCGCTGATGTTTCATCGATTCGCTTTGCATCCAGCCGCTCCATTCCAATCGGGATTCTCTCTGTATTCCGCACGGTAGAGCGAGAAATTGCAAAGCAGAAATTTTAAGATTGCCTAAAACGATTCTCTGATCGGGATCGCGTTCCTATCTAACGGGTAGCACCGGAAAGAAACACTGAACGAGTTAACCTCCGAGAAAGAAGCGAAAAGGTTGAAAATGTTATAGCTCCTTCGTGGCGAGAAATTTTTACAGGGCACGAGATAATTGGTGGCAGTCGGTCGAGTCGCCGTTTCGAAAGAGTAGCGTGCTTCCCACGGCAGGAGAAATTTTTTCATGAATTTCTCTCGTGTCGACAATTGAGCGGAAACAGCGTCGCGCATAACCGTACACACGCTGACAAGTGTTTGGCCTCGACAACAAGCCGCCACATTGTTCTGACAATGCTCGTGAGATGAGACCCACGAGACGTACGGCACAATACGCCGCAGTCTACGAGAAACGCAACTGCTAGTTTCGTTAATACCATGCTTATTTTCTTCTCTTTGCCGTAGATATTTACGGTAGACGCACGCAATCAGCGAACAGATACGCGCAAATCGACGACTAGTTCGAGACGTTGAGTTAGCGTAAAAAACGTAATACATGTGAATAATGGCGTGAATAAAATATAAAAATCAACGTCATTTTGTTAGCGATTAATCCGTCGTCAGACTCGATGAAAACGACGACAGTCGAGTTTACGGTTATCTGAAGAGTTTCATCGAAACTGTGTTTATCATTCGGTTGGTCGAACCCTTCTATTAGATTCGCTGGACAGATGTACTGGAAACTCGGTGCATCGCACAAGAACGGGCAATCGTTCGCGCGATCGAACATGCTGAAATTAGACAGACCGATCAAAAAGCGATCGGAAAGATCATAAAAAAAAAAAAAATTACGACCGGCTCGTAAAAGCAATTACGCGATAAACTACCGCGCGAATTCATCGTTTGACTGAATTGCATACTGCTCGGAAGTATTCGCGCGAGGTTCGATACTGTATTGCGTAGTCCGAATATTTAATATCCCTCCGAGTAATCTGCTCACGAAAGATACAGACGATTACGTCACTGGTTCTGAAAAGCCGGGGTGGGAGTAGCAATTTCCTGCGCGACGTGTGCCATTCGAGAAAAACAACGTTCGAGAACAGGAGATCTCGACAAGAGGCCGGAAAACCATGCGCCGAACTCGTTCTTTTCGTTTCACCGCCCTCCTCCCCTCCCAATCTTATTCGCGCTCGAGAAAGCGGAACACGCGTCTGCAAAGAAAATCGAAACATGTATTAACGTTTGCTACGGGCTAGACATCCGAAGTTCCAGGATTACAGTCCGATCGAACAGGAACGATACGCTTCCCCCGATGTTTTTATCGTCATGGCGTTCCAGCATTGAATTCGTTACGAAACGCATCGATGTACATAACATAAGGGAAAAAGAAACAGAACTATCGATCGTCGCGTCGACTAACACACGAAGATCTGGCGATGTAACGTTTTACACGTTCAATGACCGAAGAATTATTATTTTCTGAACGAGAACGAGCTCGCAAAGGGTCGAACGACGACGCGATCAAAATCACGCGACGCCTGCCACTTTCAGGATTAATGGCCGAATAACGGCCGGGTGTGTATCGAAATTTCACGTGATCGCGGAGGCTTGAAAGTCCGTACACACGGTTGGCGTTTATTGTAAAACCAGCGCAATATCGAAGTTCGATCGTTCCTTCGCTGATATAACATGCAGATCGTGCATATGGGTATGCCTGTACGGCTTGACACGAGCGTTGCCTCGCGCATATGCAAATTACGCTATTAGATTAATTAAACATAATTAACGTCACACGGCGAATGTGAGTGATATTCCGATTGCAGTTCCGCCGCAACTTTGCCTTTCCGAAGCGGCTGTCAACGCGAGAACGAACAAAAGAGAGTCTCGAAATTTATCTGTGACACATTACGGTTTCGCGAATACGTCGCGTTATACGTTCAAACGCGCGCCTAACTCCGACGACGACGACTGACTGCGAAACTGATCGATGGAGGGTCGACGAAGTGCCCGGCACACGCGATCTCGTATCGTTCGATCAACGAACGAATTTCAATCACGATTCGAGGATGAAAAAGTTGGGAGAGGATGTGTAACTCCTCCTCATTTATATGTCAACCTGTCTTCCAGAATTTTTATTTTCACCCCGAATCCCCATCTAACTTTCCTAATTTCCAAAACGTCCGAGCTTGGCGAAGCCAGCGGGAGATTTTGCTCGTTTTCCGCGACGAGCGTCGAGCGTCGAGCGACGAGCGTCGAGGCCGCTTCGTCGCCTTCCTCTTGGAGCACGTATCGAGGAACGTCCTCGAGAGCCCTCGGCTGGGTAACGAAGCGAATTATTGGCACGGTCGCCGATCGAACCAATTCCAATTTTCTGGCTGCCTGATCCGACCTATATATAATCAGTCTGTCCCCGATATATCATCGCTCGCGCGATAATTATTCAAAAGTTTATCCATCACTGACCGTCTTAACCGGGTCAACATGCGATCTCGATACACGTCCATCCACTTTGCGGTGCATTCCACGTGGCCGACCTCCATCTCCCACGGCAGAACGCTCCAACAGTTAAAGATAATAGAACAAGTTTGCGCGCGTATATTTCCTACGCTCTGTATACCTTGTTTCTAAGTTACAGCCAATTGTGCCGCTGCAATTGGATGCGCTAAGCTAACCCAGCCACCAATTCCCCTTAACTGTTTACAAACACTGTTTGATCCTGCTGACTATTCTGTAAGCACGATCCGCAGTGTTTCACGAGCTAGCTCGCTCGGTATTACCACAATTTTGTGGTACTTCCCGTTTGACGCCACCTGAATAAGCAATTTGCTCATTGTCGATCGAATGACCGTTTATCGATCCGCGTTTCCTTGGTAATTTAAACGGAGGACCAAATCGGACACGCGTTTTATTCTCGGGGCGAGTCAGCCGATTGTGGAAGAGGCAGCCGGTGGTACGTGTGGCTGAATATTCGATGAAAAAGGAGCGAGCTACCGGGCACCGTGATCAAAGGTCTGAAAAGGACGATCAGCCGTGAATCCCACGGACTCCTTGGTAATTTTTCACGCCAGCCAAACGCCGGCATCGATTTTTCAGCCGACCATAAAACTGAAATTTCTCAGAGCGTCGTTGTTCGATCGCCGGTGGTCGCCTTTCTACACGATCGACTCTCATATTACCGTTCTCTCTCGCGTCAATCCTTGCGCCGCCCTTTTCCGGCCTGGATCAGTCTCTTTAAAACTTCTCGACATATTTCCGGCACTTTTCTTCCCCTCTTCCCTCTCTGTTCGACGCGACGCGATCCGTGAACACGATTTATTTCGGAAAAGAAACGAGGGTCGATGTTTAGCTGAAAATGCTCTCTTGGTGGCTCACGACAGATATCGCCTATGATATTTTCGAGAAGATTGAACCTGCTAGACACACGAAGGAGAAGAGGACACTTGTCGCATGAAATATTCTCGTGGTCCCTAAATCAGCTGACACGACAAACCAGCTGCAAGTGCGGGTGCCTCGATCGAGTTCTGCGAAGTGCGCTCTAATCCTCGAGGGGTATCAAGCCGCTAACTATCTTTTCAAACTTCCCGATACTTTCAGCCGGAATTTTCATCGTCTTCGTCAGACATCTCCACTCGAAGCCAATGGCGCCGTCTTCTCTCACGACGATTTATGTTGGCTCGTTCGAAAGTCAGCCAAGTTTTCGCATAAATTTATCGGTGATTGGGGCGTCACCTGCATCGACACCAGCCGAGCGTCGCCGGAACACGTCGCTACAAGAATTAGATCCTGACAAAGTGCTATCTTCCTCGAACAAACCACACTTTGAATATCTTTAACTCGAACGTTTTTCCATCGATTTTTTCCTCAACGTTTACGTTCTTCTCCGGCGAGCAGCTACCGTCATTTCGCCATGTCAGAGAGGAAAAGTGGAAAGTAAATTGGTGTGGCATGGTGGAAAAAATGTCTGCGAGGTCTTGTTACGGATAAGTAGTTCCAATAACGGACTCGTTAATCAAACTGTACTTTCCGAACGGCGAACGAACGGGCGCAAAATTTTCGTTTGCTTCTTTTTCCAAGGTTTCTTTTCACTGTGAAAAGCCAGGGATCTCAAATTTATATGCTCCTCGTTCTTTTTCCAACAAGTATCGCTCGACACGCGAATTTTATTCATCCGCAGCTACCGTCTTAACATTCTTTTCATTTTATGAAAGACCATAGATCGTGATACGGTTTTTTCATAATGAAAAATTGCAAAATAGTATCATCCAGAAGCTTCCGTTCGAATTAGCGAACTATCAAGGAAAACCTTTCGAAAATACGTTCTTCTCGACGATATTTTGACACATTTTTCCTGCGTAAAATCGCGTGTGTATAATTTCAAGTTCGCACCACGCTTTCGCTGTTCGAGTGAAAAATGGTCAAACTTTTGTCTTGGCCACGATCAAAATTGTAACCTTCGCATGGGACAGGAAACGACGAACGAGAAGAATTGTGCTGGCCGAAGGGACGAGAGCAAATAAGAGGTTGTTTGGCAGTTACTTGGCCGTAGTCGGGGAAGGGCAGAGTGAAAAGGATCGGAAGAACGGAACGTTTGCAGGGGCTGTGAGCGGAGCAATTAAACGGAATTCCTTCGATCGTTTGTCTCGGCCGAATAACTGGAAACGGAGCCTTGTCCCGGAAAATAGAGGGAAGGTTCTTGTCTCGTAAAACTATGATGAAAAGTACGTGGGAGTGGAAGAATCGATTACACGCTGTCTATTCGACCCGGTAAATAACAAGCGTCCCGAGTACCTGGAATCTTTGTCGTCATGGTGTTTAATAGACATAGCTTCCTTAATGTGGAGAAGCGATCTCGTAGACTGTTTCTTAGACGTTTATCTCCTCATTCGTCGCACTAAAAATTCCAATTGAATTTATCGTTACTCATGAATATTTTACGTCTCATAAATGACACTTTCATTCGAACACATGCTCACCTCCCCGAGGAAGATACGTTTCTTTCACCGGCACCTTGCTGCCTTTTTCAAGAAACTTGGCTTTCACATAAATTTCAAGAAGGTCGAGCTAGCTCGTGGGATCGTCTTGATGGATTAACACGATCTTAGCGATCGAAAGACACGTGGCCCTTGAGAACGCTAACGTTAAAAAAAAAAGAAAAATTACGCACAGTTTCTAACAACAATTAAGCCTGGTATTTATAATAGAAGTGAAAGGATTCGATATGGATCATGGCTACGAGATACGACTTACTTCATCGAAACAATTATCGAGTAAACTTGACAAAAGTTGGAAATTAACACGATAACAGCCAGCTGGGCAGAGCGGTAGTCGAATACATGGAGATTGTCGCCAAACTGTAGATGGTAGATCGTCTAAGCCCGGTGGCTGATTAGACATTAACGACTCAGGCAAGGGGCTGGCACAGCTTAATGGGATATTAGTCGGCGAATTGGAACGCAAGAGGTGGAAATTAGAAAATTAGCCTAGCAGTATTCGTCGTGACTCGATCGAGCTACTACCATTTGCCGTAATATCGACTCCTCCTCTGACCTCTCGTTTAAAGCCTTCGAGAGTATCGACAATCGTTCCTCGTTTCCTCGTCCACGACGTTAGGCAGAAACGTTGTTTCCCGGAATATTTTTACCGAGCTCGCCTCGTGGTCGTCCAGCTCGTTTTAACGCAACAACCATCCCGTTGACGATCGTCTTAGTAAAACCATTAAACGCGAACTTGCGCGACGTGAAAGTTTCTGAATCTCTAAGTGAAACCTTTTTTCCCAACAGTTTCTAACACAGTTAAAAATCGCATGATATTTATACGCGCCAGAACATTAGATTAGTATGGAATTAAGGAGTTTAAGAAAGTTTAAGATGTTTGGAGAGTTCTGGCGCGAGAAGAAGAGAAAAAATCCTTCGAGAAATTCAAATGGCAGACAGAGGGGAAGTTTCACAGGGAAATTCGAACGCGGTCGAACCTCCTCCATGTCGAAACGAATTTTCTAGCGATTCCTTCGTGCTGTCGACGTGCTCGTTGTCGCTATTGAACTCGTCAACGTCGAACTACCCTCAGCGTCCTTGTTCAGTACACCCCTTTTTCCCGCGATCACGCGAACAAGGTATCAATCAAACACGACCATACCACGATAATCGCGGTTTCGACGAATATGAATACATTTACTTGTTCGAAGGAACTGGCTCGTAAGGTTACGCTCGGTCAACTCGATTTCGCTCCCAACTAGTTGGACTGGCCTGTTCAGTCTGACGTTTTAGCTGATCATCCTCGAACTGGGATAATACATTTTGAACGAAAAATTCAGTGGCATGTCGATCTTACTAACGGGCCATCTGAAAATCTTATCAAACTTTTTGAGAAAGGTGAGTTAGAGTAATCGAAGGGACCACGCGTCAACCGCTTCATCGCGACACCCTTCTACATTTTTTTGCGTTCGTGGTAGAAGATCGATTCCTGACTCACGAGCATCCGTGTGCGTGAACGAGCTGGTCGAACGTTTCCGATTAGTTGCACGGCGACTTATATCGCACTGCTGGGATCCACTGCGACTCATCGACTTCAGTTGCGATCCGGAACGCGTAACCGAATTTAGTCCTTGCTAACGATTCACTCTGCGTCGTAATTTCTAGCAGCGATCGTACGCCAAGGAGTACGCGCCCTCCTTAGACACGGTTTCTGAGTTTTTGCGAGCATTTCGTGACAGTCCGCTGCTCGCCGATTGCGTATCAACGGTGAAACAACCAAGAGGAACGGTTGACGTGAGTCACCTGGGAGTTTCGAATTGAAGGGCGTGTACAAAAGTACTATAGAGCTCTGCTTGATTCTACGATCTACGTGTTTATTAATCGTTCGTGTTGCTTGCGAAGGTAAAGAAAGCATCTGCGATCGTAGTAGATTCCACATTAATCTCGGATTAACGTCATCAACGTCGCTTCTTTCGAACGGAACGATTAATCGTCGGAAAACAGAGGATAACACGGACAGGGCAAAGCTATTGTTAATTAAAAACTAATCGCGATGTTTGTCGTATAAATTGTGTCGAGCCCCTGGTGATCGTCCATCTTTCTTGATACACAGAATGAACGCGTGTCGGAATGGTGGCAGGCTTGGAAACATTTTCCACTGAGCACGCCTTAAATTGTTATCTACGATCGATTGTCCATAATGGTGATATTATCCACGGAAGGGGACACGCCAGCGGGGTCGTGAGTCAAGTGCATAATGTGGCCGCGTTGATAAACGACTGCGGCCGTAATGGTCTCTTCCCCGGCGGTCTCACAACCCCAGCCTCGTTAAGATTCAAAATTTGTATAATCGAACGGCGCTGTTTGCTTAGGAAAAAACCTTTCCTCCCTGTCACGGGGGTGGCTGGGAGGGAGGAGGGACCGGGCCGTCATTTCCTCGTCAACAAATGCAATTTCACCGAGCCGCTGAGGCAACAAAGTGCTTCCAGCTAAACGCCGATATCGTGGATATAGAAAACGGACCGAGCTGGTAGGATGAAATATCGAGGAGAAATATCGCGATACGCAACAACCTCGAAGACTATTTTTCAAACATTGTTCGGACGATAGCGAACCGGCGAATCGAATTAACCGAAAGCGGAGCTATTTCAGCTGAAATAGAATTTAAATCGACTTTATGGTTATAAAGAATACACCGGAAACAAACTAAAATTGACCTTAGCCATAGATGTTCGAGCTAAAAATTTCACGATACTATTGCATCGAGTAAATTCAACCAGGGAATCCCTCATAAAGCTTTAATTCCCCCTCGCGATTCGATCGGCAGGGAAAATACGGTAACTCGTTGGTCGATCAAAAATTCGTTCGCCACCAACGACTCCAATTTCTCCGAATCGCTCGTTCATTTTTCATCGACGAAAGCGTTCGATCGGAGGAACAAGAGAGGAAAGGAAGACCAGAAGGTCGAGTATATTAGTCGATCGTCGACACGACTTTCTACCGAGCAAATAACGCTTACGCGTTTAATAGGAGGTCACACCTCGGCTTAGGGTAACGAGCTCCGAGTTGTGTGACGTTTTGGCTGCAACGAATGTACACAGAACGAGTATTTTGCCTCGGAATTCCCGGCGTAACCAAGCCGCTCTCTAGCCCCGATATCCTCCTCTGGGATTTACCGAGACAGAGGAACTCCATCCGAACTCGACGAGTCTACCCATCGAGTAGGAAACGAGTTTCGCTGAATTTCTACCGAAATAATACCGCCAAGGTCCCGCGCTCGTTTCTACGGCCAATTCCGTCTAAGACCGACTCTAGCGCCGTCTTCCCCTCGCTTTATCCCGAAGAAACTTTAAGGCCGTTTCAATTCGATTCTCGTATCGCCTGTCTTAAGACGATGTTTAGTACAAATAGAGCGCTTGCGGCTCGGAGATGCCGCCATACGAGTGGCTTCGTTACCTGTACGAGAATACAAATTAATACTCGTTGATCGACGATGCCTAACGCAAATTGATAAATTTATCATTTGGCTGGCTCGATAGACAGAACCGTTTAATCTAAGCTGGGTCGCGATAAGCTTTAAACAGCTTTGATATCGGAGGACACGCTGGCGTTCGACCTTGTCGAGCAAAGTCGTTCTCGTACCAATGTGCCGTGCATTCTAGCCACGAGCGCTCGCCTTGCTTCTCCAGGGTATCGTCTTCGTTCACGGATGAGACGCGACGCGATTCTGGTTAAACAATTAAGGCTGAGATGAACTTGCCTGGTCCGTGATTTCGCTACAGTTCCGCAGGTAGTTAGTGGTCCTAGTTCACAGTACGGGGAACTGCTCCCCCCGGGACTCTAGCTGACCAACAGTTTAACCAGAAATTCGATCAGTTTGTCGTCGTAGTTTAAGCACTAAGCCGGTTCACGTCGTCGACAAATATTAGATTGTACTTCCACCGTAGCTTAAGTAGCCATATTGTTTATACGCGCCTTTCTATCCGGAGATATCCACGCGATTTCGAGCACCAAGATCGACGCTATATATGTAGATTTTATCGTACATCGACTTGGAATTGCCGCAGTTCCACTAGTCTAAACGTAACTGATCTACGACACTTCGAGTAGAATTTCATCTCTGCTTATTTTCCGACCGATGCGAGGATCCTGATTAGAAGCGTCGGTTCGAGTTTCTCCTCTCGATCTCGGTTTATACTCGATTTTAGTATTTTTGCCGCTCGTGCGCCCAAATATCAGCTCTCGGTTTCGATTTTAAACACGAGGACTCGATTCAATCTCGCCGCCACGTTTGTACGAAATCCGTAGAACGCGACTTTGCACTCTATTTCGTGCGCCATTTGACAGCACTGCTTTTACCGTTCCGCCTTCGGCTAAGTAAATAAGTGGCTAACCCACGTGTCTGTCGCGGTGGGTCACACTCTGACTAGAGGTTAACGAGCTTTGGTCTGCTTCTGGTTAAGCCGGTAATGCGGCGGTCTAACCTGCGAGTTTGTAACTGCGTTTAGTGCCGCTTTGACGGCTCGAAAGCCTCCGTTGCGAGGCCCGAGCTTCGTCGATCCCAGGAAAAAATCTCTTCCTTCGAGTGTCGCTTCAGGCTGATCGCGCTTCCTCCGAATTTTCTCGCTATCGCGCCAGCTCTGAACGATCGACGGATACGCCTGAAGTTAATGTTGCTGAAATCCTCCGGTGATTTTCCGATCGAGTTGGAAGATCCGATGGTCAGACTTCACAGAATTGTTTCCAACTCTGAATTAGCATGTGAAACGTGACTTTTCGGGAATTTGAAACACTCCGAATATGAACTATGCGCCACGTCGGTAGGCGGAGAAAGTGAGGTTCTCGAGTTGAAACGCTCGGTCGAAATGCCTGCGACTTCGAATTAACGAGATTTAGGTATAGTCTCGGTTACAGTTACGGTGTCGCGGCTTCCCCTCTGCCAAGGTTGCTGGTTTTAACCGACCGTATCCGCCCTTAGTGACGTTTTAACTAAAAGGACCATTCGAACACTCGTGAACAAGTTTCATCGAGACTCGACCGGTCGATTACTTGGAGTTTCTCCTGCCTAAACTTTCATCTTATCGCTGCGAAGATAATTACAAGAGTTCGTCTATTCAGCGTTTTAGTTTAATAAATGGATTTTTCCGAAGAAATTTCGCCCACCGGTCAACAGCTTTCGATCCAGCGTCAAGTCAAACTCGGATCAATTAAAACTTGATCTATCTGTTCCATTATCGTTCTCCATTTCTTTTCCTGGTAAAATTTATTCAAGCGCGCACGAAATTGCTATTACATACGATCGGTATTATCGTGAAAAATTAATGGCAATTGAAAATCCACGAGATTTCGTGTCAACGAAAATCTCGATTCCCGCGATGATGTAGCATGTCGTCGAAGTAGCTTCCCAAGATCGAACGATACGGCCCCAAGATTTTCAATTATTCTCAATAGCAAACGTGCTGTCCCGTATATGAAAAACATTCGCTTCTTCTAAAATCCCAACGATGTTTAAATCGTTTTTCGGTTACGTGTTTGATATCGTTTGATAATCGGTCAAGTGTGCGTAATAACGAGCCGATATTAATTAACTAGGCGACTAGGCTATTCGCGTTTCCATTTCAACTATAATACGATTTATTCGAGCCGTGGCCTCGTTCCTTGTCACGAGCCTAATTAAGGTCATCCATTGCCGTGCGCGACAATCCGAATGATTTACAATCGCGCCAGACGAGATACAAACACGATAAATCCCTCTAGCCACGGCCATTCCCTGCTTCGTTCGCTTCGGATAACGTTAAAGCTTGCTTCGAACTCGATTTCAAGCCAGTTTCCGCGTCGATCAAGAATAAATTAGCGACGATCTCCGTGGCCGCTTTTCTTTCTAAAAATAACAATACCTGCCTCCATCACCGAGGCTCGTTTCGTCCGGATCGAGATCGGGATTAAACGCGTAC
The DNA here is from genome assembly GCF_024542735.1 of Bombus huntii. Taxonomy (NCBI): domain Eukaryota; kingdom Metazoa; phylum Arthropoda; class Insecta; order Hymenoptera; family Apidae; genus Bombus; species Bombus huntii. Next base: position 6,037,400 of record NC_066246.1, read on the forward strand.
GGCTGGAAGATTGGACTGCGCGAGGGCTTCTTCTGCGAAACTTTCCACAGAATCGGGATAAAGACTATAAAAGAGTATAAGAAGTATCCCTGCCGGTGGGGGTGGCACAAGTCTATCTACAAAGTCCCTGTCAGGGGCGCACGGTTGATCGAACCGAGCATCTCGGCTCTTTTGTTCGAGACGCTGAATCCGTTTACGGCGATTTAATTGAACCCGGCTAATCGGCTATTCAAGATGGAACGCCAGAGGGGACGAGACGCCAGCTTCGATATTCCTCGGCTATCGTTGAAAAATTCCGACTTCTCGCCGAACGCACCGCGTCTAAACCCTCTTTGATCTATCCACGGATTAATAAAACGACCGGATTAGCACCGGTGATCTCGTTAGTTTCTCTCGGCCCGTCGCCTCCACACCTGGCCGCCTCTACGCTCATAATCGAGCTTTTAACGCGTCGGTCGAACATTTTTCAAAGACACTATCTACGTGCGCGCCTCGCCTTTTCATAATCATGATACACGAAGCGTTCTACGTAATAACGCCGGGTGCCCGAGGTATGCATGAAGCGCGTTGGCCTCGCGTTAACCTCGATGGGGCAACATGTCTGAAATTCCTAAAGAAAATGAAGTCGCACGTGGTTCGCGGCTGAAGAACGTCTAACACAGTCGAACCTCGCGGTTCGAACGTAAACGCGAGACCCGTTTCTGATGCTTACCGTGGCAGGAGTCACGTTCCGGCGCGTGATTACCAAAGACGGAAGCATCCGGCAGCTGTTTACGCGGACAAGTTTCGCAAACTACTTGCATTCACTGGGAATTTGCGTGGGCGCGAAGGAAAACGATGCGCGAATCGACGTTAACGAGTGGCTGCAGCGATTCTCCACTGGCTTGCATAATAAGGCACGCTAGCTATGCGGAAATTGCCGCGGCACCGTGTTCAGTCGCCGTTTCGTACGTACGCACAACGATTACGCGGCAGCTACCTCTAATTAAAATTGCATCAACAGAACCTGTTGTCCGCCCTCCCCAACGGGAAAGAGTGTTGCTGGTTTTTCGTTCGTTTTTCACCGAACGATTACTTAATGAGCTATTAATGCCGGCGATTCACGACCATTGTGTTTCAACGACCAATTCAGGAAATGGCGCCAGCTGGCTGCGTTACGGTTCCCCAACGAATTTCGACACACTCGTTTCTCCAGGAACACTTCTACGAATTCGTTCTCCAAGCCGCGAATAATAAATCTAGAATTATATTATGCGATGCTTAAATGATCGATATAAATAAATAGATATATCTCTAACACAGATATATGCAAATACCGATTTCAATGCAGCGTCGTCTCGAAATGCCATCGAAATCCTCGGCACATTTACATCGTGAACTCGTTTAAACGATCCGACTCTATCGAATGAATCGCCTAATTACGGGATCGATCTATTCAAAGGCGATTCGCGTTTGTTTAACGAAGAACGCGTGGAAAATCCACACAAAAGAGAACGGAAACTCTGTTGATTCTCTTGATATTATACCGTCCCATCCTCTTTCGTTGCGCGATTACATAGTTAATGGAAAATTAATACCGAACCGCGCCTCTTGTAAAAAGCACGAGCAAGTACTTTCGCCGAAAGTCATTATAACCTTCCCCATTTTTACGAACAGTCTATGTTGCACGTTGAAAAATTGCGATCGAAACTAGAATGGATCATCGTGTAATTTATGAAAAAATCTCAGCCACCTTGCGAATTCGCTAATCGACCAGTGCAATTAACGCGCGCCGTTTATTTCGACCGGCGACGAAATCACCGGCGAAGTAATTAAAATTTCGGCGTGGATCGCGCGCTCTCTCGACTAAAACCGGCCGCGTCGAAAATTATGTCGGGCCGGTGGACCGCGGCCAAAATAAATCGCCCCGACGATCAACGCGTGCTGCTTCGGCCTGGCGTTTCAATCCTTCCGTGGATGTGGAAAAATTACACGGGAAAATATTATCGACAGCTAGATTTTCCATCGTTCTACGGAGACACCGTGGGAACTTTTAGCCTGTAAATAATCTTTCCGTTTCGAAATAGCGTAGATCCATTTCCCGTTAATCAACTGTCACGCTAACAACGTTAACAACCGGCGATACACGGCCAACCGTTATAATATGAAATTATTATTATCATTATAATACGCGGAAATATAATACGAAACGCCAGAAAAAGATGCGGTTAAAGCAATTACGCGTTAAAACAGACGTTTACGGTTGAATTACGGAGCAATAGACTTAAGAGCAAAAATTACAATTCTAACGATGACTAAATAGTAGCAATCTATTCTCACAGAGCGAGAAAGCGATGGTCGGGCATAGAGTACATTCCGCGTGCGACGCGTCAACTTGTTTCCGCGAAAGTAGGAAATCTAGTCTTACTCAATTGTGTACTGGGACCACTATTTCACAGCGGGTCACTCGGTTCTTTAACGACTTCCGCGAACTTTCTTCGAATTGCGCCCAACGTAAAGCCGGCATCCGACGCTATCTCCCGGACTAAAACGAGGAAGATGCCTCCTCGAGACGGCGCTAGTTTCCCCCGACGGTACAACTGTGTCGACTTAACCGAATTGTCTTCTCTCGAACTCGTTTAAGATACGAATACGAACGTGCCCGTTTGTTTCCCGGTCTCCCAGTGAATTGCGATCGCCACCGAAATCCTCGTCGTTTGAAGCGGAACGCCAACGAAACGAGTCGATTGAAACGCTCGATTAATTGGAGAAGTTGTCGCGAAGAAAGTTGCATCCATTCTAGAAATGAACCGGCAGTTTTCTTTCTATACGCGAAAGAAACGCTTGTTTCCATTTCTCGTTGCGCGTTCTCATTGTTTATATCGAGGCTCTTTATCGCCGAACGCTTCGAACACCGGCGATCGATTGACTGGCGACACGCGTAAAATCAAGACGGTTTATTCGGAATGTAATGAACCGTGAGCTCGCGCCAGTCATCCAAGAAAAGCCCATTCCTCGCCAAAGTTCGTTCAATTATGTGAATCGGGTCGCGGAATCGTTCCGGCGTTCGCCGAGTGTCACTCATCTCCGTGTTCCAGCAACTTTGTCCATCAACGAAATTGAATCCGTGGAATTCTTCCTGCAGCCATCGAAACTGCATTCTCCCCGCGACGCTCTTCCAACCTGTCGGCGAAATGTTGCGCGTCGAACGCGGAAATTAAAGCAGACTTTCCAGACTCCTGATTCGTTCGGCATTTCGCGAATCTTCGAATCGTTGCGCGTTTTATAATACCGGACTTTTCGACTGGCTTTACCCGGTAGATAAACCAGTCGCTCGGCCCGGATGGTCAGCCAGTCGTCGAAGGTTTAACCACCTGACCCATATGCTCGCAATGCTTAATCCTCGGAAATATTTCGGCCAAAGATACCGAAAATGGCTTATACTTGGAAAAGCAGTCGTTAATCCGCGAGCTTAGCCGCGCACACGGCTGTTAAGTAATTCGAAAAGAACGCTTCTATTTCAAAGAGAAGCCTTAAATACTTTCGTGTTTTCTGAAGACAAAGTAGCAATAATTCATACAGAGTATCGTTCGTTACATCGTTGGTTTTCAACTTTCACCGACCAGATCGTTCGTTTTGTCGTTCCGTTTCGAGTCCGTGCACCGAGCTTGATCCTACGAACCCTCGTAACTCGCGACCCGCGAAGTCGAAGTTGGCTGAAAGTTGGCGAAAAGCGTGGGCGTTTCAATAGGAAATCCGGCGGAAGCCTGTCCAATTAGACGATACGAGAACAGTGTGTGGCGAGGTGACGCGTGGAGAAACATTTTGCTCGATTCGGTACATCGATTACACGGCGCGCCATTTCGGCCGCAACAACTCCGCCGACGTGCCGTGTAATTTAAGCTTCGGGCTTTTATTTCGCTTTTCCATCATCCACCGTCCCACCCACGATTTTCATCGAGTTCGCGGGCGGAAAAAAATGCCGATTCGTCGCCGATTTTCTTCCACCGCTGCTCACGTCCTAGGCTCCGCTAACCGTCGCTCTTTTTACGCGAAGCGCACGAGTCAAAAATTCCCGGGGAATTAGAGGGAGCGAACAATTCAAGTAATTCGAGATGATTCGGTTTTAAAATTCGCCAGCGTTGCGATTAAAACGCGTTCAACCCGACGCGCGGTCGAGTGGAGCCGCTTGGTTCCAACGAGATCGTATCGAACATCGTGTTCACCGGGTTCCACAGCAGGCTCGTTCCCGATGATTGTCAAACGAATTTTTGATTGGCTCGCATACGTACCGACCCTGTTCATCTTTTATAAATCAGCGATGGAAAAAGTTACGTGGTCGAGAGACCAGGTTTTTATCGTCGAAAACAAGCGAAGCGAAAGCGGCTACGGCAGATCGTAAGGCGACGATCCCTGATGGAAAAACTGATAACGAATTTTTCACGCGATGTACTTGTTCCTCGTAGCTGGAACGATAGCTGTTTTTGTAAGCTAGCTGGATTATCCGGGAAGACGTGGAATTAAAAAATAGGAAGAGAAATTTCAACGTGTTTCGTTGTATGATCGTTACGCTGTACGGGCGAAACGACAGTGACGGATCTGCGGCGGGGATAATGAAATAAAAACGAATGGTAAAAATCGAGACGTCGCAAAAAATTGATGCATCAGAGCACCTTTCGCTCTAAATCCAACGGCACGCGTGGAAATATTTCAAATTACGCGAAGGATTTAACGATAAATAGGAAAGCGGCGGTGTACGGCAATTTTTCGTCGGATTAGTTACACTCCAGTGTTATTTCCCCAACCTTGCTACTTATCGTTGCCGCGTCACGGCTAACGAGCTCTGTCGTTCCGACGTTTCAATCGTTCCATCGATATCTAATTTTTCTACTTCGCTTTAAACGCACTGCGAGTATTATTGAATTTGTGCCGCAAAAAGACAAATCGTAGGCGTCAGTCCTTATCGACAGCCCCGTCGATCGTTTCGCCCGATGTTCTCGCAGCGAACTGGAACGGAACTCCGCGTGCCGAAAACAAGGCAAGGAAAGACACGGCGATGGAAATCGTTAAGACAGCGGGATCAAGGTGACGCAACATCCTTGCAGCCAGAGGAGCACGAATTAATTCATAATGCCCGCTGCAATTAAGGTTGCTCGCGAATTCAGCAGCGTTGTTACGGGCCGAATTCGCCGGCAAGCTTTCGCCCGGGGAGTGCCCGTGCGGAACTTCTTGACACAACAGAAACTTTAAAGTCAGCTTAGTGCTTAAGTCTGAAGAAAACTCTGCCCCATTCCCAACCTCCACCCTTTATCTCCGCCCCGTTCGTTCCACTTCTCTCTCTCTCTCTCTCTCTCTCTCTCTTTCTCTCTCGCACTATCGTTTCGCTTCCCTCTTCGTTTCCCAACTGTCCAAGAACATCTTCGCCCGGAGCTGAGCCGCGATGCGAACGCCAGAGGAAAAAACTCCGGCAAGCTTTATAGGCGACTTAACGACGGAACTTACCGCCGGCTGACGTGGGGAAAAATTAGACTTGTTCCCGCGCCTCTGCGATTTCTCGCCATCGTCCTCCAAGACCGCCCCTTTCTCGCGCGCACCCCGGAGATTTACACGAGAGAAACTGGCGGAGACAGGTTCCAGGGAGACGTTTCGAGCAATTTCACTTACTTAGCATCTGTACGATGACCAAAATATTCATCGCCAAATGTTCGGTCTTGAGAACGCGTTAATTTGTGTATCGAGGTTACGAGCCGGGGGACGAATGGAAGCCGCGAGATCTCAGATATGATTCCAGGACTCGAGCGGCAACCAAGAACGGTCCCATTAATCATCATTTGTCGAACCGAGCATCCAGAACCGGTAGATCGAATCGTATTCTCGATTAATCATGATATCACCAGCCCGGGGAAAGATAAAAGCCTCGGTTTACGGGACTCGGCAGCGTGGAAAAGACCGTTTCCTTCCCTATTTGTCGGCCAATATCGAGCCACGAAATTTATTCGTCCGCCTTCCCTTCGTTCTCACCTCGGCCCCGACTAGGTTCTTCGATAAATCGGAACGATTTTAAAAACGATACACGAGAGCTCGGAGTTCCACGATCCTTTTTACTCAATCCGCGTCCTCCTTGGCCGAAATCTGACGAAAGAGTCGGAAAAGACTGGCTGGAAAATTTTCTATTCTCCGTACTGTATGGGAAAACGTGTCGGTCGAAGTTGTCGCAGAATCAAAAGGTTTTGAAAACCAACGAGAAAGTACGATTCTGCGGCGACTGTTGAACTGGCGTTGCAACGTTGGAACGGGAATACGCGCGCTTTTACCCTTTTAGACCTGTCCGTCCTTGGAGAGCGTTGTCATGATTTATCTCGTCGCCGAGAAGTTCATCCCATTGGATCAACGTCGAGCGCATAGAAGACCTTCTCTTACTTTGCTGTCCGCTGAGACATTACCCACGACTGTCACGAAAACTTTTGAGATAGCATCCTACTAAATCAGCGTCTTTTTTCATCGGTGACCGAGATCCTCGCGCATTCTCCGCGTTTTCGTCGGGTCGAGGATCAAAGCTAATCGAAATCCAACGATCTCGAAACAAAAAGCATAGACGCGAGCCACAGGCTTAGCCGAGAACCGCCGAGCGTGCAAATAATTATCGCTAATGGAACGTCATTTCCAAATTCTGATCAACGTTAGCTGACCGATCGGACAACCACGGCTTGGTATCGTTGAATCGGCGCGTTTCGGTAAATGCAACGGCGGGATCATGAAACGTTCCCGACTTCTGTTTTACAACCACACGTTTCGACTGTCAGGTTATGGGCCATTCAGCAACCGTGCCATTCAATCGCGATGCTATTTTGCTTCGACGGGCCAACGGAATCGACGGAACGGCGCGCATTCACCGCGGAGAAGTCCAGAAAGATCTACGGCGACGTGATGGAACAAAAATGGACAAGCACCAATGGTAACGCAGCATCACGGAGAAAAAGAGGGACGGGGACGAAGCGTATTGTCCGATTTTGATTAAACCTCGTGACCGTGGAACGCGGACCGTGACGAAACGAGCCCCCTCCTCCTTCCTATTTGTCGCTGTTTTTGATTGTGCCGTCGTGTGGTTGCTACTAGCCATTGTCGAGAAATAAAGTTACGATGCTTATGATTTTCGGTCTATTGTGTGGTCGGGCGTACTCGATCGCAGAGATCGCCAAGATAAAGCGCGAACGACCGGACAACGAACGATCGGGACGAACATTGGCGTTGTACCACGTACCCGGTATAGAACGACGAAACAAAGAAAAGAGAGGAATATTTAGAATACCGCGCAGCGAGTTCCAGATGGAAAGACCGTATACTTCGCGTAAACTAGCTCGTATTCTCCCATCGACGCCGTTCCATCCGACGCTTTCTAACGAGTCTCTGACACGCGCTTCCTAAGAATTTCGAGGACGTTTTGCTCCTCCTTGTGTTTTCCTGCGTCCTGAGAAAAGGACGCGACTCTGCTAAATACACCGAGTGTCGTCGCATCGATCGGTACAACTTAGAATCTGTGCGAAAAAGTGGATGGTAAAAATTCGCCTCGGTGGAGCGTCGTTTCCCGCGACAGTCGCAAAACGGTGGCAGCCGTAGTCCGTGGAAACCATAGAGAAAGCTGGAAATCGCTGGCGTGACTAATCATAATCCCCTTTGTCTTTCCTCGTCTGTCCCCGGTTTCGAGGGTGCTCGACGGTGTCGCGATGGGGATGAGACCTTTCGCCCATAGAAAACCGTTCGGCGCGCGTCGAACAATGCTCATACCACGATGTATGACACTCCAGCCGATTCTTCCAGAAGTTCTTCCTCCGGTACCATCGTGCCTCCGCTTTCTGCGAGCCCTCGAACTCATCCCTCCCTCTACCAATCCCCCTGCTTACTCCTAGCGCTGGCCGTTGTCGACGTTGGCCGGCGCTACCGTCTGGCCCTCTCTTCTCCCCCGCACCTTTCCCTCTATTGTCTGCCAGCACTGCTTTGATTCATCGTCATCGAGAGGGTTGTTCCGTGGCGCGCACTCGAGCATCGGCCAAGTGACTTTCAACCCTGTCGCGCGACCCTTTCCAGCCTCTTTTCTCGTTTCTGTATACACCCAGACACGCCCTTTACCCCTGCGATGCGCCGACCTTTCACTCTCCGAGAGGATTCCTCGCGAGGACCAGACGAGGAAACCTGGAAACGGATTCCACTCTTGTTTCGGTACGCGAGGATATTGCTCGGCTACGCTGGACGAATTCAAAAGCCCTTTGGGCGCTTCTCCTACTTGAGATTCGTTCTCGTTCGAGTCAAAAGATACCGAGCTCGAATTTTACGTCGGATTAAACGAAACTCGGAGGGGCATCCCGTTTTCCTGTTAATCATACGCTCGAGAAATGTATTTCTTTGGCGAGTCCCGAGCTCACGAAACTCGTCTAGCCGACTTGGCTTAATGGAATCGTTACCGCAGGGAAACATGACTGTCGAAACTGTGCAACGTTGGTAACACGGCGCTTTCAGCGACGAGACAAGAAGCGTCGAACACGCTTTGTCGAGACGTTCGCTGTTCGAGTACTTTGGAAGATCGATGTCAGGGACGCAAAGAGAGAAGGTCGTGGAAAAAGTTGGCTATGCAAAAACCAGGCGCGGAGCGAACGCCTCGACTGACCAACTTCCAGACAGTCGGATCCTTCCGTGACAAATTATCGGCACGATGACGTATCGACAGAACGATCGAGAGACCGGCTGAAGTCCGTAGGAAAGGCGCGACGGTGAAATAGAGCCGACGTTCGATCGGAAGTACGAAAATCCCTGAGGACGACGATCAGGAGGTAGGGGGGGGGCAGAAGAAGGCGAAAGTGAAAAGCGAGGCGTCGCGATCTAACGCGATACCCGCGAACATCCGAAAGACGCGCGATCGTGGCGAAGAAACGCAAAGCTGTAGTCGGGGAAGCGGTGAGATGCAAAGAGCAAAAATGGAAGAAAAATAAAAGACGTCCGAAAGAGCCAAAGAGCCAAAGCAGGTCTTTGGTCGCGAGCCAACTGGAAAGGGTAGGGAAAAGGGCGACACGAGTGGAGAAGATGCGACTAGTCGAACAAAGGAACGAAGAAGAAGCTGCAGATACCGAACGAACGAAGAATAATGGTAAGAAAGGCGAACCGGTGAAATCGGAAAAAGGAGGCGATAGAAGACAAAGAGGAGACGAGCCTGAATTCGTCGGCGAACGAAAGAAAGAGAACGATAGAAAAAGGAGGAAGACGCGGAACGATGGGGTACGTCTCGAGGGATAGAAAAGGGGAAAGAAGGTGGTCGGCGGCGAGGCTCGCTCGAGATGGCAAGCCGCAAGTGGAGGAACGTGTGGAAGGGTGGTGCGCGAGGACGGTAGCAGCCACCTCGTGTAGTTGATATGCGAAAGGCTGCCTCCACCCCGAGCTCGCGTATCCATCACGCTAGTTCGAACGACCCTGCCGCGGCCCCCGAGCTTCCCCTAGCCCTCCTCCCAACCGTGATAGGGCTGAGAGAAGACAGATGCGACTCGTGCCTCGTCGTTGAGCCACGAACTGACGCGAACCAATCTCTGACACCCCCGAACCCACCCCATTTCCTCGTGCACCCGCCATCACCGACGAGAAACATCGTCGTTCCGATGTCCACATCACGCTCGTTGCACCTCGAAAAACCACCTGGTTCCGAGTAAAATACCGAAACGTCGCTTGAAATTTTCCCCACAACGCGTATTCCGCGATTCTCACGGACGTTTCCCAATCTTCCTTCCTTTGAGACCCTCCGAAAACACCGGGAATAAATATTCAAACGAGCATCGCGATCTGCTGCGCCGCGGCGTTCCTTCGTTTCATAAAAAGCTTCTCGATGGTCGATACTCTATTCGTAACGTTGGGATAAAATGAAAATCGACCGATCCGGGCAAACAAATCTTAGCTCAGCCGGAAATCCTTCGATTCCTTGTTTCATAGAGAACGAAATCTCGGGAGAAGCGGATCGACGGTCGAACGTTAAACAGGTTCTCGGAGGTCAATATAAGTAAGGTAACCGGAGAACAGCCGTTTCACTCTCCGGTTCCTTTCTTTCACCGTACGACCGTTTCTCGCCGCTCAACCTCGTCTGTTTTCCTTTCCGCCTCCGAACTTTCCCTTGAATTGTACCCTGTCGTTGCAACCCTACGCTCGCTCATCCAAAAATCGGCCTCCATCCTCGTCCATGGAAATAAACTAATCAAATATGTAACGAATTTTGTTGTCCTCGGATTGTTTCACAAACTAACCGAAGGATGTTGTAAACGAGTAAACGATCATCGCAGCTTCGTTTCGTAACATTGTGCAAAAATCTCGCACGATCGTTCGTCTATGTTCCGACGTGCTTTTCGCTCAAGGAAAATCGATCTCTGCTTTCGTGTTTCTCATTGTTAGTCGGTAGGTTTCTTTTAGATCACGTGGAACGTTTATATCGCAGAAAACGACCGAGTTTCCAACTAGACGAGGGATTGCAAATCCTCCAGGAATATCTCGGGACTTCCATCGATATTTATGAACCTGATCGACCATACTTCGCTCCTTTCTCCATTGGCTCTCCTCTCTGCCTTCGCCATTCGCGCAGAGTCTGTCGAACTTGTCGTGAACGGAGAGATATTCGTTCGTCTTACTTTCTTCGAAATTCATAATTTAGTCGGCCTAGCGAGCCAGCGCGACGCGATCCACCGTTTCTTCGGAATATCTAAAATTCATAGAACCATCGATTAGCGACAAAGTACGCGCGTTCGGCGTCCTTCCGCCACCATGTACCCTGATCTTTCAATATCGGTGCTGGACTGTTGTTTGAACGTGTATCCCACGACGAGGGATCCACCGCGATGATTTCCACGATGCTAGAAAACCACGGACGATTGTCCAACAAGGGAAGAGAAATAGAAATCGATGTCTTTCGTGGATGCTCCGTTTCTGAATTTATTTCTCGATATTACGGCGCGATAACGAGCGAAAATATCGCGCGAACACGAGGCAACGCGTGCTTTAATTACCCGGGACTGCGCGTTAGCGTCGGGCTAACTAATTAAACTGGCGTTCTTGTTTACAACTGCGAGCGAAACGACGAAATCGATCCGCGCGATAAATCGCGCTGTATTCGCTGGTACTAGTCGACGCTCGCGACAATAACGGGAACGCAACCGGATAATAACGGCCACGTTGCAATTGCGTTTAATCGGATTAAGGGGCTGATGCGGTGGCCCGCGCTCTGATGAAATGCCATCTGCACACCGATCTGCAAGATCAATCCGCTTGTTCGTCCTCGCCCCGTCAAAGTCACCGCGCCCTTTGTCCCGTTGCAAACAGCTAGAAAATGAAAAAATCTCGCGGTATCTGTAAAATATCCGAAAAATTGTTCCGCGCTTGATATTCAATTTAGAAAAATTACGTCCGATAGATTGAAATTTTCAGCGATCATTCCGCGAAGGTAGGTAGCACTTTGTTCGATAATTTGCTGCAATTTTTCCGAGATTTTAGGGAAATTCGTGCGGCGAGGGTAACGAGGCAAAGCGAACATCGTCGAACGAATGACGCGTGAAGGAAAAATTGGCTGGCATGTGCATACGTGGCGCGACAGAATGTCTCGGAGGCGCGTGAGTTTTCAGCCCTGTTGGCTAATTTTCCAGTCAGTGCCCCGATTACGTTAACCCGCGGCGACGCAACACGCGAACGTGGATTTACGTGCGTGGACCCAGGATACCGGAATCGAATTAGAATCGGTGTTCCATGCAGAAAGGAAGATCGTAACGTGTCGCATGGCCCCTCTCTCTCTCTCTCTCTCTCTCTCTCTCTCTCCCTCTCCCTCTCCCTCTCTCTCTCTCAATTTCTCTTGTCCTGTCTGGTTAAATCTTCCTGAAACAGCCCTGGTTTCTCGGTATTAATTCCGTGGCGAGCGGAAAACGGTTCGCATCGGTCGGACAGAGTCGGAAACGCGGCGCTAAAGGACCCATCCATGGATAGGGGAGAGACATCGAGCACGTTTACGAACGCTTCAATTCGGGAAATTGATTCTGCCGACTGCCGCGTCGGCCTGGAACTTCGTGACGCCAGTTACTTATCCACTTCAGCATTCTTGATTGAGTTCCCTTAGTTTCCCTTCCGACCGATTTCTCTTTCTCTCTTTCTCTCTCTCTCTCTCTCTCTCTCTCTCTCTCTCTCTCTCTCATAGACATCATAGACGTTTCATAGACATTTCACGAGGAAACGACGCTCGCCGCAGAATTTTCCACGCGGATAAATCGAACACGCGGAAAACTGAAATTCTTATCGGCGATGACGAATTTGAAAAAAAAAGAGACCTCGCAAAGGCTGGTCGTTCGAAAAGCCACAAAATTAATTATCGTATCAATTAACGTTCTGTCGTTACAAAGCGGCTGGTCTGGCCACGGACAGCCTTTGTCGCGTGTATCGCGATCAGACAGCTCGCTTTACCGTGCCATTTTCAAGCTTTTCCACGCGAACCGCCCTTCCGCTTACAGCAACTTTGCCAATTTACACGATGGCATAATTACTAGCTCGTCGAATCGAACACAAAGAATCCAATGCTACTGCAGCAGAATCCGATCGTCCTCCGGGTATCGATAACGATCGTGTTCGTTTCTTGCGAGTAATTTAGGAAACAAAACGAGAACCTTCGCTTTATATGGACGCCAGGGCTATGAATGGAAAACACTGGGCAATTCGGATCGCGGGAAGAGAAACGACTGGAAAAAAACACAGGGCAAACAAGCTTGGAACAAGATTGATTTTTACGCGGCGGAGAATTTACTTTGAAAACGCGATATCCCGGCATATTCGCAAACCGTTACGCGGCAAATCTCTTCCTTTCTGCCAGAGACGTATGGTCTCATTCGCTAACCGCACCTCTGTGAGTTTTTAATCGAGATGAGCGAGTGCGAACGATGGATTTTCGTACACAAAGCGAAATCGTCTAAGGCGAATAAACTGGCAACAGCGGGCAGATTGATCCTTTTCGTCGTTTTGTCGCCACCGCAAGGAGCTTAACCCGCGGGATTAAGGGATGAAGAACCGGGCGTGAGGCGAGGATCAAACGTTTTCGTGGATAAGCCGGAGTCGAGCTCGCAGTTGAAACTTTGCGTTGAGAAATATAAGATCTTAGGACGGGATAACGCGGCTCCGCTTCTGTTTCTCGACGCGGTCCGACACCGCACGACGACAAGCTGCAAGGCGCCATTCCGGTCATAAATTATCTCCGAGTAATTTCATCGATCGCGGAAAAGCCATTCGGTCGGGTGTTTCGCGAATTTTCTCCAATACATGGTTTACGTGAACATGTTTTCTCATCTTGCCGCGAATACGCTGCAACGATCAAATATAAAGGGGATAGGATAAAAAAGCGATAAGTCGTATCTTTTGTCGTTGGCGGAAGAGCAATTTTGTACGATCGCGTTTTAACAAAATAATTCGTCCGGGAAAATGACGTCGGACGGGCACGACGACATGGGAGCAATTCGATTTCTCGAATCCGTAAGAATGATCGGGAGCAGCTCCTCTTCGTGTTCGAATTACTCGCTGCGTATCCTACAATGGCAGGAATTCGTTTTCCGCGCTTCTCTATACACCACCCCCCCCCCCATAGCTGCTACAATAGAGAACAATTGTTCGGGGTTGCCGCTGGCTCGATGAGATAGGTAGCAAAGTATAGAAGGAAAACGGAAGCGGAAGAATTGCGGCAAGACGCAATAACTGGTAAATCTCGGCGAGCATGCAACTAAATCTGATAGAATCAGGCAACGCGAAGAGCATCGTTAAACGTCGCGTCGTTACGCTCCTTTCAACTACTTAATGTGCTCCATGTGCTCGTTTAAATAATTTCCACGGAACAAATTGACCGCTTGAACTCGCGAAAAATTACGATTATTCGACGATCGATAGAACCTCGTAAATAAAATTTCGATATTAAAACGATGCCGCAATTGTTTCGAGTTATCAACTTACGACAAAAGTTCGATCAGCGACGAACGTGTTTCCCCTAAGAAATTGGCTATGTCACAAGGCCGATTATCTCCGTGTCCATCGTCCAATTTGTCGGAGGACTCGGCTCACGTAGACGTGCACGCGTCGCTTATTTCTCTGGTATCGATGCGTTTCCGGTGTCGCGGAGGCGACCTCGCGGACGGACTTGTCAACGCCACGTCCAACTTCCTACTGAACGTTGCGGACACTCGAAATCTCGAAAGTTGCCAAGCTTACTTCGCCATCGTGAATTCCATCGGCAAGTTTTCCAGGTTCCCGAGGCGGAAGTTGGGCGACGACGGTTCGACGGTTCCGGAAAACGCCGTTCGAAGCAATTTTCCTGGAATACCTTAGGAGCTTGTCGTGTTCCCCGAGCGGATTCGCTCTCTTATCACCTCCTTACGATGAATAATTTCGTCCGGTGCTGGGCCGCTGTTCAAACCTTCCTTTTGCTCTCTGTCTCTCTCTCTCTCTCTCTTTTTTAGCCAGAGAGACCGACTCGCTCTCCTAACGCAATTTTCCTCGCGAGGGAATATTTTCCAGTCCGCTTAATTAGTTTACCGCGTTGCTGCGCCGCCGGCGAGCACAGCAATCGCTGATAAACTGCGTGAAAGACATAATATAGAGAACGAACCTACTCCAAAGGAAAAAGTTGCTTCACTCGGAGAAACCGGTGTTCCTTAATTACGCAACTTAAACGAGTTTCGCGACCCGAATGAGCTCCGAACCACCGCGCAATCATTTTTACGATATGGAGATTGATATTAAAACGCTTCCTTTCGAGCACCGCCAGGTTTCCGGCCTCGGAGCGGAGCTGTTCCAGATCGTCTTCGGTTGGCCGCCACTCGACGACGCTTCGATAACTACGATAACGAGATGGAAATACAAACAAGGAAAGTTTCACGAGCATGGAAAATCAAGGCGAAAGTGAACGGAGCACGATTCGATGCTCCTCGATTCTTGTTCGATCCAGGCTTCGTTTTAGTCCTCGACTCGTTGTTTGCTTAGTCTTTTGCTTCCGTTCAAATTTCATTACCGTTCGCCTGGAAACATCCTCGATGCTGTTGCAACGTTTGGCCCGGTCGAACGACTCGAGAAACCTTGAATTCGGAATATTCGCCTCCTTAAATCCTCTTAAACCCGAGTCTGATCCATCGATTCCCCCGATTCGACAACGAGCACATAAAATTCTGCCTGCCAGAATTCTCAGGCGGTAGGGGCTCTGTCGCTCGGCCAACGATAATCTTTCGATAAGACCGTGGAAGATGGAACAAAGACGCGGACAATGGTTGGACGGAAATGCCGGCTCGAGGAGGGTGGAAAAAGCGTGGTGTTCGTACAGAGTTTGGCAGATCGCCGGCGATAGATAAAATAATCGCTTAGCGAGCCGTACCACGGCCGGGACGAATCTCGACGATGCTGCGGGCAGATCTTGCTGGATACACGCTGCACCTTCTGCTCGAGATTAGGCCACGACCTCGGCGCTCGTTTTTCAAGCGCTCCCTTCGACCCCGGGGTCAGCCGCGTCCTCGATCCCCTTCCGCCTACTCGGATGAAAGATTGATAAAGTCGTTGAATAATGCGCCTCCGGGAAAGCTGCGGACCGTCGCGAATGCCAAGGCGCCGGTTCATCCTCGTCTCCTTTCGTCTCCTTCCGGGAGCACGGTTTCGCGTCTACGTAGGATCCTCGGAGCGGACCAACTCGTCGAGTTCCCATGGACGGATCAATTTTCTATCTTTCTAAATGCATTGTCCGGCCGTCCGTTCGTGTTCAAGAATCGAACGTACAGCGTAGACACGATTCGCAAAGTTTCAGATTTCAAAAGGTCGCTGGATATCCTATCTGCAAGATTATTTACGGAGCCAGGTATCCACCCAGGAGAAATTTATCCATTAAAAAAACATTAACCGCGTTGTTGCTCGCCCCTGCTGCCTGTCCTCGTTGGCCCAGTTTTTACTTTTCTCTTTAAGATTTTCCAACTTCTTCTTCGCTCGCTCTGCCTTTCTTCAACCTGACCCGCTGTTTCTCGGTTCGCGGCTGAAATTTTTATAAGCGCCCGGCTCCATCGCCGGCTACTCTCTTTCGTTTTAATAAGTTTCGCCGCGCACCTCCACATCCTCCGTCCTGACCATCGCTGCAAGAAATCACGCGTCCGCGGCGCAAAACGCGGACCGAACGACCATAGGAAAATGTAACTGTACGAGTCGCGCTCGGTAGGACAAGCTCGAAACCGAGCGTCCTCTTGGACAAGTGGCCTTTGACGGGGCAGGTCTCCGCAGAGATCTCGACGGCGATCCGCTGCAAATGAGTGGAAGCGAAAAACGAGTGGCTCTTTGATCAACTTCGTGATCCAATTTCTCGGCAAAGAGCCGTTCGATGTAAGCCGATGAAACGGCCCGGATGTGTCCTCTAGCTTTGCCCACCGTGAAACATTCCGCGGAACATCAATCGTCCTCCGATAACAATTCCCTTTGAAACGGATCCCAGCGTCAACGGTCAAAGAGAAGAAACGTTATTCTCTGCGAGTACGGGGTTGCTTTTATTGCGTCAACGAGACAGAAATCTTGATTTCTTTCTGCATTTCTCCCTCTCTCTCTCTCTCTCTCTCTCTCTCTGTCTCACTTTGCGTCTCATTTTACTACGAAATGTTCCGAGGAAGAAGCAAGGAGGTCCAAGAAAGGAGCGATTGATTCGAGAGTAACCGAGCGATGAAACCAGCCGTGGAATAATTCGTAATTGAGAGGCTACTGTCAGCGGAGATGGCGAGTAAATGAAAAGTTTCGTGCGGGGCAACAATGCGTCCACCGAGTGCCGGAGTAATAACCTCGGTGAGTTAGCGAGGACGAAAGTAGTCGGGAAAGGCGAAAAAAATAGAGGACTTCGCGGAGGGAAATCGAAGCGAGAGAAAGAAAGCGAGAGAAATATAGCGTGGAAAAATTAAGAAATTGCTGAAAGAAGACGCTGAAAGGCGGAATTCCAGTAAGAGATCTTCCGGAGGAAATTAGATTCGTCGGCATTACGGGCGAAATTGCTTCAGCGCCGTTCAAGATAATCATGGGTACGCGTGCTGTTCCTTGATGACCATTTATCCGAACGAAATTAAAGGCTCTTAAACTAGCTACGATTTTTCTCCCACTAACCTACTATGCCGCCTTCCGCTCCATATTATTTTTCAGCAGTCTCTTATTTAATTCGAGCGTTATCGCGCCGTCAACGAATTTATCTTCTCCTTAATCGAATCCCATTAGCTATCGCTTTGCGGGACCGTGAGAAGCGACACCGAATCGCACTTTGAATATAATAAAGCACGAGAAATCGAGGTGACGACGACGGTCCTTGCGATAATTCCAACTTTATTCCGCTCGATCGTGAGAATGGTCGGGTAAATTTTCGTGCCAGTCTTCGGGAGGCTGAAAGATCCGAGTTTGAATTTCTCGGACGTCGGATGATGGATCGTGGCGAACCATGGAAGCAACACGTCGTCGCCGAAAAATTGGAAACACCAGCGTGTTTAGCGATTCGTCGGTGCTGCGGCAGACTCGGGTCCGATTTATTTCGTTGATTCGGCCGGTGCTCGTTTTCAGAGCGAAGCGAACAGACGAGGGAGTGGCGGCAGTTGAACGGATCCAACAAATCCATTAACATTATTGAACCGTAACTCCGAAAAACGAATGGCCGAATGGAAATGAAAACCCTTGGCGCGACGAAGATCGAAGGGGCGGATCTTCCACTGCGGAAAGTAATTTCTATCGAGCCGAAACTCTAATTAACTATTTATCGGCCACTCGGGATATTTCTTCGTTTCACTGTGCGTCGCGAGAATACGATTTCGATGCAAGATATTGGCGAAGTTGCAGCATGGACAAAGTCGAAAGGAAACGTGGCGAACTCGATGGAAACGAGAAATGACTGGCCTGATGCTCGCCGATGGAAACGACGCGCCAGAGGGAATATAATTCGCACGCCGCCGTGTTTATCCGACGTCCCCGGCGTCCGCCATTAATCCGTCAATTCTCGTTGCAGCTGTCGTTCCGAGTTCGCCTATAAATCTCATCGTCCGATCGCGTCTCCTCGCGGACGCATTTCCCATCGGATTCAGCCGGCACGGCGACGAATATGTGTAATTAAAAGGAGGTTGGAAAAACGTAGGTGAACGGTGTCCTTCGGCTCGTCTACTTTTTGCTCCGTTGCCGGTGATTATCACGGATAAAGGACGAGACTGGACGACGTTACGCGAGAATGAATAACGAGCTGCTGACCAATGAAGTCGTAGCCTAGAGCGGATGGGAAATTGAAAGAAAAAGTGGAGAGACACGTACAGGATCGATAGCGTTGTTAGCGACGAAGAAACGAATGGATTGATCGCGTGATTCGATGTCAGGGACGATTTTCAGTGACCTGGTGGAAAACGAAACGGAGTGGCAGCGTGTGAAACGGTCCAAGACAAAAGGAACGCATCGAAGTCGAAACGGGAAACAAGTCGATCGCGTCTCTCGCTTTCCTGCTAGACGATGACCTCGCAACGCGCGTAGAAAGGCAGAACAGCGAAGCTCGATGCACGAGCGAACGCGTACGGTAAAGTAAAAAGTAATACGGATGAGTAATCGCGAATCGGAGAGCGGGGAAAGGAAAGGAAGGGAGCAGAGAGTGGCGAACGCGCGAAACCGGGACAGGGTAGAGGGAAGAAGAAAGTGAAAGAGAAGAAAAGCACGGGGGAGAAAAAAGCGGCTGGCAGAGAGAGGGTTGAATTCAACGAGCGCGAACAAAGTGTGGCGCAAAAGGCGAAGGTAGACGCGGAAAGAAGCGAACCAACGGGCCAATTAAAGCAGAAAGCGATTTAAATGCTGAAAGACTGATGCATGGAAAATGCTTATTAGCGGGTAGTTACCATTATCGTGGCGTTTTGTACTCTGGAACTCTGGTTCCAGGGCTTTGAAAACGCCAAGAGACACGGCCACTTTGACACGACGATCTCCGGACAAACAGAAAGGAAACTCGAGCACTCGCGCGCGCCACCGCCCGTGCACGTCACGTGCCACGGCGAACAAACGGAAGAACGAGGATAGCTTTCGAGGATCGTGTTCTTTGGAATCGTAGGCAACCACGAAAATCGGGTTAAATCCCGGTCACAAAGACTCGGAGATTCCACGTCGTTTCTCTTTCAACGACCGATCTAATTAGCAAGCGGCTTTGTGCGGTCGCTCTCGGAATCGGTCGCCGGTGAATTTAATATTTTTAATCGGACCTATCGTTTCATGAGAAATTATCTAGGGCTATGATCTGCCTACGAGTAAATAATTAACGAACAATTTATAGGAATAATCATGGTGGCAGTGGCAGTGGTTGACAATTTGGTCGATAACGATGCCGGCTGTGCGACACGTAACAGTTTCCCATTAATCGGGATGCGTATCCAAGAGCAGGACCAATTTACATTGTTCCTAACCGATAATCTCGCAACCAGCATCGTAATCTGGAGAGACAGACGCGTCGATCAGCTCGAGGGGACGCGTATCGATTAAGGGACCGATTCAATGGCCGTGTCGAACTTCCATGATAGACGTCACTCGCAGAATCTAGCCTTCCTTATCTTTCTCCCTCGTTCTCTTATCTCTATCCACGTTCGATTACGTCGATTCGAGTATATCGATCGTCTCGTTATCGCTTGAAAAAGAAAAAAACAAGCTCTGTAGTATCGTCGAAAATCGACGAGATTTTATCTACGCAAATATTCGCTCGCCGGTTCGCCAGTGATATCGATAGAAAAGCTGGCGAATTAAAAAATAAACGCGCATTGTGAGCCGAACGATTATCGTTGTGCTTTACAATCAACCAACCGAAACGACTGAAATATAGTCTACCTCCAACGCTATTGAATATTTAAAGCAAACATTAAATATTGATATTCGAATCATTTGCAGAGGACGCGTTGCGTCACACTCTGGAATTAAAACATGTAAATTGGCCTTTGTTGTACGACCTGCAATATGTATATTTGAAATATCGGTAAAATAGGGATCGGTCTAATCCCGTTGCAAGGTAAATGAAAAAGGCAAGCGAATCGAAGCGAATCGAGGCATCGGTTTGCAAAGCGCGCGTGCCCCATTCATTCGCCGTGAATTTCTCTGCGGCGTATTTCGCCCGTACGCCAAACGAACACACCGTTAACGTGGCCCCGGTGGCGATGTTTCACGAGCCAAGGAAAATATGCGCAGCCCTGGACAAGGGAAACATCGAGCACATCCATGACCCAGTTTTCCTTCCCTTTTGCTCCTTTTTCATCGGTCCTCGATGCGGGTCGATGCAACAGAGAAACCAAGAAGAGAAAAAGAGATGGCGGACCGACCGAACTCGCCTCGCCTTTTGGCCATTCGACGGTCACCCCGAAATCGAATTTCCATTGGGACGGTAATCACCGAACTTCGATTCGGATTCGTCGTTATCCTGAACGATTTGTTCGCTCACGGCCACCTGTTGCACCCACCGCTACGCCAGGAAGAAAGCTCCGCGATAATTATTATGGCGAATTCGCGCGCACCAGTCCCGGCCATAGCGCGACCCTACCTTTTTTCCCCCTTTTCCAATGCCAGTTCTCTTCCTCGTCTTGGCCTCTCGTTGTTACCGCGCTTTTGCTCTCCACTCGTGTTCCGTTCGTTACTTTTCGTATTTCGTAGCAACTAAATTCTCGGTTGGTGAAAATACTCGATGAGACGCGACGAGTTTCCGAAGATTCTCTGCCATTTGTATCCCCTTCGCGGAGATCGATATCTCCGATACAGATTGCTCGTTAAAAAGAAAGCGTATCTTCAACGGTATCGCGAGTATGCAAATGGGGAGTGGAATCTGTATACAGAAGGAGCGCAACCGCAGGCTTTTACGACCTTTAGACGGACTTCTTAAGGCGCCACTTTCTCGACCCCTCGGGAAAAGGCGTCGTAACGATAAAAACGCAGTTTAACACAGTTTCGCCTCTAAACGACGCGAAGATCGTCGCGCGTAGGCAGGCAAAATCAGAAGAGTTCTTAACCGTGAAACAGACGCAAAGAGAAAAGAGCAACTTCTTCGATTAAACGAGAGTTTCCCCTTTGCGCGCGTTTATTTTCCATCTTAATCGACCGTTGCGTAAATGGAGATGGAAAAATACAGAGATGCTTCTTAATTCGAAACGGACGGGCTACGTGAAATCGAGCGGTCACCGCTGAAAAATCACCAAAACTACCTTCTATTTATCCGAATCTCTTAAACGAAAGACATTCCTCGAAGTCCGAAGGCGGCTCGTCCGCAATCCAATTCCTTCCACGTAATCGCGCCGCACTTTCGGCCTGCTCGCAGTCGCGGAAAATTCATTTGTCGTTAGAAAACGCCCGGAAGAAAATGCACGCCGACTACCGAGCGTCTTCTTCCTGCGCACTCTCCTCCCTGTCGCTTTGTCTTCGGCCGGTTTCACTTTGCCAGTCGCGCAAACGAGCAACGCGGAGAAAAACGTGGCCCGAGGCAAAACCGATTCGTTGA
This sequence comes from Bombus huntii, assembly GCF_024542735.1. Taxonomy (NCBI): domain Eukaryota; kingdom Metazoa; phylum Arthropoda; class Insecta; order Hymenoptera; family Apidae; genus Bombus; species Bombus huntii. Next base: position 6,058,905 of record NC_066246.1, read on the forward strand.
TTCTTCTCCTTGCCGATCGTGGCAATCGATATAACCGCGTCGATGTCTTGTCCTTTTCAACGTATAACGAACCGGAGAGCCCCGTCGACAGCAAGAAAATCAAGAATATTCGCGGAAGTTCGACGACGATTCGCGAGAACGCGGTAGAAGCGGAGGAAATTTCGCCCGCGATACCAGTAACGAGAGAAAACTCAATTTTCAAGCGGTCACATCGGTGCCACGCGTTTACGTTTACGGTACAGCGACGTTAAACGCGGCAACTGCCGCTCGGGGATTACGCGCTGACAGATTGGGAACCGACGAAGCTCGTGATAACGATCGGATTCTCCGTAAACAACGGCGGCGTTGGAATTTCCGCGTTGCTCGATGGAAATAACGAGGGTGCCGGAAGAGCGCAAGGCTTACACCGCAGGCAGGACGAGAGAAAAGCGGAGGAAGAAGAAGCGTTAGAAGAAAAGTCGCGTTGGATGAAATTGCCAGGAGCGAGGGAGATCGATTTCCGCGTAGCTGGCGGGATCGACGTCGCGCGACGAGCTATCTGTTCCGTATCTATCTCGTGGATGTATCGGAGGATGCACGAGCACGCGCAAGCTATGAATATTGCATTCCGATATCTCAGTCGTGGCAACTGTCCACGCGGATACCTACTGGCGGCGTTAATTAGCTGCTAGTCGGAATTCGGAGTACGCCACGCACGCCCCTACGTTTGTCCCGCGCGGGAACGCGCCCGTGTCTTTCCCATAATTTCCTTCGTTTCGTTATTGCGGTGCGTCGGGGAAAGAGCGACGGCTGAAGAATAGAAGGAGACGCAACGTAGCTGAAGACAATGAATTTTTGAATATCGACTGCCTCGGAATGCTTCGTAATGGATTTTCGATAAATCTTCGCGCGCTATTAAAATTATGGAATCGTGAGACCAGCAACACTGGCCAGGCGATCGTGTTTCAAGTTTGGGGCGCACGTTACTTGGACGTAAGGAAATCGACGACGAAGAGTCACGATGAAGATATTCCAGTACACTGGGAGGGAAAGTCACGAGGAACGTTGGCATTCGGGCCACGTAGGGGCAGCCACTCGTTGGCAAGCTTCTCGTTAAGCTCGGCGAATTTCTGTCGGCTGGAGGAAACGAACGATTTTCAATCTTACGATGCAACATCTTCGTAACAATCGTTATTCAAAGTGTTTTTGCCCGAACGTTTCGCGAAAACTCGCGTAGAATACGGAAACCAGCGATCTCGTTTTGAATACAGTTATAGTGTTCTACAGGGATCCATGGCAAAAAAGGTGCTGGAGATTCTACGAAGAATCCCTTGGCTGGCTTCTTCCACTGCTGAGTCTACGTATGGTACACCGTGAAGTAGCGGATTATTAGAAACGAATTTTTGAAAACTGTGGAAAAGAGGGAGAGAAAAATCGTGCATAGCGTCGGTAGCAAAGTCCACATCTGCTACGAAACTGGCCAAACTTGCACATTCCGATAGACTGAGAATTTTTCTCAACTAATCACAATTACACCGTGATCCTTAACGTTCGAACGATAGAAAAATCATTTCGTGAAAATTCGTGAATTTAAATTGGAATCGCAAATGAATAACAACGATGAAATGACGAGGAAATTTCCGAATAAAATATGAAGAGGGATCTGAAAAGCGAGTTAAAAGACTGGTCAGGCTGGCGGTAGAACGAGTCGATAACTCGTCAGACGTATTCAGATTCGAAAAAATTCAACGGCATCGATCGTGTTCCACAACTTTATGCGTTCATTAGATAAATGGTTTGTACACACTGCACTCGAATGCAAGTCAAAAAATAAAAAACTATAAAACCAAATGAAAAAGAAAGCGTAATAAAAACGATAAAAAGGTAGGGGCATAAAAAAATCGACAGATGGAAAAGAGAGACAAAGATTGACGAAAAAAAAAAAAAAAACGTAAAAGAGACCAATCTGCCGGATAAAAAAGCGTGTAATGCAACGGTTTGGTTAAAACGATTGCAAAACGTGCACAGAAAACACCGTAACGCCAAGCGATGAAAAGGGAAGAAACGTTATCGTTAAACGTTAGAGAAGGAGACCGGTGTATCGTTTTGTCATTCGTCCAACGAATACAAAACGCGTTCCTAATGATCCCTGACCTGTCTCGCAACTTGCACGTTCCCTGTGACAGTGTCCGACGATGGCGCGCAGTACGGTGCCAGTAATTTCTGAATAACCGTAGGCGGAGCTGACTCGAAATTCACGTCGTCGATGTATGTATACGCGCATTATACCTAATTGATTCGAAGCATTAGATGGAGCGTCGGTCGCTCGGGGTCGGCAATCGGTGACTCTTGACGAGGTGATTTAATTAAACGCGTACGTGTAATTATGCGAGAGGATGGCATTGTGTTGAATGCGTTACAAGCAGGCCCGTAATTAAAGCTCAAAGTTATTGAAGCATATTTCTGGTGGTCCGGCACGCAACTGTTACTAAAATTAATATGATTAACGACCGGCGCGTTCTAATAACAGGATCGCCGGATCCCGAAATCTACACGCGCGATAACGTCGCCGATCCTGCGAACGATCCTCGGAACCAAACGGATTAATAAAACTGTCACGAATCGATAATCCGATGCAGCTACATCTAGCTAGGCATTTTGTAATCGGATGCGATCGATCCGCGCGCTCAAACCGTGTCGGCTAGGTGTAAAATATGTCGGACAACCGGTCGAGATTTCCGTTTCTCGTTACAATCGGATTCGATCGTGAAACGCTCGTAATAAAGTTCCATAGATGGAATTGCTGGTTTTTCTTTTTTTTTTTTTTTTCCATTTTTCTCCCGTAGAATACCGGTATGTTAATGCACGTCGGTTATCTACAATGACTGGCTATTATTCCATTGTAACAACGTTGAATTCCAATAACGCCCACGCGCATAAACTCGCAGCTTACGCAACGCTGACAGGCTTTAACAAGCGGAATTCTAATAACGCTCGAACGGCGCAATTAATCGAACACCCTTTGACACGCTATTAAGGGGCGGCCGACACTGAATGGAAAGAAAAAGATCGAAGGACTTGGCGGAATACTTGGACGAGCCGAAAATGAATCGGCGATCGTTAACGACCGAAGACTCCGAGAGAACGATACACATATCCGAGGTGGTACGGCGAGAAAGCACGCTTTCTTCGGGTGGAAAAATAAACCGGTAGACCCGGCCGATAGTCGGAGAAACGTCGTCGTCGGCAAATGGAGGGAAACCATCGAGCTTTTAGACGGAAACCCGAAAAACGTATCCGATTTCGGCTGGACGTGCAGCCCGTTATCGCTTTTACGTCCAGTTTACTCTCGCGGCGAGTAAACATCCGGTGAGCGGCGAGTAAGTTTCCCGTCGTGTCAGCTCGACAGGAAGCGTTTCCGTCGTCCGCTGACCGTGCCCTCTCTTCCACGAGGAGCGGAAGAAAGCCATGAGAAAGCGCATCTGCTCCACGTCCTTGCGAATATTTCACGCCGGAAGCCCTTCTTCCTCTTCCTCTTTCCTCCCGTAATAGATATTCCGATTAATCCAACGAACGTAACGAGTTCAACCGGACGGAGCTTTACGAATAAATGAAACGACCGATTCGAAGCAAAGGACAACGGGATAGATTTTTGTCGATCGTTCGAGAAACGAGTTGGCGTGGCCCTGTCACGTTGCATTAAGAAAACGAAGAAAAGATAGCGTATAACCGGGTATCGATCCGTGTCGAATCTCTCGGTAAAAATCGTTACAAGAGCTCGTCTCGTCGCCGCAAATGAGAAAATAATCTCGTTCCGAGGTTCCACAGAGTTATCCGGGTCGTGGTTGAACTCCGTGGATCTTTTAACGATATCGATTCGGCCGCAAAACACACGGCCAACTACCATCCTTTCGGCTCATTCCCATTTTTCCCTTCCTTTCCTCGCGGTTCACCGTTCTCTTCTTTACCTTTTCGTTGTCCACTCGGCCACCGTGGCAGACCATCCTCGTTCTATCTGGTCTCGGCCACTCGAATTTTCCTTTACGATTGAACTTTTTCTCGTCGTCGTCTGGTCGCATAGAGACGTAAGAGAGGCAACAACCGATGTCTTTTATTCCCCGTGTAGCTGGAAAGCTTACACGTGTACTACGCCCATTCTGGCTATTCGCATCGGTAATTGCTTAATCGGCAACCGTGGTAATTAAGCGAACCTGGCCGTTGGCATTCACCGTTATGATTACACGATTGCTGCCATTCGCGCTACTATTTACATTGCCGCACACGCTTCCATTTACTTAACCCGAGACGGTACACGCTACCAGAAGCGGCGTGTAAACGATTATGGTGGCAGAAGGTAGAATAACGGTATCGTAAAGAGCAGCGGCAGTAATAGTAGCGCTGGCTGGAGCAATAGCCACGACGATAACGGTGTTGCAGCCCTTGCCGGAAGTAATAGCGCCGCTGATGGCATTAAAAACACACCTTCTGTCGCGCGATAAGTCACCCTTATTGGTAGTCTTTGTCAATAAACCTGGTTTCAAGTATCTTTTTAGCTACATCTTCGCGCGTGTGGAGACACCTGTCGTTTTAACGAGCACGGACAACGCGTCTCGAGCAAATTGTGAATTTTAAGTCCAATTAGGCTACGAACGTACACGACGTAGTCGTGGAAACGCGTGACCATCGTTCTAAGCGAGACGCCACGAGTCTACAGATCGGGAATATATTCGCGAATGACCATAATATCGTTTCCAGGAGGCGGTAACTTCGCGCGATCGTAGAACCAACGAAACGCTTGATCATCGTGGTGGGTGGAAAGCGCAAACACGTCGCTAATTTTTAATTAGAGTGCCGGAAGAGAAGAAATTACAGCGACGCGTTCGAGACGAGAAGGGTGTAGCGTTGGCGACCAAGCACAGAGAGGAAAAGGAAGAGGGCGTGGAGAAAATTGCGTTTCCCGAGTATCGGATTATCAGAAAACGCTTTCAGTTCGAAGACGAGAAAAGTTTCGCCGGCAGCAACAAATGCACGGCCGCGAAAGGGAATCCGACCGCGAACGACACTCACCAGCGGAACCGTAAAAGGATCGGTGCGACGCGTCGCGACGCGACGTCGATGCCCCCAGCGTACCAGAGTGATCGAACGCGTCGCGTGCGATGCTTACGATTTTCTTACGCGCCACGTTTGAATTTTTTTACAAATTCGAAAATCGTATGTTACGCGTGAGAAACGACGAGTCGAAACATCCGAAAATATCATGGCAAACCTAAGCAAGTCAACAGCGGCGATTTCCGTTTTTAAAGTCTAATTCTAAAATCTCGTCGCGATAGTTTTCCATATTGGATGAGAGTATCACGCGCCGCGAGTTTCGAACAAAACGACGACGAATATCGCGTTACGGCAACGCGACGCTGGACGAGACGATGTTTTCGCGAATACGCGGCTGTAAATCGACCAGCGTGCGTGAAACGCGAACGCCTGGCTGAAATTTATTTCAGTCGCAGACGCGATTTCTGGCTATGCTGCTAGATTTCATTATTTCAGCTTACGCGAGCTTGTCCGTCAAAATACATATTATTTTATTCACTACCGCGAATAAAACCGTATCGCTGACTTCGTTTCAATTGATTCGAACGCGTTCGTGTGACGGTTATCCGTATTTAAGCTCCATAGGCGGCCATTCTCTCGATACAGCGTCACCTCGATCGTTCGACGACCATATTGTGTCGCTTTTTTCCACCGTAAGCCTGGCCAAACTCGAAAAACTATCGGATTTCCCATATTTCGAGGCGACGTTTCCGTGGAATCTTCCGTTTATTTTCGCGATTTTCGCGAAAATCGTTCCACTACGCTCTCTGCGTACATCCGCGGAGATGGAGATTTAAGTTTTCGAAGGAAGAACGCGACACGATTCGAGGATCCTCTCGCCAGGCCAAACGACGGTATCGCGAAACGCAGGCTGCCGATTCGCAACAGGCGCGACGCGTTTCGAAATGAAATTATGTTCGGAAATAATTCACGGCAAATGAAGCGATCCGTGCGCCAGCTCGTTCGGTATTACCATTCGAACGCGATATCAAATGGGCTCTGGATGAAGCGCGTCATTTAGCCTATTGTAAAACATCCGACTTTGTTAGTAGCGGCGACGATGACGAATAACGAGCGTAAATCAATGTAATTCCTGGCGAATAATAACGGCTAGTCACGGGCAACCGGAACCCTTGCATGCTGATTCGACGCCCGTCCGGTACACGGAAAACCTTAATCCTTCTTTGCTTCCTGGGACATTGCGCGTTTCGAGTCTCCGATTCTCTATCTTCCTCTCTTTGCCTTTCTCTCTCTCTCTCTCTCTCTCTCTCTCTGCGAGATACGGTTTGTATCTTTTTTGACTCGGCTGCGACACACACAGTACTCGGCGCAGCTATCCAAGAAACCGTGTCGCGACGTTCCCACTCATATAATCTGAAAACTTCTTTATACGTTTATGGAATTTGGCGCACCGACAAGAGCCTGTACGTTTTACGCGACGAGAACGCGTGAAATTTTTCTTTTACGGCTTAACGATTTTCGCTGAACGCGTTTCTAAAGTCGGTAGACTTCTTTGGTCCGCTCGCGATTCAAAGAACCTGGCACTTTCCTGATCGTCTGAATAGCAGCATGCAAAACACGTCGCCGGGCATCCATTCTGATGACTGAAGCCTCTTTCTTCGCTCTTCCCGCTGAATCTCACTCGTTCGGAAGGTATTGGAAAGCGCAGTGCGAAGCAATGTACGCGAAATCCAATAGCTGCGGGCCGAGGACGCAGGCAAATTTTCAAAATGCGCCGGCTTCGCGAGTCGAGTCGCGTCTCGCCCCGACGCTGTCACTCTTCGAGGCAAACAGATCGTCGCCCTGCCAAGAAAACTGTATGATCGTGGTTACACGCCGTCGATTCGAACGATCGTCGAAGAACTGACTCCGTTCGCGATCGTAAACTTTCCGACAAAGTTTCTGAAGATTTCGTGCTGGCGGGAACGTCCCGTTCTCTAATAAAAACAGTTTTCGCTAAGCCATCTCTACAGCGAAATTAAATGCCGTTAAAAGACATCCCTTAAACTATTCGCGACGAACTCGTGAAAATATCATAGACAACGGCGGGCCACGTTACATTCGTACGGCTGTTACACGGCACGCCGAACGACGGAGGCAAAAGCGTAATAAAAAGTCGCGGCTTTAGCGCTTGCCACGCGATGTTACACGTTCCGGCAATAACCAGCAACCACGCGCAACGTCCGTATTATGCGCTCTCCGCAAGCGTGACATATGTACAGCGTAAAAGGCTGATGTACGTCGAGAGTACGCGAAAGAAGACCGATAAAGCCTCTATAAGCGGAGAGGTGTTCCCAGTCTCGGACCACCTAATTGCTGCTACCACCGGAGGACAGGGTTTTTCGACATCTCTATCCACAGACTGTCGTCGTAAAAACTTTGCTTCTCCAGCGGAACATGGTTTCGGGCAGGTTTACAACGCTGAGAATAATTTCCCACGATGAAGTTGGCGAGGTGAAAGAGAGTTACTTTTAGCCAGCGTGTTAAGAACAGCGCTCGCTCGCTTCGAGCTCACGCGAAAGTTCACGTTGTTCGGTAGGGATTGGAAGAACCGTTGCTGATGTAGAATTTCGAAAACAGACGTTCAAGTTTCACGACGAATCGCTCGCGATATTGTTGAAAAGAACTTCTCGATGGTTCGAGACGACAATCCGCAAGGAACGGTAATTTTGCGGCCCAGTTATCCCCGCTTTGTCTTATCTCGGTTCATGGTCGCTTATTGCGCGACCATGTAAAACTTCGCCGTGGCCGTGAAACTTTTCAAAGAGCCGATAAAGCGTCAGAATCACGAACGTTAAGGCGGACTCTAACTCGGGGGCTCTCGCAATAAAAGTCCCTCGAAATTTATCACGTTTTCCTGCCGGCCGTCTCGAGATCTCGCTTCTCTGCGTTTCTCCGGTGCACGACGACGACAACGACGACCCACAACAACGATCCAACCGCGTAACGCCACAGAATACTATGAACACCTTGATGCTTCGGGCTACGTGGCTCCGCCTCGGCGGTCCTCCGCGACGAAGTTTCAAACCGCCACGCTGGCAACTTTGTGGATCAAATCGAATTCCAACCTCTTTGTTACGAGCTGCGCGACGACAATCGCACGGCTTTTACCTCGGGACGAATGTTTCCGCGCGTTTAAATCTACAACAGTCTCGCGACACGAAGCGTATTTCGTTAGATACGCGGCGACGAGCGAATACGTTCGTCGGTGAACTCGTCCCGATGACACGGTATTTCGCGATGCGTCCTTTGAGCTAACGCTCGGAGGGCGAAACACCGAAAACGAGCTGTTCGTTGAAATTTTCAATCGCCCCGCTGACATTCGTATTCCCACGAGCGAGTAGAATCGAGTTTCTTTAGTTGCGCTGGCTGAAAGACGCTGGTGGAAAGTACGGTCCGTCGAGTATTGCAAAATAGCTGATCGTTTGTTACTTCTGCGATTTTAGATCGTCAAAGTCGGAAGACTCTGTATTAGGTTACCGATGGAAACTTGGGAAAATTGAATATGTACGGTCGTATCGTAGACAAAATGATCGACCCGTGTTGGAATTAGCTCGTCTCTAGGAGTAGAACATTAAATTGTAACTACTGGAACCGGCAAAAAAGGTTCGCGCTGCAGCTTTATACGGCTAAGCAAGAAAAGCTCGTAAACGTAGAGAACGTTCGCGAAGAAGTTGATGGTCTATCAAGTACCATCGCCAACTAGCACCGGAATGACTCGGGTTCGAGTCCCGTCAAATAAATTTCCATTTTGTTCAATTATTCGAAGTTCTAATATAATTAGTCGCGCCAATGAATAAAAGTTTTAACTATTTAACCAATTTACGAGAAGTAATGAACGGTTATGGTTAAATAATAAACACGGGAACGTTCGTTTCGAGGGATCTTGTAGTCCCAAAAGGAAGCCAAGTAAGCAGAACCAAAGGACTCAGTAGTGTAACTCCGCCGCTAGTCGGACTTAGCAACTCTCACCTACTGAAACTCTCTAATAAACCGATTCGTTCGGTTCTAACTAATATTTCACCTACTACGCTGGTTTCCCGAAGTAAACTACGGTGCATAAAATGAACGATATGGAGCACCACCGCGATAGTAATAAAAGCTTTATCAACGTACAAAATAAGCAGAGAGATCTCTAAAAAGAGAGCCGTCTCTCTCTCTCCTTCAAGCTTGATAAGATAAAACACAGGTAAGATTACACAAGTACTCATCGGCTGGACGAATCCTATAAGAAGAAGGCCAGGACGAACGGCATCGTGTATACGACGATCCTCGTACGCAAGGTATTCGTTTCTAGGCACGTTTTGGCAGTACCGTGCCAACGAACCAAGTACGAGGTAGAAAGAAAATGCCCCAGCACCGGAAAGAGGTCAAAAGGAAAGAACAGAGAGAAAACGAAGGATGGATGGTATCTTTTATCTGGTCGCGAGTTACGACCGGTTGTTTGGCGAAGGCTATTGTACCGGTTCTATGGTCAAGACACGTAAAGATCCTTGCTGCGAAACCAGCCGTTCTTTCTGCAGTCCGTATCCTCGTGATCCCTCCCGAAGAGACGAACGACCCTGGCGGCCAGGCAAATAAGATTTCGTTTCGTTCTCCTATGCTTTCTGATTCCTTCGTCGGGAGAAAAGAACTTCGAAGAGTGTGCCAGCTTCGCGCCAGTAGGTTACGTCCACCAAGTACGTACGCTCGAAGTTCTATTAAAAGCGGTTCGACGGAGATGGAACGAAACGAACGCGTCGCGACGCCGACATATACTTTAACTAACCGGAGAATTTCGAGACTAAAGTAGATTAGGCTCGACTGGAGTGGAAACGAGCGAGAACGAGAGTCGGTGACAGGTTTCGTGACGAGGTTCGTCTTCGGTTGTCAGCAGACCGGGTTCGTCCCTGTCGCGACAAATTATAGCCCGAAGTTTTGCAGCGTGCAACGAGCTTCGATTACAATCACCTTTACAATTATACCCGGCGAATAATACGCGGGAGGGACAATGGAAACAAAGGGGATACGGCCGTTCTTCCGGCATTGTCTTCCTCGCTAATTAGCAGCAGGAAGTTGTTGCTTCGCGACCGATATATAATTCGCTTTGCATTCGCGTGCTCGCATCTGCCGGTGCTTGGTTGTTAGCCGAGTAGTGGCGAAATAAATGAACTCGGCTCAAGTATCCCCTTAACGCCAGCTAAGTTGCGGCGTCGAAGAGCCACGGATTCACCAACACACTCGACGTAACTCGTCTCGCGAAATCGTACAGGCGATGCAGATCATCGGCTGCTTTGACGTGTTTGCTTCCATTCGCTCGAGCGTTGTTGCGTACCTGTTTGGAAAAATAGCGAGAACGATACGGACGAAGATGCGGCGAGCGGATGGAAGTGACGGTGGACTTTCTCGAATAAATATGACGACGTATCCCGTTAGATTCTCCGGGAAACCGCGAGTCCATGTCAAACACGCTCGTTGCTGATGCGTTTTGAAATTTTCAAACGTCTTCCTCTCTCGCTTTCCGATTCGACTGTCGTTCCTCGAAAATGTTTTCCACCGGAAAGCATCTCGACGGACCAAGTTTCTACGTCATACGGCTCTCCGTCGTACACAGCAACGAGAAAAGATTCGTTCGTGTAAATTCTGGAAAGAACAAACATCCCGCGACTCGAAGCGTACGTACGAACTCAACGTTGTAACGATACCGCCTCCGTATTTGAATTTCACGTGCCACTTTATAAAACCGCAAAAACAGAAGAAAACAGAAGAAGAATACGTTAAAACGAGGCAAACATGGTGTGCGAAAAAAAGCATCGGTACACGGAACTCGCTGTGCTATAGAAACTCCCGAACTGCTTTCAGAAAGTACAGGGAACGAATGCTAAACGAATTAAACGGGCCTTTCCTTTTCGTATCCATTCGTGACGGCCGAAAAAAAGAGGAAAGAGGGAGAAGTCAAAGGGTGGCCGAACAAAAAGAAGCGGTCGACCGACCGGCGTCGGACAAACAGACTTCTTTGCCGGCTGTTTTTCCCTCTAATTAGCAGCCGGAAGCAGCCGCGCTTCAAAACCGATGCATATTTCATCGGTGGAGAGACGCGCGACCGGTTCAATCGAGCCAGCAACGGTTAGGAAATAGTTCTCCTGAACCTCTCTCTCTCTCTCTCTCCTTGCATCTCTCGACGCGGCCACAAGTTAGGTTGGGTTAGTTCGAGGCTTGTCCCTTGTCTAAAGTCCCGGGAATAACAGTCGGATTAGCGCGAGAGGATGCAGCCTTAATACGACCCGTTGCTCCCTCGGCCCTTATGCAGCCATGCGACCGCGCGCGCGCGCCGGCCCGATGCACCCTGCCAAGTTAAACTACTACCAAAGAAAACAGCGCTGCCTTCCGGAGATCAACTTCCGGATTAAGCTGGTCCACCGTTCCGGTCGGGTCTATTCTCGTTGATACCCGCCTTCCGATTTCACTCCGGTAACGCGATAACTGCGAATTCCAGATGATGCGTTTCCACTCGTTTTAGTCGCTGAACGTTGCTAATTATTTTTTAACGGATTCGAATATATATAGCGCAAACAATAAATGTAGTTATATCGCGAGTATTTAAGGCTGTAGTAGATGTCGCTGCTGAGTACGGCCGCTTTTCTTCTCATTTTTTTTTTTTAATCGTGGAAGAAAAATCGAACTCCGGTCGCCGGGATTCGAACCCGGGTTCCGAACGTTCGCAACCTAAGGCGCTAACCACTGCGCTGCCGTCGTCCGACACTAGTTAGTGTCGAGTGATGGTATTTGTTATCGAGTGCCGCCACAGGCCTTTTTTCCACGATGCTACATAAATAAGCGATATTTCTGGATAACGTTACCGATTCGATATCGCTGTATTTGTAGTCGATCGTCCGCTGGAGGATCGATTCCAATTCGTTGCGAAAATTAATGGAAGAGTGTGCAGGCTGCGCGGTTTAATTGGAAAGAAAATCGAGAGGAGAATAGAAATCTTGGCTAGAAACTATCTCGTTTACAAGCCGAAGGAACCAGCGTGTGCGTCGATGCATTTCTAATGTACGCGAATTCAGAGAAAGAGAGAGAGAGAATAGGAGAAATTGTCGACAAAGAAAACACGGTGGCTGCGAAGAGAAACTTTCGACTTAAGTGCAGAAGCTGGCCGCACATGCCTTCAGTTTCTCCGGAACGTCGTCGTCGCGACTTGGGTTAGCTTTACGAAAACAGGATTTCTCCGGTAAGCTCCATTACGCGCACCCTGCAAATACCATTCGAAAATGGCGTTGCGGCTGTTCCGCGAGAATGCTTATTTAACGCGACCTCGCAACTTGTCACGATGCAAAATTGAACAGGGCGAACGACAACGTCGTTTCCCGAACTGCTCGCTGCCTCTTTGTCGTTCAACGGAGAACGGAGAAAGTTCTCCTCGAGAATTCAACGAACTCGTACCTTTTTCCTTCCGCTAGACCGAGTTTCCTTCGCCTGCGTTTTTCCAAGTCAAAGTACGATCGCGGATAACGTAGATTCAGCAGATTATTCACGGTGATTCTCGTTCGAATCGGAATTCGACTCGTCGTTTTTAATAAAGTAAATCACGATCGTTCGTTGACGTAACCTGTTTAAACCAACGCGGCGAAACTAATTGAAAAGACGCGGTAAACAGGGAGGATCGGTTCTCTGGTTATTCTGTTTCGATCTCTCGATCTATACATCGTCTGCACGGGTGAAGCATCAAGATAGCGACATAAAGATAACGCGCCTTCGCGTTATCGTTTCTTCCACGCGAGGGCGAAGAGGGAAAAGAGAAGGCGAAAAACCGTAACGGATTGCGAGAACGAGCGAAGACCTGGCTCCGTTCTTTGTTTACCAGGCGAATTCTTTGCTAGTTGTTTAGACGAAAATCGACGAGAACGACACATACGTGTAGACGGTCGGAAGGAACGCTGTTTTTCTCTCCTTTCTCCTAGTTTTCTACTTTTCTACTCTTCTACTCCACTTTCGTCCTTTTTTCTTTCTCCGCTCCTTTGTGTCCCGAGCGTCTCTGGGAAGAGCGATACCCGTCGGTTCTCCTGATTACGAGAGAAAATAAAACGGGAACCACGCGAGTAAATTCCGAGTGAAATTGCTGCTCGTGCCACGTCTATCCTTCGTCCGAGGGAAGAGCTTGCGCGTTCGACTTGAAAATTCGCGCGATTCAATAACGTCTCGACTTCTCAGCGATATCTCAAAAATTCACCACCTGCACGCGAAATCCTGAGTAGCAGGTCGTTCGAAAGAACAGGAGAGAGGTAAAAAAATTTTTGCCAAACAACTTTCCAAGAGATTCTTCGTGGCGCAAGATAAAAGTTACACCGGGACCTCGTCTTACTGGAGTTGGCCGGACGAAACGGTTGGGACTGTTCGACGAAGAGTCAGAGTATCGAGGGAGTGTCGGAGAAGTTGAAAGACAGAAAGAGAAGAATAGAGAGAGAGAGAGAGAGAATTCGAAAACGACGTTAGAACGACGATCGGTAGCCGGTGATCAAAGAGTGTCGGTTCACGGAAGACGCTCATCCGTCAGCGGCGGTTGCGAAACGAAACCAAGCCTGTCCTGGCTATCGATTTTCATCGGGTCCGCAGCGTTTCCTGTCCGCTATTTCGCGCGATTTGTTTCCCCGGGCACCGCGGCGAAATTATAAACGAAACGACAGAATCTCGTGACCTCGGTTTCGTGCAGAGCATCGATCGTGCCGACCTCTTCGACGTTTCGTCGCCAGGTTATATTTGTCTCGCTATGTGAAAAATCCTGGCTCTGTTGAACGTTAAAGAATAACGGTATTTAAGGGTACTGATCGATCGTCGGTTGACGTCGATCCCCGTAAATGTGTTTGGCGCCCACTACTCAAATTACCAGGTTAAACCAGATCGTCATGGAAAGATGGCGAGTCGTATCAACGAATGTTAATGTCTCGGTGTGATTCGTACTTTCACGCAAACAACCGATCTCGGCTAATATAACTGATTGCCTAAGGATATTTAGAGGAGTGTGAGGCAACGGCGACACCCTTTTTAACGATTTCGACTGGCCAAGTTCTCGGCAACGCACAAAGCACTCGACTAGGGCCGCGCAAACGAGGGAACACCGAGAGCGACGCCGTTAAGCCTGAAATTAACCCCGGCCAGAGTATCCGGTGAGCTCGTCAAAACGAAGCTTCGGCTAATTGCGTCAGTCTGAGGACGTCTGGCGTCGCGCCATGTCCGTGACACAGATTCGTCGAAACAAACTCGAAGTGCTAATTCGCAGGGTAGCCGGCCTTACTTTTCCATTCGGGGTTAGCTTGGAAAGTGGGAAACGGAGAACGAAAGATTAATTTTATTTGCATTGCATCCATTTTCACCGCGGTAATCCGTTGACAAGCCGCTATTAAAGAGCTCCGCTGCGACGTGGCGCGGTCGAGGTTGTAAGGTCGTCGAATTAACCGAAGAACAACGCGAAGCTTTTATTACCCACGCGGCGGTAGTTCTCGGTGCGGTGTCCGACCATCCGAACTTCCGTAATTCGCAAATCCCACCTAAGTCCGTCTGGCCTCTTCGTGGACGAGCGTCGAATGCTCGCGGACATCGGGAACGATCGCGTTCTTCCTGTTGTTCGGACTTGGAAACGGCTCCCTGTGACACTCGTTGTTAAGTTGCTAGTTCGTGGAAGTTGGAAGTTGCAGGTGTTGTCGGAAATCGATCGTTTCTGTGTCGAATCCACGTAGATCGACGAGGATGAACTAGCCTCGCGAACGCTATAGGGTTATAGTTTCCGTTCTACGGTATGGATATCGATTCGAGCTTGCAGAGAATTTCGTAGCTCCTCCCACTTTTCACCGCAAAATGGCGCGATTCGAGAAAACTAAATACGCGTGCCGCAAAGTATTTTGGGAATACGTTAATCCAACCGAGGATTATTTATAATTTCCCGGCACACCTGAGACTTGCCCTCCGACTAATTTATGTCGAGCGAAACACGAGCGCGCGCGCGCGCGTGTACACTGCAAAGGTAGCTGTTAGCGTGCGATTAACTATGGACAGATGCAATATCTAATCGTACGTTACGATGGGTCGCTATAAACAGTTATTCCCTGATTTTCGATAAACCGTATCGAACGAGGGAGCGCGAGCAGGCGGTCGCTGCACCGCGCAAGACTTGCATCTGCCGCACGTATTTTTTGCCAGGCTTGTTTGCCTCGCGAATCAATCGTGTTCTCGATCGCCAGTTTAATTAATTACCTATCGCGTGAGACGAACACCGATGTATCGCGTTCTGATTACCTTTTAAAAGCCCAGGTTCGATAATTTAAACGAATTTATCGAGAAAAAGAAACGACGAGGCGAAGCCCGATGGACGTTCGTGACGATAAGAACGAGATAATTATCGACTGATCGACACGCGTCTGTATTATTACACGAGACGATAGTTAAAACAACGACGAGTCGCGAGGAATGCCGATACAATGCAGCAGGGTTGCCGCGACGCTAACAAGAATTAATTAAAACGAAATAACTAAAAAACCAGAAACCACTGAATAATTGTAGCCGGCTTCCAGCGTTTTTACAGCGGACCAGCCATTTCATAGCTAACACGAAATTCCCGACCGGTTCTGACGCGTGTAAAAAGCATCGAGTGAGAGATGGGAGAAGCCAGACGAGGAAGAGGAGGATATAAAAAAAAATGCGTAAATTTGCGTAGAATTGTTTTCCTCTCGTTGGTCGAAAAATCGCCGGCTAACAGCCGCGAAAGCCTGCTCGCGAGATATTAATAACGGACGCTGTAAATTTCGAGCGAACACGGTCCCCGAAAAAAAAATACCGTAACAAACGGTAAAGAAACGCGAATCGAATGGGTGTTCAGCGATGCTTCCCTTCTGGGCCACGTTTTCATAACGAACGATAGCGAAAAAGAAGACAATTACGTTGGACGATCCGTGCGTTTTCGTACGACGTTGATCGGCTCGAAGTAGAGTCGGACGGGACTAGTCAGACCAGCCGCCAAACACCCACGACGACGTGATCCACGTTTCGGTCCTTTTACAAACAACGCGCCATCGCCGAGCGATACAATTTCTCATACACGTTATAACGCGTCGCTGTTTGCAAAACGAGCCTTCGTATTTGCCCTAATGCATATTTGCGGGTTGATAACGCGCACGTACGGCGAACACGTGTTCTAGATTACAGAGCGTCGCCAGTCCGCAGCTTAACCCCGTGAAAGAGAATTCCAAATGCGTCCTCCATAACGGACGCTATAGTTTCCCGGTTGCTGAGAAAAGTCTCGAACGTAGAACGATCGAATCGAGATGGAATCGTGTCACTCGAAGTAACAGGCCGACGACGAGTCGTTATAAATAACGTTCGAGGTCTACGGAAATTTTCTCGACTGGAAATAACGAGCACGGTATCGAACGCGACGAATCGCACGATAGTCGGAGAAACTCGGTGTTTTCACTTTCCTTTCGCGTGAGCGCACCGCAGAGGCGAGCTCCTACCGAGGCTGATCAAATTTAGAACCGCGTATCGCGTGCAATCGCACCGACGTTAAAAATGGAAATACCTCGTGCTCGCGACTCGTACGCGATCACCGAGTGTCCACGATCGGTAACGACTCGCCGACGAATCGACGCGCTGACGCAACAACAGTCACGCGACGCGAACTTTCCAACTTTTCCGCTGTCCGATTTCTCTGCACGCTGCTCAATTTTTCCGTCGATCAATTTTTCAACGGCGTCTTCTCGATCGTCGGATCGCGGATTTTTCATCGGTGTGTGCAAAGCCAGCGAAATGGTCGAGAGGCACGTTTTCGCGAGATTTGCCGTAGCCTTAAGTCGAAGGATTAAAAAGGAGCCGGCACGAGGGGCGGTGCTGCAATTCCGACGCTTTTACGAGCCGCGATAGAAGCGAGGCAGTCGCGTGGCGATCTCGCGTAAACGCATTCCTTCGATACACAGAGGAGGCGGCCCCCTGATTTCCCGTTCGCATGACGAACTCGCGGTAACGATGTTCGCAACGGAGGAATCGCGTGTGCGGCGGTCGCGTGGCGTGCAAATTCGTCGTCATCGAGCGGGCCCTCGCTTCTCGCTCGGCAGTAAACGGTCAACCATGATTCCTCCGTGATTACGCGCGCCAGCGGGACTGGCGAAAAAATTACCAGCCCCGTAACGTCGAACTATACGAACGTCGTAATTCTTGAAATTTTCTCCCACCGCGGCACGCACCCTCTTTCCCTCGCTTGCCAGCGGCCCTATAATGGACCGAAATTTTTACGACCGGATGGTCCGCTTGACTTTTATCCTCGGGGAAATTTGCCCTCCGTGCGAAACAAGAAGCTCGTATGGGCTCTTGCGGAAGAAAATTGTACCAATTGAATAGAAAATTGTACCATCGATGTCGACGAGGCATCGTTTACCGCCGATATCGAGAAAACATCCAGAGGAGCTATCGCCGGCGTATGCGCCACGGCGCGTTCTTTTACGACGCTAAGCCGTGACTGCGATAGACTATCTAGGAACATCGATCGATCTTCTGTTTCGATATCGTAGGTCTCCTCCATTTCGTTATTTTCCAACGACGTCGTTTACCGCGCGCGTATTCGCGTTGCCCCAGGAAACGTTCGATTCTCCGACTGTTCGTGGCGTCGCGTCGTAATCCGCGGTTAAGACGCGTTATTTAGAAAAAATATTTAGAGGAGGAACGTTCGTATAACGCGCCACGTTTCCACACTAATGAAAAGTTGCCTCGTAACGTTTCCGCGGTAACGCGGTCGCGTCGCTCGCGAACATAATTGTCGCGCGTCTAGTCGTCGAAGGGACTCTTTGATCCGCTTGGCGCGTACACTGGAATAAAGAGGGTTAGCGTAAAAAGAGGCAGACTCGTTGGTAGAAGAAATCGACTCCGTGGTGGTTTACAGTGAAACTCGCGCGAAAACGATTTACGCAGTTGTCAAAGTTGGCGCGCGATGCGACGTATGGCGGAACAACCAACAGCCTTTTCTCTGAAGTCTATGAGGAATTGCTGCGACAATCGCCAGTAAAATATCCTACGACTGCAGAAGCGAAAGAACTCGAACGCGTGCAATTTATTCCGATAACCTTTTCCGCTAAGCATCGGCGAACACGTACACGAACCGGCTAAAAGAATCTGCAGCGTAGTCACGTTTTCAAATTCGTCAACTTCGCCCTTTGTGCATTGGCACGTCGCGATCGCGTTACCTATACGCAGGAAGCAATCGAAGGCAAACGAATAAAACCTGGCATCCACCTAATATTAGCTATAATAGCTATTATAATGATAATACCTATAATAGCTGTTGAGGATGTAAGATTATGCCAATTTTACGATACAGACTGCTATTCAACTGCTATTTTTGAGAAGTTGAAATGAGAAATTTCCTATATTGCAAGTTATAGAATGTACAGTGCGGACCACGTGCACCATCTATTTAGCATCCTAAGCACACAACATGACGGATGGTGACACAAAATGAGAGATAGACCACCGGACGTTACGCTACGCACCCTCGAACAAGTACGCACAGGACGCAGCACTCGCGAGACGCTCGCGACATTTCCACAGTCACATGACTGGAGAGACGTGGACTTGCATCTGGCGGAAAGGTCGACGAAAATACACCCCCTGAACCGACACCTAAAATATAAGCACCAGACGTTTCGAGAATAAGATACTTAAATGATACTTAGATGGTACAAAGATCATCGTACAACGCACCATGCAAGATACTTGAAGAGAGGCTTCGAAGGAGACTCGAGAGTACACAGGACTTGAACATCACGATCATATTGAAACTCTTCGAATAGGCATACAAAATCACAGTCATACTCTTTGATCTACCCTCCACCTTGAGCGTTAATATCGTGCAGGGTTCGTGACCCCAACCGAACAGTTACGATTTAACTGATCGCCAACTAGTCGAGGGATGGCAACAGTATCGTAACGCGCGAATAGGCACTATATTATTTGTAAGGGAATATAAAAGGGACATAAAAGAGGTACAATCGGAGAAACTAATGGGAAGTATAATCGGTCGATAGATTAAGTATGCAGTTGGCGACTCGTGATGCTGTGTGTCCGTAAATGGACGGTAACCTTAGAACGGGAATTCGTGGAACGATCGACGCGCGTAAATTCGTGGCGGAACCGGTGACGGGGCATTCGACGTAGAACAGAGGGACTGGAAATGGGGCTGAAACGGGTGGCACGAGTTCCAAGAATATAAGAGGTAACGGCACGAGAACGAGCAGCCGGTTGGCGAGCGAAGGAAACCGGTCGCGATTAGATCTGGCGGTGTGGCGAGCCGAGCCGAACCCTTCGACCAGGCTAGCCTCTTTTCGCGATAAGGCCTGCAAACGCGCTCGCGAAGCGAAGCTTTCGTGTCGAACATTGGCACAGGAACGTGGCCACCACCCTCCTCTCCTCTCCTTACGAGGCTCTCGGCCACCGAGATTTCCTGCCTATCGCGTCCAACGGGCGGACGACGTTCTTCGTTTCTTTTTTCCTCCGGCCGATAATTTCTCCGTAAGCGTTGCTCGACGACGACGACGTTGCTTGCGCCCGTGACTCCGCAGAGTTGAGCGTCAAACTTGATTACACGGCGATACGTTCGCCTACTAGATCGGAATTTTAATCGACCGCCGGCCTCGATAATCTTTCCGGCACGTGCTATTCGAATCGGAGAGCGTAACGTAACCGCGAGCAAAATCCCACTGGAAATGGCGATTATCGTTCGAACGAGGTGCATCGATGGACTCGAGCGCGAGGAACGATCGACTAGAATTCGAGAGTTAATTGCACGGATGTTCGATCGTGTATCTGGGAAGATTCCGAGTCGTCGAGCAACGGAAACGAGGTGCTCGCTTCAAGCGGCTTATGTTATCAATTACTCGAAGCATTACACGGAGATTCGAAGCTTGGAGGAGTGCGTTCTGCGTGGTTAATTGGCACGATGTACACGAGTGCACGACGTGGCATGGCGGTGAATCGGCGCCTAGACGCTGCCTACGCTCTGGCTAAAATTTCAAAGCTAGCGCGTGATTTAATTGCCCGCCCGTATGGAATCCGGCTTGCGGCAGATCCCGCGATCGGCAGCCCGCGAATCCCGCCGGCATAAACAACGGAATTTCAATAACGCGCCGCGATCCAACTACCGCAGATTGTTCAATTTTCACAAATCCTACCGGTTCCACGTAACAATGTGGCGCAGACAACATCCAGTTCCGATTTCCCTTCATCAAGATTCGGAAAACCCTCCGCGCAGCGATACGCTTACTTCGAATTTTCAAAGGTAAATGAATCGCCGGCTATGATCGAAGCTCTGTACCGTATACCGGACGATAATTCACCGACTCGAAGCGAGAATTCTATCGGTATCTGGAGAATCAGGGACGCAAAGTACGATGAAAACGCGTGGTTATTTAATACGGAGCGTACATGCAGCGCCCTGAGTAGCGTTTCGAACAATCGCCACGTTACTAGAACGAGCTTTAAATATTACGCGTCCCATTTCCATTCTCAAATCCTTTCTAAGCAGACAGATAGCAGAGGCAGATAGCGGCACACGGGTAAGACTGATAAGGAATCGACATAACGTATGACGTTATCGCTACTTGTAAATAACATATCGCTCGATCGAGATCTCTTTGACGCATAGTTCAAGCGCGCGCGTACCCAGTGATTATTCGAGATCGATCTCCTCGAAAACAGAGCTCGAAAACAATTGATCGCACGTGTAACTTTGACTTATTTTGCTCGAAAATCTTTACGCTCGCTGTCGAATTTTAATGAGCGAAGCTTTCGCGCCACCCTTTGCCGTCGTCACGGCGCGTAACCGCGTGCACGCGTTCAGCGTTGAAATATTCAGTTACGCCGCGGTTACATGGTCGATGGAGCGTGGATGATCGATTATTAAATCCGGTTACAAAACGAACCTGGTTCGTCGGAGAAAGATATTATTGATGCAGCTGGTGTCGATGTATGCGGATCAAGACGCGAGATAGAGAGGATCGTGGCGCGTTCCTGCAAACACATCAACGCGCGAAAGGACACACAAACGCGTTAGACACCTGGGTAATTGCGTTACATAGCTGGCGCATGTACCGAGGCCGGGCACGTTCGATAAGTCGTGCCGAAGGGCTTGCGAATATTTACGCCCTGTTTACGTCGAGCTTACCCACAAATCCGCCGGTATAATTCATAATTCGCCGTTCCAAGGAGGGAAATCGACTTTTCCCACGGCGAGCATTTACGTTTGGCCGTGGCTTTAAACGCGAACGCGATACGATTCGGTTCGGTTGGCATCGCGTGAAAGCAACGTGCACGGCGCGCTGGGGTCGATTCAAGTCGCACGGCTATTTTATTCCTTCCCCTGGCCTTTTCGCGTCGGAAAACGTATGAAAAATTCCCTCGAAAGAAAATGGAAAAGTTTAACGGCCGAGGCCCCTCGCGATTCTATCGTGTCTCTTTATTTAACTTTCGCGCGCGGTTACAAAGAAAAAGGTTAATCCACGGGCCAACCGTCCTTCTTTTCTTTGTTTATAGCTTCCATTTATGGTCTATCGGCGTTCCGTACGTGGCGCGTTCCCGATGGCTTTCAACCGAACGTTTTCGGTATTTCGAGCGATCGGAAGAAAACGGGTGTTCTCTGTAACCGGAGTAGAAAATGAAAACTTAGCGCATCGACGGCTTTGAAACGCGTAAAGAACGTAAACGCCGGCGGCATTTCAGCGCAGCTCCACCCTCGACGAACGGTTAATTAAATATACGCGCGCGTATATCGAGCCGTTGTTTGTTCGTGTCGATAATTGCGATGCTAATTACATTTCACAGAAGAAGCGAGAACGGACTGCCATAGGCGGGTGTCGTTCGATAAATCGCGTCAAAGGCCGAGGATATTCACGCCCTACTTGTCAGTGGATTTATTTAAAAGTCATATCGACGTCGAGCGTTTTACGCCGGGAGAAAAACACCGTGCCGACACCAGCACCGAATAATACCGACGATTGCGTTAATTGGTCCGGAGCCTACCAATGTCACGGCTTTCGTTATTTCCCACGGCGCGCCGTTAATCCCTCGGCTAACCCAGAAACCTGATAACCCCTATCCGCTCGCCGATCAAAGGATTTTATTCGTCCGAATCGTCTATGAGAATGGAGTGTTCGACCTCGAAATACCAACGCCAACTTTGGCTGGCTGCCGCTCTCTTCTCCCCGATCTCGCGTTCTTCGAACAAACTTCTTCGCCGGCTAACAAATCCAGACTACCTTCCACGTTTAGCCGAATTATTTATCCGCCAGTGGTTCATTATCGGAACTCCTCGAAATCACCAATTCTCCGGTGAACCACGATTCCGTCTAGTTATACTCGCGTCAAAGAACGCCCTTTCCAGAAGAAAATAATTGCATTGTGCTTGAAGAGCGAGCGATCGCGCGGGGGAGTGGAATGGCAAATCTCTTTGAACGAGCTCGCGTCAAAAGGAAGGAACGTTTACAGGGACGTTTATCGCAAGCTCGCACCGAAATCGTTCACCCGTATAAAGAGTAATCGTTCGAACCTCGTGGAGAAGAGAAAGTTACGCTCGTCGAACGACCAACCGTTGCTCGCTCCCGGTTCTTCGCGCGTATTTCACGAGCCCGTAAAAAAGTCTATCCGGTCTCTCTCTCTCTCTCTCTCTCTCTCTCTCTCTCTCTCTCTCTCTCGTTTAGACGGCTGTATTCCACTGCAAGCCTTACATCGTCACCATCGTATCTCTTATCCAGGACCGTTCGCGGCCATTCGCGCATCATCTCGCAAAGCCGGTGCACACGTTGTGTCGCATCCGGCTGGTTTACGAGCAACGAACTGCCGAACAGGGAGAATTATTGAATTCGAACGATACCCAAGTCCAACGAGTACGATTATATCGTATTATATCGCGTGGAAACGACTATTCGCCGAAGAGACTAGCACCGATCGAGAGAAGTACAAAAATCGCAAATTTCTTAGACGCGCTGTTTACTCGATCGATATTCGCCACCGATCACAATCGCTTTGATGTTAGAATGCTAAGTATCGCGGCGGATTGTTTCACTCACTTTCGCAGTATATTTAAAGAATATGTTAACTGTGCGACGATTCTTGCTAATATTAAATTCACCTGTACCGATCGTCGACATCTTCCCACGTTATCGATTCACTCTCGACTTGGACACGCGTCGACGTCGTCAGCAGATTATCCAGCCTAACTAATAAACGCCGATATCTACAATTTTTCGAACGATTCGGCGTCCCGTTTTAAATCTAACATTTATCCAACGCACTCAATGACCGACATATCGAATTTCCACATCCATGTACACGCGCATATATGAGTACATACATATACGAAAGAGACCAGACCGTTTACAGTAAACAAATGAATAAATAACATGGTAGATTTGTAACGATGCGAGTTCGACGTATAATCCGATGAATTTCAGGATCTCCATTGTATATTCCAATATAAGCAGCTCGCTCGGTTGGCTCGCTGATAAATAGCAGCGCATTTTTTCTTCTTTTTTTTTTGTTCTCCACGCGCCTTTTTTTTCGTCGTGTCACCGAGAATCGCGTTACCAAACGAGGGAAGATCATCTGTTCCAGGCGAACGCGCATCCGAAGCCAAAAGTATCCGATAACGGGTCGAAAAAGCAGACGGGAGAAAAAAGCAACGATTTTAATTTTACGCTGGTTGCAGCTGAAACAGGTACTGAATTCACGGTATGGTTTTCAAAATCCACCGAACAATGGTCGGAATCAGATTCGTTGTCAATCTCTGTTCAGCCCCGGGCAGCTATAATATACGAGGGGCTGAAGTCCGGCGGACGTTAAAACACTCGCTGTTGCTCGCGAGCGAGAGCGGCTTCGCTCGCGTTTTAAAGAGGACCTGTCGATCCCGATCGAATCTCCTGATCGATCCTCGACCCTCGGGTCTCGCGTTACGATCGCTCGAATCTGACCCCGGTGACTAAACGAGAGGTAGTTTCGTTGAACTCGATTACCCGGTTCGTTGATGCCTCGTAAATAACGCTGCCAAGTTCACAGAGATCGCGAAGGCCGCGTGAAAACAGCCGTGCATCGTCGAGATACTCGGCTTTGCATCTCTTCTCTCTCTCTCTCTCTCTCTCTCTCTCCATCTCTCCTTCTATCTAGCTTTCGACGATATCCATCGTTAAATACCGAACGACCAACGTTTACGAACGCACTAGAAGAGACTCGCAAGTTGGGCGCTTAATCATCGATAAACGAGAAGATCGGTGGATGGAAATTTTGTAAAGAGTCTCTTTAAACACGGTATTTTAGAAGGCGAGCACAGCGTGAGCTGCTTCGGAAACTTCTCGCCAACGTCTTTTACGCGAAAGGATTAACTTCATCGGGTTGATAGATCGATCTTCTTGCAGGCGGATACTTTAAACGTATAGCTTTAACCTGTTGTACTACAGGTAGTCAGATGTAACTACGCGCGTCGCTATTAAACTTACGTTCCTTTCGCTCGGATCGAGTAGCAGACACGGTATAAATAGTGTCTCCTTTGTGTTAGAAATTTACAGCTTCCACGATACTCTTAAATTAAAGCATCAAAGACCGGTCGAACCAGTGACGATAAGGAATACGAAGCATCCTAGCGCTTTCAGCGGGTACTGAATCAAAGCCGAAATGTGCTTGTCGCGTTTATAAGCTGGCGAATTTACATCGCGTATTCGCCATTTTCTACCAATTTGCTCGTCGAAAATATCGAGCGAATGGTAAATGGAGCAAGCTGTAAACTTTGACTTGCGAGTATGATTTATTTATTGGCAGATCGAGCTACGTAGCAGCGCGCAACGACTGACGTACGTCGTACGGATCGAAATTAGCAGAAACTTTGTTGCGCGTTATGTAACTTATTAAGGAATAATCAATTTGAGTGGAAAGTTACGGCGGAGCATTTGCCAGGGACCAGATGCCGTTGCAGGTTAAACGTCACTTGCTCAACATTCACGGGAGGATGGTTAGCCATCGACGATTTTCACGAGGGATTCGAATCCATTTCTTCGTCTTCCATTTTTCCCAGTACCAAGATGTCCGAAGCTACCAAAGTATCCTTCTGGGTAAGTATCGTCCGACATGACCGACGTGTGCACTCAGTAGCGGTCAGTCGGTGTTGGCTACTGGTCGCTCTCTGCAAAATTCTTCGTCTCTGCTGTCTGACCACCGTGAACATTTTCCCAGAGTTGCCAGCTACTCGCACGAACAGTGTCCACCACGAATTTCAACGACAGAACTTAACGTACCATTTCGACGTTCGAGAATACGTTTCCGAGGCTTGGAAAAAATCTCTATTTCGAAGAATAATCGGAACGGAACGATTCTATGAGAAATTCTACCGACAAGAACCATCCAATTTTCCAGGGGATGAATTTCTGCGATAAAAAAGAATGCGGGAACTCCGAAAACAGAAGTCGAAGCGGCGAAAAACGATGCTGGAATGCGAACAGTGGAATTGCAATAATAGAAAGGGCGATAAAAAACATTTAAAAAAGCGATTGCAGTAATAAAGAAGGATGCAAAGATTTTGCCAAAGGAGGAAATATGAATATACGAAGAAAATAGCGCGACAAATTCTACCAATGGGAAAACGTAAGTTGTCGATCAGGAAATACGACTCGATATATATATATATACGTGAACTGGTATCTCCTACGATATGAATGACATCGAATATTCGAAGAATAAGATACCACCTTGCCTTGTAATCTTATTGAACGAGGGTCGATGTTCCCGTATAAATACCCACTTCTGCGACTCGTACAACTCGATTTATAAACACGAATAGCCTTTTTGCGAGCACGTGAAATTTCCCGCACATAATATCTGTAGGATGATCAATGGCAGTTATGGGTATCGCGGACCTCATCCTACCCCGTTCCCTTCTTCTTGGGCAACACTTTCGTCAGAAGGTTGGCTCGCAGGCCGAGTTTCAAGCAAGAGAACTTGTGTCTGTACGACGCTCCAGTCCTCGTCGATATTGATTTCCTCGCAACGTTATTTACCTCTCTTTTCGCGCCCTCTTACGACGCTCGTTTCTCTATACTACGTCGTTACGGTCATTCGATGTCCGACAAATCAACTTCGTTCGGCAAATTGGAATACGAGTTGATCGCAAGACTGGTACACTTTTCACGCGATAAAATTCTCGAATATCCGAAACTAGACACACCTGTTTGAACGTTCGTTGTAGTTTATCGTGTCGCACGAAATATAAAACGTTCAATATAAAAATTTCATCGACGCGACTTTTAATGAGACACGACTATCCTGATCACATCGGTACGATTTGAAATCAATTTGACAAGGTACATAGAGGTTAGACGATATTCATCGCGAACGTGTGTTTGATAGAAAAGTAGTACGCAGCATGAATATCCATTTTAAGCGCGCGATAAATATAGCTGCACTGCATACTGAGCTTCGTTAATACGATGGGTAACTGACTGTTTAAATACGTTTGTGATCTCTGCGAGATGCGTACTTGTACTGAATATCTTGTAATCCCTATATAATTTCCGAAATTGTTTCAAACTTCATCCACACGATCGTAATGATAGTAGAGTTGTACAACAATACTGATGAAATTTCAAAATGTTTCGTACAACGGAATAATACGTATAATAAAATGTATCTACGTGCATGAAGGATAGCTACGGTTACTTTCGACGACCTTTTGTATATAATATATCAACTGGAATACGCGAGCGTTGCAACGAAGAAAATTACTGGAAAACCGAATCGCGGGAAAATACGAGGAATAAAGCGTCGTTCGTAAAAGCTAGTCGGCTCTTTCCATCGACTGCGCGACGCTTTCGTACAACAGCACGGTTAAACGTGACGCGTGCAAACCACGATAATAAAGTATACAGCTACGACGATCCGAAGCATCGCCGCGTGGCAACAAAATTTTTCAAAAATATATTTCACCCGACGACCGGGTCCCGAGTGGCTGACCGTAACCGAGCTCTTCCACTGGCAGCGGTACACAGTGGAACAAGCCGGCGAGGGTCAAACGCAATCCGGCTAATTTCCATTTCTGTTAATCAAACGCAAATTTCATTACATTAAAAGAGCGACCCTTGACCGAGGTAAAGCAAAAATCTGCCCAATTAAACGAGGAGAGTGCGGCAAGCGGCGTTTTAGCGTTTTCACAGGACAACCGAAGCGTATAGGAGAACGAAGCAAAAAGCGACTCCTTCGCTTTCTCGTCGTTGGATTCGGTATTAATGGGCTTTGTTCGAGAGAAATCGATCTCGAACGACCATCGTCTCGAATTACAACCGATAAAAATCAAACAGCCAACCGTATCGTCTGTTACCAACTTCTTCGTCTGTTTTTTCGTCTGCTTATTGGATTTCTAATCGCTGTTTAAGCATCGTTAAGAAGGGAAAATCTTCGACAAGAACAAAGTTAAACTCGATGCTGGAACCTTCTAAACGTGGAAAGAAGTTGGCAAGTAAAATTCCATAGGGGAAGAGTCGCGAAGGATACGGCGATTCGACTCACTTGGAAAGTTCGACTCGGTCGGCAAGGCGAAAAACCTTGGAAAAAGGGCGTAAATGGGAAATACGGAAAGCGGAAAACGAGAAAGAGCCGGCCGACTGGCGCTGGTTCCCGAGCAACGACGAAGAAATTGCTGGAAGGAATGCGCCACTTGCTCGCGAGTGAACGCCGTTGAAAGTCAATTCCTCGCGCGGTGTACACGAAACGTCATCCCGCGTGATTAACGATCACGGAATTAATTTCGAGCAGCGACAGAGCAAATACTTCGGGGATTAAGCGTCCGGGGGTTGTCTTTGTTTTTCCGTTCGGGATTCCCTATGAAATATGTATAAAGCGTGTCCCGGTTACGGGCGACGACCGAATTACGCGCGGCAATCTTCAAGATCGAGGATTAATCAAACGCGGTCGTTTAATCAAATCGAGCCGCCTGGTCTATCGGCCGACCCGATTTCCCTCGATCCGCTGCGCGCCGGAGACGTTCTGTAATTCTCTAATAATATCGGCAAACGAGATTTCGAATCTGTTTCCTTCTGCGATTAATCCTCGGCGCAACCGACGGAAACGCAAAAGTACCAAGATGGATAAGTCTAGATTCCCGAGCTGACGTTTCGTGTTTTCACGAGCCAACGACTTCTAGCCGTATCCACGCCAGAAACAGTCGAGTGGCGTTGTCGAGCCAGCAGAAATAAAAATTCCAGGACGAATAAACGCGTCCCGTTTGCAATCGGAAAGTCAACAAGAAGGCTCGCGAATCGTTTCAACGATCGAGGTCACGGCGAAGGGACGAGTTCAAAGGGAACCGCCGTATATATCGGGTCAAGGAGGCCGAGGTTGCCAGCCAATTAATTAGTCATTTCTTTGACGAGGATTCTCGTAGTTCGAGGTGTTCTCTTTGCCGCGATACGAGTAGTAATAACAGCGCCTCTTCGAACTGACGGCGCGGCCAGCGGAATCGTTCGTCGAGGAAGCGAAACGAGGTCGAGTCAAATAAAATAGGAGAGCGCGGGACCATCTTCCGGCACGATCTTCGTTTCCGAGGCAACTTGCTTGAAATCGAGGATCGCGCGTACAACGCGCTAACTCGATAAAACACCCGTAAATATTTATGGGACTCGCCTAGTACGCGTTTGTTAACGAATCGATAAAACGACCGTGTAAATTTTTCATCGAATAACTGCGTCTTCTCCGAGAGTCGATCAGGACGACGACAGAGAGCAGAAACGGCGATTTTGAACGGCAAACGGCGCGCAATTGTCGTCTCGCGAACACGTATGGCGTAGGTCACGTTTCGCGCTATCGTAGCGGACTCTGCCGCGAGCGAGTTCGATGCAGAATGTTTAGAATCGAACTGGTGCTATCACAGTGCTCTATGGAAGCCAGCACACGACGTACGAATTTATTTTCGATAATGAAATTTTGCCGAATAATTAATTACGGGGATCGAGGCCCGGGAAATCAAACTGTTCCGTAATTTAATGGAGCGAGCCGCTATCGGAACCGTTCGTTGCGATATCGAAGCGTTCTTTTAAATCGCGCCCTCGTCCGACTAATGGCATTGCCGCGCGCGAAAATATGCGCATACGTTTCCAAGGCTGGCTACCGAAAGAGTAAAACCAAATGGAATACGTACGCAGGGCAACGACCAGCCTGACTCTTATGCGTTGCGTGGCTTACGTGGAATATTAAGTTTTATACAAGATGCGAGCGTGCAGCCTCGTTCTTTTTTTTTACTCTTTTCCTCGAGCAATTAATAACGCTAAAAAGAAGAGAAACGAATCGTTCGAGAAGGTGTACGTGTAAAATCTAGGTGCTTTAGAAAACCCTAGAGCAGAATCACCGATGGAAACGCCAGAGTAAGGGAAACAGACCGCTCCAAACGTAAACAGTATCCTCCAGCGTATTCGATCACTCTACCGCGATTAATTAATCACGCCGGACTATAGATGTCCATCGAAGCGGCACAGCGCTTAAGATTTTCTCGCGCAGAACTACGGTAGATACGCGTTTCCACTGAAAGTTCAGTTTCCCAGGAGATACGATCGACCACGAGAGATGTTCGAGTAGCGGGATACGCACGATCGTCGAACACCGAGCGCAGGGAAGAAACCAAGGGTTGTTTATTCTTGCGGCGAACGTCGATTCGATTCGACCGATGCGAAAAATTTGAGAATCGCGATGGGATAAACGAGAAGGTGACCAGGGGGTGGAGCAGAGGAACTCGAAGGCACTCCGAATTTATGCGAAAGCAACCTCGTTACGGTGCGGCTGGCAAAGTAGGTCGCATGAAAATAGCGAGGACGTTTAAAAGCGCCTCACCGTGCGATTTAACGTCAATGGGCCACTTCTCGTTCCCCTCTTTTCTTTTTATCCGTAGACCGCGCGCGCCTCCTTTTTCTCGGGCGCAGCCCGTCCTCTCCCTCTCCCCTTTCCGCGCGTTTCTTCCTTTTTGCGAGCTGACTCGCGACATTTAAGCCAGGAGTCGTACAACGACGGTGGCGAGCGCTTGGGAAAATCTTTGCCCGCTGTGGCCACGAGCGAGCGAGATAGCGAGCGAGCGTGCCTGCGCTTTTTTCGAAGAAGGATTCCTCCTCGACGGGCTGTCGCCTTCTGTTCCGCACGCTTTCGTGCCTCCACGCTTCGCAACGTCGCCCTCTCTCGTCTCGGCGCCCATCCCTTTCTCGCTCTGTGCCGACCTTAAGTTTCGTTTTCAAGCGACTGCGCTCCGCTACGAATTCAACACGACGTTTCTTCGGACCGGTTAATTAGTTCGGCGGTTTAAAGCGTGGTCACGCTGCCCCGATCGATTTACAAGAAAGATGCGGTGTGTCCGGAAGAGGAACGAACAACGCTATAGCGAACGAATATCGTTACAGTTTTCCTCGATGGAATCAGGATACTGTATCGAACACATATGTCACGTCAATCGCGTTAGATCGTTCACATTTTCTATCGAGTTTAATCGTGATTTGATATGCAAGGATCGCAAAAGTTATATATTTACATATAAATATATATATATATATAGTTGTATCTACATATAAATTAATTTTGCGCAATTGATTATCTGGAAATATAAATACATTCGGTATATACGAACGCAGCAACGCTATAACGAACGAGGTGGTAGAACCAATTACATTCGTTCTAGCATGCCCGATTGAAATTGAAAACTACCGTCCCGTTTAAACTCCAACGTTAAGGTTAACGCTGTTTTTTTTTACAGTTACATCGGAATCGAATCAAATCCATCACTCGTGAAACTCCTTCGAGATACGTCAGAAGCAAAGGGGCGATTTCCATTCTCGTGAACGCAACGACGAGACCGAAGAACGGAGCAACGAGGGCGGAACGAAACGAAAAGAGGTGGACGAGGTATCGTTCACCCTCGACCTTCGACAGAAAGAGAGAGCAGGAATATAAAAGGCCGATGAAGCCGATCGTCTTTCATTACTAACACTCTATGAGCACGTACGCGATATTTCGCCAGCGAGGAATTCCGTGATGGGGTATAAATGACTTCCTCCCTGAAACTTACTCACCGTCTATAGACGCGCCGGATAACCTTCGATCGTGGCTGACCTCGATCCAAGTTCATCCCATGTAGGGGCCGAAATGCCCGCAGACACCGCTCGCTTCCTACGACAACGTCGACCGCCGACTGTTCGCGTGTGTCCCGCTAAGTACCGTTGTCTCCATTAACCTCGCCGAAACCGAGAAGACTTAAAAGAACGAATCGTCCTGGTTTCCGCCGCAACGAGCAACTGCGGCAACGATAAAATACCAGCGACCGGTGCGCTCTATCTATCCTTTGTTTTTAGTTCCGTGAACTTGGAGTCGTAGAGCTACGATATGGAGGTTGGTCGAGCGAGTAACGTTCGTTTCCGACAATGGGTACTCGTTCGAAGAGAAACGAAAGAGAAGCAATGATCAAATATAGCGGCAGAGGAAGATTAAGGGGTAACGAGGTTTGTGGTTTCTTGAATACGGAGAAAAGAAGGGTGGAGAAAGAGTTGACGAGGGCGGTAGAAGGTGGTTCCGAAGCTGGTCGTATAATCCGCGAATATGAATAACGAACAGGCACGTTGAAAAGACCGTGGCCCATAAATTCGACTTAATTAAAGATATCGATCCAGGAGGCAGCGTAAAGAATATTTTCGAGCTAGTTTTCGCGGATGAAAAGCCACGACGTCGACGGTTAGTTCGACGTTTGTTCGAGCATCCGTAGCTTGGACGAAGATTAATATGTGACGGAAACGTTGGTTGGTTAATTAGCGGAAAAATCAGAATGGAGAAAGAAGAGCCGACTCGTTTCTTCCCGGTATTTCTTCGGGGAAAGAAATTGAAAGTAGAAGGAGATCTGAAAAGGCTGCGAGAAAAGACGAAGGGGTGGTCGGGGGTGACTCGCATTCCGCTTGAAAACAGGCCACTCGATTACGCGGTTGTTTCGCCACTTAAATTACCACCGCATTGAACTCGCGTCGATAAACCGTCGTTGTTGAATTAATAACTGATCCTAATTGAATTAATAATCCGCTCATCCCTCTACGGAAATTGTAATAGCTGCTCGGTGGCTAACAAAATACGGCCAAGCTATACGTACAGTTATTGGTTCCTGTTCAATTATTGACTTCCCTTCTATCTCTCCCCTCGCCCTTCGCCTCGTCTCCATTGGAATGTTCTATCAAATCACCGGCAAAACGAATGTTCATAAAAAAAAAAGCTGAAACGAGCTTCGTCGAACACACTTCCCCATACCGAAACTACCGCTTTACCTACATTCGCGTATTCGATTAATCAACGAGCGCAAATCCAACGACGAAAGTACGTTGCGAAGTTTTTCCCAAAGTATCACCGATTCGCGATTGTACTCTGCGCGGTGCTAAAGAGCAGCGAAACTAACTTCGCGAAACAAATAGCGGACGACCTTCGACTTTGTATCGAACGAACACGCGGGATCGAGGTACCGCGACTGTTTACGAATCAGTCCCGGCCAGCCAATGTCAACAAACGCGATTCCCTACCGACGAGCGTGTTCTTCTTGTTGATTACGCGACAAAGTTGACCGAGATATTTCGAGCAAAGGGCAGTTTCGTCGAATCGCAGGCAACGCAAACGGAAAAGTATAGCCTAAGAAAAGTGGGATTTTTTTCAAAACGCCAGACAAAATTCTGAAAACGATATTCAAGGAATAAATCTTAGAACGAAACTTACCGCTTCTCCCCGTTGGCGTCGGCGCGGACGTGGATCTTCCGGTTGGCTCCGGGATCGGGAATATCAGGTCGCAGCACTCTCTCTCGGGGAACTCGCTGGCGCGAGTGCACCTGCAGCAGCAGAAGAGCACGACGAGAGCCGCGGCGACGCTCGTCAGCAGCGTCGAGCGCGCGAGCAGCGTCCCGACGACACGTGACATGACTCGTCCCATCAGATCATGATACGGCATTGAGGACGACCTGCTGCCCTTCAGCCTCTCCGCAACGCGCTCCTCTTCGACGCTTTCAACGGCCACCGGTCGACCAGTCGGACGACTGAGACGAATCCCGCGGCATCCGCGCGACATTCTCTCGTCGTCCGTCTCATCGTGCGACGTCTCCTCCACCTTCGATGAGATCCAACCAAACCGAACACTCGTCGTTGTATCCACGCCGGGATATCGGCCGGCGATCGTGTCCACACTTATTTTCCCCTTCTTTCTCTCTACCTTTCTATTTCTCTATCTTTCGCTTTCTTCTCCTCTCTCTCTCTCGCTCGTACGAGGCAAAACGCGCACACTTTGCAGGATTCTACGATTGCCGATCACGATCGATCAAACACTTTCCTCGCGATTGCACGACCAACGTGGAACTTGTACTCGAGAACAACCTAAAAAGAGGATCTTCGTACGGTGATCGAGGACCTAGTTCGCGTGGCGTGAACTTCGTCCCGACGCGACGCACCGAACAGCCTCTTCAACCTCGGCCCGATCTCGTGATTCCGTTCGCGAAAGAATCTTCGATCGATCACACGCGCGAGCCACGACGCGGCACGCGAACCAACCGCGATGCTGGACGGTATCGAGAAACAAACGGAAATCCGCACCAACTCTGCCGATCACGACGAGGATCGCGACTCACGCTTCGGACGATATGTGACCGTGTACAGGAAGATGTGTGCGCGCGCGCGCGTGTGTGTGTGTATGGCTCCGTGCGTGGAAAAGTGTGCGGCGATTTGGAGTACGGCGGGGTGTTAACGTGGCTGCAGAAAACGATGCGGCAAAATTCGCGCACTCGGTCCTCGTGTCGCGTTCCGAACACACTTGGCGCGCGCGTGCTCGCCAACCGAGCGTGCTTTCGAGTCGAGACCGCGTCGCCACGGCGTCCCGACGCCCAATGACGACCGCACCGTGTTAGTCCGACGGCCGCGCGACTACCACCGCCCCGCCAACCCTCTGCCGCCCTGCTTCTACCGTCGCTACCTGCTCTCTCTCCCCCTACTCTCCCCCGACACAACTTACACACGATAGTTTCTGCGCGAAAGTGTGCGCGCTCTTCGCGTTCCGAAGGCTGCGAGAGCGGCGTTCTCCCGCTTTGCCTCTACGTGTCCTTGCACGCTACGCTCGCTCCACGTTCGCCTTACGCTTTGCCCCAGGCTCGTATGCGCAGACCGGGACTAACCTCTCCGTGTGTTCCCCTTTGTAGCCGCTCGTAACACGGCATTCAGGTGCTCGCAGGGGAACGCACACCTGCCAGCGCTACTGGTCTCCGGGGTGCACGCGCGAAACGCGTACCTGATTCGCAGGCGCAATCCCCGATGGCCACTCTTATCTATCTAGCTTCGCCTCGTTCGCGCTTCTCCATTCTATTCTCCCTCTTCCTTCCGTTTTTTTCTCTCGAAAGCTTTTTTTTACTTTTGCAGGTTGAGACAACGACGTGAGACCGCGTGGGTTCTGTCTCGTTCGAGTGACCAACGCATTAGTCGCGATGCATTTTTAAGGATCGTCGGAGGTGGTGGTCCAGTGCGCGTGAGATTGTACAGATGCTCAGCTTTCGAGCGTGCAAAGAGTTCAAGGATGGCAAGCGAAACGACGCTACGCTGTTTCAAAGCATAGGGACGTTGTTACTAGAAGACCTGACCGCAAAGTGGACAAGAAGAGAGTAAGGAACGATGCGGTACTTTTCCAGCAATTCGAAATAGAACACAGCGATACCTGCGATCGTTAAAAATTTCCAACTATGCTGCTTTCTATGTATTCTATATACGTTTTCTCATGGAATATCCTTTCTCTTACAAACGGATGTCGCTACGATATGAAAAATGAAGAATACGCGTCCGCCACGTGGTGGAGCGCGTAGGCGCGCTCGTACTCGTTGCGTGTTCCTTGCTCGTAAGTTCGGCTTGGCCCGATATCGGTGTCCGTAGTTATTGGGCCGGCGTGCACATCGTGTGGACCGTGTCGGTGTGTCGGAATCGAGCACGTACATTCGGATGTTCGCCGATGTGGCGGTACGCGTCGTGCTGCTGGCGTACGTGTCGATGTAACACGATTCCACGGCAGTTCGTAGAAACGACAACGTCCGAGCGGATCCGAGGGATTCCGAGCGGAGAAACATCCCCTGGCCGGGGGGTGGGCAGGCGGCCGACCAGCCACCGACCCACCGACATCCCTCGTTCCTCGTACGCGCCGTTCCTGACCTCGTTTCGCTCGGTTTGTCGAGGTCGGTTACGCGGAAATGCTCGCCGAACCCCGTCGAACCGGTCCACCCCTGAAAACCGGCTTAACCCTTAACCATCGTCACGTCGTTCCGGGTTGTTCGCGATCGCACTCTCATCGCGCTACTAACGGCCCGCGAAAGAGACACAAGACGCGAGATAACGCTTCTTCGACAGTTTCGCCAAGAGGTTGCCCGAATTTCTCGTTCGCAAGCAGCCACTTGTTCGCGGCGAAGTTTCTCTATACTCGACGAAGCTGAAGATGGAGAACCAATCTACGAAAGGTTGTGAAATTTTCATGGTTGCGGGAACGAATCGGGTCAGAGACAGGTTGGAAATTTCAACCGGTCCCATCGTCGTAGCTTCTCGGTTACGCGATCTTAATAAACGATGGCGGTTGTTAAGGATCGTGATCGGTTAAGGGACCGCCCCCATGAATATCAAACAAATTGACGAAGTTGGAGGAAGCCAGACGTTCCGAGGGTTGTTCGCGGTGACAGGAACCATAAGCTCGTCTGGATAATTTCGGCCAGCGCAACGGAATGACCGGTGTCATCGTCCGCGAATCAAACATTATCAATTAGGAAGGGTGATTGCTGGAATTCACGGACGTCGAACGATCGAGATGCGCCGCATAATGCAGAGGCGCACGGTATTATTAATTCTCGTCGCGACGTCCCGAAAATCCGATATTCGAGTCCGCCAACAGAAAAACGCAACTGACTGCGCACCGGACCACCGCATAATCGCGATTCGATTGGTCGCGTTAAATAGAACCGAACTAATATTGACGTGTAATATTAATCGAGTTTTATGCCCGCGCGGTGTAATTATTTCGTTGTTCGCGCGAACGCTCTGTATGCCGACTCGGCCGTTTAACACGATCGACGTAGTTTCTTCCGTGAAAAACGCGTACGTTATCCGCGGAAAAACGACAAACGGTAAAAACCGATACGAACGGCGAACGAACTTCTCGTACGTCAATAAATCGCAGGATGTTGCTAGATTTCAAAAGATTTTACTGACAAAGCTGAATCGCTGGCTGGAACCAGTGGTATAAGCGCGCCACTGGTCAGGCGAGAGTGGTATATTCGATAGTGGTAGAAGTTGGTGGCTGGTCGGACGGATCACGTCGGTTGCAGGGGAGTCCGAGTCAGCACTTGTACGAATAATCAACCCAGGCTGCTCTTACTCGGAGTCGGGGAGAAGTGCGCGTAAAGAGAACCTTATTCCGCGTTAATTGCCGTGTAATTTGAAGAAAAGGTAACGAGTCCAGGCGAAAGTCGAGGGGGAACTTGAGATTGCCCGAAGAAGAAGCAGAATGCTTCTTGGAGGAACGTGCGGGTCGCTCGTTCTTGGGGAATCGCTGTTAGCAATTCGATCGTTTAAAACGGC
Source organism: Bombus huntii (assembly GCF_024542735.1). Classification (NCBI taxonomy): domain Eukaryota; kingdom Metazoa; phylum Arthropoda; class Insecta; order Hymenoptera; family Apidae; genus Bombus; species Bombus huntii. The sequence goes on from NC_066246.1 coordinate 6,095,607, forward strand.
GAACAGACGCCTTCGAGACGACCGTTCGTTTCGGACGTTTGTTTCGGGGACACCGCGCGCGCAATCGTAAACCGACAGACCTGAAAAGAAATCCGAAAGGTCGATAGATCGCGGTCACGCGATACGATCGTGTACGATTCTGACGTAGGAAGCTGTTCGCCGAATTCAGTGATTTAATATAAGCAACCGCGAACACCAGGTTCGTGATTTATAGTCGTGACGCGGTTGAGTTTCGAGTCGTGGAAATGTCTCGAGGAATCGATTTCGTTCCAACGACTCATTCCGCTGGCCGAAAAGACGGACGGTAACGACGATTCGTAGCGACTCGTAACGATCGATCGAATGACTTAAAAGCGGAAAATTATGCAATCGGAACGATGGTAAATTTCGTGGCGATAAATTTTAGCGGACGTCGCGAACGGAAGTGCGACAATCCTTCGCTGCATTTTTCGAAACGAGGCTCGAATTCTCTTCGATTCTACGTTATTCTTCCACATGCCGACGATTATTACCGCGGTTCTAAAGCGACGCGACGCCTCTGATTAAAACGCGAAGTTAGTCGCGTGCCAACCGAACACTGAGACCCGCGTGCACCGGTATCACGCGAAGGTATCGCGATCCAACCATCGGAATGATCCAGTCGCGAAGAACAGGGTGCAGTGTGCTGTAATTCCCTGCTCGCGATCGAACTGCCATTTATTTTACCCTCTAATCACAGTCGATGTCTCCCTCTCCGAAGCGTAAGGTTTGTATTTCTAGATACTAACTGCAGTCTTGCGTTGTACACCCGATGTAAACTTGGGCTATAGAGCCGACTGTGTAGAAAGAGCGAAAAGAAAAGCAAAAGCGAACGCGCGCTCGCGTACGACCGTAACGAAGGAAAGGGAAGGGGATTCCGTGAATCAGTGTCGACGCAGTGATACTTGAAGGGTGCATTAGAAATCAGGTTTAAACGAGCTGTAATATATTCAGCGGTGTGCCGCTGTATCGGGCGACGAAACCGTCGAGGGGTCGGATGCATAGAGAACTCGACGATAGTCAACGTCGGTCTGCGGTTACAGTGAGTAGAAGTGACAGCCAGTACCTGCATAATGACTCGACTGCAGCCGTGCAATGCGGCGCGCAAGCTCGCTACGCGATGCACACTGCCAATCGGAACGTTGTTTCGTCGCGTTAGATACACCGACACGAGCAGCTAAATTCTCCACTACCATTGCCTCTGCCACCTACACCATCGCCACGGCCATCGTACGATCACCACCGCCGTCGCCACCACCGATCTCTATCCTCGCAACAATGTCAGGCAGGTACGTCTTTCGAACTAAGGCACGCGATTCTCACGATTTCTTTCGAATTCGTAATTTCGCCGCCGTTAATAACTCTGCCACTCGGACTCGACTTCGTAATTTCTTGCAACTCTGCTCGCGTGTTAATTTCTCCCGTTAGCTCGTATCTGAAACAACGTCGAATCGAATCGGTAAGCAAAGCGACGGACAACAATTTCCTCGTATCTAGATTGATATTTTGACATTCTGTACTTTACGAGCCTCGTGATTCGTTGCGTGGCAATTTCCGAAGGGTTGTTACTGGGAGGATCGTTACTCGTCGGATGTCTCGGATCTATGGAAAGGAATAGATTTGGTGACGAGTCGAATTGCGAAATAACATGGAACGACAGAGTGTTATAAGTAAAACATATTAATCATATGCAAATATAAATGGTTTTACATGGTAGAACTACCAAATAAACGGTACAATATGAGGATGACCGTTGCGCGAAAAAGCGAGTAAACATTCATTGTACCACCAGTTTTCATGCACTTCGACAGAATCCGTCAAATTCCACGTGTCCCATTAAAACCGAATATAATTTATACGCGTTGTTGTTCGAAAAACAAACGAGATATATTCGCGGAGAATTTCGTCGACCGTCTAAACCGTTCGTTTCCTCGATCAGTCTCCAACGGGAGACGACATCGAAATGAACGAGCCGCTATGTACCAATCGCAATTTCGACAGAATACCACTGCAAGCTGTTCTCCCGATCCGTAGTTCGAATAGAAAAAAAAAGAAAAATATGCAAATCGTATCTCGGTCCTTGGAACGCGAGAGCATTCGAATCGCTAGAAAATTTTTGCAAATTTGTAAAACGCGCTGGCGCCCGCTCGGATTGCACCAAATCGTCGAACGACGAACGATCCCGCCACCCGTCCACCCTCGCTCCGACCATCGATCGCAAGCGCATGAAGACAGGTCGGTCCGGTAATTAAAATTTGTATTCTTTGTAGTAGTATACACTTTTACTGCGTGCACACTCAATCACAATATATGTATGATGCTCGTGTTGTGTTACATGTGTCTGCTGTGTAGGTGTCTTCGTGTCTGTGTGCCTGCACATATATAGATATATAAGTACACATACATAGATCGTTCTAAGATCGCGCATGCCTCGGCGCATATATCTATATACATGCACCGTTTTTATAATATGATTTCACTTTTTTTTTTCCTTTTGTTCTTTTCCATCGTCTCATATACTTATGACAATAATAGTATATTTTACATGCAAAAACAAAAAGTTTTATCACAGTGGGACAGCATACATTCGTTAATAACGTAATAATTGTATATCGATAACTTCTTCTCTACCTTCTTTTGTAACACCCTCCCCGTGTAATCCCCATCCCATAAGCCCCAGGTATCCGAAACCCGCCCCTCTCGACTTTTTCTCATCCCTTTCCCTTCCCTCCCCTCCCCACCCACCCTCTCTCTCTCTCTTTCTCTCTCTCTCACTCTCTCTCTCTCTCGCATATCCGCGAAATAGAATCCATTCGCTGAACCGATTCGTTTAATGATCAGCGATTATCGCCTTGCAGCGCAACCACCACACGATCGTGCTTTTTCACTCGCATACAGGCGCCCCGATGTCCACCGACACATTTGAATCTCACACGATACCCGGCCACGGAAAACGAAGAAAGAAAAAGACTGGCAAGGATCCAAATGGACGTACACGAAATCTGTCGACCGTCGAACACGATTTTAAGACGGTTTCGCGTGCGACCGATCTCTCTCTCTCTCTCTCTCTCTCTCTCCCTCTCTTTCTCACGCACACAAACACACACGCGCTTTATTTTAACACAGACGATCGATAGGGGCGAAATCGCCTTAAAGCCGTGCTCTCGCGGTTCGAACGCGTATTGTATATTATAGACGGTCGAGATATCCCCCCAAGTGGGATGTATCGTGTTTTTACTTAACTGGCAAGAGATCAGAGTTGGGCAATATTTTATTCGGCGAACGTTGTCCTCGAGAGCGTACGCGAATTCCTCGACGATCCATCACGCGCCAAGAATACGATTTTACGTCGCGCATATTCGCAACACTTTGCTAAGTGAGCAGCCACGCTTACCGATGAATCAACTTCGATTTATACGCACAGTCGTCTTCGGTTTCCTTTGAACTTTAAATGAAAAATTCGTTAGAGAATAACGCCCAATTCTGTGAAGTTTTTCAAGCATATCAGACGGTGATAGTTGCCCCCGATATGCAACACGATCAACGAATTCTCCTTTCACCTCTTTTCTTCTGTAATTTGGACACAGACTTGGGTAAATTGCGAAGATCGTTACACGACGTTCTTGCGTGATCTTTAACATTCTTGCTCTTTAACTTCTCGCATCTTCTCAAACATACACACGCTTCTCTCGCCAGACTCTCGTACTTTCTCTTGGAATCGTCTTTCCCCGATCTCAGCCATTTCTGGAGCAGAGGCGTCAAGAGATACTCCGATTTTACAATTTACAATTAATTCGTTATGCCTAGGGTAACAATATATTGGTCTACGGCGATCCTTCGTTCTTTCCACTAGTTTCTATTTCCTATTGGCCTGTTTCTTTCTACTTAAATCGTTAGCATTGACAAAAGAGAGGAATCGAATCCATGTTTCATCGGTTTACTCGATAAAAGGACGTATCGTAACGCTTAAATTACTCGTTTTCTCCGTGTACAATAGTTCGTTAGGTTAGTTTAAATATCTCGTTAGTAACTGGAACCTGAGAGTTTTGCCCATAGCTAAACCGCCAGAGTAATATATTATTTATACATATTGCTGCAAATATTAGAAAAAGAGTGTCTACGAACGTCCAGAGAAACTGTTCGTCGTATCCTCTATATGAGTTTTCCAAATGTCAGGAAAAATCGGCGCTCGCATACTATTACAGGAATCGCTATTTATGTATTAGAAATTATGGTTTCGATTACGATAGGTGTTATCGATACGATTTGATTATCAATGTTTCGCAGAAAATTTCTTTCTTTATGTTGCAAGGCTCTTCATTTCGTGACGAGCACACCAGAATATCTCACTCTCTCGATCGATCATCTCTTGTCACTCTTTTCTTTTCTTTTGCCGTCGTACAATATATTCTCGTTGATCGTCGATCGATCGTCTATCGACGATTCGCACCGTACGAAATATCTCGTCCCTCTCTGTTCCTCTACCTTTCTACTTTCTCTTTCTTGCACGCTCTCTCTCTCTCTCTCTCTCACTCTCTCTCGCTCACATATCGCACCTGTTCAACTTGTAGAAAAACTAAGGCAACTTTACACGTTATCTTCTCTCATCTCGCATCATTCTTTTCTTTTCTCTTCCCAACCGTTTTTCGTCCCCTTAAAATTCCCTCTTTCTTCTTCAATCGCCAAACCATCCAACGATTCTCATCCCTTTTTCCAACCATCGATCTCGTTTCGATCCAGAGCGAGCACCCGTTGAATCGCCGACAAAAATCATGGTGCCTCGTCCAGTCGATCCGATTTCTCTGTAGTTCTCCTCGTATCTTCGAATTTCTTTTGGTTCCCCGAAATTGACTCGTCGACTCGACGAGGCACGGCGGTCGACACGCTGGCACAAATGTAAAAAAAGGATATCGATCGTTCCAAGGATCATCGGACCGAACAAGTGTCGCGAAGGTAACACCGTCGTGGAAATGGTCGAGCGTTCGCTAAAGTTTCGGCTCGTGAAAGAAATTGTTGGACCGGTCCCGCCGAGAAGTCCACGTTAATTTCCAAATCATTCTCTTTTCCTTCTTTTTTCTTCCCTTTTTTCTTTTATTATTAGTATTTGTTTGTTTTATATATATATATATTGATATATATATATATAAAAGAGCCTCACCACCATAGCTCGGATATATTTCTATGTACATCGTGATGTGACACGTGTTTTGTATCGGACAATCAGCGTTGCCTGACTCTCTTTTTTTATTATGCCATAAAATCTCAAACGAGGACTCGTCCCCTTTTCGAAAAATACAAAAGGACACCGCGAGAGATCAACGTCTCGCGGTCGATCGTGATCGAGTCTACGTGAAAAATCGACTCGGATAGATCGGATATAGCCCACTCCGTACAGTGGATTAAATACGATCGAGGTAAATCAAGCCCAAAGGACAAATACTTGGAATGATTCGGTCTCGTCCTGTTTCGTTCATAGTTGCAAACATAATTTCCTTTCGTTGACCCGGTAAATTCCCTCGCCACTACGATAACCACTGAATATTTGAATTTTCTCCGATGCCCAGTTCGTTCCGTATTCGTTCTATACACAGAGTATTTGTTGCACTTAATTTACCCCGACCTTGGTTTCACCTGCGCGCGAGCATCTCGCGTTCTTTCTTAATCTTATTCGCCTCCATCGATGCTCCAAATAAACCGCCTGCGATCCAATCTATCGACGTAAACGCGTGCACACGATGAAAGAAAGAAAGGATCGGTCAAGACAAGCCAATAGCGTTTTTCGAATATGGGCGCGTGAAAATTGAAACGATTCCAGTCGATGTTGCGCAGCCGTTCGCGATCACGTTCCGATCGAGCGATGCCAAAGCGTATTTCGCTCGGCCTTAAAAATAGAAACGTCTTCGGTCGCGCTTATTAATCGTCGACGCTTGTCACAGACAAACGCGCACGTTATTACAAAAAGATGCCTGGTCTTTCCCTGGAAAAATTGTTGAACGTGTGTGTGTGTGTGTGCACGCGTGCACGTTGCCTTTCATCGACGATATTCGAAAACGCACGAGCCTTGCGGATCTCGCGTTCCACGATGCGCGTCGTTCCTCGTGGAAAACGCGATCGTCAAGGTTTACGTACCTTCGAATGGTACACCACGATGCTACGATATAATATATGTATATACACATATGTATACAACATACGCACGAATATATTATAAATAATCAATTAAAGGTTTGTTTTCAAAGTAAGTAAAAATATATAGATATATAATATATATAATATATATATGTTCATATATTTTTTTCCATTTTTCTCAAATCATTCTCCTCTTTTTCATCATACTTCCACGACATATACTCTTTCGCCAACGAATGTATCTTTTTTTTCTTTTTTATGTTTTTTTTTTTTCTTCTTCTTCTTCTTCTTTATCTCTAACTCACTGTTTGTATTTCGCGCACAAGGGCATGCATCTGCGCACACTTTGTTTACGTGTGTTTATATGTATTTGATAATGTACGATGGTCGCGTGTGTGTAGTCGTGTACTTTTAACTTGTGTGGATTGCGTTACTCCTGCTCCTGAGAAAGGACGACGAGAGCGAGTCGCGAGAAACCCGATGGATCCCGTTGGAACAAGCAACCGGTCTGTGTTCTCCCAAACTCGAGAACCAACTACAAAAAGAGCAGTAATGGTCGTGGGTTTCGAAGATCTCTCTCTCTCTCTCTCTCTCTCTCTCTCTCTCTCTCTACGCGCGTATCTTTTATTTCTATTTGAAGATTTCAACGAGGATTCGACGATTCGAATATTCCAGTGAATGTTCAACGCGGATCTCGAACTCGTCGCCGTTACAGCTGGTCATACCACGTAAAAGCTACGCTTCCCGTCATCGGATTGCACGTTTCCGTCTGCTTCGCTGTCATTAATTATTCGAGGCAAGTCGTGGCTTTCTTTACCATTCTAATCAGCCATTTGAAATTATAATTACATGTTTAATTCCGCTGTCGATTCTATCGTAGCTCTTCCTTCTTCCTATCGACGGTATAAACGTTGTCTTCGAGTTTCTTCTCCTAGTGTTTCTTTCTATCTTTCACAGTCGTGCAGAATGATAAACATAAAGACCTATGTTAGAATCGACGAAACACGTCGAACGATAAACGGATTAAAATGCAAAGGAAACTATCGACTTCCGAAAGCAAAACGTTCAATGACTTGAATAATCGAAACGTCGAAGAAGCGGGCGACCCGGTGACGATGCGATTGAACAACGATCGAATACTGCACCTGTACGCGATTGGACGATCACGGAATCTACGATATATAAGCCTATCAGCGCCAGGGCACTTAATTTGTTTCTCTCGTATAAAAAACCTAAGCTACCTAAATCTACGTAATTCGAAGCCTTTAGGATGAGCAACGAGCCTTTCTCTTCTTTAAACAGTCTGTTTTCCCCCCTTCTGTCGCTTGCGTCTTTGTCCATCTATCTTGCCTATCCTCGAAATTCATCATCCTATACGGAACAAACGAACGACCAAGAAAAGAAAAAAGAAAAGAGAAGAACAAAAAATTGAAGCTCGTCGCTGCTTTCAACTCTTTCAAGCTCGAGATCGTTTCTCGCTCGTCCATCGATCCATTATATTATATCGGTTCAGTTTTCTTTTGACTATGCGGTAGCGAGAATCACGCGGGAAGAAACGAGAACGGGAAGAATCGTCGTTTTCGACTCAAGTGACCGCTACAAGTCGTGAAACCATTGTTCGCGTGGATCGCCCTCGATACACTTTTACGATTACGGACCGCAATGTAATACGTAAAATTTCTCGAGTATCGATTCAATCGCGACCGGTTCAACCGTGATTCTTCTCGTTGCCGTGCCAACCAACGAGACTACCGTTACCTTTTGAGATCATTCAAAGAGCACAATGAGCTTTGACATTTAAGAGCGAGAAAGAGATCGACCCTGTTCCACGTTTACGAGAACATCGCGTTCTGCGTGCATAGATTTTACCGGTATTCGGTGCAATGGGAATACGGATAAAATCAAATGAAAACGACGTCTCGTGACGTTTCAGGGACTGCAATACACCGAGTCGAATAGAGAAAAGAGCGCGACGAGACTCGTAAGACTCTCGACACGACGCACAGAAAGGAAGTACCGAACGTAAGAAAAAGTTACAATTAATAAAATCACCATTAGCTTCTGCACATTCCGTCGCAATATAATTCTACCTATATTCGTCGAAATCGACGCGCGTATTAAACCAACGATCACACGCTTCGTAAACCTTAAAGGGAAAAAACAAGTAGTGATAGAGAAGAAAAGCGAATTGCAAAAATCAATTGGAAAATTATAGACACGGTATAATATATATGCATACATATATATGTATATACATATACATATATATATATCCTTTCTCGGCAATCCGAAATCACAGACAATATGTTTAACTTTTCGAAAAACGATTTCCCTTTCTCTCTCCCACTCGCTCTCTCTCTCCCACTCGCTCTCTCTCTCTCTCTCTCTCTCTCTCTCTCTCTCTCTCTCACTCTCTCCCTTAGCACACACACGTGTTTCGACACGCGTAGTAGCCTATACAGATCTGGCACAGCACTTGAAATCTAACATATATATATAAAAAAGTTCCCGCGCATCCGTGAAAAACTTTGTTTTTGTTTTTTTTTTTTTTTTCTTTTTTCCTTTTCGTTGTAATGAAGTTCGTAAGCAACGCGGGCGGGCACGTTTCAAATGGAAAATCGATCGGAAGTAGCGTGGATCGAAATATCCGAAAACCAGCCTCGTCGTCCAGTTGTTCAACCGTGATCGATGCTACTTTAGTATATCACTACCAAAAACATTCCGTAAGCATCCAAAAGGCTCAGTTATATGTTCTATGCGACGCGTTCTAATTATATATTCTAATATCACTGTTGTAGATCTTATACTTTGTGAATCATATTCACGATAAACGATGCCCGCGCGTATCGCGTACCGCGCGTTACACAAACGGAGGTCTGGGAAATATTCACAAAAAATTATCGAAGAAGTCAGAAGTACAGCGGTCTACGAAATGTGTTGTGTTTATTCGTTAGCCCCGAGAAGAACGGATGCGTTCATCAACCTTAGATTAGTATCAAATTTTTACGAAATGCAACTACCCTGATTACCAATCGAAACTGCGAGTAGTTTGAGCGTGGTCAGACTTATGTTTCGTTCTGCTCTATCGTATTTGTTTCTTCCATCAAATTGCCTGTAAGACTAGATATATGCCTCTGTTACTCTGACGTATTCGATCGAATAAGTGCATCTTGAAAAATGCAACGTATCACGTTCCAACACCCAAACGATTCTCCCTATATCGAAGATACAAACTGACAACAAAAGATTATTTCTCAGTACTCAGGGTCTCGCAAACTTGCTCAAGTAAATTTTTTCAGTCGATCATCCATAAGATCTATCAAAAAGGTCTGCAAACCCCGAGAGAATAGTAAAATCTATGCAGTGCGGTCCTGTAGACCGAAACAATTATTTGCTGCGCCACGGTAACATACGTATATAATTACATTATAAACTATAGCTTCTGAGAGTTGCTACCGCTACCAATGTTTCTCCCTTCGTTATGGATACCACTGTACTTTGTTTAAGGAAGCGTTTACCTCCGACCTATAAAAATGGAACGATCAATTATCGCGTCTTGTTTTTCCCTAGATAATACCACCGTACCGATTAAAACGAATAGAAATTTCACAGGGCCCTCCTCGAAATACCATTTGTCATCACCTCGTTAATTTCCAATTTCTAAATCACACCTCGACGTTAATCTCGGAAACATTCATGCACACGTACATCCTAATTAATTCTGTAATTCTATTGATCGACACACCAGCATTACGTGTGCGTCATGTAATGTTGATTTTCGAGGGGACGTGTTAGCTGTAATTGGTTTTGCGTGTGCATTTTCATCTGTAACTGCATTTGTTGAGCCTGCAACTGCGACAATGCAGCGGGCGAGGCAAAAGCTGGATAAGCCAGAGTCGTGTTAAGACTTTCATTGTGTTCCTCCAGGGAATTCTGTGCGTAATGTAGCACCAAATGTTTCAAGCTCTTGTGGATGTTGTACGGTTCAGCGAATCCAAAACCACGTTCGGTACCATATATTATGCAATGATTCACTGTACCGTTACACCTGTAACGAATAAAAAATCGATTGCAATCTGTCTATGTCGTCAACGTTGATAAAAAGAAATTCGAAAAAAGAAACGATTAATATACATACATGATGGAAAGTGCGTATTGTCCTGTTCTTGATGTTCGAATAAGGAAAGTACCATCTGGCCTCTCAGCGAGTATCCGATCGGCGTCGGACCGAGAACATTCGAGATATAGCCAAGTCGTTTCGTCGGAATGGACTTCAAGATCCACTTCTTGAAGATCTCCGTACGCCAAGTCACCCAACAAAGGATTCGACAACGAATGATTTAGCACGAGTTGGCTTATTTTATTCTGTTTCATACCGTTCTTTTTCAACCATCTATAACACGATAATAAAACAATATTAAACCGTAAATGGACACGTAACAGTCAAAAGATCAGCATACGTACATTAGATGTTTATCCCTTTGACGTACGAGTTGCAATAGCTCGGGTTTCAATTTGTGCATTTCTCTTTCCAGAGTTCTATTGTAGGCGATCTGTTCCTTCAAACCGCAGTCCAACAGCTCCCTGCTATCTTCTAAGGATTTCAGTCTTCGTTTTAACAACTCGGCATTATCAGTTAATCTATAAACATAGTCGGCAAATTTGCATACACGACCGGAGGTGCATGGGAACGTAACTATTAACAAAAACTCACGTTGATATTTCATGCGGTTGAGCTTCTTTCTGAAATTTCTCTTGCAATTTCATTTGATCCTCGAACATTTTGATAGCCTCCGAAAAAGCTTCTAACGCTTGCCGTTTCAACTGGACCTCGAAAGACGTTCTATTGTACAATTCCGAAAGTTCTCTATACTCTTTCAACGCGTCGGTTATCTCTTTATCAAGTTCTACATATTTCTGTGCAACGTTCGCCATGTCCGTTGTACTTGCAATTTCATCGTCCTAATCGAAACAAAAGGCTCCGTGTAATTCGTATTACAAACTAAATTTATACTAAAACTGTCACGATCAAACACAATGAAATTTCTGCAAAAATTACCTGTTGAAACCGGGATATAGGGTACAACAGTTTAATGTCCAGCGTGGAATTATACTGCGTCAAAGAACAATTCCTGTAATGATCCACCAGCTCGATAACCGAATGAAAGTTATACGGCTCCGAGAAGCCATATTTTCCGTTCCGTTGACAAATCTTGATAAGCTTGTTGGTCCCACCTTTACGCAACGTCAGTGTGTATTCCCCACCCTTCGAAGACGCATCGCGTACTAGGAAAGTGCCATCCGGCGAATCAATCATCTTCTCGTTCACTTCGTCCCTCGTGATATCTCCCCAATACCATTCAGCCTCCTGAAGCGTGCGTGGCCTTCTCGAAACAAAACATACAGCGAACTATAGTAACCAGAAATACAACGATTGTATAGGGTGCGTAAAAATAAACGGTCGTTTACCTGTGGGGTTGCTGCTGAGACTCCTTGCTTTCCGAGACTGACACCGTTCGGTCCATCGAATTATCCTCGTCGAGAACGGAGAACGGATCTAAAACTGGAAATTGCGGCCTCGAAACTTTTCGCGGTGGTAATTGCGGTGGGCTCGCAAATTGAGGCAGTCTCTCGTTCCAATCACCATGCAACAACAACACTTCCACTATTCGTATATGCGCCTCGATATTATGTACTATTTGTCTGCAAAACGAACGACCGGTTATTAATGAATTTGACCAGAGAATATGTCAAAGCGATTACGTCAATCTTAAGCGCGCTTACACGATCCGTTCCCAAGGAGGTCTAACAAAAATATGACACAGCACTTGTATAAGGATTGTGGGAGGTTCCGTGTAACCCCTTCCGTGTTGTAATTGACAGATACGACAGAAATGAGCCATCAAGTGAAACAAAGTACTACGGTGATGATCTGGAAGTTCTGAAACGAGCTGTCCCAGGCGTGCTGCACACTGCTCATCGTTTTTCGTATCTGTATAATAAAAGAAGAATTAGACAGACGTGATCTGCACGATCCATGATTTAAATAAAGCGTTATTACTTTGATGCCCGCTTACGATACTCACTGGATGCTTCTATAAATCTGTCGTAAAACTGTACAGGAATCACAGGATCTGGCAACTCTCGTAGAAATTTCTTCAATACGCTCGCTACGCATTGAGCACTATACGAACTTAGATCAGCGTTACACACATCTGAAAAGTCAATGACGAACGTGACTACCCGAACATCAACGATATTAACACGCGATCATCTCAGAATCAACATAATCCCCGCCGTGGCAGCTGGAAATAAACAGAATTTACCTTCGTTTAATTTTTGCCGCAGTTCCAAAGTTTGCTCGTTGGGAGGACTACTGTGGTAGACTTTGTACAGATCCAGCGTGCTGTCCTCGAATGCCTTCTCCTCCAAGACACTAGTGCATCGTTCCACCAACAGCGGAGCCGAGCGCGAGGAGATGTCGAATTGCGAACACAGGCCAAGACCGAATACTGTAAACGATAAATTGCTAGTTGCAGACCGTGTTGAATAAGAATCGATACCGTTTCGAGTAACGAGAACAAAAAAGGTTACTTTTCACCGTCTCGAGTTCGTCCTTTACCGAACAGCCGGGCATAGCAACAGGGTATTTAAAAAATTGTACGCTCATACGATCTAGCAGCATCAAATCGTACCCTGGCGACGTTCAAATGAAAAAGGAAAAAAGAGAAAGAGGAAAAAAAAAAGAACCACGAAGCTCTACCTTTCACTGTTCTATTTATTACCGCGGCCTCTAAGTCTAAGAAACTTGGTCGCTTCCTCCGCGCGAGCCTCTGTATGCGCGCGTGAGAATTTTTCAACCAGCGGCCGATAATAAAACTTTCATTTGTTCGATACATACGCGATATCTCTGGTTTGTGCGTTAGCTAAACGGTCGCGTGACCTCCTTGACTGTAAACGATACGAGTATCGCACACGATCGTCTCTATCCGGCGATAGTTCTGGAAATGAACGACGTCGACGTGGGCAATGATGTGGACAATGATGCGGACAACGAGAACGAGAACGAGAACGAGAACGAGAACATGGACGAATACGAGGAGGAGAATGAGAACGATGCCGGAAGGATTTCGCGGGACTCGAAAGCGATGCGAATCGGAGTAACGCGCGTGTCAAAGAGAAGAGGAACGAAACGAAAAAAATGGAAACAGGTGCACGTGGAAGAGATACACTGTCCGAGTCGTTAACCCACCCGCTACAGGGGAAATAATCGCGGAGCTAGATTAATTGGTCGTATAAATTATTATTCGTGGCGGGGAACGCTCGCAACGAAGTTGGAAATGCCGGCGAGGGAGGAGAAAGAGCGTTTGCTTCGCGAGGGAGCCGCGAGTTTGCCGACATCTGCAAGAGATTCGTCCGTTTTTATGGACATGCTGGTAAGAAAAAATTCCTGACATCTCACAGACGCATTCCAGACGACCAGAGACGAGAGACACGTAAAATCGTAAAGAAGCCGGGCAGAGCTCATGGCGAGGGAACGTGCGTTTCAAGGAAGCGGTGACTCCGATTCTCGCTTTTTCTTCCATTCGGTACGATCGGATGAAAATAATCGGGTCAAAGGGGAGCGTATGCGTGTACGTTTCTGGAATTACGTAATCTCATTGTTGCTTCGCCGAAACATTCCACCAAGTATTTTCTGCGTGGTCGAAAAGGCTAATAGCCAGGTACCAGATTCTACGCGTCCTTCGATCGCCATTTCGGTGTGCCCTAGCCTTTCCAGTCTCGATACGCGATCGACCAGATCTCTATTCTATTCGATGGTTATATTCTGATTCCTTATCTGCGCGAGAATGCGACTCAAAGCTCGGCCGCGGTCGTATTTTCGAACGAGCCGCGCGACTCGAAGCGACTTATCGTCGATACCGCATACACCACTTGTACAATCAAAGGCGTGTACGCATGCATTATAAGAAGGAGACCAAGAAATAGAGAAAGAGAGACGAAACGCCAGAGAGGAGAGGGGGTGGTAGGGAGGGAGAGAGAGGGGGGAGGAGTGGGAGAGATAGTGGAGGGGGGAGAGGGAGGAAAAGAAGGTGAAGGAGGATGAGACAGAGGAGGAGGAGAAGACCGAGAGAATTTCACACAGGAGAGGTAGGAGGGGAAGGAGAAACAAATTTATTTTTACGACCGCGTTAGCGACATTTTGTTTCTTCACGAGTAGCCTATCTTTCTCTCTGCAGGCTCGAGGCGAGAGAGACGCGAGAGAAAAGTTGGAATTAAAAGGCATGCGACGATATTCGCTGTATATAAGGTACGAATCGAAGGTGGCACGTCGTTGGATGGAGGTCAATACGGAAATTCGATATTCGTCACGGTTGTTCGACCGGGCCTGGACAATCGGTTGACTGGTCACGGGGTCCCCGAAGGAAAGCTGCAATATCGGCGAACGGCGAGCGTATCAGCGAGCATACCAGGGAACGCGCGACCGGCGCCATAGAATTCGAAACGAGGACGTTCCAATTTTACGAGCAGTACGTGGAAATGCTTTTATTGTCAGGCCCGGCCGCTCGCGATTCTTCCACGTTCCTCCTTCGGTAAAACGCCGTGCAACCTCTCTGTCTCTTTCTGTCTCTGTCTGTCTGTCTGTCTGTCTCTCTCTCTCTCTCTCTCTCTCTTTCTCTCGGCGCTCGAACTCTTGCAAGCACGACCAGTTTCTAACGAAACAACTGCGTTCATATATCGCACTTTGCGCGTGCGAATTTCATAAATAATGCGACCACGCGGAGACTTCGTCCCGCGGCTCTGACCATTGGCGCCGTTCGCGATTCCCTGCCACTCTCCATATATAGTAGTTGCGCATCGCGTGGACAACGCGCGACGCGACCGACAACTTAATGAAACTACCACTACCACTCCTTCTTGGTCGAACAACCGACACGCATTTACAAGCCCAAGAGTGCGCGTGAAGTTCGGAGGACGATACCGATACGTACCCGTACCCAGTCATACCGCTCGCTCGGTTTTATCTATCATGTGGCCGTCCGCTCGTGCTCGATGACGATTCCGAGAGTAGCCACGGAATTTCTCGGAAAACCGTCTACCTTCTCGCGAATGCGTAAACGCGCGTAGACGAACCACGTGTCCGTCAACTTTCATCGTCCGTAGGCGTCGAACTCGGTATGAAAGCGACGATGATGCTCTCTCTCTCTCTCTCTCTCTCTCGCGGTCAAATTCGAATAAAAGAAAAGAGCAAAGAGGAAAGAGCGCGACCGATGAAATAACATTTTCTCCCCTCCCATAACCTGGTCACCAGCGATTTCAATCGAAAGACGCATGAATATTTAGTTATTCAGATATTAGAACGACAAGTAATGCGCCACATCGTATGTCCTTGCTACAAACTTCATAATCGACTCCGGCGCGCGATTGCAAAGCAGTTCCAGCGTCAGCGAACACGTTTCTGATGCAATCCGGGATAGTCAACTAAAAGACATCTGAATTTTTAAATTGTTTCCGTGTTCCGTCCATTAACGTAACGAAGAAGTAATGGGCGTGTTACGACCAAGCCGTACCAATGTCACATTACGAAACTGGAAGCTGGCACACGCGTGTGCGTGCGTTGTACACAACGTACGCGCGATCACGCTCTCTGTACACGCCACTTACCTGGAGTAAATCTATGGCTACGGTTTTCCGAGTCGACTGGTATGCAGTTGGAGGGTAAACCCGTTGCTGTACAA
Organism: Bombus huntii; assembly: GCF_024542735.1. Taxonomy (NCBI): domain Eukaryota; kingdom Metazoa; phylum Arthropoda; class Insecta; order Hymenoptera; family Apidae; genus Bombus; species Bombus huntii. The sequence goes on from NC_066246.1 coordinate 6,111,494, forward strand.
GTCCTGTGAGCTACCAGGCCGCAATCTATCGCATAAGAAAAATAACACGATTACGATACAAGTAGGTCAGACGATGGAAAACACGATTAAATTCCAAAACTTTAATGGACAAATCTTCGTGTCAGCGCAGCGCCTCGTTGTCTCGAAACGTCGATAGATACTGATTCGTCGACCATCCCACGATACGCGACAGCTCCAACTAAGCGCAATCGCGGTGAAGCAAAAAAAGCGAGAGGAAAAAAAGGAAAGGTTTAAGAAACGCTATCTCGATATAGATTATCAGGCCATCGATGTATCGATGCTTCACACGTACCTAGACAGAGAAAGCCTTGGTGCAGCAGGCCCCTCAGGTATTTATGGCACTTATCGCACTTCTCCAACACGCTAAAGCTCTGAGGCATGAGGGTGTGCGGCGAATTGCCGGTGGCTACGGTGCCGCTACCACCGGTGATCGCCTCGTTGACCACGGTACCGGAGGACGAGTTCGGCGTAGCCGTGACGGCCGCCTCTGACAACGTGGCGCTTGCAGACGTAGCATGACAGAGCTCCTCGATGCAGGCTAAAATGGTCTTCTGGTGGAAGTCATCCTTGATGCCCATATTCTGCGAACAACATCCAAGCATTGTAACGAGATGTTCGACGCTAACTGAAACTACCGGATCACGGACGACGTTCACTTTCGTGTTACGTCTCCTCTCGTAAACGCATCATCCACCGATATTTTCAATTTTAAGGGGGCTGTATGTCGCGCAAAAAAGACATTTCCTAACGGCGAAGTACAGTTACGAACTGACACGCTCGTAGCGTATATGACAGACATATAGCTGGCATAAAAGTGTGTTCAAAAGTTCCCTCGCGAGAGGACTGAGATTCAAAGAATCTTTCACAACCCCCCTTGTCACACCTTCTCTTCTCGCGTGTTTTTCAAGCCAGAAAACGAGCCGTTTTCGAGAACGACGAACGTGACCTCCGAAACGATTTGCGATTTTTCACGCATCAAGGAAGCGGTCCTCGCAACGCCGTCGAACGGGCGTCTCGATGACGTAACGAACAAGAGCGAACGTTACGGGGGACGACCTCGTAAAAGGGTGAACACGACGAGGCGATCGTAATTTATACGTGTCGTAACGTCTTTCGCGACTGACATCTCGTTTTCCAGGTGCAGTTGTTTCCTGAGCCAACAGGTGTCAGGTACACATGTGCCTCGCGATACACGGCTCTGTGCACGATCCTACATACAATGTACCGCGGGGATAAAAGTTAGCGAATAGGATAATCGCACGTCATCCTTCACCTGGCCGATTTTTACGCTTAGCCATGCCCCTCTGGCGAATCGAATATTTTCACGCGCGAGGAAACTCAAACATACAGAGATATCCTTGTTCGATAACAGCGTGTTGCTCCAGTGTAAATTAGGCAAGTTACGTAATTTCCATTACGAACCAAAGGTTGTCGCAAAAGCGTCGTAAAAATTATAAGACGCGATTCTACTCGCTGAGAGGCAGGACACGGATCGCCATTTCCGGCAACGGGTGACTGGCAAATATTTTTTCCAAATTATGGTATTCGGGGGCACGCTCGCGCGGGCTATTTTAAAATGTGCCGGCAAGAACGTGTTCCTCCGGCGCCACGAGTTGTACTGGGCCAAACGTTATTCTTAGCACCGCACGCGCAGCCGAAGCGTAGAACGACCGATGTGCACGCGTGTTATACACGGAACGCGTGATTACGAGGTCCACAAGTTCGTGCAACCGTCAAATCTGACGCGTAATTATATTGTTTCGCGTCCAGCCAGCGTGCCAGATTATCTCTGTGAGTCTACAGACGATGAAAGAACCGACGACGAACGAAGACGAAAAATAATTTGCCTCTCTCGTGACTGGGGCAAAAAACGAGCATCGAGAGCGTAGGATTTTTGCTCGAATCAGTCAACGAGATAAGGGGCACAGAGCAACGCGTAATTTATCAAGCTGACACCCGGCGTCGAGTGTTAATTATACGGGACGCATCAATCCTCCGAATTTATTCAGCACTGCCGCCGGAAGATACACGGCATATTACACGAGGTGGTCGTTAAATCGTTACGCTCCATCGTCGATAAAGGAAGATGCGGGTGTCGCTGTTGCTACCAAGATAGTACGACCTTAATATATTTTCAATATATCGAGCCGTGTCTTGGAGACGACGATACCGATACGAAACGTTCTCGACGAAGAGGAAGGATCTACTTTGCCGGATCAATTTGGCAATTAGGAGAAGGATAGAGAGCATCGATGCAACGTATCGGGCGAACGAATCGATTTAAAATTGATCTAAGGTACCCGAGGTGGCATCGAAATGCGTTTTCCTTCGGTCGAGGCTCGAATATCGACACGAAGGACGAAGCGAATGGGAATCGGACGATTTCTCGCGCCGAAAGGACACTTCCAGACGATTTACGAGTCGATTAGCATGGTAATATGCGATTTACACCCGGAGAAACCTTGGCCAGACGAGTATTTTTATTCTTTTCGCCCGGACACGACCATCGAGACGCGTCGTGACTAAATTTGCGAAAGATCCTTGCCAGGGCTCCGACCGATTCCACCTCAGAGGATTCTTGAACGGGCGTAGAACAGGTTGCGACATTTTATGGTTGAATATAAAAAAGGACAATCGTTTAATTTGTTTACTCGTCGAGAAACTCGAAGAACTTCGTTTCGTGCAGAAATGCAGAAAGGTAACGCTTCGCGAAGTCATGCGCTGGAAGATAACGAGAAAGCATTCGAGTACTCTCGATAATCGATAAAAAAAAAAAAAAAAAAAAGAAAGAAAAGAAAAGAAAGAAAGATAGGAAAAGAAAAAATAAACTGGAGGAAGGGAGGACGACACTATAAAGAGTCGACTGTGCTGTAGAGCAGACGCTACAGGGCAATTACAGGGTCAACGGGCCAAGGAAAACGTCGTCCAGATACTCTTGAGTCGAGGTCATCGCCTTTGAGTACTAGCCAAAGAATTTTCGATCTCCCACCGTGGTTGATTCCGTTCCCGACACGGTTCTCTGACTTGAAACAAGCAAAACCAGGCAAAAATTCGCGGCCGACAACTCCCTTTACCTTCGCTTCTCAACGAGAAACTCTATCGGTTTTAAACGATCTGAGATATTCCCGATCCAGCTAGCAACGACGAACGACCGAATGTTTCAACAGTTACGAAAAATAAATGATTAAATAGAAGAGAAAGAGTAAACGTAGAAAAAGATTTTAAAGGAGTGAAAAAGATGAAGCTTAAAAATCCACTTACCATCAGCTTATCCCGGTCCAGAAAAGGAAGATCGCTCCCCTTGACGTCCTTAGACTTGAAAACATCCGCATAGCGGTAGAGATTTAGAGCAGCCATCCATTCGACGACGTTTAGGGACGTCCACTCGCTTACGGGCTGTTGGAAGAAGCGTGATACCGGTCAAACGGTTCTTTTCAGATATGTACCAGGAACTCGAGAGAAGCCCCAATTCAGGTGCAAAACTCAGGAGGAAAACTTTTACACAAGTAAAATTCACACGCGCATGGGCCATGGGACGAATATTCACAGATACAATTAATCATCTTTCTCACGAATGGAATTATTACGTAAGGTTCCGGTAATCGTTCACCGCGAATTCCGCGCCGATAAATCTCGATGACGCGTTTTCCCATTTAAAAATATTTTCTCGGTCAAGAATTCTTGTGCAAATAGAACAGATAATATCTTGCAGAAAAATTCCGATCATTATTATTCCACTAGTCATCGATATTAAAAATCGTTGGTAAAAATATTTGAGAAAGTTGCGAAATTACTTTTAGCCCGTGCCAAAAATAAAGGTTAACCCTCCATAACTGGAATTCCGTTTCGGTAAGAAGAATTTCATTCGGAGAAAGAAGTTACAATCCGTTACAATTCTTCTCTTCAGGAGTGATAGTTATCGTACGAGTGATTTAGCGCCAGTGCGATGGTATAATAATAAAATAATACGCAAATCGAGTTGAATATTTGATTTCCAAAGAGTTACATAAACACTGCGATACTAAAATTAAAAAATTTTCGAAAAACAGGATCGATCTATTTAAAATTTTAAAAAAGGTGTAGCTATGGCGTTACAGAGGGTTAATACGAATTCTTTTATTCGTCGTACCGTTTACCGTACGAGAAAGCACCGAGAAAGCGAGTAAGTAGATTCGTCCGCTTTATGATCAGACACGGCGACAGAAGACGCTTACCCAGCTGCTCGTTTTTCGTCGTCCTTTCTATAGTTGCGACCAAACATCGACGTAAGTATACCGCTTGCACAAAAGCCGAATTACAATTTCAATGAAAAACACTACAGAAGATATATAGTTTATCCCTGGGATCGGTGAGCACAATCGTGAGGATGCTGTTGGCGGAGGCGAGCGTGGCTGCGAGCGCGTCTACCACGCGACCAGAAACTCAGATTAGATAGGACTGGCGCAACAGAAAGAGGACGAGGGACGAGCGCGAGCGCCAATATCGAGAATGCTCCGATAAAACGAAAGCGTAAAAACTAAGGGGAAAAGAAAACGTAACCTTCTCTCGTAACCTTAAGTCTACGGTCGTGACGACACGAACGAGATAACAGAGCGTATCACCCACTGAAGAACAGTCGCGAGCCCATTTATCTCCTGCGAATATTCACGCGGTGAATACGCTTCGATCGTTACGCGAACGATTTTCATCTTTAAATTACTACTACGTTGTTTGGAGCTGCGCGATATAATCGAATGTAAACGATAAACGGTGAAAAAACCGCGCCGTAAATGGAGCTCGTTCCGTATCGCTCGGGGGAAATTGCGTAAATCCGAAAATGTAGTTAAAAGAACATAGACTGAGTGTTGGACGAAACAAGAGCTACGTGTGCACGATTAAGTGAACGAACGCGTCTTTTCTTTGGCTTTGGCGCCAGGTCGGAAATTACCATGCCAAAATATCGTGCTGTTGGGTGGTGTGCGTGTAGATTCGAACGCGTTGCTACTCGAGTGTTTACCTGGATTCGTAAACAGAGAAATTGCCGGAAAGCGTGTATTACTCTGTAATTAACAGTGTAGATTAGATCGTTGGCCTAATCGTTCGCCGTCGCGTCGTCTGGAACCTCTGCACGTGGAAAGTTATAGATAAACTCAGTGACGACGAAGATCAACGATAAAAAAAAAAAATGAAGAGGTCTCACGCGGGAGCACCGAGCGATCTGATTCTTTTTTCGAAATTTTATGCAGAGACAGCAGCAGCGTTACGATTTAGGTCGTTACGCCATCGAATCTCGAGAAGGTTTCGCTCTGATAACGAAACCCGGCTAGTGTTTGTGTACAAAGTCATGTTCTGAACAGACAGGAGACGAGTAAAGGGGAAAGCGCGTGTTCAAAGCAGACCTCGAATGCTCGGAAACGGTGGCGATTATGTGTCTGCGATTTATGCAAATTAAACAGAGTTACGGAGATAAATTCAAACGTGGAACCAGTTGGTTCACCTCCGAGTAACAGCAGCACGATAAACAATTTTCCTTGTAAACCAGCGCGTTTCAGCTACCGTGCACCGCGAGCCACGAACAAAAGCATTCCTCCGTTCTCTCGAAACAACACATCGTCGCTTAAATACACCGAACCGACACTATTTTAAGTAGAATACAGAACGATTAAATCACGGACGTGACCTTGCTCGCGACGAGAACCGGATAGAAAATCGTCGTCGCCATCGTATACCCGAACTTCGACTGTAAACAGAATTGGTTGCCGACGAGAAGACGAAAAGCCATTTAACGAAAGCGTGTAGCTTTCGAGTAATTAAATTCGTTTGCAAACAATTTCAAATTCCAAATGAATCACGTCGGCGATCTCTAAGCGCGAAAATGAACGACATCCTTTGCTTCTTAACTTTCTTTTTCAAACGATAGACATCCGTGCAAAAAAAAAAAAAAAACGTTCGTACGTGTAGCGTGATGTTTGTTCACGGATAAGAGCAACTTTACTCCGACCGGTGATTTATCAGCGACGTTCGTCACGTGTTGGCAACAAAAGGAACAGAAAGAGCAAAGAGATAAAAAGTGTAAAAAAGAAATGTAGTTGAAGCGGGAAAACAAAAGATCGTACTGACCTTGTCCTTGTCGAGAACCTGGCCCGGTAGCGCGTGACCCTTGCTACTCCATTGGCAGAGGTGCTGCCCGCTGTGCTCCGAGCAGACCACGTGGAAGCACGCATGGCACTCTGGAGGACATAGAGAACCGCACATGCAACAGCATAGATTACGCATAGCAGCCGGCTCACGGCCGGCTCCAGTGCCCTTGTCAAGGGCACGCTGCCCGCTATCACCGCCCAAGCCCTCGTGACCGATTGAATTCGAATAGACGCCATTCTCTGTCACTAGATCGTACGCGACACCGTTCATCGACGTTTCGCCGTTTTGTTGCCGCAGGAGATTCTCGCACGAACACAGATATTGATGGAACGACGCTGCTCTCGCGCAAGGAAACAGCCCGCTCGGCCAGAGACGCGCGAATTCCTCTGAACTTTCCGGCAATTCCTTCGACGTGCTTTTCAACGTTGGATCGGATCGAAACTCGTCCACAAAGGCGGTCAACGATGACTTCAAAACTTGTTGTTTTCGGATTACGGGAACGTTCGTGAAATTTGCGGAACAAGAGGAGGAAGTGGTATTATTGACAGAGTGGGTTTGTTGCTGGTTAGCGGAGTATCGTTTGAGCAAGGACAACGCGGCACTTCCTTTAGGTCTGACTGGTTCTGGGGGTGACGATGGCTCGTTGGTGGGCAGAGATTTGGTGGAGTTGGCGGGACTCGTCGCTGCGCTGATCGTAATGGTACTTTGAAGATCACCGTAGGCTCCGTTGCTGTTAATGGCGAGAAGGTTGGCGTGAAAATTACGTGGCGGTTGTATCTGTCTGGGATGAAGTTGCAGATTAGGGGCGATCGAGGTGGAGGCGTTCGGTACCGAGGTTGGCGGCACGATCGTCGCGGAGACGGCGGACGTCGAGGCGACGGCGGCGTTCGCCGAGGTGGCGCCTTTGCGAAGCATGTAATTGTCAGAATCGACGGCTAAGAGCCGCGACATGGCCGTGGATTTAGCTTTAGTGTCATCGTTCGGGTTTCCCTTGGGCAATACTTTGGTCGTGTCGGTCCTGAACTTGGTTTCGGCGAGCTTCTCGTATTCCTCCTTGTCCGCGTAGCTCGCCGTCGTTATCGGGCTAAAGAGATCGTGTATCCTGCCGTGTAAGCTGACCGCAGGCTGCACCTGCGAGGCAGCAGCGGTCGCAGCAGCTGCGGCGGATGCACTCGACGCCCGCTTCATCGCTGAGGCCTATCACGATCATCAAAGCTCCAGCCACGACTAGGTTTTATTAAACGGTTCCACTGAGGCTGTCGATTTCGAGTTGTTACTTTCCGGCGAGTCCTGAGCCTCCCTCGATCGACGCGAGTCGCCCGTCATCGTCGCCTTCGCGTTCGCCTCGTCTGCCTCTGGCGAGGTTTCCTCTCGAGGTTCCGCCTTTCGGTTCCGTCTCACGGAACACACACAAACTACTTACTTTACTTACTCGCCTGTCTCCACTGCCCTCCGGGACGGTACGTTCTCGTCGTCGTTGTCAGATTCTCGCGTGTTAAAAACGTGATCGCTTCGGTCGAGTCGCGTTTCAAGGTCATTCGCATGTCGCCGCCACCAACGCAGCCGTGATCCAGCTTCGCTGCACACTTTCTTCTTTCCTTTCGTTTTCTATTTCCGAGACGCGGCAGAGAGCAATTCAGCGATCGGATATTCGTCCGAGACAGACGTAGTAGTAGAGTAGGTCGTGATTCGTCGATTCGCCGGTATGTCCGTTCTTTTTTCTCACGGCCAAACGATAACGCGCGATCCTCGATCTTCTCTGTGTTCTATTCGAAGGGCTTCTTCTAGTCGTCGCTGAAAACCGGCTCCGTCCAATCGCCGCAATGTTAATTGCCAATCAGCTGCGGAGAAACGTGTCGTTTCGTATTCGATGGTTAGCTTATCGTCGAACACGTCGATATCTTTGAGAAGGAAAGATTCCACTCGTTATTAGCATGAAAAGAGATAGAGAGCGTAAAGGAGGGAGAGGAGGTCCGTCGAATTTCCAATGGGTAACCTCTTCTCGGTCGGCGTGATCCAACGACGTGATCCAATGACGTGAATCGAGCTGCATTCCTCAACTTCGTCCTTTATTATTAATATACTCTCCAAGTGGAAATAGATGGACACCACAGATAAAGAAGAGAAAATAAAAAAAAACAGAGAGAGAGAGAGAGAGAGAGAGAGAGAGTCGCTGCCGTGGGTGTGACCTCGTGTAAATTCGTTTTCCATAAATCTCACTCCTACCACTCTCTCTCTCGTGCGCGCACACACGACCTTTGTATAAACGCCGAGATTCGCCGAGCCGAACGAAACCGGTTTCGTCAAGCAACGACACCGAACGATTTTCAACGTAGTCCCGCGAGCCTGTATAGACGAGAGAAGAGAGATCCTCGTGGGTTATTCGAGAGAGCAAGTCCAGATGACCTTAAAGCGGTTCCCTTCGTCAATTAGATCGAATTATTTTACCAATGCGGTCGAACAAGATTTTCTGCTCGCGCACGCTTCAGATCGAATCGGTCGCGGATCCAACGACATGCGCGCGCCTCGATCTCCGATTATTTCTGCCTACCGAAGCAAACGTGCCCGTTAACGTTTATTCGTTGCTTTGTTGCTCCTTTCGTGTTACTTCTTCTAACCTCTTAGTCTCCCGTGGGAAATCGATCACTGCCTTTTCAAGATCGAGATGGAGAGACAGAGAGCGCGTTGGAAAAAGGACGTTGTTGGTGCTCTGGATCTTCGTAACCTTCGATCGTAGTCGTTAATTGCGGTAAAACAACCGGCTTCTGTCTGCCGTCTTGATAGCGTGCGTTAATTCAACACGAGTTAGATATAGTTACAAAGTAGTTCTCGAGTTGCGGCGAGGGACGAACAGAGGAGCGGTCGTTCATGGTAGAAACGTGCTCAGCTAATCTCATGAGTTCACCAAGTCACACGTAACGTTGCGCGAGAATCTGGCGACTTCTCTTCCTTTTTTAATTCTCACAGTCGGTCATCGACCGTACGATAAAACCAATTAACAACGTTTCCATATTCTTCGTTCTTTGTGTAATAAACAGTAGACGTCGATTCAAACGATCCGCGCAAAGATCGTCGATCACAAAACGGAACACATCCGCGGTTGCCCTTATCACGACCACCAGTAATCCGCGACTGCTGCGTCTCCTCGGTCTGCCTGGCGTTCTTCCTCGTCGATAGATCACTATGGAGCCACCTTACCAACAGTGAGTCAACGGGTCTGTCGGTAAAGCAGTTCGTCACGGACGATCTTATTACCTCGTTTCTTTTCTCGCCACACGTATATCCTTTTCTCCTTGATAGACCGTTCCGTCGAGACAAACGATTCAAGTAGGCTTTTTAAATCGATACTAAAAGATTCTTGCTTCTCGATTTTCCAATTCCTACAAAATGACACAGCCGAATTTCGACAATACTGCGAAAAGCTACGATGCACTTGAAACGAGACTTTTCTTTCATTAATCGAGCTTCTGGCATAAGAAAACCATAGTATCGAACTCTCTTACCGTCCTATTCGTTCTCCGATCAGTCCACACCGGAACACCGGCATATACGTGCCTACTCGCAGAAACAGCGCACGCACGAGATGGAAAAGTCCACTGGGCACTGCACTTTTTGCACCGGCAGCCTGCACCACGCGCACACCTGCACACACGACGACGGTACACACGTCACTTTCTGCACGTATGTGCACGACACCTATCTATACGTCTGTCTTTTTCCTCTGCGATATACTCTTTCTCTTTCCCGACCACCGTTCTCGTTCCTTCACTCTTTTCGTCGCCCTCTCTTTTTCTACCCTCGCTACTATTGTTTCTTTCTCTCGCGTTTCGTTCCCTTGCTCTCTTCCACTTCTCTGTTTCACACTCGTCTGCTGGCCGAGTACAGCCGGTCTACGTGCCGACTACCAACCGCGGGCCAAGTCTTCAACTTCTTCCCCTTTTTCTCCTCTATATTTCTTCTGCTCTTTTTCGTGACACACCGACGTCCTCCTACTCCGTGCAAGTTTATTCCATCATTCACAAGCATAAGGAGAACGTTTCCAAGTTTTCGGCTTTCACTCGATCGCGGTCGCCAAAGTCGCGAGAAATCAGTCAGTGTTCTTTGATGATTTCCCAAAGTACACACAGCGTTAAGTCGCACCACGAATTTCTTGTCCAATCACCGGTCACATACTACGATACTTGGCACGGACTCTCTGTCTAGCTGTCCGATATCGTCTCTCTGGGTTTCTTCTGCCTTTCCACATTCGCCGATCGTTGCCGAAGCGTCAAACTTTTCCACGGATCTCGTCCGACACACTCGACGACTCCGTTCTCTCCGGCAGGCTTTTCTTTGCCGTTGCCACCGGCCGCGAATCATACATCTACGCTGACGATTTCCTGCCAGAGAAAATATCTCCGGCGGCTCGGCGCACAGCTGACCGGCCGGTCCGCCAAGTTCGGTCAATAGCCATAGCAGTCGCAGCCTGCCGAGGGTTGCTCGTGCTCGACCGTCGGCGTTACACTTCGGTCCCTTCCGTCTCGTTTCGGCTCTTTCCGTGGCCTTTATGCGAGCCACCAATGTACATAACGACTACCGGACCCCGGGCTTGCCGAGCGATCGAAGAGGCTTCGTGGAAATTCCTCGACCATTCTCTACTCTCGGCTTACACGCTTCTCACGCTCGCGGGATCTCGTCTTATTTCACTTCGAGTGGAAACAGACTTCCGTTCCACGGAGCGCACGATTTTTCCGTTGGATTATCGACTAAAGCTAATACACGGGTGGGCTGAACATTATCGAAATTCTACAGTCTGATTGGTGACAAAGGTTGACGACTTGTATCATGTAAAACCGAGATTGTCCACGCAAATTAAATCTTCGTTCGTTTAGCTCCCTCCTTTCTTTTTTATTTCTCTCTTACGGTATAAAGTAATCGTCGACTTGGCGCAGAGTACGTTCGGAATACGTTCGAACGATTAATTAAAAATTATCATCGAATTACAATCGGTCTGTCAACTCGGGCTTATTCTTATCTAGGACCAGCTGCGATAAAGTCTCGGAGCGAGCGTATCTGCAGTTTCTAGGCAGACGATGGAATAAAGATCCCGATCAAATAGCTGATATAAAAGTGACGCTTGAAAAAAAAAAGTAGAGACACCATTCGCGCTGTCGTTCGTGACTAAATCGAGCTGGACCGATGTCGTGTACCGTTGAAAGCCACGTGTCTTGTTTGCAAAACGTTCAATTCCCGGCGATCGTTCGCGTCGGACGTAGATCCTCCGTTTGATGACTCAAAGATCCGGAATAGGTAAAAATTCCATCGACTCGAACGCGTAAAAATAAATCGGTGATAAAACGAATCGGGCCTCGGGATAAACTTATTCGCCTCCACGGAAATTCAATGGGCGAAAATCCTTTGGTGAAAAGAGGGGGATGGAGAGACGTGACTCTAAACTTCTCTCTTCTATGCCCGAGAATCGGAGACAAGGAGGAGAGACGAATCGAAAATCCCGTCCCCTTTTCCCGCGTCGTAAATGTCAATGCTGACGATACTAGAATAAGATTTCATTCTTTACGATCAGTCTTTACTCTCGCTCTTATCGTGAAAGCGCTGCATGCGATACGCTCAAGTGCGTACGCACGTGCTCTCGCGCGCACCAAGGGCCTCCCGCTACTCGAGTCACATGAAAGGGCCGCGCGTGTACTTGAAAGGGAAGAAAGGGACGTGAAAGTGAAAAGCGACTTTCCATGGTAAAAGAGGGGACACGCGGGGAGAGGCGGTGCGATACAAGGATCCCCGGACGTGGGATGATCGAATTCGGCCGCGCATGCGCCCTGCTCCGGGTATCCTGTTCAAGGTCACAGTACCAACGCCGTACCAACCCTTCGCCCTGCATTTTAGGCACAAAAGGACCGATCGATTCCCCATCGGAAAGCCAAATGATAGACCCTTTCTCGTCGTACAGCTACGAGGGAGAGGGATTAAATTTCAATCGACGGGTCCATAATCGTTTCTCTGGTTTACCGATATTTTCAACGTTTTCGTTTTGTTCCGGAAACGCACGAAATATTCTTTTTTTTTTCCTTTTCTTTTCGTTGTATTTAGTATCCTCTATAGGATACGGATACGTCAAGCGGAACAGACGTGCGATTTGCCGAGCAACGATGTTAATGGATCTTAAAAACCGAAAAAGTATTTCTGGCGCATCCAAGAGAACGATGAACGATATGGCGTTCCGTTCCAGTAGATTTTCCTAGCGTGGATTAGACCGAGAGGCGAGAGAACGTTTTAAGAGGCATTCTCGATTTCACGTTGGTAGGTGTGCATCGTGAGAGCGAAGAAATCCTTAGATATCCGACGTTGTCGATGTTGCGGCAAGAATCGCGTTTCCTTTTGGCGCGAGTCGGTGGTATGTTTTAAATCAGGTCGAAAGAGGCGCGGCGCGCTTTTCACGCGCGCTCCACGCACGTTATTAAATATCTCTATTGCGCGAACCTTGCTTGATAACTTTCAACTATGCGCGGCTCGAGTCTCGTAGCTGCTGAAATAAAAGCTACGACAAAAACTCGCTTAGCCAGATGGGAGGAAACGCACCGAGAACAGAATTATACGCGTGGTCTAAACGCCTAAACGACACGCCCCGAACAACCTCCCAGATCGTGATCGCGTACAAAAGCGGCATCCTTAATGTAGGTACCGATGGTAGATCGATCGGTCGATCGATCGGTTCGAAGACAACGATGGTCGAAGGGATCATCGTAAGCTTGCGCGCGATGGATCGTCACGCGTTAGCGCGTGCACACGCACACGAACACGCCGATACCCGATTACAAAGAGAACTTTGTCGTCACTTTCTGCATACAAATCTTATCTTGGCGACCGTGCATGGTCGCGGTATCGAGCGATATAAACAAAATGAAGAACTTTTTTCACGGCGCTCTAGTTCGATTAGTCGCGAATCGTTGCGAGTATTTAAATGGACATCGCGATAACAATACGCGGCATTGTACTGAACCGACACAGGGGGGCTCGCTGGGGGCACTATCGACTGTTCGGCACGGCTTAAGAAATATTTATCGATACGATAAAGAGCATATTTATTAAAGATAAATAATAAAGAATCGTCGATGTCGAATCTCATCGACGACGAGTACTGAAACTTTTCCCCAGCAACGTAAGTAAGTAGATGGGCGCGTATATACAAACAAAGCGGCTTAATATGGGCAGATGCTAGGGATGGAAAGAGCCGTTTCGCGTGCTTATGAAATCGGTCGATCGCGTCGATTCGTATAATGCAACGCGTGCTCCCTTTTGCTTCCGTCAATGTTTAAATACGGCAACGTGACGAAGACACGCTCTGCTGCACCCGTATAATACGAGAGTGCCGGTAACTCGTTTTTTATTCCGCTCTTTGACTGGCTGATACTTTCGTCGTCTCGCGCGTCGTCGTACGCGCGCATATCGAAAGAGTTAACGCGCAAAATAATTCCAACAGAGAGCTGCACACTGGGGGAAAAGCAGCGATCAAAGCAACGGCAAGTCGATTCCATCGATTACTTAACCATGTAAATTGATTCGTATAAACGGATTCATGCTTGATATCGTGTTGTTCTCTTTTTTTTTTTTTTTTTTTTTCCTCTTATACGCACATTCTACGTTCGGTCGGGATACGCCGACGTTTCCATTATAACGTTGAAAACGTGTTGAAGCAGAAGTCAAAGCGAGAGAACAGAGAGCGAGAGAGAAACTTCGGTCTTTCCCTCCTTAATTGCTCAGTTTCGATTCAAGGAATCGCGAACAATGACATATAGGAAAATAGGAGGAAGCGTAGGCAGCAGATTCTCGGTAATGAGACGAGTTACGTTACAGCGGTACGTAATCGACAAAATTGCGGGTGCTTGGACGCTAATAATTAACAAACGAATATAATCACCGAACGGAAAGTGACCGCTAGGAAACGTACGTGCTCGATCCGCGAACGCGAATCGCGTGCACTCGTCCTTCGGTTTAATCATCTCGGCATGTACATATGTATGTATCTTTGCGAGAAGCTCGAAAGATAAATCGTCGATTCTATTTTCGAAACGGAATTATTTTCACGAGGATTTTCTTCGAAATTCCAAGCGAACATCTCTTGGAAACATATCGGGCAGGAAGACGTATCGTCGCAACGTCGAGATTACCTCGCAAGACGAAATTGACGGTCTGGTCCGCATAAATACCGGCGTTTTAATTCAACGGGAACACCATCAGCGACCCATGTCACCCGTAAACTAGGAAACTCGCGAAATATGTCCTATTCTCCTCGTGTCGACTCCATCGTTTACCCCGGTAATCCTGAATTTCCCATAGCAACGTGACGGTGCACTCCATTACCCATGACCTCCGCCCTGAGCCTGGGGGCTTCTATATCTGCGAATCAATGCAGCTCCATTGCGTGCATCCCGGTCCCATGTGTGTGTGCACGTGTACACGGTTACATGTAGATATAACAGTCGCCGAAATACAGTCGGTAGCCTAATCGGAATGGTCACGCAACGATTGCTGCTGTAGAGAAAATAAGCACGCGTGATCGTTTCCTATCGCCTTGTTTTCCGTCTTCTCCACTGTCTCGCGCGTCTGTCTACCGCGTAATTTACATGTTACACGAGAAAATAGAGACACGTCGATCCGTATGGAACGGGAACACGAGCCGTTATACCGAAAGCGAACGCGATGCAATTCATTAGCGATTGCCAACTAACAACGCGTCTTGTATTTTACGAAGCGTCAGTTCCGTTTATCCTTTAAGATCGGATAAAGCCGAGCGAGCCATTTATTCTCCCGTGGTCAATTTGAATACATTAATTTTAGCGTAGAGCGAAGAGCGAGGGAGGAAGCGTATCCGTGCGCTCGCGCGCACGTACGATTCCAGTTGAATCTCGATATCGCGTGGTAAAAAAACTCGAGGAACACGACGAGATAGGGAGTTCTAGTTTTATCCGCGACTTCCGCGAGTCTAGTTGGAACATTGCTCGAATAACTCTGGCCGACTCTTTCCAGCTATACAAATATTCCGCTCATAAATATGTATATATCGTAAATCGGTTATGCGCCAAGACCGCTGGAAGCGTATCAAAAAATGGAACAAAAGGATGATGAATGAATCGTATTGTGTCAGCAGGGCGAAGAGAGGGTTGAGCCGCGGCGAAAGAAAAACGATAGGCGTGTGCTCGAGCTATCTGGCGCTATCGAAACTTATTACGGTCGAAAATTATTGCAACGGCCACGTTTATTAGAAGCGGCGAGTCAACGCGTTTCCTTCATCCATCAATTTCAATCGCCGCGCGACCGCGTGACTTTCTCGCACCGTTCGCATAACGTGAATAGCGAAAAGTATAACGCTGTTCGTGACCGGTGTCGCATACTCGCCGATACTCGAGGTTAACCGTGGGGTGAACGAGAGAAGAAACGGCGAACGATGCTGCGAATCTGGCAAGAAATCGATCTCGAACTCGCGAGGTTCGGTGGAGGGAAAAGATCGACGAGCTATGAAAATAAAGAACACGAAGAACCAGGTAGGTAGAGGAGTAGACGGCTGCAAGTCGAGTAAAGGTTTTCTCGCCGAAACCGTAAAAGCTGAACGAAGAAACTCCTAGCGAGGGAATCCTACAAAAATGCCCGAACTCCGGCTCGTGCAACGACCGCTCCTTTCTCTCGCGAACGCCAACAGGCAGAAAGAAAAAAGCCGGTAACTGCGCGTTGCACGATCGAAAAACTTGGTCGAGTAGAAAAACACAAAGAATTATTTAGGTGGACCGCGCATCGAGAGAAAGAGCTTCGTCGTCCGTTAAAAGAGACTGATACATCGAAAAAATGCGTGGCTGAAATTGAAAATGCGAGAAGAAAAAGAAAAAGGCAAGAAGACAGAGCGGAGAGCGGCTAAGCACCGAGACACGAATGATCCGCATGGTGCTCGAAGGTGCTCCGAAAGAGGGAACTCGCCTGTTCGAGGTGGACGAGTTAATTTTAGTTTAATCGACCGACCTGATACGAGAAGCTCGTGTACAAGCGCCGGTGCACGTACGTAAGTAGGCAGTACGTATCCGCGCACTCGAGACCGAGTCAAAGCACGCCTTCTATACATACGGAAGGACTTGTTATGCGTCGCTGGCTTACGTGTAACTTCGACAACCGCTGCTTTTCCCCACCATGGAATTCACTTTCGAGTTTCCCGACTCTTGGACAACGCGTCACGAACTTCAGGATACAGGAATCTCTACGTGACTCGATGCAGCGGTTCCACGCGTGTATTCGGCTATTCCAGATAAATAGCTTGCTACGTAAACCGTTCACTTTGATACCGGTAATTATTTATTCGAATTATTTACTCAGTTATTTAGGAGGGCCGCTGGAAACGCCTGGAGACGAACGCGTGTATCTCTTCGACGATCCCCCACGTAAACGCGTAAGACTCGACCGTTTAAACTTAACCGGATGATACTCGTAGCATAACTGTAGCGGGTGCGAGAGGCTTCCGTTTCACAGTCAAAGTGCATTCGGATCGGCCGTGTAAATGGAACGGGCGAGGGAGGGTTCGAGGTCGTTCGGATCGAAATCATTCAATTAAGGCCACAGGCTACGGAACAATCATCGGGCCCGACATCGAGCGACGAACGTAGAAAAGACACTTTCCACTGACCCTTTCGTACGCGTCTGACGACGTCGTGGTCGATTAAGATCGTCGACGATCCAGCCGCTATCGAGAGGCTCTCGTATCTTTGCCGCATAGCAAAACGATGCATCGTTGCTTACCAGCAACAAATACGGAAGTTAAATGTTCCCTCGTCGATAAGAATGTGCAGGGCGTTCTCCAGAGATGAATCGAATACAAATTAGAGGAGGGAATGTCGAAGTAAGTACCTGGACGAGTAACGAGCCACGAACGTTCGAACGCGCCTAGGTTCGACAGCACGAATCCACGAGAGAGAGCGAGGTTTTCGTCGCATCGCCGGATACATCGAGCAACAAGAAAAGATTCTTTTTCGTTCGGTTCGTTGGCGAGAACGAAAAATTTCGATACGCGTCGATTCGTCGTTCGGTGTATGGTTAAAAAGTGGAAAAACTCGTGTATCTGCTCGGGCAGAGGGGAAGGGAGACACGAACCGGGGAAGCCGGAAATCGAGGAAAAAAGGGGGGAAAGCGGCGGAAGGGCGAAGCGCTTGCGCGACGAGCTCGTTTCCATGGCTTCGTTCGTTTCACGTAGCAACAGAAGGACTTTTGACCCCGTTCGATTGTCCTTCGAAACAACTCGGTGCCTCATCGTTTTCTCCCGCTTTGTCGACCGAGAGAAGTGAAACGCATCGTTGAATCGCACTTAAGCATCACTCCTCTTTAACCTTAACGCGTGTACCATCTTCGTTTCGATAAGACTTTACTTTCTGCCGGACGATGATTCTCCGTTTTTATAATCTATTCTAGCTCGTCGCGCATAGTCGAAGAGTATCACCGACGAAAATATCAGACGGCTAACGTTTTTTACGCGCGCAAAATTTCAACCTCTGGCGCCACTCAAAAAAAGACAGGTCCTAAACGTCGATGAATTTCGAAAGCGTCGATCACGAATGACGCACGAGTTTAATTTTACGAGCAGATCGATGCGCGAAGAAAGCCACGATATGGACGTTAAGTGGCACGTACCTGAACAGCGCTCGTCGATGAATAGAATAATTTCGATATTGTCTCGTTACGATATATTCTAATTAAAATACATCTGGGTCCCGTTTTTCCAAGAAGCGCACCAACAATTTGCCAAACGAACTGTACCGGGAAAGAATTCTAATTGCGATCAGGAATTATTTTCGTGAAAATGCACTTGCGGATTTTCCTGACAGAGTTTCCCGCGAATCGAGAGGCGAAAGTCACGAGAGCCACGAAAACGCTGCCAAATCTCGATCGGTGGTTCCCCGTATAACTTTCAACCAAAGTCGACGAAAATTTCTTCTCGAGTAGAAGAAAGAAAGGAATTTCGAGGAATTTTTTAGTCAGATTCTGTGAATTTTTGTTCGGTGACTCTGAAGCGAACGCGTTCCTTTTCAACGACAAAACGAAAAAGTCACCGTTTCATATAAAGAATGGAAGTATATTTGCGAACTGAATAATCTACGGTCCACGGTCCTCTTATTTCAGACCATACGAGAGTATACTTTGATGCGACTCTTTCATCCCGTTTCTTTCCAGTCTACGCTTTTTTCCCGCGCTTAGTTTCTACCATAACTATGCGATTGCACGGACTTTCACTCCTGCTTCCTTTTTCTCTATTGAATTAAAAAAATTATACTTTGAGATGATCGTTCCATCTGTTATTTAGAAATGCTCTATTTTCCTCTCTTTCTCTGGTACACGCGTCTGCTTATGAATCACGTACGACTTTATATTGAATATAATGTACCAATGTTAACCCTGCGGTATTACATCCATACACAATCCAATTAACGCTATACGAGCGAATTATATACAGTCTGATCATGAAAATATGTGAAAACAGCATTTTCTTAACACGACGACAACCGTTTCAAATAATTCCACACGCATGATAAAAATCTTAATACAACAAAATTACTAAAAAAAATATAAACGATAAAGGACATTTATCTTTTAAAAATAGCCAAATCCAGCACGAGTAAAGAATGCAGAACCCCGCTATAGTATTCCAGGGTTAATCGTTCCCAAGAAAAAAAAAAAAAAGCTAATCGTAAAAGCGAACAGTCATCAGGTGTCCGTGAAATCCAACGTGCTAAATCGGAGTTGCAAGGACGTATCGAGCGGAACGTAGGTCATGGAAGGGTGTAGACGTTCAGAAACGTGTCTTAGGGACAAGAAAAAAAAACCGTTTTATCGTGATACGACTTTTCCTTTCCTTTTATTTTTCCTCTCTCTCTCTCTCTCTCTCTCTCTCTCTCTCTCTCTCTCTCTCTCTCTGTTCTTCTTATTCCAGTTTCCACCAAGCAAAAGCGTCGATATCGGACACGGAACAAACGCGCTGAGAAGCACGTAGGAGTACTTGAACATCGCGGTTAGGTGACCCCGGTAATCGAATGCACAGATTTTCAATGATTAACCACGGGAGGCCTGGTTGATACTCGCCTGATTACGACAAGGAGTAACACGCCGCCGAGGAGCGTGCAAAGCGACCATTGTACGCGTGAGCGCATCACATCAACTACATCTCGGATTTCTGCTTTCTTTCGTACGATTTCGTGCTAATGCGACTGAGTGAAAAAGCACTCGCCTCGCACGCTTGTCTGCTACGTGATCGCCGCACGGTAGTTTCCTTTTCCGAGCGTGAAATCCAACGAAATGTAAGTAATTTCGTTTGCACAGTTGCCAGCCTATGATATCTGCTGCTGGCTGGCCTATACGCCAATATACGCTCGCAAGGAACGACCCGAAGAAAACCTCTGTGCTCTTCTATCTCTCTGCTCGCTAATTTTGTATCTTCCACGTATTCGTGGCGAGCCTCGTCTATATTCGGCATACACGCCCGCCAAAGATGCCCGAATTATCATGAAATAGTTCTGGACTTATCGCGAGGGATATGACGCATCGCGGAAATTCATTCGATGTCATTTTCATCGAAGTCGATGCACATCTGTATCGGGAAGGGTACCAGGAACAGGAGATTCTCCGATGTCAAGGACCGAAATAGCAGTAAAAGTTATTTTAAAATGCAATCGTTATAATAAGAGAGTATAATCAAAGAGCAGGAGGTGGGGGATAATAGTACGCTATCTGTTTCTCTCTTTGCAATCGGCATATTAAATGACAAAGCTGGTAGAATTATTAATAGTCGTTAAATAGTATCGATCGAATGCAAACGAGCATAATGGCGGTGGTTTGACGAATATTTAAGAAATTTTATATATTTAAGCGGCATAGGGACGAAGCTCGGTAGAGAGTAGATACGTTCCTGAGTCGTACGATGGCAAAACGTCAGTGGTGGGGAACAAGAGGGACAGGAGAGGGTTGTGGAGTTTCAGAAAAGAAACTGCCGGCTGAGCTGGAAACGAAGCGAGGTAAGGTGAAGGGGGACACGATAGTACGCCACTTGAAATCACCGCGACTGCATGTGTTACTATGCTACGCTGCCGCCCTCGACGGTGATCGAAGAAACGACGATGAACTGCGTTATCGGCGCACGCGATTTGTCTTTGAAGAGGACGATCATGTCGCGAATTTCTTTACGCGGTCGGTACCACTTATGATTCACGAAACACATTCAAAAAATTATCGATATCTCGATAATCGCTTTTCTTACGAATCTCGTGAAAACCATTAGTTGAAATTCAATGTTCGCATCGGTTCGAAATGTTTCGGTTTTTTACGGTTTTAAACGTGTTTGTTCGATCGAATCAAATCGTAAACAAATTTCTTTCGGATCTACGTATGACACGAACGAATTGCAAGGTAATCCTTTAAATTTGAATTACTATTGCAGTAATATTTATCGTAAAAAATATTAAAAGGACTCACCTTTACACTTAACTCCCACTCTTCCAGTGCCCCAAACATAATCGTCACCTATAGCAATCAGTAAAAAAATAAATATAATTGTAAAAAAAGATGTAGCTCACAGAATACTGTGATACTTACAATGCTTACAAAGGATAGGGGTTAAAAAATATATATCTATGAGGACGTGATTACTCTTGGGTTTTATATTAGAAGACTCGGCTACATATACTGCAACAAAAATGACGAATTAGTACATATTTTATGTACTTTAGTCTTATTGCAATTAGAAATTATCAAATACCAAATGGCCTATTGCTGAGGGTTACATAAGACGACTCTTCTTCATTATGAGTGTCTAAGTACGGTGATAAGTTTCCTTTCAGCATTAGGACTTCCTCGCGTGTACCTCCAACGTCTGAAAATAAAACGGTCGTTGTTTTAATCGTTCGATTTTATAAATTTGAGATCTTAAAATCTGACAAATTTTCATACCGGTACAAAGTCTTGCTCTTAGGTCTCCTGTTGCTCACACAATCACGAGCACCGTTTCTCTTTCCTCGAAAACGGAGCGTTATCCGAAGTTTATTAAGAAACGATCACATTAACATATTATTTTCTCCATGGAAAAATATATTAGAATTAACTCATTTGTCAGTCATACATTGTATGTAAACACAAATAATTTTGCACAACACTATAATCACAGAACATAATCTCTTCTGACCGTTGTGCATCCTCTTCTTAGACTTGATACATTTTTATCTGACTTTATTTATACCATTGATTGTGTCAGAACAGATTCTTATTCAATAATCGATGTACACTAGTTAAAACTATTTGTAGCAGTTTGAGCATCATTTAAAAAGTGATTTTTCTCATTTTATAAATTTGATTTTTTTGTTGATTATATGTCAAACAGCACCCGAATTATTAAAAACTTACAGTAACTCTTTTTTAAGGCTACTCGCGTGTATGTATAGAATTATATTTAAAAATCTTGTTTGATAAATATATATAATATATGTATATATATATATATATGTATATGTATATATATATGTATATATATATATATGTATAGCAATGTAAATGATGAACTATGATACTTTGAGTGTCGGCTCCTTGGACACACAAAATTTATCAAAGTAACTTGATATGAACACAACGATAACTAGTCATGCATGACAATGTGATGTATCATGATTTTATCATTCTTTCTTGTATTTCTTTTGTGGAGATCCACAGTTCAAATATACCTCTTCCTTCGAATGAACATTTATTTCATGCCGTGTCATATCCACTATCGCCTCTTCAAGCCTAATGCTATTTCTGAAACAGAAATAATATTTATGAGATTCTTTGCGCAATTCTCTACAGATAAATTCATAAAATATCATAGCTACACTTTATAAACCAATGTATTTTTCAATATGTGAAAACATTACAATTACATTGAATAATATATACTAAAATATCTGTTAAATCAAAAATACTGTGATAATCTTTACAAAGAATACACAAATTAACTTTTTATGATGGAAATTGCGAATGGAAAATACGAAAAACATAATATCTATTCAACGAATGACGTGAATGGAGTACGTAGCGTTTAAAAGTGGCCAAGTTATAATCAATGAAATGTTATAATTTTATGAAACTCGTTGCTCTGTTGCACTAAAAAATTAATTTGTAAATATCACAATTCATTTTAATCACATGGCGACTTTTATACGTACAAAATTGTATAGTGCACGCCTTTGATGATGAATGGAGCATAGCGAAGTTTACACGCGTGATAAGTAAATAATCGTAAGAGCAATGCTTCTTGAGCTCTCATAAAGCATTCACTTTTCAGATGCACGTAAAAATCGTCGCGTTGTTAGCACAATGAAAAACACAACGCCCAAAAGTGATTCGGAAAAGATTAGGCTTCTTACGAGCAAGAAACTCAGCGGAGCTATCGGTGGGGATGCGAGAACGAGACTTGACAATATAGGTATCGTGTAGCCGATAAACGTCAGAAACACTACCTTCGCACTTCGGTACATCGAATTCTTGAGGTTTTCAATTTCGGCTGCCAACAAATCGACGAGAAAACTTGGAAGGATCAAATAGTAAGTGACAAAGAATTGTTTCCCTCGATCGCAACACGTACGAACACGGTTAGGCCAGGCTAAGCAGCTGAGGGCGCTGCAATCAATCATTGCTTACGTTTTGCCAGGATGAGAAACCCACTGGTTCAAATTTATTTTCAATCCTCTTTACCTCCGTTACGTCGATCATTTAAATATGTTTTGGTAACAAACATAAATAATTTTATTTCTGTTAAGAATGAGCAGGTTGCAAATGAATATGTACATACATATACATATATATAATTTCACAGTATTGAAAGCTTGCGCCAAAAGTATTAAACTGACACACAATCATATCTGTGATATATTAAGCTAGATACGCACTCATTTCATTTGCTCTCATTTTTATATATGTATATTTTTTATATTGTCTAGTATGTTGGTGAACCTATCGTTTACATTCGAAAATCATTTCTTCAATTAACGTTAATCAAAGATATAGTAAATGAATTAATATTAATTATTGAATAAAATTATTTATTAGCCGCTTTCACGTTTCTTTCATTAAGATAATATCGAAACAAATTATTGTAAAACACGCAGTTTTATAATGTAAATAGAATAAATATAGTTTACTCTATTTTAACGAAGCTAAAATATTTTACTTTATTTTAATAAAGCAAAAGTAGTATCTTAGGGTCCCTAGATTTGCCCCCACCATTCTGCGATCCGATCGTGATAGGTATTTAGTATAACGTATTACAGAACACGATCAGATTGACATTTGTCTTTTTGCTCTCACGTGGATAAGGATAACGCATATCGTACTCTCGCAAGACAGCATTCATTTCCTAATATAGAGATTCAGGACACGGTGAACAAAGGTATAGCAATGGTTCGCGTAATTACTCAGGAAACTTACGATGAAGTTGTTAACGAAAATATGGAGCAATTTTCGATGACTCCTAAAGAAGCTATAGAAGACGCGGTAAAACAATTCGAAGCTCAGGTATTCAGATTTGTTTATTTCTGTTTTTATAACTTAGAGATTTGTGAGAAGCGCTTGTTCATTTGTTATGAAGTCTACTGCAAATTGTATAATGTGTCATTCAGAAGAATAATTAAAATTTTAATGTTATTTAGCACATAGAAGTTCTTGAAATTGTAGTTTAAGCTTAAACAAATAGTGCATCTATACTATTATGTTAAAGGCATATTTTCCATTAAGTTAATTGTGTTTCATAGGTAGTGATTGTACGATAATAAGATCAAACTTATATTATTTTTATATCGTTTGGAATTAATTAATGTCTTTTCATACTAATAGCTAACTACCATATAAATGTCAATCTTTATTACACTGAATTGATTGTACATTTCAGAGTATGATGTGCAAGAATACTAGAATTCAAATAATCTAGCACATGTTACATAAGTACATGGTTGTTTTTATCACCTCTATTTTTATAGGGTGTAGACTTGAGCAACATCATTAAAGATTTAATTCTCAATGATGACAGCGAATTAATCGTATCTTCTTTAAATCAAATTAATAATGCTATAGAGGATCAGAATTATGAAAATGTTCATCATACATTAGACAAATTGAGAAATGAATTAGACAAAGATATCGCACGTAGAATATATGCTGGAAAGAAGGGGGCATATAATACTTTAATAAAATTAATGAAAGCCTGTCTTAATAATGCTACTATCATAAAATCGGCATTGAAAGCTATTACTTCATTAATGAATGGTAATCCAGACTTGTTGAATGATGAGGGAATAGCCTTGCAAATACAGTAAGAAGTTATTATTAGTTATGATCAGATATAATGGGTAATAGTTCTTCATCTGTACATTATTCCATCGTTCCATTTGTTAGGATTTTAGATAGATATCCAGATATTTCAACATTACAATTACTTTTACGGTGGATAAGAGAATGTTGTATAAAACACGAGCTTAATAGACAAGGTATTTTTAATGCGGATATCTTTAACAAGCTTAAAAAAATATTGATTCGTGATGATACGTCTGGACCCGAGTTAAGAGATGCTTGTGCTGTAATTAGAGCCTTGGTGTTAGATGATGATATTAGACACGAATATGGAAAAGCTCATGAGCATGCAAGTGTTATTGCAAAAGGAGCCCTCAATGTCCTTACTGGGTTGTTGCCAAGTAAATAGCATTTAATCGTTCCTGTGTTTAGAAGTAATTGTGTACATGAAGTTTTAACATTGTATTTTATTGTATATAGGATATAAGAAAGATAAAGGGGTCGTGGGTGACTTAATGATAACTTTAGCGGCGCTAATCGTGCGGAACGAATTTTGTCAGGAAGTAGAAGATGCAGGAGGGCTAAAGTTCGTCATAGATGTTATGATCGATCATCCAGATTCAGAGAAATTAAATTGGCAAGCCTTAAAATTGTTGAAAGCCTTAGCTGGAAATGACGATGTAAAGTCTCATATTATAACATCAGGCTGTGGCCCTTTGATTGTTTCTGCTATCAGTAGAATGAGAGTAAGTTTGCATTTTTCTGACGTTGCTTTTAATGAAACACGTTGTCCAGTAATTAGTCTAGATCGTTGTATTGAAACGTTGATCACATCATAGGAATCTGAGTGTGTAGTGACCGCAGGACTTGCATGCATTTCCGCATTAACACTGAGGTGTCCCTCAAACGCTGGTGTGTTTTACGATTGTGGAGCGCCGCTTGTAATCGTAGACGCGATGAAAGCTTATCCTAAAAGCGTGACTCTGTTGAAACAAGCTGCTTGGGCTGTACGCAATATGTCTGTACGAAATAAGGCAGAATGTTCAGAATTTATTACTCATGGTATAGAGGACGTCTTGACAAGTGCCCTTAAACTACACGGTTCTAAGGTCGAAAGTGACGTGAAGGCGGCTTTGAGGGACCTGGGACTGAAAGTAGAATTGAAAGAACGATGGACCGGTAAAGGTGTATCCATGAACAATTAATCATTGTCATTGCGACCATATGCGACTTGAAAATGTTTCAAACATTTTTTACATTTTGCTTGAAAAAATGTCAAATATATATCAAAACTTAACAGCTGATATTAGTATTTTTCATAGCACTCGTATTTATATGTATTATATATATATATATATATATTGTTTTTTTAACTTGTTTTTTATATACTAGATATATTTATATGTTGTGTATTATTATAAATTTATAATAAACTTTTATCTTTAATACGATAAAAATGTGATTGATGATTCACGATTGCGCATGAAAACCACTGATATAATTCTTATCGTGACAGCTTGTTTGCTGATATTGTTTCAAAAAATCGGATTTTCATAGTTTTATCTTTTCTTTCTTTTTATTGAACAAACACAAAATCTTGTTTGCCAACACGGGAACAATACATTTCCGAAAAATTGAGATTCGGTTAATAACAATTACGCGAAGAATGTATCTTATTTGCTAGACATTTCAGACAAACTTTTCAATTCGGTTACCAATCTGATTCGGTATTTTCGTAAAGTATAAGCTCGATTTTTAATATTTTGTCATTTCGGATTTTCAAGGTCCTTTTGAGCAACGTCAGGTGTATAATATACATGTATCCGATTATTGGGAATAATATCCGAAATTACATCCACGTTTAAACACGTAAACACATCCATGTATGATGTACACTGTACAACATTGAATTTTGCCGATCAGTCTATACTCTCCATTTTTCCTTTACACGTCTCTACAACAGATACAATGATAAACCATCGGGATGAAGTTTCCATGAAATTACCCCTCCGACTGTTTTAACAATAGTGATAAATGTACTCGACGTAATAGATATTGTTCTCAATAGGCTTTGGTAAGGATTTAAAACATTAAGAATTAGGGGGTTAAAATTGATGAAAACTTCTCATGTTATAGACAATGTTCTTTGAATATCATAGAATACACATTTACGATGAGGAACTGGCGGTCGGTCCGCGACATTTCCTTACATCGATAAACCATTGTTAATTATTCTTCGTTGTACTTCACTCCTGCAAGAGACTACGATTATATCACAGTCTTTGACGAGGTCACATTTGCTGGCGAGCTCTATACGTCTCGAGCGAATGTGATAATACAATAAACATACCTTTATTTACTAAAAAGTGATCGAAAGTAGACGCAAAATATCGTGAGTTCGAAAATGAATCACAGCTTAGATCTCTACGTTTACTTTCATAGATCCAAGTGTACTTTTGGTTAAAGCAATCGCGTAAGAAAATATATATATGTATATATTTGAAAAATCTACTAGAAGAAAATATAAATACAGCCTTTGGAAAATGAATTTTAACTACGCTGCTATCCTATTAATCCAACGATCCTTCGATAGCTAGAATCGGTTTCGATTTGTGCAAGTGATCGTTTCTAAGTGTAGAGACAAACGTAATGCTCGTGTGGGTACGTTACATGGTGAAATGTATACACCGCTTGTATCTCTACGAAACGCATGCCCACATCGTAAGGTACTTGAAACTTTTTTTTTTCTTTTTCTTTTTTCAATGTTGCTCGACTACTCCTTTTCTATTCCTATCCTTGCAACACAAGTCAGCACTTGCTGGCCATTTAAATAACATACCGTAGGTAGGGGGATGCCCTTCGCCGAGACACGTACATTTACCATTCATGGTGCGCGTCACAGCCATAAATATTAATACTCAAATAGTAAACGGGATACGGTACAGTTATAGGTATACAGATCTACTGTAAGAGCTGACGTTCGGTTGAGCAACTTTTCTCCAATCTGGCACGAAAGTCATTACCAACCATGTAATTAGATGCGTTTTGTTGAATCGGTAATAAGTCTGTAATTAGAACTTGCGGAACTGTTTCGTACACGCATGCAGTACACGTATTTCGAATCGGTAGCTACAACGTGCGTATAAAAAACGAAGACTAGCAAATGAACAAAAAGAAAAACAAAAAAAAGAAGGAAATCGAAAGTAAAATGGAAAAGAACCGAACGAACGAGAAGAATAGAAAATTCTACCTCGTCTAAAATAATTCGGGTAATCGACACTTACCTGTGAATCAGCCTGTGTCGGTGTAAATTAAATAAACGATACAAGGAAAAACGGAAAGTTTATTGAAACGAATTGCAACAGAAATTAGAACAGCTTCTCGAGAGACACAAAGCGGGCTCGGAGTATGGTACGGTGTCCGCAGATTTCCTTGATGTCGAGAAGGCAAACCGGAATGCGATTTAATTGACACTGAGAATCGATTGCCCACGCAGTTTTCACGAGGTTTCCGTTAATCGTTTGAAAACGTTACCTACTTAAAATTAACTCAACGTTCATATATCTTATAAAGGTGTTTGTACGCGCGATTAATTCATCGATTAATAATACGTCGAAAACCTCTCGCGACTTCTACCAGGGACGACGAAAATTAAATTCGATTCTACGTATACAGTATACCAGTGACTTTATACTTTCTACACAGAGACAAGCGTATATTTGATTCAATACCATTGCTATAGTTAATATCCTACGACTATGCTCGCATATTAAGAACAGGCGAATCAGTTGAGTTGACATCGACCACATAGAACGACGAATACACGAACGTCTTGATACTTTTTCGTGGTTAGCCCGAGGTGAAATATTTTCCTAGAGATCGAACGCGTTTCTCGAACTCGTTCCTCGAGACAGGAACGTTAACGAGGGGAAAGGATGTCGGCGTGCTTCCGGTTCGGAGTTGCCGTGCTGTCCTTGTCGCGGATGAATTTGTTAATAAGTCGGGTTCGTAAATCAAAATCGCCAGATTCATTCGATTCGATATGTTAATTAAATGCTCAGATAACAGAAATTACCCGCGGCCTGCATCCATCGTGGTACAAATAGTCTATACGGGCACATAAATAAAGTTTTGCAACTAATACAGCCTACCTATCGTAGTACATCGAGAGCACATGCAGTCGTATCGATCGACACGTTTTGCTTCTTCTTTTCGCGGAGACACCGCAGGCAGCTCGTGTACTCGCTCGGAGCTCGTTTCGTTTCGCGTGTCCACGCACGCTTGTCCAGGCACAAGCTCGCAGGTTTACCTAAATGGATACATGGGCGTACAGGTTTCACATGGAACGCGCATGCAAATGGGACCGCAACTCATCCAGGGGCGTAACAATGATAATCCCTCGTTCCTTGCCGACGATCGAGCGTATTTATCGGTCCCTACTAAATCTACGGTATCGCAGGATTTCGGAAAAATTCGATAGCAACTTCCCCCGCCCATAGCCTTTATCGATGCTCACATGCTTTTGCTTTAGAAACGTTTGCTTCGCTCTCGTTCTAAACGCACGACTCGAGATCTCGAAGTCGAATTATCGGTGTCATCGGTCTTGGTCGAACACGGCGGAATTGGAGTGCGGGGCCAAGATCGATGCATTGACAAAATTACGCCCCTGCAGCTGGCTGTTCACGCGGTCACACTGAGAGATATCTACACACGCAACACACGTGCATACATGCCGTACGATACGAGTTTCTGGTGCACAGACGCATCATGCTGTCTGGCGTTCCATTTACAAACGCCCTCGGTACACTCGTTTATTCTCCAACGACTAGTTGATTCTTCCGTACTAGCGAATTTTCATCTATTTTCTGCATTTTCGCGGGCAATTAAATAATCGTTCTTCCGCAACGTGCCGCGTCGGAATAAGATAACAGAAGGAATAAAGTTACGCGGGGTTAGCTTGTTATCGCGTTAAATAAAATTATACATGTAAGAGGGTCGTTCCTTTGTCACAGTCTTATTGGTCGCTGAAATCCCCCGTTCAAGTTTCCCCGTTTACATTTAGCTAAGGGAGGAAAGCAACGAGTTTAATCGAACACAAAACGGCCGCGACCATGGTTGGGTGGACCTGCCTGAAACGGTGGCTTGTTCTCGCCGTCGAACGACTATTCACGACACCGACAGCACGAATACTTGTAGTACTTGATGCGGCACAGACCGTTCTTCACGACCAACGCACAATTTGGATGTTTGTCGACGCACTCCGACGACGCCTCGTAAGCTTCTGAAATTGTCAACAATTTATAGATTCGTTAACACACGTTGCAATACGAACCGAATGAAATACGAAGGACCAAAAAGCTTACTTTTCGGTGGTTTGCTCGACGACGAAGGATCCTTTTTACACGGATCCAAACTGCACTGCTGGTGGCCGCTAGGTTTCGCAACATCCTCGCAATTCGAGTTGCTGACACCCTCGAGAATACAACGAACCAGCCTGGTTTGCACTCCGGTGCCGCATGTCACCGAGCACTGAAAAACCGTGTTGGTATTTATATCCATATTTATATGGGTATTTATATCGCAAAGTCAAAAAGTCACGGTGGTCGAGCGATCGTAAATCTACGCGCCCGACTCGACTCTGGCGATTTACCTTCGACCAGTTCGAGGTGAACCATGTCGGTGTACACGCGCTCGCTCTGCATACTTGTTCGTTTGCTGGCCTCGAACCGTTGCAATTGCTCGCCGGCGACACGACTAATTCTTTGTTCGTCCTTGCGACGCAAAGAACTTCTCGATACTGGACACCCACTCCGCAAGACACGGAACACTGAAACCATATTTGTCGATGCTTGTTCAATCGAGACGATAGCAACTGATACGGTGGCGTCGTTTTGTCATCACCAAAGATTCGACGACGAGCCACGAGAGTTACTCTGTGTTTGGTTATCTGTTACTAACGAATGACCATGGTCCGGTGAACCATTTCGCGCTATCGCAGTTCGATTCTCTTCCGAAACATTGTCTCTCCGTTTCCGGCCTCTCTTTGGGATTGCAGAACAGCTCGCTACCATCGGCACAGGCCACTTGCCTCGTTTCCACTCCGCTACCACATTCTGCCGAGCACTGAATCAAAGATAAAGAGACGCGTTCGGTGGATATCCCGTGTCTTACAATCCTTCCTTTTCGATTATTGATTTTACCTTGGACGACCATTGCGAGTAGAGCCAAGGAGCACTGTGCTCGATCCCGGTGCGCATACAAGGCGCGGATTCGCAGATTTTCCGAGAGTCGGGTTTGTTGAACGCGGAACAGGCATCCCCCGACGTGATGCATGTCACCGTTCTGTTACGAATTCCCGTTCCACAAGTTGTCGAGCACTGAAATCGTAAAAGCCCGCTGAAACCGTGTCAGCCGTTCGAGTACAAAATGCATTTCGCTTAACCGTTGCATTAGCCGGGCTTCGGGCCACTTTTCTAAGCGAAAGGAAGCGGCAAAGCTACTTTACAAGGAGCGCTCTATCTGTATGGAAGGGAAAAAAACAAGAAAAAAGGAACGACGTACTGGGCCCCAGGCGCCGACGTCCCATCTGGGTGTGTCGTGCTGAGAGTGCATGTGCCTCAATTCCGGACCGTTCGTGCAAGCCGGTTTCGTACAGGTTTCCACGCTTCTAAGGTCAGGCGGTTGTACGCACGCACCGGCTGCCACTCGCATCGTCAAATTCGCATTTAGTTCCTGTACGCACTCCAATTTCCGACTCCTTGTCCCGATGCCGCAGCTGACCGAACATTCGCCCCACGGCTCGGCCCTCCACCTGCAACCACGTACAATTCGTTTGCAAATTTAACGCGCGAGATCGTTTTGCGAGCCAATTTTGCAGGCGAATTACCATAAGAAAGCGAGTTACCTAGGCGGACAGGGGTTGTCGTTGCAACGCAACGGGGGCGGTTGTTGCGGTTTTTCCACGCTACGACAACGTTTGTCGTTCACGATCATCTGCCTGTTCTCGCGGAAGCACTTGAAGATCGCCGTCTGAACGCCTAGAAACGGAAGTGGCATTTTAACGCTATCTTCGTTTCTTTTTACGATTTTCATTCGAACGTAATTCTTCCGGCCGTGTGATGTTCGCCGAGATCGCAACTTGCTCGAAAGGATCGAAGGGTCGCGCGGTATTCGAGGCCAGTTATCGTCGTTGTCGAGAATGGAAATTAAGAAAGGGTCCGTGACAGCTGTCTCGACGTTATCTCGGACTCGCCCGTATGAGCCGTCAGTCTAAATGAAAAAAATCTCGGTGGTCCTGGCTTCGCGATGCGGCATCGGACACGGTCGCGTGTAAACGTTCCGACGTCAAAGAGAGAGAGAACGGAGAGCCGACCGCTGGAAAATAATAACGCGAACGTTGGTCACGGATGTGGGGCTTCCTGCTAATAAATTTCATGAATTGGATGGCACTTCCGCGATGGCGATGAGCGAATCGAGCGTTGTAATCTCACGGCCCTCCGAACTCCGGCGATAATACCGAAACGAACGAGTCTCGGCCGACTTCCCACGCGCGTCTCGATTAGTCGAGCTGCTTGTTCGTTGCTAAAGCTCGTTTTAATTGTCTACGCGCTTTTTTCCTAATTGAACGTTTAATTACCGTGTCCGAAAAATCGAGCTCGTGACCCCATCACCAGTTGAAACATTGATACAGATTAGAATCGTGTGGGAAGCGTTGTAACTTCGATTATGTGCAACATCTTCTTTCGTTATTCGTCTTACGAAATAAACGACGAAGAAATTGAGAAATCTCATACCTCCACCGCATTCCTTGGAGCAAGGAGTCACTCCGAACATCTTCCAAGAGAATCGCAGACGTTTCTTCTTTTTGTTCTTCGATTTTGGCTGATCCCCGGCCATCACCGTAGTAGGCGAATGCCTCATCTCTTCCTTCCGTCCTTTCTCGCGAGCCCGTGCTCGATCTTGATTATGACTCGTCGGTGATAAATCTGCTTTTTGATTGGATCTGAAAAGGCGAAAGTGCTGTCTACCTTGACGTACGAATCGTTTCGTTCAACTAATTCGAATAATCGATCTTGATAAAACAAATTTAACAAGTGTAAATATTTGCGAATATTTACATTCTAGTGACCGGAAAGGTTGGCCGGATGCGAGCATCCGAATCGGGGATTTCGTTGCCGCGATCGACGGATCCTGCGAAAAGGGCAAGATACCAAATCATTCAAAGATCATTCTGCGCTTCGCCCAAAGTCAGTTACATAAAGGTATCGTCCTGAAAACCTTCCTCGATGAATTACCTATCGGAAAGAACGGCGGTGCTATCACTGGCTTTCCATTGAACGGCATCATGTATTTGTAAAGCACTCCAGGGTTCATTTCCTGCGCCAGAATCTGGAGAAGCGATTTAAAAGTACAATACTCGCGACATCGACGTATGACATCGCGGTTAAAGTACAATATCAAGTCGAGAAACGATCCTCGATGGAAAAGAAAAAGAAAAAAAAAAAAAGAAAATAGATGGTCGATCCAATAAATTCGAACGAGCGAGATATCAGAGACTTCTTTATGGGCGTACCTCTAAATGCAAAGAATCGTTCAGTGGCCCGGTTGCCAAGATACACTCCATGCGGTTTTTGTCACCCCTCTGGTATGTTAATGTCGTGCCAGCCGCTTTATAAGTGCCGCTTGGACTGTAAGCCAAGGGTCCGTTCAGGATGTAACTACCGTTGCTGTCTTTCAACGCTAACACATCGGATTATTCGTTAACAAAGCATGGAGGGAAAGAGGCATTGCTTTCATAGCCCTAAATAAACGCGGTTTCGAGCGTGTTTTTTCATGAAATACCTAAGAAGTTACTACTGAAACGTAGTTCGGAGATGTTGAGAGACATGGCGCCTTTCGGGATGGTGGTTACGGGTTGATGACCCCTCGGCAGGATTGGTTCCATAAAAATACCCTCGTACAGTCTACAACCTTTACCCTGACCACCGCAGACACCACAAGCGTCCATCGTAACGCCGGAACCTACCACACCGTCGCAACCCACGGACTGTGAAAAAAAAAAAAAAAACGAAAGAGTAAAAATATACAAGCACTTGAAAATGGACTTGTGTTTTATACCGTGAGCGTAACACGACGTTTCAACGATAACAGAAGGGATTAATGGGCTGAAACAATTCGAAAATTAGCGTGAAACGACATACCATCGAACAACGGGAAGCAACACAACGCGAAACAACGTCGGACAGAAGGGAGGGAGAGAAGAAACTAGCGGAACGAACAAAGGGGACACGGTTAACTAGTCGCGTCGCCATCAAATCGGGTGTAATTAAAAAAATGCAAAGGGAAAGAAAAAAACGTCGCGCGCCGATTTGACCGATCACATCGACGAGGAATCACGATTAATTTCCCGTCGTGACGTGGAGGAATACTTTGGCTTGACTCATCGTACCTTGCATTGTCCGGCGACACAGAGCCATCGGTCTGTGCGTTCCATAGAAATTCCGGTATTATGTCCACGAAGATTCGGAGCGTCGCAGGGTGCGCCGTCCATTACTGCCGGTTCAAGCGTTGCATAAAAACGCTCGCCAACGGCGCGGCAATTGAGCGCGCAAGAATTCGGTACTGGTCAACAGTAATAACAGTTAAAAAAAAAAAGAGACACTGGATCCTTTTGAAGGAACGATTCGTGAAACGTTCAATTACGCGAGAAAAATTTATAACGGACGAGTAGTTAGAGAAAAAAAATTGAAATTACACGGAGCAATTTTTATAATGTTATTTCTACGTTAGTCATCGTTTTCTTGTTTTAACTCCGCTGCAGATTCAAAAAGAATTTAAAGTAAGTTATCTCGATGATTTTATTTCGGTCATCCCGTACAAGCAATGCCAAACGCTGTACAAAGCTGACTCGAAACAGACGCGTTCGAAGCGTACTAAGATAAGTACAATACAACGTCGTGCTTTAACACTAAATTGTCGACAAAGTGGCAAGACGAAGCTCGCAGCGACTTTAGCTTACCGTCCAAGAATGGAACCCAATCGTAGCTCTCGCCCTTGTAGTTTCTTCCGTTGTACTTGGCACATTGTTCGGCCCGCAAATCCTCCGGGAAGTTCGGGCATTTCTGTTGCAAGCAATGGCTTAATTAAACTCCAGGTAATTAACGATCGATCGTTGGGAAAGTTGTTACGCTGTCACTTGGGGCGTCTGACGACCCACGGCTCGATCGAAATACGAGAGAATTTTTTCCAGAAGCATTTTACGATTTTTTGCGCTACGAAACGTAACACGAGAACAGAAGCCGTCCGAATTTCTTTAAATTTCCACCCAATTCCATGCATTTATAATGGATTTCAGTGGCTTCAAAAAGGAGCCGCGCACTCGGAACGAATACACTGAAACGAGAATACCGACGCGTACGTAGAGGAGAAGCGTAACCCTGGTAATTTCCGGGTGGAAGATTAATTACCGGCCAGTAAAACCGTGAATAGTCTCGCATGTTTGTAAACCACCGTTTCCGAGGTAAATCTAGCCGAGTCGTGGCGCCGTAGCGAAAAAAGAGACAAGTGGTTAACATGCAAAGTTTTTAATTGCAATGCCGCGTTTACGCGCAGGAAATTAACTAGCATGCGTTCAGTCGGCAACAAGCCGTAAAAAATTTGTCTGCTTCGAAACAAGATCTCTCGGAGTAGGCAATTAAAATTTACGCTCGTCACAAGGATGGATTCATTGTCGACCACGAGTATCGTGTCTAGATCAGTCGACGGCTGATCGATTCCGACGGTGAATTTTCAATTTTTCATTTAAATTCATTTTCGTTCGAGACCCTTTGAACCCCACGAACGTACGTGCACCAGCAATTTCAAAGGAATTCCATTCGATCGCATACTCGAAATGATCAACGATTCGTCGATTCGAAACGCTTTGAAATCAAACCGGAAGTATTGATTTCACGAACGCGAGTCTTTATTATACACATATACATAGATATAATAGTCACGGGTATCTTTATATCCACGAAGGCCTAATTATCGCTGGCGAGTACCTGGACAGAGGCCAAAGTCGTCCATTACCAACGAGTCTTTAACTCCGCAGGTGGTGATTATTCTTATGAATTTTAAACAACACCGGTGTACTTGGCTTAGCTAGCCATATAAATTGCCATCGTGGGTATCCTTAATTGGCCTCTGCGATGATTTGTTCGCGACTCGTGACGTACCGTCGAAAAGAAACCCTCCAGCGATCTTCGATATGCATCTGTTCTCTATGCCTGCCTACGACCCCATGATAGATGCACTTACATACTCTCGCTCACTGTGTAAATGCAGCTCTTCCTCGTGTTGAAAACTTCTAACGATCCTTCTAACGAGTTGTGCGCGCTCCACGCAAAATTCAAGTGGCGACGGAGATATGTCGTTTTTTTACGATCATTAGATAAAAAGAAGCACAAGTCGACGATCGTTTCTGGTTATTCGTTATTTCACTGCGAGATCTGCTTATTAATAACCCCGCTGTTAACCGAAAAAGTTCACCACGCACGGAGTCATTGAAATACAAACGTTAATTTATCACGCGTCTAGACAGGACGCAAAGGCGTAAACATCGATTCACATTACGTGTCGCGTTGATTTACCTGCGTGTTGCACGTGTGGTAACGCTTGTATGTACCGATGCAAATGGGCCGCGAGTTGCTCGTGCCATTCTCCGAGATAATGCTCCGCTTCCTTAACAGTCGCCTGAAACAAATCGGTCGCATTACTCCTACCTATCGACCAACGATTTATCTTTGCTTTCCGTACACCATTTTCGCGATCTTTAACGCGTTTCATGTTCAACGTACTTTTCGGTTAGAAGGCAGCAAGAGTGTATACATGAAACGGTGCACGTACGTGCATCGCATTAACGTTGCCTATTTCAGTCCCGTTTTTTATCGTCACGTAAAATTTATTCCACTTAAAGCGTGTATTTTTCTTTTTTTTTTTAACGGATGAAAGACGTTTATCAATATGTTATTTTTTCCTTTTCTTATCTAAAAACAATTACGGAACACGTAGAAGAATAAAATGCAGAGACTTTAAACGTAAGACAGGGGAGAGTGAAAAAGTTTTTCGTTTATTACCGTCGACTGACGGGGAAAAATACTTTAACGGTACAACAGGTCTTAAACTATTTTATCGCCGGTCGAGAAACTCACGGGTCCATCGATAAATCCTGCGCAAAGTCACGTAACCGCGCAGGTAGCGTTACAGAGGTGTAAATGTCAGCGACGATAACACGTTTCGGGGCCGCTCGCGCGACTCGTCGGCATGCCAGCGTGTAATCTTCCTCTGCTACCGATCTGCAATTTGTTCGACACTCGGTGCTCTTCGCTCGTATACTCCAAGTGCTACGAACGTGTCAAGCTTCGGAATATCGAGCTCACAGAGACCGATCGATTCAAGGCCAGAGAGATCTCGCGGAAGGAAACGGCAACGTCTATGATTCTCGTATGGCTAGGATTAGGTGTTTCTTGGACCGTTTCGCGAAGTCATGGAGCAGTTGCTCACGATCTTGGGTCGCGCGAAACGTTAACGGTATCGCGAAACCTGTGATTATCGTCGAAGCTGATACTAAAACGCACGATTCCCTGCTTTGCGATCGATTATTTAACCACGTTCCATACATTGCGTTCTGTTTGGGAGTAATTCGCACGAAAAGCGCAGCAACTTCGATGCAGCTTAGGAAAATATATTTTACTTACTGATATGGCACGCATTCGCGGGACTGCGACTGAATACCCGTACCACAGGTCCGTGAACACTCGCTCCAAGCACTCCACGGTCCCCAGGTTCCTCTTATACGATTATCTCGGCCAAGATTGAATTGAGTCTTCTCCCGTAGCATGTGATAGACCTGGAAAAGATTTCAACGCGTTTGTCACCGTTGTGTCTCGACTGGTCGATGCCTCGTCGATTTGCAATCGCGACGATTCACGGCTGGCATCGAATTACTCGTCAAAGCTTTGACGCAGACCCTCATTATGCAGCGCAGTCATTATTCATCGTCTCGTGTGCGAGGAATTTGAGACGTTATGTAATCACGCGCGGGCCGCGATATAATTAATTTTATTCGAAGCACCTTCGGATTAATCAATCAAAGGGTGGCGAACAAAATTGCCTGATAATCAAACGGCAGGTCCTCGCGTTGTAATCCAGCCGCGTTAATTACAACGGAGCGGAAGGAGGAGGGAGAGACGGTAACTCTGCAACGA
Source organism: Bombus huntii (assembly GCF_024542735.1). Classification (NCBI taxonomy): domain Eukaryota; kingdom Metazoa; phylum Arthropoda; class Insecta; order Hymenoptera; family Apidae; genus Bombus; species Bombus huntii. Next base: position 6,149,212 of record NC_066246.1, read on the forward strand.
CGACATCCGAACTGTTTGTTCAATAATTAATATCGGTACTTCCGCGATTCAGATCACCCGCGAGGCCGTAATTAATTGAAAGACGGATCCGTGGCGCCCGTCAATATTGGTACGCAGATGTAAAATCCGCTGGTGTTCGTAACCGAGCATATCGCGGAATACGTCATTCGTTGTTCGCTGAAAACCGCCATTACGCGAAAAGATCCGCTATGGAAATTGTACTAAAGGAAAATTAGAACGTTTGTTCGGTCGATACGTCTCGGCCTCTAATCGCGTTGAAATTTCGAAATTAGCTTTCTAAGGTTAACGACGCACCATTTCGCGGTAAAGAATGCCAATTTAATGGCATCTCTAATAACGCGTTGTGAATTGTTGGCGAGCCGCGATTGGTTTCAGCGCGAGCCCCGCCTCAATTCAAAATTCGAGCAGCTTTCAAAAAGTCGTTAACCCGTTAAAACGAAGTAATACTTGCTTGATGACCGACATTAACTCCGGCACGTTAATCGCGCCGCGCATGAACTTGCTTCGTACACATGCGCGGGAATATGCGTATATATGGAGAGGAGGAAACGCGAAAATACTCGACAAAGGGGTAACAGGGGGGAGGGCTGGAACGGTCGGCATCGCGCAACGGCCTGAATAATGGAGCCGCGTTTCAAGAGTCTTTCCACGATGAACGATCTTAATCTCATTGTCCCGGGAGCTTTCAAAGGGATCCTTACGGGCGTAACGAACGTCTTTACGACGGATAAGAAGCTCGTATTACGGCGACGTTTCATAAGAAGAGAATTATAGATAGACGGCGGCCGCCTCTTTAAAAATTCGCCGAAATTTTCAGAATTATTTGGAACAGACTACTATCCCGAAGAGAGTCTCTCGACTTCGTTCGCGAAACGAATATCAAGAGACAGAGAGAGAGAGAGAGAGAGAGAGAGAGACTCGCGTGAGGAGAATACCTCCTCTTCCCGGTAGGTACCTCTGATACGATAGAAAGCTGTAAGGTCGCGCTTGTTAGCGAAGAACGATTGAAATTGGCCGGTCGACCAATCATTACGATTAACTGGAACGATCGTTCAAAGTATGTAAGTTTAATCAACGATAAGCGCCGTTATCCCGGTTGCTCCGGGTTCAACAGGTTGCCACCAAATTGTCGGCATTCTATGCTGGTTAACTAGATCGATTGAAAAATTTTACAGATTAGGCTCGATGTACACAAAGGTGTGTGCTTTGCAACGTAGACCGCGCGTGTAGAACTAACGCGGAGTACAATCGTGTATCGCCGTGCTCGTTAAAAACGACCGCGAACCGTCGTAAAGAAACGGCGGATTGAGCGAGAGCGTTAACTGAGAACGTCCAGTGTTTCTCTTTTTTTTTTTTTTTTTTTTTTTTTTAATGTAATCTTCGCGACCAACCATGATGATCTCGAGGCCAAGAACGATATTGCAATATTTTCCAAAACAAACGATCCATTTAAACGATCAGAAGAAGTCGACGTAACAAGAAACGCGATGTCATTGCGAGAGCTGTGTACACCAGAGTGTTAGCGTTTCACGCTCATCGTTCGGCCGGCCTTGAGGATGCAGCCAGCTCGAGTGTAATTTAGGAAGTTCCTCCAGTGTCAATTAATTATCCTCTTCGTGCCACCCAGAATAACGTCTACGTAATTGCTTATTAATTCCGGTAAGTGGATTAAATTAATATTCACCGACGAACCGTACGTTCGAGATAAAATATCTTAATGAACGAGATAGCTATGATAACGTTATTATGGCAGTAAGTTAAACGGCAAGAAGTTATGTATTAAATTATCCTGGAAATCCAACTTGGACGAGCTGCTTTACTTAATGAACATATCCCGAAGGAGATCACCTTTCGCGTATCCATGTCAAAATTAAAATACCTTCCACATCTTTTGTAAGTCGTAACAGATGTAATCGGAGCTTCCGAGAATTACATCGTTTTCGAATTACAAGGGTCCAAAGTCGACGGATCGAGTAACCGATACTACATCTTAATCAACCATAATGGAAAGTTACCTCGATGGGATACTTGTCGGGCACGTGGGTAGAGGAGACACTGGCCGCAGTCAGCATTGTCAAAGCTAGAATCGATCTGAAACAGAGATTGCAAAGATGCCTTAATTAATCCGACGTAATGGAATGCAATTTGTTATCGTCGTTGTCAATCTAGAAGCGGTTTGCACGAACGGTCGCCGACTGTTGAACCGAGCCAATTATCCCCTTATCGCGTAAAATATCTATCTTTCAGCTGGCTTCAACGGGTTAGATATTTCAAGAATGTGATAATCTTCCTCGGATGAGTAACGTTGCATAGTATGACGATGTAAAACACTGCCCGTCCGAGGGACTGGATAATTCTGCTTGTACATCGCCGGGACTCGTTAATGCATTCGTCCCCTGTAAATCATTTACCAACGAGGGAAAAGGCAAAAAAAAAAAAAAAAAAGAACAGAAACTAAAGGATCGCGACAAGGATTAATGGTATCGATACGAATAGATGGTGTTTAGATTGAATACCGAACAAACGAACGTGTCTTGCTTCCGAATCGAAACCCGCGATTAATCGAATGTACCCCGCTGATTTATCCATCGCGATTCCAGATTAATAACGACTGGCCAGTAATTTCGCGCAGATGCTGCGCTTGCATATTTAGAAACACGATCAAGGATCGTACGATTACCATGAATTTTACGATATTAAGGTTCAAACAGAATTAAACTGCTCTAAATAGCGATGAAAATCGCTACGAGAATCCGCCCCTCTCACGGGCTATGGCGTTTTTAGAACGATTTCACGCGAAACGAATAGCCAAGCATGTGTTCTCCATCATCCACTTCGTTCCTACGGCGGATAATCGCCGTCATAGATTTCAAAAGTTCTCGATTTTCACGGCACAAATGGCGTGCATGCATCTAGGATGCGAAGCGTATAGTACCGCAGCGGCCAGGCGCCAGTTCGTTTTGCCATGGTAATTATTAAAACTGCACCGGGGATGCATCTACCGATCGGGTAGGAGAAATAGACGAGGAAATTGAAGAAGAAGAGGGGATGAATGTGAGACGGAGAGAGAGAGAGAGAGAGAGAGAGAGAGAGAGAGAGGGAGAAGAATGAAGGAAGGGAGCTAGAGAGGAGCAGCGACGCTGGAACAAGTAAACTGTGCCACTAAGCACTAATAACGTTTCACTTGTTGCGTTTTCTTGGAAAGCTTAATTAATCATTACGCCCCTGTGTGGCGGAGGAGGATACTAAAGAGAGAGAAAGAGCGAGTACAAGAGAAGAAGGGTCAGGAGAGTCGGACCGCCCGCAGCCACTGAAGTAGTCGCCTACTCGCGTGCGTGAAACGCACACAGAAAACACGTGTAAACGCACATTACTGCGACGAAATCAGAAAAAGCCGCATCGCGGCTTTCCACGCAATGTTCTTGCGGATCGCGTGTAAGGCTCCGTACATACTGCCCCGTGTAAAGTAGAATAAAATTAATAGTAGTACTCTGGCACGAGGGCCGGTTTGCTACAAGTACCATTTTAAAGATGTAGCATGAAACGAGAAGTGGTCGGCTCGACAGGTGTACAGGAGCTCCATTGATCATCAACGTTAAACGTCGTTCTCGTCTCGTACCAGATATAGAGGAGTGTCCTGTTTCGAGCGAAAGCTTTCAAGATTATTTCTCGTCCAGACAGCGTCCATGACAACGTTGGCACAGTTTTGGATACTCGTTTACCTTAATCTTGAGCTTTTAACCGTAGCGAATTACATCGAAGTTCAAAAGTACTGTCTTAGAAATGATCAAATAGTTCGTACAAGTATTCTATATCGTAAAATGAGAAGAAAATAAGGAACGTTTGAAGTGACGAAATGTGAGAAAACAGGAGGACATAAAAGTATAGAGAAGGAAAAGGCAAAGCGAAGCGTGAGAGCAGAATCGAAGAACGTGATTTGCAACGATGAAAAGGTTATCGTATAGATTTACAATTACCAACCGCGCAGCTTTATTGTCTCCCTATTACGACGATCAATTACCTCGTAAACAAACATATATCGCGCTCCCTATCTCCATTAGGTATGATTATTGTGAATTACAGCGATGTAGTTTATTGAATAATAAACGACGACAGAGCTAGACTGTGTGTCTCGGTATGCATAGCGCCTAAGAAAGGGACGTTCACGGTGCACGCAAGCGGCGCGATGAAGCATTGCACTTGCCTGGAACTGCTATGGCTAGCCGCTCGAGAGCAATCGTGTCCAGCCGCAACGGCGAACACGTGTTCCTCGCCATTCTTTGTAACGCTAAACAGATCGCAAGATCGCCGTAAAATCGTTGAACCGCTCTGTTTCAAGCTACCCTTTTTGCTTCTCGTTTTCTCGCTTACACAACGAATTTTTCTTCCCGGTAAGAATTATCGCCGTCTTCTCGGTATTATCGGTACAGCGTGTACTTCGTAACCAGACAATCGCCGATCGTCGCCTCGTTTTATATCTTCGAAGATATTTCCAAGATATTCGAGAGAAGTAGAACTTTTCCCTCGAAATCGCACTTATCTGCATTTTCGTGTTTCGCGTACTAATTATCGTCGTAGCGACGCCTCGGCGCAAGATAAATAGGGAGAATAATATCTTGCGTTATTCGAATGACAAAAGGTTCGGCTATATCCGGCGTTGTTCGTGGAAATCGTTGAAATTCTTTGACTCGACGTCTGCCACGGGCTGTCACCTATCGCGCTTGTCCTCGAGCCAAGGATTCTATGCTTGTAACTAGCGCATCAAGAAACGCGCGTGCACTCTTTATTCATCGGTTTTTAGCATTCCTACGCCATTGAAAACAAGACAGACATTGTTTATCGCGGCATGTAACGCACCGACTACAGCGATAGCCAAGTCGTAACGGGTCGTAGATACGACCCTCGACTGTGAGATCTCTCGCTATAAGGTCGATACGTTCGAAGAAAAAAAGAGGAAAAGTAGGAGATGAAGAAAACAGCTCTGGATTGCGTTGCGAACACACACACAGTCTGATTTACGTTCCCAGATCTCGCCGGACGCTTTTGTCGAGTATCTCACGGGAACATGATAATTTATCCGATACTGATATTTTCCCGGAATTTCACGAATCCGCACGGCTCGCCGAGCAAAATTAATTTTAGCTGGTGCAATGATCCGATAATGATCCCCGCGAGACAACGATTGCGCCCGATTAGCACTCGCTCCTCCCGGAGATATTTCATTGAAACGAGTTAGGGTCAGTGAACACGGGCGGGACGATAGGGTGCAAATACCAGATTCAACGTGACAAGTACGTATGATCAGCGACGAACGATAACACGAACTCGATATTTTATCGACCAGCATAGCCAACGAACTTTATCGACGTCTTTTAATATATTCGAGGCCGGTATAATCTGACAAAACTGCTCCCAGTAGCCGTCAATGTTTTTGCAATTATAACTTGTAGTTTGATATTTCGCGCTATCTTGGTTATGGTATATTTTCATTTTCTACTTGACTGTGAAATCTTCGCGTCTTAAACGCTTTGTTCTACGATTCGTTCCTTGGTTGTAATCTATGAAAAGTTATCGCGCGATTCGACGTCTGAAAGCCTGTAGAAACCGATCGTTAACGTTTAGTGAAACTTCATTAATCTCGTCGAGGATATCATCGAACAGCAAATAAAAGCATCTCGACCAATAACAATTAGTCGCGATAACAATGAAACGGCGCTCTCTCCAAGGACGACGTATAACTTTCCAATGCTCGGTGGAATTCGTTCGATAAATCGCGGCGTTTCTGCGGGCAAAAGGCGGATAAGAATAACTGACCAGCCTGGCGTCGCGGGAGGCCGGCGAAATCATTTTAACCACGGTGGTCCGAGACGAGGGATTTTCGTCTCCAGCAGGGGGACCAGAGACGATACGTACGCGCCGGACACAAAAAAGAATGACCGTGAAATATGATGCACGATACACGTACAGCATTGTCTCGGTAGGCTGTTGAGCATCTCCGGCGTTAACCGAGGGAAAGGAGCAAGAAGTCGCCCTCGGACAATGGGGGCGTGAGTCTCGAATGGCTCCTCTAATGATACCGGAGCACCTCGATCGAACAGCGTATAAATGCAAGCGTTACTGCAAAGCTGCGAACGTTCCAGTTTACGCGTGCATTACCGCGCACGCTCCGACTTCTTTTTCCTTCTCCTTTCCTTTTTTCTCTCCCTCGCTTTCTCCTTTCCGTTTGTCGTGCTTTTATTGAAAACGAAACAATGGTATCACGAGAATGTGAGAATTTGCCAAGGAAAGTACGACAGGTAGAGAAGCGAGTATCCGACGATCTTCAACACAGTCGGTGTTCTTGTTGTTACCGGTTGAAGCTTCCGGGTATAGGCCGCGTCTTTGATGCGATGTTATTCCGACGTTTCATTTCGCTCAACGAGGGATCATGGAGTCCCTGCGATGCGAACGAAGCTGGCTATACCGCTGGTAAATCGTTGCAGTAATACGTAGACATATGTTATACAGCTTGAAGCCATGTCTTATCGAAATATAGAAGAATACGGTGGAAAAGGAAATGAGAAGGATTAGGTAGGTAGCTGTAAGAAAGGTAGATCTACACCTGATAAAGCATTATGATTACTCGAGAGGCTAAGACACGTGGAATGTATTCGTTCTCGACGAGAATAATTGGTTTGTCACGAACTGTGGGAATATTCGATGTTGGCTAGAAGCAGAGGAATTCGTTGCATGTAAAATGGCATTGGTGCGATCGAAACATCGTCGTTACTGTCGCGTTGCTGTGTCAACCAAGAGCGGGGAGATGTTTTGCGACGTTGTTATTGCACTAGAACCCCGTCACCGTCGGTTTCCGATAACCAAGCCGCTGTCACGCTGCAGTTGCCGTTGTTGTCGCCATAAACATTCTACCTCGTTCCTCTCGTTTCTTCTCGCGTGTCTCTCTCTCTCGGTCTCTCCCTCGTGGCGTACTTCTAGCTTTCTACACGTCGTTCTCCGTTCTGGTTGTCTACCGTATTGTCGCGCATTTTTCTCTTGTTCCCTTGATTCATCGTTGTCCCCATCTTTTCTCGCGAGTTCCTCCGCGATGTAAGGCTCTTCCGTCCTCGTAGGCTCGTTCGTCTTCCTCTTGCCTCGTTACATAGTCGGGAACAGCACCGCAGGCGCCTTCCGCGTGTTGATACACGCGAAGAAGGGTGGCTGGGAAAATCCTCCGAGCGCCAGCTCTATTTTGAGGAAGATTGCTGTGAACGTGGTGGCTGCTCGAAAAGAAAGCAAATGAGTCGCGGCAGACGTGTACTTTCGACTGCAGGTAGGTAGCAGTTACGGAGATAATTCGTTGGAAAAATTTCCTAACGACTCGTAATTGAGGAAAATCGACTGCAGTACTTCTCCGCGTACATCGGTGAGAACTGTGTCGTTGTAATTTTCTCCAACGATAGAACTGATTCCCTAGAAATTCCGTACAATTTAGATTTTCTATGGACAGATCGAACAATCGACTTGTAAAGAAATCGAAAAATAGGTGGAGGTCGTCGGTGTTTGATGTAAGAATATCTGATGCTATTCACAGGAAACGAGCTGAAAACGCGCAGATGGCACGCGGGACAATGCTTCTGGTTGAACGGACCTTACCTTGTAACAGTTAACGCATTAATAAGCGTGGAATCAGGTCTTTGATAGTCAGTACAAAAACCGTATCGCCAAACACGTTTCGGCCCTCTCACCTTGACTGCGACGCCACACGAAGGTAATCGGCGTACAGCCACGATCTGTCCGCATTTTTACGGGGCAGTCACATTTACGCGATGATACCAGAGCGGTACGTGCCAAGGCAAATTTAAACAGATGGGAATCGCAACGTACGCGTACGTGGAAGCTGGCTGCTCCTCTTTCAAGGTCCTCCATAACGACCCTGGCGGTCTCCATAAATCGACTGGCTGGTTAAACGAAAGGGCAACGTTCCAAAATTGCTCTGGTTAATTATCCTCGCCTTGGCGACGACCAGCTGAGAAATAAAGCTCAATGTACATCGCGTGAACAACGACGTCTCCCTTTGGCGAATACGCGAGCCATTCGCAGTAAACTCTCCTAATCGATTTATACGACGCGTGTGGTCTTCGTGAAAACGTTGAAACTCGCGAATATAACGACGGACTGCGGACGGAATTTCGTTGGATATAACGTTTTTATTTTTCATTGCGACGATACGCGTGTTATCGGCATAGCACCTTTGTCCCGGAATCCCTGACGATAACACGTTTTCCGATAAAAATAATTAAATTCAGCGCACGGTATCGAAAAATTTCATTGAATTAGCATAGCCCATTCGCCTCTGTAGTACGCTGTCGCGTGTAAATGCAAATACTTCCTCTTCTATGTCCGTTGGTTTATTAGTTTCGTAGCACAGGCCAGGATGAAAAGGATATAGAGTGAAAGCATTTCTCGACTCCGATGCGGAACCCACGTTTCAACGATGGTTACCGATCGATGCCGTTTCCTTTTTACGACAGTTCGAACGTGGGCTCCATAATGAGGAGATGTAACACCGAAGATTCGTGTCACGTTCCTCGTATTGTTCAACTTAATTGTACGTAAAAAGAAAAGTACATATTTAATTATCCTGTCCATTTAGTTAGGCCAGTGATGTTAATTTTTTTACATCTTCGTTAAAGTCTTCGGGGGGTTGATTCGATATCGCATTCTGATTATCTTTTTCCTCCTTCGCAAACTTATCTTCCTTAGAGGATCGATAGACTTGAAAAGCAGAGCTCGACAAATCATTTTTGTGACGTTATAACGCGACGAGTTCACTAAGAAATTCTTTGCTAAGACGTCGGTACATAGAGTCGTGAACTAACAAACGTAAGTGGACGCAGTGGTTGGCCAGTCGTGAACTTTGCGTTCCATCGATCGTTATCGATTCATCCGAACTTTTTGCACAGCGATAATCAGCCACGAGTTGAATGTCGAGAAGGAATGAAATATAAGAGCACCCCGATTGACCCTTTATAATGCTCGTCTCATTGTCGAGTCTAATCGGATGATCTATGCATGGTTGCCCCCGTCGCGGCGGAATCTTAATTCGATAGCTCTTAGTATTAATAAATCCCTATCGGGAGCTGATCGTTCAACAGTCTTAGGGAAGGCGAATTTTCCTGCTTCGATGCCGTGCAATAAATTCTCCTACTAACGAAACTCTGTTATCCGTCTCGAGTGTTGCGTCTTGTTATCGACATAGCCGTTTCATTCGATCCTCTGTTATAGCGAGTAAGTATATAATACCTTGTAATCCTCTCTAATGAGTTTATTTTTTGAAGACTGAGGAAGCAAAAGCACGGAGAATAATTCTCGAGAGAGGATCAAAGAACAGGCTTGGTCGATCGATCAAAATAAGTTCTAAATAGAAGGTCGCACCAAGACAGGCCACTGAACAAGAGATTTTCTTTTCACTTGGCCGTACCGTGATCGCTAGTGCGAATCATCCCTTAAGTTCGATAGAGAATTCCAAAACTCATTTAGATATAGCGCCTTTTTCAGCCCGGCACGATAATGCCTATCGTGACATGCCTATAAATACGCACCTCTTGATGGTGTTATTAATAGAAGCGTGGGAGGATGCGAGAGTGGTACGTGAGACGAATAACGAAGCCACGACATCAACTTTCTCACTTGAGAATGTGCGCCAATGGACCAGGTGTAATCGCGTCTCACTCGACCTCGAATTATCAGCTTCGCGATCTTAAACGTCCTCCGCTTCGTTAACCTACATTCCGCTCCTTTGGCTCGTGAATTCGACATCGAAGCCTTCGTTTCGATTAATTAACGGCAGAAACTACGTACCTCGTGCAATTCCTCCAGCGTGTTACAGAACGAATACCAATGTATTGCGCAATCGTGTTTCAAGAACCTGGTAAGGCTCAAAGCTGTGCTTCGAATTAAGCCGCGCGACATTCGTTAAAAGCGAAGACGAGCGAAGTAGAGTTTCAAGCGATAGATAAACGCGGGCTACAAATTTCAGGCGCAAATAGGTCACTGTGTTCTCGAAGCAAAGATACGAACGGCGAGATTTTCCGCGCGTACCCAGACCTAACCCAAAGCACGTGTGGTCGCGTGTACAGCGTGCAATTTCCAAGCTTTTCGGTGCACCCTTTCACCGTTTTCGGAACTTTCATCCGTCTTGGTTCCACCTGTGATCCTTTGTATCCCCGTTTCTTCGTTCATCCGTTCAACTCGTTTTCGGTATATTAAGTTTCACGCGAACGCGAGAGCCACGTATGCCCAGTGGTGCGTGCAGTTAACAAGACACGTTGAACGTAGATGAACCATCTTCATCGTAGGTGAATACCGCCCGCAGCCAGTCTGCGCTAACTTTATACCCTCTTCCACCTTCTTGTCTTTTCCGCCTGTTTTTGCCCGCCACTCGCCAACATCCTGTTTTTCTCGATTCGTAGTCAGGTAGTTCGATGCATCGCGAACGTTGTAATGGACTGCGAAATTGCGGTCTGATGAGATCCGGTAAAGAGATTGATCCCTTTTAAATTCCAAGCAACGAGGTTCGTGATGTTTGCATAGGTCGGAACAATTCTAGGTTGCTTGGGTTTGTTGTCGCGAAAAGAATTTTCCCAGAGGAACGTAGATTATAACGAACAACAACGTACACGCTCGACAACGAGCGCATTTGTCAATGGCTTTAGAAGACACGCTGTAGATAGTTTTAGAATACACGCTGTATATAGCTTTAGACGTAGGACGTTTTGGCTGGGCGACTGCTTGTCTTTCAACAAGGTGCTTTTTATCCGACGTCGTTCCTGACCCGATCCACTTTGCCACGACGCGACGCCATGAAATATCGTTTGTGCGTTTCTTGTCATCGTTCGCCGTTGAAACCTCATTCTTTGGCCCTGCGGCTCGGAGCGTGTTCAGAAAAACGTCGAAACCAACAGATCGGGTAAAAAAGAGAAAATCGAAGAGGAAAAATATGAAAGAAGAAGAGGAAGAATGGCCTTAGGTAACGTCTTCGTTCTTTTAGCCGTTTGTCCGTTTCCTCTATCAGCGAAGAAATTACATCTCCGCGAAATTAAGCCGGGGTTTGTCGGGATTGTACGTTCTTGTTTCGATACAGACGATTTAATCGTGCCGTCGATTACGTTCGATCAGGTCGTGACAGAGACCACCAGACACGTCGAAACGTTAATATGTAGCGCGCGTACAATAGTTATTAAATGGTTAATGACTGGCAATTAGAATCGTTCGTATATCGTAATAAAGACAGGGACGGGAAATTATCTCAATCTTGACTAGGAAAAATTATAACGAGCCTTTCTACCGACTCCTTTAATTCACCTCGTCCCGAAACGCAAAAAGACTGCTCTTTCATCTCCCCTTTCTATTTCTTTTCCCTTTTCCTCCTTCGTGCGATCTTCGAAGAGAAGCCGGTAGCTGAAAGACAGGACCTGCACGCTGCGTCCTGACCTTCTCTCGCCTTCGTCCATTGCACGCGACGTCCTTCTTCTCTCCTTCCTCGTCCTATGGCTATAGGGCTATGCGCTTCGTACACCGCGTCGATGTGTACGTTTCACCCGTCGGCCTCTCCTGCCGCCACCGAGTGACGTGAAATTATAATTCCGTAAAATTAACGTTGCATATGTTAATTATTAAGAACCGGTCCGTAGCTCGCGGCAGTCTTCGAGATCCTCCATTCTACGGCCAGGTTATATTATATACGAGCGTGCGAGTTACGAGCCAGCCTCGCCTCCGTGAAACGCGGCCGCTGCCTTCGAAACTATCACATGAAACGCCGTTAAGGTCGCGCCACTCTTATTTCTTCAGTTCCATCGCGCTCGATCGTCCGGGGACCATTTAGCGAGATCGACTTTTGGTTCGGGCCTCTGCCCGCGACATTTCACTGACCTATGGAACACTTTAAAAGTTAGCCGCCTGCAGCGGAACCCCTGTCGATAGAAGGTCGTTAGACGAAATGTTAAGCGTCGACAAAGTTCAAAATGCGACGATCAAGTAGAACGCGATGATATTAAAGAAACGACATAAGAACACGCGTGTTTATGCAAAGATAATAGCTTAAACTTTCTTGTATTCTCATTATTTATTTATCCTATTTATCATTTACGTGGAAATTAGCGGTAATCAACTTGCACAGCTCATTCTGCGTTAATAACGATACGGTGGAATTAAATAATTACAAAGAATCTGATGTGATACTGGCAAACGAAGGTATCCTTAATATAAAGATACAAATAAATTAAAACATAAAATTGCAGGGATAATTGCAGCCTAATCGAACAGGTCTGAAACGCTGGTTTGATTTTTCAGTTGGTTAATCCAGCTTGGATTAACAATTTCACGATAACTGGTAGCCCGCTCGGTGCCGTAGATGAGGGAACACCGGTTGCGTGCCACGCAGATGAAGAAATTACTTTCGCGTTTACATGGATATACTGTCGATGTCCGTGGAATCCGGGTTAAGTATCAGGTTCGAGGGTATTGGAACGTTCGACGGGCTGGCGAACAGCCACTTAAATCAATTAATTTCCGTTGCTAGCGCACGATCGACGAGGGGGCGTTAACTAGCCTCTAGACTTCTACTCGCGATAAAAGCAAATTCCGTCGCGTTTAACCACCTCGTCGTGCATTCCCTCTCGCAAAGGATCGGACATCGAATTCCACTTGGTTCATAGTCTATTTTTACCGGCCCTTCGGAAGTACCATTTGTGATTCGCGCGTGTACGTGTGTATCGTAAAGGCGAAACGTTCTTCAATTCGCACGAGTTGGCGTAAAAATAACCGACAGGTAAATGCGCCGACGATGTTCCGCGTTTCGATTCGCTCCAAACGATTACCGATTGCCTTTTCCAGCGGCACGGTGGAACGCCGCGCAATCGGCAGCAAAACGAACCGATTTTCCGCCCAGCGTTCTCCCGCGCACCCTTATCTCGGGTCAAAGCACTGCCTGGAAATCGCGACCTTTCGATTTAGCTGCGAGAATCGAAAGCGTACGCTCGTGCAGTCGTACATTTTCCACCGCGGCTATTATTTACGCCGGGCATAAGCGCCGGCTTTGTGGCCGGTATCGCGCCCTTTTCAAGCACGCGGCTCTTTTTGAACCGGCACCAGCACAGATTTCCCAGGGAAAATCCTAAGCCCGATATTTCCACCGACGATTAACCGAAAAGGCGAACCCAGTCGAGTCTCGTTGCCGCTAGGTAAACGAGCGTCACAGAGGCGAATTCGTGGAAACGAATAGAAAACCAAGTCCGGAAAAAAATAGCGGAAATTCTGTTCTGAGAAGCGAAGCTTCTCTGGGGCGCGTTAACGAGGAATATACGAACGAAAATACACGGAATATCAGGGGACACATATTTTCTGGAAAAATTGTTTACGAAAAGTTCAGGCAAAATAACGTTACGGAACCGTACAGCTTGAACAGCTGGTAACGGTATTAGAATGACAAGATTAACAACTTTTTCACGGCAGAGGCATGCCCGTGCAATCGAGAAATAGAAACGTTATTTTCTTTCGGGACGCAAAGGTAACGGGAGCACAAGCCCTAATTTTATCTACTACCGGCAACCGGGTTGCTTTTGTCGTTATCGAACCGCTAAACTAATTACTCGTTGACGCTGCACGAAAGCATCGTCCGACCAATTTCATCGGCCGCTGCCATCGACCATTAAATCGATTAGATCGAAGGAAGAGGGCAGCAGGGCAGGCGCCACCAGGGCTTCGGATTCGAGACTTGCATCGTTCGATGCAGCGTGTACAACGTGTAGCGATCCCATCGAGATGCTTTTTTTTTCTCCCCTCGACCAGCTGAAAGTGTCGTAAATAATACGATAAGGAAGTCGCCGCCTCGGTGGGCCCGTTATCTAACCCAGGAGGACATGAATTCGCCGCGACCGACCCGATGAGATGGATCTGTTTGTAATTTCCTTGGCAAACTAGATCGGTTGGCACGAGTGCCCTCTCGAATCGGCTCTTACAGCCGATTTATCGCTTCTGATTGCCGTACCCTGGCTTATCGTTCCTTTGCGAATCGAAACCGAGCGTAAACGCGAGCCTTTGATACCGTAAGGATGAGAATTTGCCAGGAGAATCGTGCAGTTACGGTCAGACGTTCAGGGAACGTTTTCAAAGAGATTTAATTCCCACGTAGTAGAGAGAAGTCGGAACGGGGAAGTTCGTCTTGACCTCGAAACGGACGATAATCGCATCTGGCGATGCAGCGTGTGGAAGCTGTAATACGAATGAACGCTTTAACAGCAATTACACTTGCATTTGATCCGTGGAAGATGGACACGCGGGGCGAACGTGAGGCCGTGTCGAGCCACTCGTGAGCCTTTGAACGCCGTTTAATGACCGTAAATTTCTACCTTTCGTCTCCGTGGACGGGTATCTCCCCTTCCTTGCCGGTACAGGCGTCGAGAATGTCACGTACAAAGGCGCCGATCCAAGATAATGTGCCGGAAAGGGCAACCGTGCAGAATGCGCCGCTGCTGCCGAGAACCAAACGTGGAAGTGTGAACGTTTTAATGTCACACCATCTGCGATACGAACTTGAATCTGTTAAACCTGTTGCTCGCGATAGGACGAAGGGTTTTCGGGGGAAAAACGGAGTAACACGGCCGCGGAAGAGAGGGTCCGTATCTTAAAAGAAAACGGGGAACGCTCGCGTGTGTCCACATCCACCTGTGCAAACGTCACCGTCGTTTCCCTCGCTTTTCCTTCGAACGAGCCCCTAAAGGTAAGGTGGTTTTTCGGTATCGTAAATAGTCGCCGTAAAAAGAAGAGAACTTCCTCTCCAAATTCTACGTTCCAACCTGTCGTCTTTTAACTCTTCCCCCAGAATCATTAAAATTCTCGCCAGGATTTTCGGTACGCGTCGAAAATCGACGAATCGGAGGTCGTTCATTAAATCGTTCGGGCTGTCGCACGAAAGGAACAACGATCGCAGAAGCGCGGCGGTAAATGGCGTTGAGCAAGCTTAATGCTTTTCCACAGCAGGAAATAATTAGCTACGACCGGATATGATCGTTGGTAGGCGGTGGCGTGGACGCTGAGGACAGACCGGTATGACTTCCAATCGACTTTTACGCCGGTGTTCGAACCTTTTGCTATGCCTTGCGTGGCCTTTCGATGCGCTCGCACACAATACACGTAGCCAGCGTACAAGACTATTGTTTTGGTCGAACAAGCGCGGTTCGCTCATTTAACGAACGGCGAACACGTATATCGAAAAGCTCACGTATACCACCGTTGTTGTTTCTGGCTCGGGAACGGCGGAAACCACGCTATCTTGCCGTTCCACGATTTTGATCTCTGCTCCCCTCGAACGTTTTCGCGTTTTCTATCCCGAATCGGAACCGCGTGCGGTCTCGTTCGCGGACGAACAAATCTACGCAAAACAAAAGAGACTTACGAATACAATGCCTACCAACACGCAACCGGTAAGATGAGGTATATATGAACGACATAGAATTACAGATGCGATTACGGTTGCGCAAAGCTTTTATCGTATATCGATCGTATCCCTTGCTGGCCTTTGTTTGCATAGCTTTGAAATAAAACGATACTCGCGAACCGTGCGCGCACACCGCGATTCGTGCACCGCGACCGTGAGCACGAATGCTCGAAACGCATCGAGATGCTTCGTGAAACCAATTATTTTTCAAAAAGCGAGCGAATATTTCTGCTTTAACGTTCCGCGATCCAAACTCTCCTATCGTTGGTTTCGATCCGTGGTGCGCATCCAGCGAACAAAAAAAAAAAAGAGGCCTTCGTCAATTTCGAACCGTTATTTCGCGGAATCAAATATCCGGCTGCGCTCGGATCGTAAATAGTCGATATAAGCATCGATGGAATGGCGGAAGCTGTGCGCCCTATAGAGATTCCCCCGAGGGTCGCAGAAAGATAGAGAGAGGCTTCGTGTGAAAACAAAAGAGATATACGTGTAACGAACGCAGAAGTGTGCGTGTTCCGTATCTCGCTATATCCTCGGGATCCATCGATCGACTCTGAGCCTTTGCTACCATCTGAATAAGAAACTCTCCGATCTACGGCTTATTTCTACAATTGCGGCAGCACGCACAGAATAGAGAACGAATATGATGAATCTTTCTCGGTGGCGTTGCCACAACGCGATGTACGGATCTCAGGAGTGTTAGGTGCTCGAGAATCATTGAGTTTCGCTGATTTTTTGCTTGTTAGTTTACGAGCGTGTCGCGAGTTTTGTAACGAATTTGTGAGAAATATCACGAGCTGGCAGATCTCTTGATGGAATTTACTCGAGACCTCGAGATCTCGCGGAATTAGAAGCCGTAGCTTTTGTTCCATGATCTTCTTACGATCTAGCGGGTACGCGTTATCCATGGTGCTCCATGAGAAGCTTTTGTTTGGCCTGGCACAAGCGCGTTTCGACTATTCTCCGTTGCTTCAAACTCTTCTTTGCATGATCCATGCTCGTACAGAATAGCTGAAATTCCAGCATTCGCGCAATACGCAAAGGCTCAACGGGGTTAAATAAACCTCGACGCTAGGCGAGCAACGAAGAGAGGCATCCTAGCAATTAAAATGAATTCACCGCTGAAAATTTTGCGGAGGAGCCCGGCCAATTCTTTCCACGCGCACACTGCATTCCATTCTCATCTACGGCTTTATTAAACTTGCGGTCGGACCGTGACCGTCGTAAATCTTACGAAAAGAAGAGGCGAGAGGGGAAGAATGAAGAATGTTCAGCGTCAGCAGCTCTAGGATTCCAATCCCGGTCTCGTTTCCAACGAGACGACGTAATTACTCGGAGGAAACGTTTGCAAACTGTTAAGGGCTTGTTGGTCTTGGCGTTCTTTACGACACGGACCATGGCCTCGTTATTGATCATATCGTTTGGGAGTCTCGTAAAACGAACAGCTTAATGGGGCACACGCTCACCGGTCAGCCGTATATCCGATGCAAAACAGAAGCGATGCACGTGTGCGATCGCTCAGGCCCTCCTCTTCTCTTGATTTTCGCGTTCTTCGCGTGCGTGGAAGAACGGCCGTCATAAATATGCCGCCTTTCTGCACTGTCACTCTTGTCCCTGACAATGATTCTAACTATGGATCCCAACGAGCTCGTAGGATTTTCGATACGTCGTGGCACGGTAGTCTCTCCCGAATGGAAATCGTCTCCGATCCATTATCGATCCAAGTATAAGTACGTTGAATTAAGATTCAATGCTCGTTTGTTGGTCACTGATGTCATGGTTTGGATCCCGATGAAGACGCCCATAACGTCAGCGAACCGTGAGAACAACGTTTCTACAGACGCAACATGCACTCGGAAGCTTCGACTAATTATAGGATGAAACAGTGGCTGTAGAAGTCGCGATACTTTGATCTGTCGTGTACAGCTGGACCGAAATCGACACCACAATCGCCAGCGCTGTGATTAAACGAAAGGGAGAGAATGTTTCGTCTAGGCCTCGCTATTGGATTCGTCGGTAAAACTACCTTCCGTTTCTCTAGACGGTAGATACAAGATCAGAGGGTATATTTCTGACAGATAATTATTCAATGTCCATGCTCCTGATGCCGAACGTAAAAAGACCGTCGCACCAACGTTCGTTGCTCCGCATCGTGCAAAATGTACACGGAGGAAACTCCAAAAAATTTGCGGTTCCCACGAAGCGGATTTCCACGAGAAAAATTAGCCGCGAGTTTTAACATGCGCCGACACGAAGATAAACGTTTACCCGTGCCTAAGAAGATCCGTGCGCGTCGCAGCACGCAGAAACGCCGGCGTCCATTGTACGCGTGCACGAGCGCCCGTATATTTGCACGTAGATCCGCGTGCAAATATGTGCACAGGGTGTGTACGCTCGCGCGTAATTGTGAACGAGCTTACGGCCGCGCAGTGTAATCGCGTTAAAACTATGTCGGGGAAAAACGAGAGTCAGGGCCATGGATAAACAGGGGGCAGCTAAGCGTTGCATTAACAGTTGTTTGTTTGTTAATCCTCAAAGCTCGAAAACTTGCCTGTCCGTCGTCGTCGGTTTCCGGCTGTTACTGGTAAAGCGTGAAATTTGCTCGACTCTCTATTTCGAGTTGGCCGACATCGACCACGAAAGCTGGCTTAAAGTTGTTCTAAGCCTCGGAACTGTAACGGTTCACCCCGTGGGCCAGCAGCTGATGATTAAGACACGGCGGAACTTCCATTAAACTCGCGCCAAAAGACTTCCAACACGGGAAACGATGAAAATAGTAGGACAAGAACAACAGAGACCGCGCGTCTCGACGCATGATTCCGCGAGACAGCGCCGTGCGGCTTGGTGAATAGTCGTTTCTGGCTATGTCTTGTATTCGAACGTCTATTTCGAGACGACCGTAATAGCAGCACATCGATGGACGCTTTAACGAGGCATTCCCGTGACGATGTTTACTGGCGATCGTGCTGCGAAACGCGATCCTGATGAGCGATCTCTTATCCGCAATTTTGTACGGTTAATAAACCGAGAGATTGAGATAGGGTGGAAATTGAAAATGGTAGCATGATTTATAAACAATCGAAGAGAATTGATCCCTGCGTTCGCGAATTCCTCGAGAGTCTCTATTATCACTTTCGTTGTTACGATTCAACGTAAATTTACGGCACGTCAGGTCGCGCAAACAAGCGTAAGCTGCTTAAATTTCGAGCGTACAGCGGTAAATCAACGATGTCGATCGCTAATTAATGGTTCTTCCATCTAAAATGGAAACGCGTCGGTTCGGATAGCTTTACTCGTATTATTTTAACACCTGAAGTTCCAGTCAAGCAAATTCGAGTCGATTTCAATTAATACGACTCGGTCGATCGTGTCAGCGGAACGTGCAACAGCTAATTAACAGTTCTGTTTCTACGTTCCGTATAATAACAGAGCTGCGCATGATGTATAATCATCGCAGCTCGATAATCCCCGGTGCTCTCCGAGCGACGTAGCCCGTGGGAAAACGGCTTTTGATATCTTGTCGATATCATGTACGGTATACCGCCGTGTAGAAACGAGAGAACTCATGGACCAAAATGTTTTGCTTATTCGGCAGCTGACAAACGCACCGTGATATGAGAAAACCGCTCATACCGGATCGATCATTCGCGCATCAATTAAGAAAACCTTGCGAGTGTTTAACGCGACTACTACGAGGCATATTGGTTTTCCGAGTCACGGATGTACGAGATTCTTCTGGAAGATTTTTCGCGCTGTATCGCGCGTTCAGAACTCTTGCATTCGTTCACAGAGTATCTAGTTACTTCACGGACGTTAATACTCTAACAATTCCTTATAATTGGCCCATTCTAACTGTACGCTTCCTGTGTACTGCATGTAGCTTCTTTAATTCTAACATTGTACATTAATGGGGATTTAACTCGTCTATCCTTGAATAAATGAATAAATAATTCTGCAATATCTTCATTTGGAGTATCGTTCCTCCTTTTTTTCTTTTCTTTTCTTTTTGATCATTTTAGATCGCTATCTATAGCAATAGATTTTTACATCCAATTTGCTCGTTGTATGGCGATAAATTGTCCGAGATCGATTTGTATCCACGAAACAAGAAGAAACGAAGAAATACGTACATCAAAAGTTGATTTGATTTCTTCAATGTTCGAACTTTCAAATAATAATCCGGTTCGGACCACACGCGATTCGTGTCATAAATGAAATCGTCACCGTAATGCCCGGGCCTGGTAAGCAAGGTAAGCAGACAAAAGGAAAGGTCGAAACTGGCGAAATCGAAATTGCAGTCGGGAGCGTGCACGCGGCTCTGTGCTTGGCTCCACTCGCCCACGATCTCGTTCGAAAGAATAATTATAGGTTTCGCGTACGCGAATGGGTAAGACATGAGATGGCACCGCTGGCGGTAGCGGTGGTTCACGTCAAACCACGCTATCTCGCGCTCACTGAAAAATAAACGAGAAGGCACCGTTTAATGCCGCTTTCGAGCCGTACGCCTCCTTCCCGGACGAAGGAGTTACGAGACCTCGCGAACGCTCTTATCTGATGCATCCGGTATGCATCCTGTGCATGCACGGCATACAATACCTAACTGGCTGATGACTGCCGGCCATATTTACAACACTTTTTCACCCTAATGTGGAACACGACTGATTGTCCCGGTCGAAGGATTTATATCTGCGAGTATGATACTTCGTTTTCAAATCGTTTCCGTGGCCCGTGGTAATGCTTTATGGCCCAAAATTTAACTCTCACGCGCTATCGCCGAAGAAAATCGCGTTAACTATATTCCAGAATGAAATTTCACCCCGCCACATTGATCCTTATTCTAGAAATCAGTAATGAATACAATGGTAAATATTTCCTCGTAAATGATTGTATACTAATTTTAAATTACAGATAGACATTAGTTTCGTATCACTCTATAATTACCCCGATATCTGTACGCTCGTTCATTCTAAGCAAGCAAGCGGACGAGTTCCGATAAGATGTAAGCAATGTATTGCGAAACGATACATCTTCCGAGTACAATGCTCACCGATAATGGTCGCTTTTCAGTCTGTCTTCGTTATTGAACTTTCGTCAATGAAACCGCAAATCTACGATGCGTCGTACACCGTCATATCACGGATAATAACCAATTACAGTGCGTCGTATCTCATCTCCTACTTAGACGCACACCCACACAACGGCAACGCGTTATCGTTGACTTCACCGTCGAGAGAATTCGTCGTGGCGTCGTGGAACGCCGATAAAAGATCGTGTAGCCTATTTTTTCCGAGATTATCTTCTCGCGACGGTCTAAAATACAAAACAATAGAGAACGTTGTTCTAGCTGGCGTCACGCGTACATTAACAAATTGTCTTGCATAACGCTAACTCTATTTTGTCATTGATAATTTATTATTCTCAAGTTCTCCGGAATCATTCCCACTTTCGTGACCTTATTCCCGAAGATGTAAATTTCCGTAACAAAGGACGAATACCTAAGCGACCGAAGGAACGGTGAAACAGAGTTTAGAGAGCTGGACGGGCCACCGAAAGGTCAAGTGCATAGATTTACTAGTTCACGCTTGGTGAACGTAACGGTGCTCGCGGAGTAGGTGTTAACGGCTTTACTTATGCGTGGAATCACGAGCAGCCGAGAAACCACTTCGTTTCACTTTCAAGCCGGCTGAAACGGCCGCGCACGCGTCCATACGTAGAACACGCGCTCGACTTGCCCGGGATCGGGACGATCGCGTACAGCGACGACAGGCCTTCCATCAAACAAGCCGTTGTCGATGGGAACGACCGTACGCCATTCCCCTTTTCGTCGCTCGTTATTTATACGCGATTCGTGCTCGAGCTTCCTCGAGCCCTTAATCACTCGTTTCTGCCTTCGAACCAGGAAACTACGAGTTTATCCTCTTAATTCTTCAACAACGACAGATATACCCTGGAGAGGTCTCGGTAACCGGGGGATTCCCCCGAGACAAGGGGAGAGAGGAAGAGAGGAGGAGAAAGAGAGGGAGAGGAAACGAAAGGAACACAGTGCGCGATTGTTAGAGCCGGTGGTATCGTACGCAAAGTGGAAGACAAGTATCGGGAATGGAACGAAGGGTTGAGCGAGCGCGGATGATCGTCCGAATGCATCTTTAATTCCACGCACTTATCTCGAAATCAATTTAAATCTTGGCTGTCCGACTCGGTTCCTATATGGCGAAAGGAAGAGCTTTGTCCGTGCCGACGTGGATCAGCCCGTCGTCGTTCTCTCCCTTTTCTCGTTTCGTGCTGCGCTAGAATAGCGTCCCGCGCATAAAGGCCATTGTTGCAGAAAAGGGACGGTAACGCGAAACGAGACGCAACGATCCGCCGTTTCTCGTACGGCTCATTCAACATGCAGTTGCCGAGGTTATCGTGCTCTACGGACGTTGATAGAATACGCATCGTTGAGACACGGGGTTGCGTCTCGCTGCGGTGCCAAGCGTCCGTGGCTGTCAGCGCGTCTCGAAACTGTCAAGGTCTTCGCAGCGGGACTCGATGCGAATCAACGTCACCGATTCTCGCCCGCCTTCGCGTTCAGCACCCTTTCGTACCACCTTCCTATCGATACCTGCCAATGGATCTCTTTTAGCCTTTTCTCGCTCGTGCATCGACCACTCTCCGGACGACGTTCGATCGTGCCAAGAAATCGCAGCGTCTTTAACGGAAGTGCTTGTTTCATCCTACGCTCTCTCGCCGATGCACGTTCCTTTTGGTTTTATCGAAGGAAGCCTTGCTTTCGAACAGTCGAATGTAATGATAACTCCGTATGTAAGTACGAGAAAATAGCGTGCACTCGAGGCTGTTTCGAAGGTTGTAACGCTGTAAATCACAACGTTGTTTGTAACAGACGTCGGACATCAGAGATATTTTAGGTAACACGGCATTAGACGCCCCACCCTCTGCAAACGTCACGGGTCACTGTTTCTTAATAGACGTTTACGATTAGCTCGATATTGCTGTCATTACCCTCGTGTCAACGTTGTTATATCATTCGTTTCTTTTTCTATCTTTATAAAAGGGCGAGTCGGATTCCGTCGATCTAGGGTCACGTATGCAGGTCTATGCAGGTCACTGAATTTCAAGATGACCCTAGAAATTCTAATAAAGAATCCGAGGAACCTCGTCGAGAGATGCAAACTTTCCTCGAAATATTCCGCTCCGAAAGAATCTCGAATGTCAGACAATTGCACACGAGCCGGGGATCGAAATGCCCGGTCTCCGTATTTTCTTCTCACGGGCGCACGATAAATCGAAAGGTCTTTCTCCACTAAGGAAAGGTTTCGCCATGTTTGACAATAGAATTGCGGAAGATACGCACAATGGAGGCTAAAAGCAGCAAAGACGGTGAAAAATCGAAAGAATGTCCAGTCGCTTCGTGGTGAATTTAAAAATATTTTTCGCTCATGCTCGAAGTGTCGATATCTACGAGCGAGTTAAATCGGCGAGTGTGGTCTTCGATCATTGCGCCGCGTTGCGTACGCAAATCGAGAGAAGCAAATACCATAGTTGGAGAGAATCGATGTAAATGGGAGTCAATGACTCGCGGTTGTTCGCGCACGGTCCACCACCGTGGTTAAGCGTAATGCGGTTGTCAGCGTCAGAAAGTAAAAACCGCTCGCGTGCGTCAGCGAGCATTTCTAAGATTAATTGCAGCGTAGCCTTTCCATTGCTGGGAAAATTCGAAGCTATAAAATTCATGCGCAGGCAAAGAGCAAAGAGTTGAGCTTTTGGAAACGAAATCAGGGTCTTTATAAAGCCATTTCTTCGAACAATAGCGAGTGCTGCGCTATTGTTATAAGCAGGGAAACCGCATAGCGATTTGATTCTTCGCGAGCCTTCAAAGAAAATGACCAACAGCCAGCACTGTTTGCCAATGCTTTAACTACCGTGTAATCTATTGTTTGACGATTTTACGACTTTCGTGGTGTTTTACGGCTCGTAAGCTCGCTTATAGCCGTCGTTGGTTCTCTTCATTCTTCCATTTAATTTTCGTCTCGTGCAATCACCTTTGACCACTCGGAAAGAAGCAAATTACCAGCAAGCAGCATAATTCAATCGCGTACGAATTCGACGAAAGAAATTAAAACACGACCTTGTCGTGCCTTTCCATGGTGAAATTAATCAACATTTATGAGCGTCACTAGTCATTGCGAGAACCATATGCGCCAGTGCAATCGTTATTCTTAATGTTTCCGGAAGTTACGCGTAAACATTCGTTATGGTCGCACATGTTCCATACAAGGTTTTCTTCCTTGTCGCACTCTCCGTGTTTTCGACGTTCTTCCAACGACTAAACATTCATATGGGTATAATAAAAATTATCGTCTAGCCTAGACAACTTGCCATCGGAGATCGCTTCGTCGAAAATGAAGGGGATCTCTTATCGAAAAGTTACAGTTAAGGTAGGCCCTCCAATTAGTCCGTCTCTTTCGACGAGTCGATCGATGCCAGACCACCGTCCGATAGCCGTGGTCGAAAGTGAGTACGGTGACCCTTTTAATAGGCCCGGATAACGACATGGAAATTGACTTAACGAAAACTCGATAACCAATTGGTAAGAGGTATCGCGGCGACAATTAGTCTTCATGGTCTCGTTGCTTGTTGAAATTGCTGCGTCGGTAGCACGGTACAACGTTAATGAATGAAAGGAAATTAAAGCAAAGAAACGAGAGAAAAAGAAAACGCGGAACACTTGCCGTGTTCTAGTCCCTGTGAGAAGACATAAAGCAATCGGTTCGAATAAAAAAGCGGTTGAATGAGATCGAAGATGCATTGAACGGAGGCGGTAGCATAGAGAGCGCCGCGTGACGCGCGCTAATCAACGGAAACGTGGGGAACATGTGCGTACATAATGAAGTTAATTGTGAGCCTCCGTGAAGAAGAAAAGTCTCCGGACGAGAATTACGAGGTGGTCGAAGGCGCCACTCTCAGAGCGGACTTACGGCCCTTAGCTTCAATCCGACTTATGAATAGTACTCGTTGTACGTGAGTGGACCGCGTTTATTGCTGCCTTCCACGGTAATTCTGTCTTCGATCCCGAGATGGGATCGCTCGGGTGCCCGCGAGCCTCTCGATACATACTTGAAATAAATCGATCGGGACACGCGTGCACACACGCGCGAACCCGTCACGCTCCGACTGAAACAGCTGATCCGTAATTAAACGATACTCCTCACTCTGAAAGGTGCGTTTATTGCCCCTGAATGACCGAACGAAATTCCGATCGACGCGTTCCTATTTCGCCTTCGACTCGAGCAACCACGTTCTACTCCTTTTTTCCTCGCTTTCAACACCGTTCCACAATCTGTTAGAATGCGAAATGAAAGTGGAAACGCGAACGGTGGCTGATGTTAATTAACGCGCAACGACGACGGCGCAATTGTCGATTCATTCAGCTATATACCAATGCCCCGGGAAGTTGTTGGGTTTTTTCGTCCAACAGTCATATTCGATAACGGACCCTCGGAATATACGTCGGCCGGGCAGTAGCGCGTATCGCCACGAATTTCGAACGGAAACGCATTGACTGGCGCATGATCGATCGTCCTACGTCATCGAGGACGAACGACCCGGTCTTTCGACGCCGATTAACAGTACCTCGCACTCGAACAGCGTCGGGGAAGGGACGAAGAGAACACGTGGCTCCAGGGTTAAGAGACAAAGAGAAAGGCGCAGGAAGGAAGAGGGCAGGGCGTAACAACACGCACAGAGATGTATTTTGCCCCGACAGCCTATGTCGTGGTATTTCGCGATACAGCGGCGAAGATCAAAGTGGGAGGTAGATCGCGAGGTAGGCCGTGTGCCAACTGCTCTTCACATTCCTGACACGGTCGCCGGCTAATGCACCTCTATTTGTTTGTCCTTCCACCCCCGTGCTTTTTCTTCTCGCGTGTTCTTCCGACTACGGTGCCCACCTCCCGCACTCGTCTCGTAAATAATCGATATTCGAGTCGACTTCGCGGTTCGCACCTCAGGGATCCGAGAGCCGTCGATGGTCTTTCCGGTTCGCTTCGGGATATCGCTACGCTCCGCCCTGATACATCAGATAGAAAGCTTCGCGGCGTAAGTTTTACGCGACCATACCGACCGTGTAATGGCACGCATTCGCGAGCACACGCGAGCATTATGCAACATGTGAACCCAAAGGGTGATCGTTAAGTTAGATCCTCTTAGGTCCGAAGCGAACAGTATTCGTACATAGCCGAAGGAGAAAATCAACGGTGTACGTTTTCTATCGTTTTCATCGTGAATTATAGTTTCGAAGGTTCCGAACGGTTTATCGATTCTGAAACGGTAGTACGAAGGGAAACGGATGGCGAAATTTAAGCGACGTACTCGCGCGAGAAACGAGTCTCCGGTTTCGACATCTGCGAAAATTGTCAGGGTCGAAACGAACAGAGCTAGTTGGATCTCGAGAGGGGAAAAATGAAACGAGCATAATTATCGACGAGCGGAACGTCGCGACGAAAAGTTCTCAAGGCGAGCAAAAACTTTCTCGACCGACGAGTCGGACGGGTCGTATTTTTCCGTCACCGCGTATTATCAGAGACGGGAAGGGACCCGTACACACGCGAGCCATGGAGAACTCGACCACATACCATACGTAATGTATACCGCATGTGAACCACGGGAGAGACGTACGTATAATCGCACGCGTGCGTCTAGACTCAACATACATAATTAGCGTATATATTCGCTACAGATTGCTTATTGTTCGCATGGCTTCCTTCTCCCCTTTTTTACGTTCCTCGTCGACTCTTTCGGAGCCCTATCCACCCCCCTACTCAGGGGATTAGTGTCACAGAGCGTGATGCATGAGTTACTTTCACGGTTATCAGCGGGAACTGTGCGCTGCCAGACATGTCGGTGCTTTGAGACTACGCCTGGGAATCTCGTGTTACGGTCGCTGAGAAATCACGTTACTCCAGGGTATGTTAATATATTCGCCAAAACGTGCGATACGAAAGCTTTTATTCCGAGATTTCCGGACGGATTATCGACGATCGCGAATATAGGCACAAGGTATAATTAAAGAGAAAAAAGTGGAAAAGAAAAAGCACGATTGACAATTATGAAAGGGAGCAGAGACGAGGGTGTACGAGTCCAACCCGTGGAACTCACGCGAGAGATCGACGGATGGATAAAAGAAAGGAAGGATACGACGGTTAGGGTAAAACGTTTCCCAGCACGAGCGGAAAATCTGACGCACTTGCCATGGCCGATCTGTAATCGAAACCGGTAATTATGCGCGGACATTGGCATGCACGCCGTACAAAGGAGACTGCGCGGATATAACAAGGGACCCTCTGCCTGGAGCATCGAAAGTAACGAGGGCAAGGATTGATGTCCGTTCATTCCGTACGATGTACATTGAGAATTATTACGAGGTGTCTGTATTAAAATAAACTGCCGGTATAGCCACGGTACAGCACAAGGGAGAGAGATATCCTCGTTAAAATGACGAGTTATCGAGGGGCGATCGTGTTTCGGCTGTTCTCGGTTCCATTTCTCTTTTTCCTTTCTTCTTTTTTTTTTCCATTTTCCTCTGGCGAACCGCACGCTCGCGGTTACGGGATCGACGATACAAATCGTGTACAAATTTCGCATCGCGCTCGACCGTGTTGTTTGCTCGCGTGCGCTCGTTCGAGTATCGTGTTCCGGGCTAAACGCTTTAACCGATCGTTGAGCCCTCGAGAGCTTGCGTCAACGCGATCACCAGCGCTTTTGCACGCTTTTGTGTTCCACCTCCGCCGCCCCCTTTTTAATATCATCAATTCTGAATCGTTCAAAGTTTTTCTTTCCGATTAGCGGAGACACCAGGTTAATCGAGATCGATTGCGACACGGAAGCACTAAGCTTGGATATAGGGCAGAAAGCCGGTATCGAGACGATAGCTTTTAAATATATAGCGACGAAAAGCTGATAACCGGAATCGTTTAGCTGTCGCAACAATCCACTTCTAATCGCGACATCGAGCACCTCGATTACGTATTTCATCGGCTCGCAAGTAACACAATAAGGTTCGATTCGTGTTTGGCTCTTGGTAAGCGAAACATTAGGTTAACGTTCGATCGATAGTTTTTACGGTTTCACGTTTCCAAGACGATATCGCGTAAAACTTTTAAACAAAACGGGAGGCCTCGATCAAGCCCCTAGCGTTTACACATTCAACGAACGTCATTTGCAGCTGCCCGTTAAATAACATTCGCGTGAGCCAGAAGCGTTCTCTAAACAGACATATTTTTTGAGCTACACGAGGTGTCGATCGATGATCGTCGATCAGCGAGGAAATCTAAGCTAATATTTCAGCAATTTTATACGTCAACTCTGGTCAGCTCGAACAGTCACGAACCTTTCAACTTGATTAATTGTATCGTAGAGGCGGATGGATATGAATAATTGAATATCTGCGAGTCGAGGATATCAAACTATCGAGTATTTTCTGTTATCTTGAATTTTACAAATCTTTCTATCCAAGGAAGTCTGCGTACAATACGCTACGTTTCGTTGCTTCGTCCCGATGGTAAAAATTATCGACAGAAATCAACATGTCATTAATATTTATAGAGTTGTAGACGTGTCGCGTTACGTGGATTTAGTCTCGTGTTTACTTTAATAAAAAAAACGTTGAACATTTCTTAGAAGAATATTTCTATAAAAATACGTGCTCACTTACCCGAAATTCCTGATTTTGGTCATATTGGTGCGTCGCGGCGCGCATCGTCGACGCCGCGGCACTTCCGCGGGACTCCACGGCGGCCGGTCATTTTTCGATTTTCGTGAACGATCCATGAAGATTTGCTCCGAGGCTCAGGCCATCCTGCGCATGAGAAACGTCGCGATGCGTTAAAGGCAAAGCTCATTACCAGCTGAATGATATAGAGCGTAAGAAGGACGCGACGCAACAAATCACTGCGTACCGCGCACGGAAACACGAGGGACGGCTTTAGACCGGTTAAGGTTGATCGCCTTAAGACTCAGGCTCTAGATGTCCAAGTTTTATCTTCTCTCATTGTATAATAAACCCTTGCCGTGCCATCTGCTCATCGCAAAGGTGTTCAATAACTCCACCTTTCCTAGCTTTCTTTATCTATCTAACATCTACGTAGCCAATGATCGCGTCGCACGGAGGAAACACGACATCCGGATGGTCGATGAGTTTCCTAGTTTTGTAAGAAAAAATATTATTTCGAATCGGTCGCAACATTGATAAAAAGAACGATGAATTATGTATATGGACTAATGCATTGCAAGGTTAGGAAGAAACGAGGTTGATTTATTCTCTAGCGATTGGTGTTTGCGTGGGGAACTTTCGATCGATGAATCGTTTTGACTCGTTCGAAAATTCCGGAAAAATTCGGTGTTAGGTGGAGGCGACGATAAAAGTCATACGAAAGTAATTTACAAGGCGATATATTAAGTCGCTACTTGGCGAATACTGGTATAAAGAGGCATCTATATTCACGATTTCTTGCTCCGCGACAACGCGCGCGTTTTGTTGTATGAACAGCTGTGAAGAATGCGCCTCTGCTTATTCGATTCTCGCGCGGTATTAAACGTGCGATTCTACGACAAACCACAAGGAAAATTTCTCGCGGTTCGGTGCAGACGTTCACAGTTTGTTTCGATAAATTCATTTTCGCCTTGTCGACGCCTTCTTAGCGAAACTTCTATCGGTTATTCTCACCGTTACTCTGACAGCAAAGGAAAATATTTTTCCACTTTGGAACTTCGTGGCAAATACGACTCCAAGGTGTAAAGGCAAACTTCGTTGGCGATAACCAAAAGAGTTTCGTACGGTATCGTTGCCCGATAAAATACCATCGAGTTCGTATACGATAAAATTTTCATAAATAACGACGAACGTTAAAGAATATCTAGCAAACACTTTGACGTACCGTCGTGCACCTCATCTAATCCCATTCAGTAGGTGCAGCAGGTGGACTCGCGGGCTCACTACACGTGGCACACATTTCCCAAGAAACACGAGCCCCCGCGGGAAAAAACTCGTCCGATCGAGATCGATACTCTCTATCTTGGACAACAGAAGAAAAGAGCAAGAACGGAAAAAGTAGATCTAACGCTATCGAAAATCAATTCCTCCGTTCACGATCGATCGATTGACATCGACGAACAGTTCCTACGAATTCCCTCGAAACCGCACTGAATAACTCGTCGCGACACGATTGCACCGAACGATGGCGTTTCCACCGGTGGAAAATCGACGTGTAAACGCGAGGCAAGGCAGGTGTTTGCGCGTAATCATCCAGCGAGGAAACTCCGAAGAGGAAAGCCGAGAACGGACTCACGTTTGCGCGCTCACGGGCTGGCGCAGCCGCGACAGGAATGATAGTGGCGAAAGTGGGAGACCCTCCGGGAAATATATAGGTCCGCAGGGTGGTGGTGGATCTGAGGAGGAAGGAGGCGGAGGTCCGTCGACGCATCCCTCGGCGCCTGTGTGCACGCACACGCGCGCCGCCACGCACGTGTTTACGCACGGCCTGTCACGATGCACATGCACCAGCCGGTGCACGGGGACGCATCCCCGAGAAACGGATCGAAAAAGGAAGAGTTCCATCGGCCACGGTCACGAGTGCCCTCCTTTTTCGGGACACCTCGCACGCTCGATTTTTGTCCTTCCCTTTCTTCAATCTCCGATTCACGAGAGTAAATATTTTACCTGTCACGACCGACTTCGTCGCGCAAGCTTGATCGAAGCACGGTGTATTTGTCACGTCATTTACGAGTACGTGCGACATTTAAATTGCGCCGTGTAAATGGTATCGAAGGTTGAACGTTAATAATGGCAGATTTCAAAGTAGCAGGGATGCTCTTAGCACTCGGATCTTGCAGTTTTATTCGATACCGCCTGTCTCTTAGGCTTGTTTGTTCGCACGTAGGTGCAAAACGACCCTTTACAAACTACGCGTACGCGAAAATGGAGGTAGAACATTTCCTTTTATGAGTGGCAATTCGACGATAAACGAACTCTCTCGCTTTCGCGTGGCACAAGCATTCGTACGTATGAAGAATTCGCCGCGATGAAGCAACAATAGAAACAGTAGGTACATGTGAAATAAACGTCTCGAAATAACTGACACGATTCTGACAGTTTCTACGGCTGTAAGTTGTTCCAACGAACCGCGAGCGTGGTACAAATACCCGTAAAATTTAGCCGGTGAGATTACGCTAGCGGTTTTTCTTCGGTTATCGATAGCTGGGTAACGGTGCTACGGGCGTGATGCCGCGAATATTGCACCGTCGACAGCGTGACGCCCCGAAGCCACGCGCGACTCTACCTTTTCCCGTTTCCGCTTTTCATTTTTGCTCGTCGCATCCCGCACGCCGCGCATCGCGAATCGATCGTGACATTTCGCCCACCGACCAAGCGAATCGCGCCACTAAATACCATAACGAATCGACTCGACGTTCCAGAATGGTGTCGAGACTGAAAAAAAAGCTGTGTTTCGATCGTGCTATCAACGAACAAGGCCTTCGATCGTCTCCTCTCGGAAAAGCTTTTATATTACATTACCGTTTTTTCGCGTCA
Organism: Bombus huntii; assembly: GCF_024542735.1. Lineage (NCBI taxonomy): Eukaryota > Metazoa > Arthropoda > Insecta > Hymenoptera > Apidae > Bombus > Bombus huntii. The sequence continues at coordinate 6,180,294 of NC_066246.1, forward strand.
AGTGACAAGGATCTGTGGCACTCAAGATTTTTTCTTTTTTCTCTTTGAATTGCACATTTCTTAAGTAGCTTTTTCACCACGATAGGATCGGAGGTACGATATTCACTGCTGCGACTCGCAAAAAGAAAGTGACGCAACTAGTGAATGAAATTTAGCGAGTTTACTTTGTCAACTGATCGTGACCAATTATCGAAGTGCTGCTGTACCTGCGTAGTGTTGAAAACTAATTCCGAGAGAATCCTGTTCGAAGTGAAACCAACGATCTTTGCGAGTCCTTCGTTAGTCCAAAACGTACTTGCATCGCGATAACCATGGCACGCGATAAAAGCGCGCGAGGAAACTTGCGTAACCGGTAAATAAAACCGTAGAATAGCCACCCGAGCGCTTCGTTTTTCAACTGTACGCCAGCAAATCTCAGCGTTAAGATATGCGTAAACGTTCTGTTCGAACACTTTCGACACATCCGTTCGCCGCTGAAGACGAACTCGCGTTCTTGCGATGCGCATGGGATATTAGTCTGGCGCCAGTGGGATCGTTCGCGGAGGCGATGCGTCGTTACACAGCCCAGGAAAAGCGTATCTTTCTACGTTGTTACATCCATGTCGGGAATCTGTATCGGGCCGCGTTGTATCGTATAAATCGAATAAATAGCGGATTAATTAACTTTCGATCGACCGAATACGAAGATCCGGATAGACAGAATATGCTCGGCCAGCAATCATCCTGGTCGCTGTTTGCCCACGTTAAATATGTATTTATTAAAATATACTGCTACCCCACGTATAATTCATTAATTTCGACAAACAGCGCCGGTTGATATTCGCAGTGGCAGGTTTAAATAATTTCGGTACGACACGATGCATGTTCGATGCAGCCTACCACCGAACTCAACGTTTCTAAGTAAATACGCGTTCAATGACGATTCAAGGAACGCTTTCGGCACGGTTATTTATTTTCTCGTCGCTTCTCGATTTAAATATGCCGCATACGCTCGAAATACATACGATATAATTGCACTTTTATCTCGAACGCACACGAGCGACGTTTATCGCTCGATCTTCCTATGAACATATGTCTTTCTTTGTTTTCCTTTTAAGAACAACAAAGACAAACATATGGTCTCGTTGCGTTCAGGGTTAGGCCAAATTCAACGATAGGAAAACGCGTTTGGCGCGTGTCTGGCAGCTCGACGGAAACTAGGGAGAAAGAGCCAATTACGAAAATGAAGATCACCGACGGTGTTAGATTCCGTCCGTGGCTGAACGAATCATACCACCATCAGTCGTTTAAAATATGCGTGATTCGCGTAAAAACGTTTGAATAAGCGTTGTCCAAAGTCTTGTCTAGTTTCTCAGTGAATCGCAGAAGGGCATAAAAATCTAACGAAGCATTTCTATTCGTTCGTTCGTTCGTTCGCAATAACGCGTATCAGAGTTTACGATCGCGTCACCTCACGACCGTAATAAAATGGGTCTAATTAATTTATGCGACGCGTTGTTTCGCGGTCTTGCCTCACGTTGGAATGTTCTAAACCTTGGAGAAATTTATTACAACAGTTCTATTCTCGACGATTCACCGGAACGATGCGTCTAAATGGAATTAAACTCGTGACGCCGAGTCAGGCCGATCGTTTCTCGTTTCATCGTCGGTCAATTAAAATCGCGCGCAACATCTAATTGCCTAAATCGCGGTTTGAATTACCGAGGAAGGTTGAATCGTGACCGCGATATTTCTACCGTGCGTCCTTCATACGAGAAATCCACCGAACGTTGTAATAGTAGCGTGACTAATGGATCGCTCGTGTACGCTTTTCCGTTTATTATTTCGACCACCGCGTGAGCCCACCGATTACGGATGTCAACGTGAACAACAGTCCGCGCTAAGTAATCAGCGCGTCCGCTCGGTCGCCGCTAGCCCCGAGTCATTTTATTACTCGCCGAGATTCATTCGGAGAATAACACACGCGTTGGACATCGTCGATGGAACTCGCGCCGTGCAATTTCGCGCCATCGGCTCGTCCCTTCGCTTTCAGACGTATTACCGCGAGTTCCGAGTACTGTTTCTTATTGGCTATATAACGCTCTCTACCGGTCGTATATAATTCGCGTATATCGTATTACGTTTTCATATCGACGACTAACCGCGTAAAACTCTTCATTCTCGGATTTCCAGCGTATTAGAAATCCTTAGAATTTCATCGTATCGACGTTTCTGGAACCTTCGGTATCACTGTATTACTTTTTCTTCTTCTTTTTTTCTTTTTTCTCTTTTTTTAGTACCGAAGTTACTATTTATAACTTATAACTCGGCCGAGAGACAATTGATAGCGTCACACTGACCTTCGACGCGTGTTCAAACGAATAATTAATAAATTAGTCAGACAGTAAAGTTTAGAACGGCTAAAACATACCTCGATAGGTACACTTCTTTTCTATTTTTAGCGCCGGTTGTTTTCAACCGTTGGCATTGCGGTGCACCAACGAATGAATGTCGGGTATTGACGATGATTAATAGTAATTAAACGATCGTTCGAGTTCTACAAAGAAGCTAATGAAACGTTTCGCAGGACGAGCCAGATGGCGACTCGTGCAAGCGTAAAATAAAAGAAGGGTAAAGTTAGTTAAGGGTGAACGAAGCGATAAAGTGAATGCAAGACGCGCGTACAACGAGCAGTTATTGCTTCGTGCAGTGAAGTCGGAGTTGCGGCTTGAACGTTGGCCCAATGGCCTCTTAACTGGTTATATCATACCGTTTCGGGTTGTTTCTCTTCCCGCTCCAGCCTCTGTCAACATTTACATGCACAGGGCGCGCGCGTTCAAACGATAAGTCGCAGCACCGTGCGATAATTCGTCGGAACAAAAGGAAGTCCCTGGATAGGAGCCAACAACGCGGTTCCGTACGATTTCGTCTCTTTATGAATGAAAAAAAAAAAAAAGAAGAGTCATTCACCGGATAACGCGAACATCTATGAGTTAGCGCGTTAACGTTACGATTAACGCGTTGTACGGGAATAAGAACAGATCTGAACAATTTTGTAGTTATGTACAAAGCTTGACTCGACTTTTCTTTCGTCGCGCATGAAAAACGTTCGTTCCAACTATTTCTATACCGTGCCTGGCGATCGCTACACCAGCGAACCAGTGAAACCCGAAGAAAAACTGACTGGTTGTGACTCCCATTAACCTCATTAAGAGAGACTTACGATCGTCAACTAGCGAAGTCGGCTAGTTATTATCATTTTCAGTGACTGACTACGCTAAAAGCGTTCTCGCGCAGTCCATCGTGTCGATATATCGATACATTCGACGGAAGGACGATTAATCAACGGCCAAACGCGTACCTATTACTCATTCAGGTATTTTCGTAGAGCCATTTTAATCATCGGTTAATTACGCTCGTGGTTGTCATCGAAACGTCCGGAAGAATCGTGCGACATCGACAGAAAGAGAGAAAGGAAAGGACTGACGATCAGACGAGCTGAGAAAGAAAAGAGGTGGAAGCGCGTCTCACGTATCTACGAAGAAGAAATGGGTCCCATGTTCCACGGTTATTTTTCTTCTCCTCTCTTCTCCTTTTGTCCTTCTTCCTTTTTGGCGAAGCACGACCCTGCTCAACGCTTCGTCGAATTATACGCCGTGACCTATAATTTGGACACTATTTCACATGCCGTAAGCATGCAATCACGAAAAGGTGTTCCCTTTTGTAAGTGGTTCCACCTAGATGAAGAATTTATCGGCTAACAGCCCTTCCACGAGATTATAATACACGGTACACGTATGATCTGATCGGATCTGCGTGTAGTCGACCATCTTACGGGGCGTCATAATGCACCGAACCAACTTTCTTCCTTCACCCATCCCTCCTTTGGCCTGTCCGCGTCCCCGTCTACCACTGCCGTCACTTTTATTTTCTCCCTCCGTTGACCTCTCCCCGGTGTAAAATTTCCATGATTTCACGTAACGCCGACGAGCAAACACTTTGTTATTCAAATATCGTGTCGAACACCTCCTGTCGAATTTAATCTGCCCCTTCGAGAGCTTTCTTGTACACGATGATCATTCTGGGAGGCATAGCCGTCGATAAAAGGGATAACGTTACATCCCCCCATTCGGAGACAAATAGGCACGCTAATTGCGTCCGTTCGATGCGCGTTTCGAACGAATGTATCCTTTTTCGTCCATGCGTTCTTCCGCGATTTTTCGTATCTATAAATTCGATAAGTGCCATTACATCGATAAGAGTGAAGCTCGATGAAACGTTGGCATCGACGTGTGAGGTCTGTCCCGGCTAGTCTCTTTGTTACGGATAAGATCGAACGAACTACGTTTCCCAGAGCAAATCCGAGTAGTCGTTGTTCAAAAAATTCGCAACCGATCGAACTGTAACCAGCTGCAACAATATAAAAATACAAGGGAATCGTGGAATGGCGGTCTTTCAATACGTTCCTCCGACAAACGCTGAACCTTCTCTCTCGCTTCTCAATATTTCATCGACTTAAACAGCCGAACATTTGTTTCTCGGATACACGCGATATTCGATATTCGCATTCTCTCGAGAACATCGAGTCTCGCTTGCGTTATTAACGTGCCTTTCCTCCATATATTCGTTCGAGATTCGCGCTTCTTTACGATAAACAGAAAGAAACCGCGACACGTCGACGAAATTCAGAAGTTACCACGCCCTTCTAAAGAATCGTAAAAGAAGGTAACTCAGAAGGATATTTGAAGCATCGTCGAAAAACGTCGGACAAACGAAACTGCGTTCGTGTGAATGCTCGAATTGACAATCCGCAGATGAACAAAATATGCCAGTCGCGATCGAACCGGTCGTTTACATAAAACAGACACGCTCGAAAAATCTTTCTCATTTAAGGTTCGAACTACGGCTCGCTAATCTTGACGTTCGACGTTGCGCTCGGCATAATCGTCTTTGCGTCATCGTCGCTGAATTTGCCCGGGTACAGCGTGTCGCAAGTTCGAAATACGTTCGATCTCCTCCCACGTTCGCGATCCACCAAGTCGCCTTCCTTTCACACAGTTTCGCTGGAATTGGTTTTTGTCGAGGCGACGACGACAAGTTTGCTTTCTTGTCGCGGCATGACGAAGCGAATAACGCGGTCGCGTTGAAACACGCGAGCAAACAAATCGCTGGATCGATCGATTGCTTACCGTATCGGTTCGAATATCGCGGTGGGAATCGATCGATCGAGTCCCGGCTAATTTTCGCGGAATTTTGCGACGAGCTGTACGTAGTCGTGGTAGCACAGTTCCTAACACGAGAAGAGTGCAACGCTTCGGCACAAGGTCTGAGCCGGGCCGATTGCACGCAACAAGTACTCATCTCAATTGGCGATTATGGCCTCGTAAATTCATTTTCAGACCAAGTTGAACGAACACCGGCAACATCGTTTGCCTTTGCCCAGTCCCTCGCCCTTACGTCGCGTTATGCCTTAATTTGCGGCTACGGAAAGCCAACCTCCTTCCACTGCAACTGCGTTTCATGACTACGTCCGAAACGACAATTAATGTATCAGTTTCCGATGACCATTTTGCTACACGCCGGTAATAAGCGGCACTAGCGTACGTAATTGCGAGCTATCTCGACGAAACGGTCTATACTCGAGCGCCTTTTTTACTTTTAATCATCTTTTCTCAATTTTTTTTTTTTTTTTTTTTTTTGGCAGTCTTTACTTGTCAGCTTTTTGGAAGCGAAGATTCTAAGTTGCGAGGGAATTTTTCTTCTTTCTTTTTTTTTTCTTTTCTTTTACATGGCGTAGTAAAGCGATCCTTCGCGATCCGCCGCGATAAACTCGTACGACGAACCACACGGTGACCATTCTCCCGAAGGCCACTTAATAATAGCCTGTTATCGGTGTGCTGAAAACTGATTAAAGTGCGTGTCAGCCAGGATGTCCCATTAACGAATTAGCAGGGCACGCTATTTAGATAGTGCGGCTGTTACAACTGTGTTATCTTCGTTCCCCAAAAACCATGACCGATATGACCATCGATGGATGGCTTTCACAAAAATTCACTAGCAATTTATGCTTCTGTTCTTTTTACTTGAAAACCTCGTATCGTAGCATACTCCGCGCTGGTAAATTTCTCATTGCACGGTATCGCGATATTAATCTCGTAAGTAGCGCGTAATGGTCGGTAGCCATTGATCCGATCGATCGCAAGAAAAGCAATCGCCGCCAATGGTTCTTCGGTTACCCGCGATTTCCATCGTCGAGTTAAAAAGCGACAGACGGCTGATGTTTACGCACGTGACTCGCGTTTATCGTGGCAAGTTGTACTCGTTAGGAAAAGTCCGCTTCGGCAAATGCTTCTCGCCATTATCCTCTCGAAGCGCGTTGAACGTCGCGCCAGGCCCGGCATCCGGGCAAATCAATATACCCTGCTCCGCTGGCTACCGGCTGCATCCGCTGCGAATGCAACCAAGATTCCGCTACGTAACCAGATATCGAAACCATCCGGGCAACCGCAATAGTACGTTATCGTCGATACGAGCCCTTCGAAAGAGACACTTATTGAAGAAAACGGTATGGATTACCGAGAGGCTTACACAGGCACGAAACTGAAACTTCATCGACGATCCCGCGAGCTTAACTCCGCGTCTCTAAGCTTCAGAGTTGTACTGGCGATTCGACGCCATCGTAGCGAGTTTCGATTCGTCTCGCGTAATACGCGTCAACTGTTCGAACGACGTAGGAAAACTTGGAATCGAGGCCGCGGAAGTTGGGTTAACGAGTTCCGTCGAAGTTAATCGACGGTTCCTGAAAAATGACGTCTATTCTGGAACTAAAACAGTGAAATCTCGTGAAAATGGAATTCATCGGTTTACTCGGCAAATGTTTGTCCGAGCGCATGCAAACGCATACAGATCTGCACAAGAACTTTCATTTCATTCGTCGTTTTTTCACCGAGTTTAATGAAATTCGTCGAGAAAGACGTTTCTCGAAAGTCGTTACAACTTCTTTCGTTCCTCTTTAAATGAAATCCTCTCTCGACGTCTTTCGAAGTCTTCCGTCGCTTCGACCGCTTATTTCAACGATCGAAACGCGTTTGATCGCCTCGCCAGATCGTAACTACGGGAAGGCAAATAGTAGGAGGTAGCGTGGAAAAATGGAAGCAATTTCGCGATGGAGATTTCTTGCTGGTCGCGTTTAAATCGTCGGAATCATCGGACGCGTAATCGCGACTTCGTAACCCGATGCAAAAGAAGGCTCCGTCCACTCTTGGGCCTGTTTATGGACACACCGGAAATCGGTACGCTCGATTTTCCAATAAATCTCAATTTAAGAGGATCGTTCGTACTCGCGCATAACCGCGCATTTCATTTGCCAAAGCAATTTCGTAATGACGCTGGAGAACGATGATTGCCCGGGGACGCGGTCCGCGTTGCTTTTGCCCGGGTAATACGTATAAGTAGGGCGGCTTTAAGCCAGAGCATTACCGTTCACGATGAAATAACAGTGATTACGGTGCCTGCGGTATATACTCGCGACGCCTACCACGATCCAATAGCGAGAACTTAAAAGACACTGTTCGGATTGCCACTTCCTCGTTGATTCTTCTCTTCCTCTGTCTTTCACCAGATTTCCTTACCTCGTCGTTTTCTATTCTCCCTTCGTTCGAGATACGAGAATTGAAGAGAAAATTGAATTTAGTTTCGCGCCTATGTAAGTGTATAATGGTAATTTTGGTAATTAATCAATTTAATAGAATCGTTAATTATTAATATGTTTGAAGAACGTTATTATACTCAAATTTTCTCTTGCAAATGCTACTCGATTGGTACTCGATCGCTTAAAGGAAGAAATAACTTGCTGTAAATCAGCTATATTCGATGTTAAGGGAACGTGTAATAAAAATATCGGAACCTGATTGATCTTGACTGTCACGAATGATCGGAATAATCGCGCGATCTTTTTACACGAGTTTAAGATTACAGAACTTACCGCTGAAGTTGCTGCAAACTTTCTTCTATTCCATCCGAATCACTTTTTTTTTTTTAGCGGAAAAACGTTACTCTTATCAAGCTAATAAATCTGAATTTCATAGTTAGCACAAGTCTTCTAAAAAGAAGTGCTTGACAAACGAAGTCGATTTTCTTATCATCGATTATCTCGCTAGATAACGATAAGATCGTTGGTAAATCTTGGAAGTTTTGTTTTTGACCTTCTCGAAACCTCCTACCGAATCAACTATCGTTCAAACTCAATTACGAAACGTTCTGTTTCATCATTCCTTTCATGAATCATGCTTCGCGCCACTTTCCAATGTTCGACTCGCGACACAGACGTTTCCGTGTTACGGTCGAACCGTGAAAAACGCTACGATCCACCCGAGCAAGTTGATAGGATGGATCGATCCGTGACGACGAAGAATTCCGTGAGCCGGGACTCGACGCGAATGCAATTCTCCGGCGAGGTTGCTGACTCGCGATCGATCAAGCCAGTCCGGCTACCTTCAATTAGTCAGCGAGGCTAATTAATTTACGACTCGATCGCGATTTACATAATTAGACGCGGTAACTGGCTACTATCGCGAATGCTCTTTTTGAGGGCTTCGTAATTATTCGCATCAATTGAGTCGCTTAAATGCGAACCCGGGATTCTCTTCCTTCGCCGACGAAGCACGATCCCCGCAATCGTGAAGATGACTCTTATCGCGGTTACCTCTCCGAAACAACGAGAACAAGACGAGATTATTGGGAAAGTTGCCTCTGGAAAATATTCACGGCCCTGTTTTCGTTCCTCGTGGGTCCAGAAGGTTGGAACTAACCGTGAAAGTAGTGCCGATGAGTCGACAGCGAGGTTCGCGGTAAAAAGCAGGCATGGGAGGATTCTGGCAACCGCAAAAACGCAGTCCACCCACCGAGACAATTTCTCTGTAACGTGATTTTACAGACGGGGCTCAGATTTCTGTCCCCCGACCCCTGCTCATGCGGTTCCTAGGTTTTTAGCTGCACCAATAAATCCCCGCTGGTGACAAAGAATCGTTTCCTGAAGGTTTAAACCTTTGAACGATGCAGGTAACCGAGAGAAACCCGAGGAAATCGAAGAGGTGGAAGACGACGAGTCGATGCACGTGTATGGATATAAAGGACGAGTCTGCTGACAATGCAACTCTCTGGCTCACCCTTACAATCGAAGCACGGTGCACAGTGCGTGAAAACGAACACGTGTATTAAAAAGCTTTGCGACTCGGAGTTTGCTACAAATATCGTCGATGAATCCAGCTGAATGGCACTCGTCGACGTATACCCGGGAATTCACAAAATATTTGCGCTCTCTCGACGATGCATTGAACGCAACGCAGGAGCCGTTCTTTTTCTCTTCGTTCGCACGAGAGAAAAAAGAATCGATACACCAGACTGCACAAAGGGCGGAATTTTCGTATAGAAAAATCGTATATAGACTCAACGACGATTACAATGAAGACGATGCACGATGAAGACTGAAACACGAACGGGCCGGATGTTGCGTCACGTAAATGGGGACATTAGGAATTTTTTTTCTGTGAGCTGGGCGCGTCGTTGCCGGTGAAATCGAAGGTACGTTCCTTCGATGGATCCGCACGCTATCTCGACGTGTAAATGGACCAAGTAAGTCGTCCCCTACCGTGGAAGAAAGATGTAAGCGACGTTGTGAATAATTGCAACGATTAAGTAGTCGCACGGACAAACAAAGAAATTGCATTGTGAGTCGATCTTTCGTTTGCATCACCGATTCAGTCGTTTACCGCGTATATGCCATCATGCGGAAAGCGTGGAATGCGCGTCGATTTCCCATAGCGTAACGCAGAGATTCGTATGGATATTATCAATTTTCTATCATTCCGATATCATCGTCGTCGACAGCGATGCGCGCGTGCAACACGAAATCGAATTACCGGGCAAATGATTCGTCGTAAATCGCGTTTTGGTAACGTTGCGTCAATCGATGCGAAGCGGACGCGAGCTGAACGGCGAAAGAGTCGTAATCGCGAGGCCCGCAGCGTGCAGAAGAATTATTTGACGGGCAAATCGATGGGAGAAGACGGAACCGGAGCCTCTATCATTTTTCGAGCGAAACGTCGCGCGGAAAGATACGCGGCGAGGGTCAATCGATAAGTATAGCTGACGATACGGTCACGTTCGATCGATGGACGATTGAACGTAATTCTATGGGATGGGAGTGGCCAGCGAAACTCTTTCCGAACGGAAAAGGCGCATCCTGTGCCCTGTCAACCAACAGTTGACAATGTACCACGAGGACGATCACCCGCACCCACGCATTTTTTGGCCATCACGAGATCGCTTGCGAGATCTCCAAACATAGACGGCTGCCTCGAGGAGCGCGATGTATTTGACGATCTACTGGTTGATTAGAACATCGCGGATCACAGACGATGATCTACATAGTTGGTTAGATTTTTATACTAAGAACGATACTTTGTAAGCGTCGGAATCTTCACAGAGTTTTTATTCGTCCTTTGTCAATATACGCATGGAACGTATCTAGAGATAACAGTTCGTTCGATGCTGCGTATCCACGTTCCACATGATGTGAGAACGAGGTCATCGGCTCAATTAGAAACATCTACCTATAAAACGAATCTAGCTTCGGATTGTAAACGTTCAAAAACAGCTGCGAATTGTTTCTTATTAACGACTCATCCACAGATCGTTTTTCTCCATTGTATCTCCTGCATTAGCGTTTTATTTACGATCCAGCGATATCTATCATATAGATTTCTCGTATGCATAACACCGTGACGAGATTTCGTGCATTTGATTACGAATACTATGGATATTGACCCATACGCGAGATATGTCAGCGCCATGGGGTGCATTCGGTTAAAATGAGAGGGTGGGTGACACACGAAGGGAAGAAGGGACGGTTTTGAACTGTATGCTGGATCTCAAGAGCATAAATCAACTACGATGATCCTGTGACACGATTGAGACGAATCGTTGCTCGATAGCCACGGTATTCTTTGGCGTATCATACGTTATTAAGACAGATTTTGTTCGCAGGCATTTCACGCTGATAATCCCATTCGATGGGTATCGTGACCACAATACGATCATTGTCAATCAATGAAACGGTGAAGCAAAATGCTTGCCACGATTTGTTAAGTTGTTCTATCCTAGAATTATTTAACGTGAGTTTCTCTCATTTAATGGTCTCTCTTGTGGATCGCGTAAAACATGTAAACGAAATTATCAAAGTAAGGAAAGGAGGGTATTAGGGAAGAAAGAATTAGAACTCTCGTAAAAGAATTGCGAAAAATCTACGATTAATCTATAACATTCTGCCATTAATTTATAACATTTAAGTTAAGAAGAGTGACGTGGGACACCGTAAGATATCGCAGGAACATCGTGTGTTTTAGTTAGAATTGACCATAAGATAGATACCTATGTTAAGCCCATTGTGAGCTCATTCTATACAATAGTGCGCTTATCTGACTTGGAACTAAAAATAAAAATCTCTTCTCCCTTGCCTCTCTCGCTTATCACATAGAACAAATTATTCTCGCGGATTATCAGATCGCGATCATTCCGTTCCTTCGAACTATTGCGTGACGTACTCGCTCGCGCGTTTTCTGAATGCACGCGGATCAACGTGCACTCGATAACCGTTTATATTCGTAAGTTGCTCTGAAAACACCTATGGCCTTTGTGACTACTCGATGATCGTTCGCCAATTACGTCGAGTTGCAGGAATTGTCATCACGAAGCTTATGAAGTCCATTCGAGGATTTGCAGCGTTGCTTACTTCTTACTCGATACTTCGGTACTTGAGCAAGTAGGTAATTTGATGTTCTTCGTAATCCTATTGAAACTAATTATACGAATCACTTAACTATTATTGTATTAGTAAATTAAGTAAGTTAGGTGTATAGTAATGCTTTCTGAAGTATTGCGAAAGTATAAAATTTTATACTTCGTTGCAATTATAGGATATGTTATTTCTACATTTTATTTATAATTTCATACAAGACTTTAGTTTTAATTTGAACTAGTAATTATACTGAATCGATAACGTCGTACGTGACAGGAAAATGGTAAGAGGGTCAGGTAACCTCCAAAATGTGGAACGCGAAAAAACATTGCATATTGCATGTCGTTATTGACTACGAATAAGATATGTATATTCGTCTGTGATGTCACGTTTATTTTATACCTATTTCGTCTATGATTCCAACATTTTATATTTACTGAGGCAAACTTTACCTATAATTGATAACTTATTGCGATTGTATGTATGTAATTCCCTACCTCATCGTTCGAAATCATAGATGGCATAACAGTATCTTTATTTGTAATCGCTTTTACCGATCGTAATGATCGGAAATTCAGAATATTGAATTTCATAAAATGACAAATCTACTTTTGGTTACAATAATGAGACAAAAAAGTGTATCGAACATCAGATCTACATGATACAGCATTTATGTTATTAATTACAAATTACAAGTTCATATATTATACTATTTAGTATGTACAATAATAATACTAGAGAGGAAATTTCCTTTCTGATAATACATACCAATAATACATACAATAATACATACCAATTTATTTATTTAAAATACTTTCGAGACTTTAATTACAGAACAGCTTGCTTTTCCATAAAATATACAAATTTACTACAAACAAGAAATTTTCAAAGTTTCAAATTTGATACAATTATAAATATCCGTTTATTAAAACCCAAGATCATAAATTAAATAGACATACATATGTATAGAGCAGTCATCTATTTACTATATCAGTTTCGCTTCTGTAATGGAGCAAGTATGTGGTTTTAAAATTCAAATGCTCTAACACAGCCGTTAATAACAAGATTTTCCTTCATCTTGTATTATGTTATAAAGTGATCTAAATATTTACCGATTGAATTATGTTCTTTATAATTCTGTCATTATAATTGATATTACCTAATTACCTAATTCTGTACGAAGCTATCAATTTTATATCGATGTAATGGCCGTAAGTGCATCTTTCCATCGAAATGTACTTTTACTATCTCAAGTAATTCAACCTAGTGATGAGTTCAAGAAATATTTTCGCGAGGTATATTTTTTTATTAGAAAATAAATACATTTATTAGAAAATATTTTTTAATATATTATCTTTTTCTATACTTCCGTTATTTTAATTTATTATAATGTTTCAATTTATAGGGAATGTTTGACAAACCCAACACAGTAGGCTTTTTACATATTTCATATTACTTATTAACAATATATGATTCAGAACGTTTTAAAAAGCTAATTGAATGGCCTATAATTTGCAAAAAGACTGAAGCAAAGTATCGTAACAGTGTCAAAGACTACTTAGTAATTATATCTGCAGAAAATCCTGACATTGGTTTTCCAAGTATACTTATATCTCACTTAATTCATGCAGGTGGAAGTAAATTTACAATCATTATGTGGAAATTATCCCAAGTAGTTGTAAGAAGATATATTATGCGAGAAAGTAAGATATTTTTTCTATAGAAAATATTTTTTTAACGCATCTTTTTCATCAATTATTATAAAATATATTGAAATTCCATTATATTGCTGGTTCTTACTTGTTTAGCTATCTATGATGTTGCGTTTGCACCACAAGTAGGAAATAAAGGAAATCTAGCAAAACAATTTTTACAAGAAATTAATGCAAGAATTGATTCCAATATTTTGAATCAACATAAAAATTTATCCAGAATGAAGGATATAGTTGAATCTGTTTTAAAGTAATATTTTTACTTCTGTTTTTATTGATACATTTGTTGTCTAATTTTCCTTATTTAATTTAAATCTCATTTTTCAGGAACGAGAAGGAAACATTAGATAATATTATAGCAGATATTTTTGAAAAAGAACTATTAATTGCAAGTCTCTCAGAAACTGCACCTGTACATGATTCAATTAAGAAATATTTAAGGGACATAAATAATGATAAAATAATAAAAAGTTGATACATTTAATCCATGTTTTTAAATTTATGTATATACTTATGTTTTAGCTTTCTCAAAATATTAATTATTTATTAATTCTAGCATGGAAAATGAATATAAGTAAAAGCTTAAACAAAATACAAATACAAAATAAAGCTTTAAGAGATGTAGAGCAGGTCATGTATGAAGTGAATAATATAATCACAAATAATAGTAGTGATATTAAAATATTAAATGCAAAACCATTACAAAAAATAAATCATTTGGAAATTTCAGAATTATTTTCTCCAGATATGCAAGTAAGTACTTGTTTACCATTTACTAATAAATATTAATAAACTGAAGAGTAACACATTAAACATATTTCACATTTCAGTGTCTTCTATTTCAATTATATAAGGATGATAAATTAATGCTAAATAATTTTATTCTATTATTTAATTTTCTCCTGACTCAGTTGCAAAACCAATTGAAATTAAATATATTAGAGGACTTTTCGGAATGTTTATTACAAATAGAAGCTAGTCATACAGATCTAAAAGCAGCGCTCGATATAATTCAAACATATCTGACAGATATCACTAAAATAGTATCTGAGACACAAGATATTTTATGTCAGAAAAATATAATACAAATCCATGATGATGATATATTACCTATGATGAATGTGGTCATGTCATCGCCTCTCATTAAAATTGATACTGATTATAGTGATGAAGGAAGTAATCTTCAGAAACGACTGCAATTAACTCCAGTAGAAGGTAAGACTAAAGCTATTTATAAAATTATTGAATAATATATTTATGCGAAAATTCTTTTCAGCTCCACATAAATCACTATTTTCGAGGTATGAACGGCTAAAACAAAATCGAGCATCACATGGACCAAAATTAAGAGAAAATTTATTAGTATCACGAATCAATTTTAAAGACACAATTACAAGTGTAAATAGTGAACAGTCATCCTTAGATACGCATATGGTCTTATCTAAAAAAAATGTATTGTCTTCCAAACATGCAGAAAAATATTCACGATTATTTTCGACTCGTATAAAAAGAAATAATATAACAGGTACGTAACCAACATTAAATCTTTTAAAAAGTTACAAACTCTTCTTTTTTTTGTGCAGCAACAGCAGCAGCAAACTCAAGCATAATATCTATACCTTGTTCTTCAAATGCGAATTCTACAGCAATTACAAATTGCATAATTGAAGAAATGCATGATATATCAGAGCTTAGTCTAAACATTTCAACAAAAAGTCTTTGTAACATAAATGTAGAATTTGCCACACCAAAAAAATTGGTCGCCGAACAAGATAAATCTGAAAACATATTGGAAATGGAAGATGTAGTAAATGATCTTCCAAATAAAGCTAATGTGATTGATATATGTGACACAATAGATGTAGAGATTAAAAATAATGACGATGATGCTATCAGTAAAACCGAACAAAGTAAACATCGCAGACGTTCAATCGGTGATTTAGTTGAACGTTATAAAAAGTTACTTGAATTAAGCAATCGGACATCAAATCAAAAATTAGTTACATAAAATAAATAATTGTAAGAATTTACAAACATGTATGCAATGAAATACATTTTTATATTTTTTTTTTAAATGAAGTTTTATCATTTTCTTGGCTTTTTATTGAATTCCCATAAAATAAGATGCATTTAGTTTATCGTTAAGAAATTAATTTTGAAAGTACATATGTATATATATATGTAAATATCTTCATTTCGGTGTGTTGCTAATGGATTCAGTTTTGCAAAAATTTTTAAAGTAATTATGGCATACATTGTAAATAGTATATCCCACAATTATAAACACATCTTAGTTTTATTTTTACGAAAAGTATACAAAATAATTCAAGAAGATAAAAATAAAAATAAACCCAAAATATAGAATAAAAATCGATCATCTGAGATTTAGATATTTGGAAAATTGATTTTAAAATACGTATATTTTGTATATAGCATACAATCTTTGAGTAATCTTTATAATATTCACCATGCTTATATTGGTAGTCCTGTTGTAAGACAGTATATTGCATACAAGTAAACAATGTGTATAAATCGTTTTTTATTAAAAAGTACGCGACATTTCTATGTATTACGATAATACACCTTTCATGTTTTCATAGAAATTCGCCAAAATGTATTGCCGGTAGTAAAATGTGTTTGGATTCTAATTTAAGGTTATACTACATAATAAAGAGTTATATTTTAGAAAATTTAGATTCTAATTGAATGTTACAGTGCTTAAAATCAATTATGGATAATAATCATTGAATCGACAAAGTTTTAATAGATACAACAACATGAAACTAGTAAAACCTAATTGGGTTACGCACGATGGTTTGTACAAAATGTTTTACTTGGATTTATTTTCTGCAATGTTTACAATTGAAATGTAACATAAAATGTTTATTTTTCAGGATATCCAATTTTTTCCGTGGATATACACCCAGATGGAAAAAGGCTTGCTACTGGTGGGCAAGGTATAATATTAATATTTTCAATTTATACCTAATATTGTTTTGTGGAAATAGTTGAATTTGTTAGTTTTTCCTTTATACCTACAGTATATTTAATTGAATTATAATTTTATGGTATATTTATTATATTATTCTTAAAATTAATTATAGGTGGAGATTCTGGAAGGGTTGTTATATGGAATATGGAGCCAGTAATTAGTGAAATTGCTGAATTAGATGAAAATATACCAAAAATGTTGTGTCAATTAGATAATCATCTTGGTATGAAAACAAGTTAAAATTTAATTTATCCTTTTCATATGTTATTACATGTATATAAATATGTATATCATATTAATAAATATATATAATACTTTTATAGCTTGTGTCAATTGTGTAAGATGGAGTAACAATGGTTTGCTAGCATCAGGTGGTGTAGATAAACTGATCATGATTTGGAGATTGTCAGGTGGGTCAGGTGGAAGTTCAATATTTGGTGGAAAATCCAGTATTGAAACATGGCGTTGCATAGCTACATTACGTTCTCATGAAGCTGATGTACTTGATCTTGCATGGGCACCACATAGTCCGTGGTTAGCTTCTGCATCAGTGGACAATAGCGTAATTGTGTGGGATGCATCAAAATTTCCAGCTATAGTAGCTGTATTAAAGGGCCATACAGGATTTGTAAAAGGAATTACATGGGATCCAGTAGGAAAATATTTGGCATCACAATCTGATGATAAGACGTTAAGAGTATGGCGTACGACAGATTGGACAGAAGCAGCATTGATATCAGAACCATTTGATGAATGTGGTGGAACAACACATGTTCTAAGACTTTCTTGGAGTCCAGATGGACAATATTTAGTATCAGCTCATGCAATGAATGGTGGAGGTCCCACAGCTCAAATAATTGAAAGAGATGGATGGACACAAGATAAAGACTTTGTTGGTCATCGTAAAGCTGTTACTTGCGTGGTATATATTAAGCACAAGATATAAATTTCATGATTTACATGTGTCAAATTACTTATTAAGTAATTAATTTATTAACTTTCCACATGTTGCAGAGATTTAATGGTAACATTTTACAAAAAAAGCAACCAGGTTCCTCTAAACAGTATTGCTGTGTTGCTATAGGATCACGCGATCGTTCTTTATCCGTCTGGTTGACGTCCTTAAAAAGGCCTTTAGTAGTAATACATGAATTATTTACACATTCAGTCTTAGATGCTAGTTGGTCACCATGTGGTCTTCGATTAGCTGCTTGTTCTTGGGATGGATCTGTTGTACTTATTGAATTCACACAGCAGGAATTAGGTCAACCATTAGATCCTGCTGAACAAGTATGCAGCCTACATGAATTGTTTCAAATAGTAATAAATAAATAGTTATTTCTATTTCATTACAGAGTAGTCTTCATGAACGATTATATGGTAAACCGTTGGTTCAAGGAGGTTGTACTGTAATGGAAGCACCCGAGCTTCTTAATCTAAAAACATCGACACCATCGACACAACCAACTTCAGCACCTCCAAATATAAATTTAGTACATCCACCCAATACTACTACAACTACTCCTGCTAAAGGTCCAATTAATAAGCAAATTGAAACAAGAACATCAGATGGTAAAAGGCGAATAACACCAATGTTTATACCACCACCATCTGATACAATGTGAGTTAGACTGTAATTTTACGAAATTATAATTTCTATATGTTCTTTAGTTTATATTAATAATTTTCACTCAGGGATTCGTCAAATAATAGACTAGGAACTCCAACATTTACAAGCCAAGTAAAAAGTTCCATTGTTATTGAGAAACGAAACGACGTCGTAACGCCTAATGTTACTTCATCTTTAAATTCAACAAATATAAACAGTCAAGCTTCTACACTTACCTTAAAACGTCGCGACCAGTCGACTCCAAAATCATATCATACACCATTTAACAAGAAACCAAAAATTGCATCTGAAAGAAATATAAATCAAGTTATATTTCCTCCATTAAAACCGTCCAGTTCATTGTCTCAACAAGCTGGTCACTATGCAGTAACTGTTACTAACAGCCAAGGTTTAGCTCATTTACAAGTATTTAAAGGCACAGATTCTGAACCTACTTGGGATTTGTATCTGGGATATAGCGCTGTAGCGCTTGCAGCATCACCGACAGTTATAGCACTTGGGTTAGAAGATGGTAGCCTCCATACATTTCATCCTACAAAAGGATGCCGTCCAGCACCTCCATTAGCACCGCCTGCACCACTTGCAAAAGTTCATGCAGTTGGAAATGCAGTATTAATTCCTTTTTTAATTTCCTTTTTACTTTTTTTTTTAATTTAAGAATAATTATTGTTTAATACACATAAACGTTTTTAGGTAATGGTTATTTCAAGCTGTGGTGCTGTGCGTGTATGGGAAATAGGATACTCGTGTAGAATGATAGTTTCTACATCTGCTGCACATTTAGCAGTACCTGGTACCTCTTTATTATCCTGTACTTTATATAATGGAATGCCCCATTTAGCTTTCACGAACGCTAGAGCATATATATATCATAAAGAAATGGGTATATAAATTATATTAACTAATAAGGTTATTTATTGTACATTACATACAATACATTTATTAAAATAACTTGTTAGGTACATGGCTACTCATTGGTGACAGTCAAGATCCTATATGGCGTTGGGCTTCATTTAATGCATCAAGTGCATCTGGAAATAGAGCACCTAGAGGTCCATTATCTTCTTTGCAGGAAGGACTGTTTAGAACAGCTGGAAATACTTTACCCAATCCGAGGTTACCTCATAGTGCTCCAAGTGTAGTATCATATTTAGAACAACAGCTACTTGCTTCCAAAGCTCTTGGAAGTGCTCAAGAATACATACATTGGCTCATGGCTTTAGTATCATTTTTATTAACTCAAGGTATATATATTAAATTATAAAAATTAAAATATAAAAAAGCATATATACAAATATGTATATGCCCTTTTTTATATTTTAATTATTTATCATATTTCACAAAATAATATTCTTTCAGACGGATTAGAGAAACGTCTAAGGTTAATTCTAGATGAATTTTTGGGTCCAAGTCACACAACAGCTTCTAAGAGCATATGGGATCCTTTAATTTTGGTACTATCTCAGTATATATTCTTCATTTATTTGTTTCTATTTCTTTATGTGTTATATATGCTATTATTAGTTACAAGCATAGTATCATATTTCTGTATTTTATATAGGGGATTAAAAAGCATAAACTTTTGGAAGATGTATTATCTGTTATTGGAGGACATCTTCGCTGGCAAAGATTGTATCTTGAGTACACGGAACAATTAACAACACTGAAAAATCAAACTAATTAAAAGTAATTTTTCAACATATAGGTATAGAATTTATATCGTGATCATTATACATTCTAAAATGGTGTCTAGAAACTTGAAAAACATAATTATTTTATTAAACATATCTATAATAAAAATATAATAATGAACATAATTTCATAAACTTCTGATTTCTGTAACAACTGTAACATGTGAATTGCTAATTTTAAACTTAAAATGATACATTTTTTCCCTATATATAATCAGCATAAATATGCACTTAAATAATAATTCGATTCCATACTTTGTGAATTTTTAATGCCTCTTTTATTTTATGCAGAACGTTTTCAAATCAAAGAATGTGTGAGTTTGTGATTATTGAAACTTCATTATTTATTTTTAATTATAGAAAACGGATACAAAATTTCAAGCACCATTTTAGAATTATTTTGTATTTCTTGTATATGTTTAAGAACAAATCTTTATGAAATAAGAAAATTGTACAGTCTTTTTATATCATACATGATATAATAATAAAAATATCTGAATGATAATAGTAATATTTTATATTAAATAAATGATGTTTTTTATTTTAACATTTAATAAATATTTGTTATTAAACAATTTTATCCATTCTACTAAAAAACTTCCTTTTTATGCAATATTATACAGAAGTATAAAGGGAAAATAAAACATACCAATTAATTAGAAATTTTAACAATTTTATATCATCTTCATACAGTACATTTTAAACAAATCAAGTGTCAGGCAATGTATAACACACTACATTAAACTTTAATATTAATATAAAAAATACTTACACTAATATAATATACTCACAAATATAGTACAATACAAAAATTATTTGATGTATTTCATATAATTTGTTATATGATAGACATGAAATTTGTTAACCCTCTTAATAATAAAATTGTAAAATTAGTGATAATGGACAGAAATAAATTTATAATTATATATATATTCTTTATTTCCGTTTGTCTTCCGGCCCTGCAGTAGCTTCCTGGTACAAAATAAGTTTACAATTACCTATACTAGAACTTTTTCTTCTCATCGTAAACTTAATAACAGTTACGTCAAATTTATGAAATACATCAAATCAAACCCTTTCATTGAAGAGTAATGCTTATATGGAATCCAATCATTATTTTGATATTTTGTTTCTAACAATTTGCTAAATATATTCGGATAAAAATGTATAGAGTATATCATTATTATTTTCACATAACAGATAAAAATAACAATTACCTCAATAATGAATTGCACTAATCATACATATAATTGTATTGTATACAAATAGAGGCCATTTAAAACAAGTAAAAAAATAATACATAAGAATCAATTAATAATCCACAATTGATTTATGTACTTTTATATCATCTTTGTATATATAAACTTGCACCAGGATATCAATATCAGCCAAACTACAATGAATGACGTAATATAAGAATATAGATTATTTTAAATTGAATAAAATACATATTATCTGTTCTGCTGCAATACATTTCGTACAAAGATAATAATTACTTGGTAGATTTAAAAAGTAATACAATTCTCATCTTTTTTAAATCTTCATTAACCATCTTCAAAATTCCTAAAAATAATATCACAAATATTATTCTGATATAATAACTATCTTTTGCTATGTAAGTACATACAGAAATATATATGTATAATGTAAAAATTCTAATCACATAAATACATGAGTATATGTATATACAGAAATTTCAAGTTATTTGTCTTTCAATTGACACTGTAATTTAGGAAATAAAAATATTTAGTATGACTAGAATGTACTGAATATACACAAATAAATTTTATCTTAAATTTATCAAGGCCATTACATTCTAAAGCAAATGCAATTAGACTTTAAACATTTAAATAATTAAATGTACGAAAGATGACATATAAAATTAAATATGTAGAATCAGTTTATCTCCAAAAAATTGAAATATTCATCACATTGAAAAAATTCATAAATAACACATTAAATACCAATGTATATTCTGATAATTTATGTAAGTATAAATATGCATGTACATATACTTTGGAAAACTAGTTATTACTATTAGATATAGAAAATCACAAAACGTATGTGTTATTATAAGAGATAAATGTCATAATTGTATAAATGTAAATAGGACATTATATAAATAGGATATGTTAATTGCATTAATTGAAGCAGAATATTTAATAAATATAGAAAATCTTAATTCTTTTTACAATGTGTAAAAGGTTCTAAATAGAAGAACTACACTATGGTAAAAGCAAGAAAATTTACATAATTTACTAGATATATATTTACCTATTGTCTAGACAAGTTATATATAGAGATGTAATATAAAAAATATGATAAGTAACATAAATTTTAACATAAATAAAACAAAATAAGTCAACAATTATATATTACAAAGTACAAAACTAATAACTATAACTAATAATATTATGCAGTATCATTTTTAAGAAAATTAATAATTATATTGTTGTATGTGATCGCTATTTTTGTATCCAAACACTAAGATTTCTCTAATATTCCTAAAATTGCACTTGTAATATTAAGATGCTACAATCATTATCTATGTATCGAGCTATAATGCATTAATCTTAATAAATATTTAATGTAGACAATATGTAAATCTTTTGTACCTTCAATGATAATTTTTATACATATATACAAAAATTATTATATGTAATACTTAAATACTCACATAAAACAATAAAAATAGATAAACACATAAATTAAAAATTACAACCTGCATATTGTGCGTTATGTCGAATCACATGTAACAAATTATACTTTCAACAACACATACATCACCGATTCAATAAGGAACTATAACTATATAATATTTAATACAAGACAGGCCATGATGTATTCTTATTAATCATACTGTCATTCATTGCAATAGGCCATATAACTATTTGTGATACTAATATTACCAATATAATTAATGAATTGCAGTTAGATGTGTGGATGTGTATATAGATAATATATAGTTATATACACATTTACACGAATAAATTAATTTTCATCAAGCTCTGTTGATACTACAAACTTCTATAATACTGCATTTTATAATTTCAACTATTATATTATTTTCTTAATGTTAACAATGGAAACATCTACTTCATGAATAAAACTAATCACTGTCCATTGTAACTGACTCTTTTAATTCTGATTCATCAACATAATAATTTTTTGAATTTTTTTCTTCTGCAGACTTTACACACTGCAAACAATTTATAAATAAATTTATTGTATCTAAAATCATAATTACTATTTTATCATAAAACGTAATTTGCCTATAATGCTCGATGTTAGAAATTACAGAAGAAAGACTTACATCCTCAATTCTTATACGTGGTGATGCAATTTGTTCAGGGAAATGCCAAGGTTTATAATTTGGGTTATTAAGTAATTTCCAATTAGGATAAGCTACAGAAGCTTTATGTAATTTTTTAACCATCTAAAACAAGAAATTAATTTGAGAATTTAATATAAATAAAGGTTTCAATTGTAATTAACACAAAAGTTACATACTCTTGGAGCAAATATTTGCGTAACTTTATTAACCAACCATACTGGTAATTTTCCATGTGGATCAGTATGAGAGACATAGCCTAATTCAGAGCCATCACCATTTCGAGATGGTCTTACTATATATCCTTAAATAAGATAAATAAATAAGTAATAAAATACACAGAGATAAATAAATTTTATTTCAATATTTAAATCATACCTGTAAGATAAGATGTTGCTCGTACAAATTGTTTTCTTGGTGGATAATCTTTATGAAAAACAGAATGATTCAAAATTAATTGCTCTATACCAGTATCAAGCCATGATCTTTGTAGAACAAAATCTCTGTTTTTCAATGGAGATGGACAGGCCACTAATTGATTATATATATATACATAGATATACACATATATATTATATATATATATATATACATTATTTGTATACAAACAACTATAATTTCTATATAAATACAAATAGAATTAGTCAATAATATTAAATACTTGCTTGAATAATAACCAATATCGTTATTTGGATTAAAAAAGCCTATGTCTTTTGATTCAATCATATGGGTGTCCCAAACCTTTCTATACTCAGGATCATGTAACACATCATATAATGTTTCTGGTAGAACATCGGCAAAACGTGTTCTAATCTGAAAAATATTTCCATTAGTAATATTAAATATCTATAAATATGTAAAAGAAATAGAAAACTCAGTTGCAAATAACAGAAATAATACATACCTTTACCATTCTAAAACTAATTCCTGATACAGATTTTGTCCAAACTGATAAATCAGGTTTATTATAATCTAATCTCCAATCATTATTATCATCATATAAATGTTTCAACTTCTCAAAATCCTTATCTTCAGCAATTTTAACTATTCCAATATCCATTTTATAAGAATATTGTCTATGACACAATTAACATAACTAATACTTAAATGCACAATTTCTAAAAATAAAATATACAATGACACAATTTTTTAATTTTATAATTTATTAACACAACCTGATAAAAATGCAAGCACAAAAATACCTGTTATTCATAGAGTTCTTAGCAATTTAATAAAAAACCAATGCATGTTCAGTTTTTGTATGTAATAAGCCTTACACTTATGCCAGAGAAGTATTTGGTCAGTCTTAATCATTGTTTTCTTTTCCAAAGATAAAAATTAAATATACTATTCTTGAATTTCATTCATGCTAAAAAGAAAATAAAAATATGATAATTGATAAGTTAGTATAGTAGGTTGAAATCAGAGGTTGAAATGTAACCTCTTGTCTAGTAGCATTTTAATATTGGTAAATTCTGTCATCTCTGATCGATCTATTAAGTCTATTAAGTAATAACAATATAAATAAATACAAAAATTTAAACAGCCCGCACAAACATTGTTACGTACATTCTCTTGAAAGTAAAAACAATCTGAATGAATTTTCTACGTGTATATGTACATACCTCATGTATATTGAACTGACCACCGCTTACAGTCGAAAAATGTTTCTACAAATTAGAAACAACTTATTTTGTATACTCAACTTATGAATTAATATAAATTGTCCATTAAATATTTGAAAAATTAACATTTAACAAAAATTCGCATTGGAAGAATCAACTGATTTGTGTTACGGGTATGATATATACTGATAACAGGTTAGTCAGTATCTAACATACTATTCAGATTATCTTTACGTGAGTTCCAGTTTTTCATTATACATTTATCATTTTACTATTTATTTGAGGTACGTTTTATTTCATTCGTAAATATTTTAATTTTTAAGTAGATATCAACGAATTTATTACTGTATTATAATCTTTTTACCCTCCATGTATACATGTACATAAATATATATTAATAATATTTCAATATTAGTATGACTTTCTATATATGTTTGCAAGCTATGTATCTTTTTCTATTTTTATTTAAACCTGTTAATTACAATTATAAAAATAGCAATACAATATTTGTTAATGATAATTACTGATTATGAACAATGATTATTACTGATCATTGAAGTTCGTTTGCGATCGTTATTTCAGTTACCGTATATATTATGATACAAGAATACATCATTTTTTAAGCTATGGAAATTTACTTCTCCATCGCCTATTGTTTACATTTTTAAGTACAATTAATATGGATAATATATTAAATATTTTATGCATAATTATAAATTATATTTTAGGTTATTCTGTATTGGGATATATGTATTTTTAACATGGCTGTAAAAATTTCTGTTAATACTGGAAATATTGAGTTGGATAATAAAATTAATGAATGGTTAAAATGGAACAAGGTTTCTAATTTAATGATATTTTATGTAAAATGTATTTTTTATGTTAATCTTTAAATATTTACATTGTTTATGAAATATGTTTTAGGATGCAGTTGCTGAACATGAAATTCAAGAGCTACTTCTTAACAATAATAATAAAGTTTTGTTTAATTTATTTTTAAAAAGGCTTGAATTTGGTACAGCTGGCTTAAGAGGTTGTATGGGTCCAGGATATAGTCAAATGAATGATTTAGTTATAGTTCAAACTGGCCAAGGGTTATCAATGTATTTACTTGATAGCATTGTTGATGTAACTGAAAAAGGTGTCATAATAGGATATGATGGACGTCATTGCAGTAAAAGGTTAATCAGGATATTCAATTTACAATTATTAGTTATTATAGAATCTATTTGATTTATTATATATTACATAAATATGGATTATGTCTGTAAAATTTTATTAATGTTATGTAAGATTTACATATCATTTTAGATTTGCAGAATTGACTGCTGCAATTTTTGTGGCAAGAAATATAAAAGTATATCTGTTTTCAAAAGTTGTACCAACTCCCTTTATACCTTATGGTGTATTAAAATATAAGTGTGCAGCTGGAATAATGATTACAGCATCTCACAATCCTAAGAATGATAATGGATATAAAGTTTATTGGGAAAATGGTGCACAAATAATATCACCACACGATAAAGAAATCCAAAAATATATACTCAAAAATCTTGAACCAATGGAATCTTCATGGGAAGTAACAAAAGTCCATCACAGTTCTTTATATCAAGATCCATGGGATGATGTTATGCAATCTTATTTTAATGATCTCAAAGAAACTGTTTTATATCCAGAAGTGAATAAAAATACAATATTAAAATTTACTTACACTCCTATGCATGGTGTAGGATATCAATATATGACTGCAGCTTTTAATGCTGCAAATTTTAAGGTATTGCTTTAATGGTTTGAATGTTTATTATATATCAAAGAAATTGTATACTTCTATTCTATTTCAAATAATTCATTAAAATGTTACTCTATATATTACAGCCATTTATAGTAGTTGAAGAGCAAAAGTTACCTGATCCAGAATTTCCAACTGTTAAATTTCCAAATCCAGAAGAAGGAAAAAGTGCTTTAGATCTTAGCATACAAGTAGCAGATAAAAATTCTTCTTCTGTTATTCTTGCCAATGACCCTGATGCAGATAGACTAGCTTGTGCTACAAAAATGAAAAAGTATGTTATTTGTTTCTTTTGTTAACAATGTACATACATATCTACCATTTAATAAGTTTTTGCATTTCTCTAATAGTGATGAATGGTATATTTTCTCTGGTAATGAATTGGGAGCGCTTTTGGGATGGTGGATGATGCATAAGTATCAAGTACAACATCCTGATACAGATTTCTCAAATGTATACATGTTGGCATCAACAGTCTCAAGTAAAATTTTAGCATCAATGGCTAAACACGAAGGATTTAATTTTGAAGTGAGTATGATGAAAATAAATTTGAAGTATTTTTGTTATTTTTATTCTTATATGTTCCTTTTTGTTTCTAAAGGAAACTTTAACGGGTTTTAAGTGGATGGGTAATAGAACTGTAGAATTAGAAAAAATGGGTAAAGTAGTTTTGTTTGCATATGAAGAAGCTATAGGGTTTATGTGTGGTTCAAAAGTTCGTGATAAAGATGGCATAAGTGCTGGAATGCACATAGCAGAATTATCAGCCTATCTTGAAACTATGGGACTCACTCTTCACGACTTGTTAAACGAAATATATACTCAGTATGCTATCGCACAATTTACATTTGAAATATTTATTTGAATGAATATTCTATTTATTATTCCACACTTTACATACATGTTTATTAAAAAAATATATTTGATTTAGATATGGACACCATATTTCTAAAAATTCATATTGGATTTGTCATGAGCCAAGTGTAATCAAGAAAATATTTGAAAGATTACGAACATACTCTGGCAAACCAAATACAGTAAGGAAATACACATATGTATATGTACAGAATATCAATGTTATTACTTTAACTTTAAACATTTTCTAGTATCCAACAAATATTCTTAATGGGAAGTATATTATAATAGGTGTGCGTGATCTAACAACTGGCTATGATAACACAAAACCAGAAAATACTGCTGTTTTACCTACTTCGAAATCTAGTCAAATGATAACATTTACATTTAAAAATGGCTTGGTTATAACGTTAAGAACTAGCGGTACTGAGCCCAAAATTAAATATTACAGTGAATTATGTGCTTCTCCTGATGAACAGTAAGTTGTTTATATTTTTCATATTTATAGTATAAATAATTTTAAAGTAATTTATTAACCTTATATAACTATTTTCAGAGATATTGAAGCCTTGAAAGGCATTCTTGATGAGATGGTATCAGCTGTTGTGATGGAGTTTCTTCAACCTGAAATAAACTGTCTTCTACCTCGTATTAGTTAAATAATATTATAAACATAAAAATTATTATTTAATTCGACAAATTAATTATATTATATTTTTTTATGACATGTTCTCGTGTTAATTACTTATATTCAACTTAATTAATTGGTTACTTTTTGTAATTGCTTGTTGTTAGAAGAGATTATATTTAACTTATAATGCTATTAGCCACTGAAAAAAATTCAGCAATTAACTTTTTTTTATTAAATAGAATACAATTAATTATATCATGTACAAAATGTGATAATGTAGAACAATAAGTTAAATATTGTTAACAATTTTATAAATTTTTACATAATTCTTCAAAAAGACAACATATTAAATAAATTAAAAAGCAAATAAAATTCGATTTATATATGGAAATAAGCATTATTACGTGCAAACATATACAGTGATATTTGATTTCAATAATATATATTAATAACTAATGTTATTTTTTAGTAAAACAGTAACTATTTAATTTTTAATAAATTTATTTATAATTAATATACATGCACATATTTCAATCATTTAATATATGTAAACGCGTATATTTTTTACTTAGAAATCAGTTTACCTTTTCCTATTTTGTTTCCTGAACATAAAATGTAATACACTGAAAAGATTGGAATCTTATTACATTGAATGTAATTCAATATTTCACATCTTCTTTAAAAAAAAATAGAAAGATACCTGTTCATCTAAAAAATCCATAAGGATACTCATTCTGCATTTGAAACCTTCTGTCTTTAACATAGAATGCAAAGAATTAATGCATATTGGTTCATAAGCCAAAATTTTATTATATAGTTCAGTTCTAGCAGTAAGAAATTTTAAAAACATGTCTTTAATATTTGATGCATTATCAATTACTGGAGTAAATTCAGGTTCATCAAACTGATTTATTTCGTCAATTGTATTTATTGATAATTGTTTATCTGCACTGTTCGAAAATTATGGAATTTCTATTAATTTATGAAAATATTTTAGGATTTAAATAATGAAATCAGTATTAGGTATATGCAATATACTTTATGGGGAAGGATGTTAATTGAGATTCATAATTATGTATACAATCAACATCATCCTTTTTATTATTTGTTTTTTTCATTGGTGGTTCATCATCTTCACTACTTATTATTGTCAATTCAGATTCTGTGTCCTTTGAAGTATTAATTGTAGGATGCAATTCGTTATAAATGTATGTTAATAATTTTACTGCCCTTTTCCGTTTCTGTATTTTCAATCCATATTTATTTAATTCCATCTGAAATCAAATTAATGTATTAAAATGTGTGATAAATGTATATATTAATATATTAGAATAATATAATTCGTTAACCTGAAGTTCAGATGTTTTCATGTCATTATAATTAGGAGGAGGAGTGATGCTATCTCGAATAATTTCAGGTGACGTAATTGCCTTCAACTTTTCTTTATAATTACATATACATTGAGAATTATTGTAAGATTCAGGTATATCATTCTTAGTATGTCTTGTATCAATACGTAAACTTGTTTCTGATAGTGATTTTCTTTGAAATTTTCTACTATATTTTTTTGTACTTAATGATCCTCCATTACTCTTGAATTTTTCTGCAAAAGAATCATTATTACTGTTAATTTATTATTTTTATTAATTATTACAATGAATACAATTTGTTTACCTAATTGATTTACTTTTTTGGTAAACAATGGAGTATTAATGTTATCATCACTATTATCAATGTAAGCATTTGCTAAATAAGTATCATTCTCAAAAACATGACTATTATCTTCAGAACTTTTGCAATATGAACCACTTGTATTTCTCTTGTTTTCTTCATATTTATGCATCTCCAAGATATTATAATCTAATTCAGGACTGGAACATACCAATATTGAGGTTTCTACTGAATTATACTTATTTGTACTTGATTCTAATGATGTGAATGAATTTTTTTTAACTGCTTGTAAATCTATATTACTTTCTGATTTACTGTATCTTAATTTATTAGAATTATTCAATCTTTGGTCTTTAAGAACATCTTTTTGAGTATTTAAAGATTCAACATTTGTACAGAAGTAATTATTCTCATCAAATGTAACGTACTCGTTGTTAAAATTACACAGATTTTGCTGAGATATTTTTTTATCCTCTTCAAAATCAGAAATTATTTTTTTAGTTTCGTCTTCATTCTCATCGCATTTTTTTATCTGACTTATTTGAAATTCTGAGTCTCTGTCTATATCTAATAGTAAAATATCATTGCCTATATTGTTCTTTTCTTGGTATTCATCATATGTTATATTAGCTTTTACGTTATTTTTTGATATATGTTTCTGTGTAAAATTTCGATATTTTACTATACTATTATTTTCATGTCCTTTTTTGTATCTTGAGTACATAGATATTTCATTTTCTGCAATAGAATCTGTATCAGAGTCTGAAAATACATTATTTTCATTTTCATTTTCTTTAGATATGGAATGTATTACTTCATCTTGTAGATCCTTGTGCGCATTATTTATACTTTTGTTTATTGAACTATTCTTACACCTCTTTGCACATTTTTCTATGTTAGATTCAGATGATTGACTTATACTATCTATTGACTCAAAACTATGACATATATCCGAATTATTTTCTTCATATGACATTTTGATACCTGATTTAGAAGTTGTATTACAATCAAATATACTTAAAATATCGCTTTTTGCATTAAATGTTTCTTTTATAATAGTGTCCTTGAGAGAATCATTTTGTCCGATATTGAATGGATTTCTGTATAACTTAGAACATGTTGGTATTACTGAAACATCAGAATCTATATCAGAGTCTGATCTTGCATTTTCTCTTTGAACTTGCTCAATAAATATACTAAGGTTACTTTTTAACTCTAGTATATTTGAATGATCTTTTTTTGGTGTAGCAAAATAGGTTGTATCTGAAAATAAATTTACATCTTGTTCAGTACTTTTAAATATTGTATTTCCAGATGTAGAAATGTTAGCAGGATCAATCATTACTTGATTAACTGAGCCAATTAAGCTAGAACTTTCATTATCTTTTGCTTTTTTACTATTTACGACTTCATTAACATATTTTGTTTTATTCTTTATTACTTCACTCTGTGTTATATTATTGATATCATCAAATAAATCAGGAGATGTATTAGTATTTCGAATAGTATTTGTATCACTTAAACAGTTAATTTCTTCTTGCAATAATTTATCTGTATACGTATCTTTTCTCAATTCTATTTCAACAAAATCTGGTTTATTTATGTACTTATCTAAGTGACACTTATTTAATTCTTTATCATCATCCAATTTGGAATCTTTAATGTCATAGAATACATTTTGTATATTATTATTAGTTAATTCCAAGTTATCTTTCTCCTTAGAAATTAGTTCTTGGTCCTGTTTATTATGCATTTGACTTTTCATTTGTTTAATTTCAACTTCTTTCTTTTCTAGGAAAACAAATAATTTTGTTACTTTA
This sequence comes from Bombus huntii, assembly GCF_024542735.1. NCBI lineage: Eukaryota > Metazoa > Arthropoda > Insecta > Hymenoptera > Apidae > Bombus > Bombus huntii. The sequence continues at coordinate 6,211,817 of NC_066246.1, forward strand.
TATTTCCTTGCTAGATTTCTTAAAAATGGAAAACTTGCTAAATCATCCAAAACATCTAAATATTTTTTTATAATTCCACAATAAATAAATTCCAAAAATGCTAAAGCAATATTATAAGATATATTTCCCCAAGAAATTTTTTCCTTAATTTTAGTAAAAAATAAAGTATCATTAGGTGTTACATCAAGTAGTATATTTGAACACTGTACATAGAGAACTAATTTATGTGCCCAAATATATTTATCGTTGTTAACGAATATTATTATATCACTTGCAGAACTATCATTTAATGCATTACTCCAGTTTGTTATTATGGTATCAGTAAACTGTATATTTTGATAATTTTCGAATTTTTCATTTACAAAACATGCTTCTGTATGCGGTATTTCATGTATTTTTTTACTATAATTGCAGAGCTTTGTTTGGTACTGACTTGATTCCATATCATAGATGTTGCATGTATTTGCAAAATCTAAAATCGTTTCTTCTTTCTATAAATACAATATTAGTATGGTTTGTAATATCGTAAAAATATTTATAAAAATGTAATTTATAATATTAACAGATTTATTATTTATCTTACTTACTACTTGTTTTCTTCCTGGAGTTATATAATTTGATAAACTTGATACGTAAAAACACTTTTGATCTGAAGATAGTTTAGCTTTATTCCATAATTTTTCATCCTTTTGAACGATAGAAAGAAAATATAATATAATAAAAAGTAAATGCATAAATTGTAAAAATATAATCAAGCAGTATTCATACCTTATTACAAAATTCCTGAAGAGAATGACTTTTTAGATTATTTTTTTTTTCAATCATACGATTACACTTAATTGCTTCATTTTCATTTTGAGTAACTGGTTCATTTCCCATTAGAATTTCTGAAATTTTTTCAGTTAAAATATGATTTCTCTCTTCTTGAGAACGTGTTTGAAGTAAAGTTCTTTCATTATTCTTTCCTATTAGGAAAAAGTATTAAAGCTATTAGTTTAACTTTATTTAAAAGAAAAATGTACATTTTAATTTAACATACTCTTTCTATTTTTTATTAATGATGGGGGTTTACTGTTTGCGAATCCAAATTTTTCCAACTGCCCTTCGTAAACTGATTTATCTATTTCTGGTACAAATTGATTTAATATTTTAGGTAAACTTTCAATTTCATTAATTTTATCTAATTCTTCTGCTTCCTGAAGAGATTTTGATAATGCTAATGCAAGTTGAAGATCAGTTTCTTCACATAAATTCTATATAAATTTGTAAATATTTCATAAAAGAAAAAGTATAGATGAAAATTATTTTAAGTATTTAAGAAATCTTTTCATAATTATAATTAATATTAAAAATTACATACTTTTCTACATGATGGAGTTGGTTTCTTTTTATCTTGTACTACAGGTGCAACAAGCAAACCTAATGATTTTCTTTCATTCTCCTGTCGCTTTTGAAGTTCAATGGCATCTAATAATTTTTTCGTGGTAATATTATTCTTGAATGCACAAATCTTCATATGTAATGAACGAGAGTTGAGATCTTTAAATGTTTTAAAACATAAAGGACATACAAGAGCTACTTTTACATCAGTAGAGGAATCATCGCAGTTAGTTTTAGGTTTAAAAAATGATGATTCTATCGAAGGCTGTTGTGAACTTCTTTTTCTCTCAGGCTGTTGTCTATACTTTTCTCCTTTGTGATTTTTAACAAAATTCTTGAATTTTACAGCTGTTTTTTTTTTTTTATGTAAGTCGCAATGACTGAATTCAGTTGGATTTGCTTTAGGAGATTGTTCTGGGCTTTTAAAATCTAATATACTGTCATCTTCATTCAAAACAGATATATTATATAAAAGTTTATTTTTTTCAAGCTGTTCATTCATTTTATGTTTCTCAAAAATGATATATAAGAAATTCTATTTTCTTAGGTATACTGTAATAAATATATGTAGTAAATATAAATATTATATTATATTTAATAATATATTAATATTTTATGTATAAGTATATTTTTTATACCAAATATTAAAAGGTAGAAAACATTACAAAAAAATAACAATCTCTAAATAATATTTCAACATATCTTATAGATTAAATAATTTATTTTATTGAATATTACATTATTTAAATACTATAAAATGAAAGTATTTGATATCTATACATAAGAGATGTATTTTCATATTATTTCTTTTTAAATGTTATCCATCTCCATAGTATAAAGTTCACAAATTATTATTACATTAAAATAGAATTACTTTTTTAATAAAATGTCTTGATGTACAAACCAATTAATTATTGGCTTTATCTCCTTCTAAAGATGACTTAAGGTTGTCAATATTTAATAATTTTTGTGCTTCTTTTGTAAGTACATGCGAAACAATATTGCTATACATTGGTTCATTCCAGAACTCCTGTGTTTCCTTAAATTCGTCATATAAAGTCTTTTTTCTATTACGATAACCTTCTTCAAGTTCAACAATAAGTTTTTTTCTATTTTGCACAGATTCACTGTAATATAATATGTTAAACGTTAAATATTATATATTTAAGAATTGTAATATTCACTATTTCATCAAAACTTGTTGATTTCATAATTGTTTCAACAATACATGATAAGGTTAAATATATCGTCTGTTTCATAAATTAAATGTTTATAATTCATATAATATATTATTTCACTCTCAGTTTAACTTTTATATGCAATATTTCAAACTTATAAAAGAATTGTAATACATAATACATAAATAATAGTTAATTATAGTAAAGTTATAAGGAATATTCACCCAAGTACATAGAAGAATGCAGTAGGGATAAGAATTTTTATTAAAGTTGTAATTATAAATGCTTTACCAGCCGGAGTTCCAGCGAGAGTTTGTGGTTGCTTTTTTTTTAAAACCACTGGTTCATACATTTTGTGTACAAAATATACTTTTGCAATTGCTAGATATAATGTACAATGTTCTTATATCATACAGTGTTACCATAGGAAAATTTGAAGTTGCATAATCTAATATACAATACAAAATAATGAGTATTTATTACAATTAATTTCTACTAACGGTCCTTGCACTAAAATATTTTAAACTTTAAAATATATAACATATTTTTTTACATAAATAAGCCAGAAATATTGAATAAATAATATATTACTCAAGTACATTTACTTTAAATATATACATACATACGTCACGCTCTCTGTTGTTTATTCCATAAAATAAACCTTCAAATGGTTGAACTTCGATTCTTTTGATTTAATAATCCCGTTAAATCAACACAAATAAAAAATCGTAAATATTAGTTTTAAGAATTTTAATTTTCCTAAAATGTTTTTCAATATGTAACAAAATTGACAAAAATGAATTTAAAGATAATTGATGATTATATAAAAAGTAACTGATTTTTATGAAATATAAAAATATTAGCTATATTTTTGTACTCTCCAATTAATTAGTTAAATATGGTATGTATCTCATTTTATCATTTATTTTATTACCTTTTATGTTCTTGAAAATTCTATATATGTTTCTGATTTTACTTTAGGCTTCTACTTCTAGAAGACAAACTACAATTGGAACTAGAAAAAGAGGTGTACCAAAAATGGAATTGACTGCTGAACAAAAAGATGATATAAAAGAAGCATTTGACTTATTTGATCCAGATGGCACTGGAAGAATAGCTACCAAAGAACTTAAAGTGGCTATTAGAGCTCTTGGATTTGAACCAAAAAAAGAAGAGATAAAAAAACTTATAGCTGATGTTGATCCAGATGGTCTTGGCACATTATCATTTGAAGAATTTTTAAATTTAATGTCTACAAAAATGTTAGAAAAGGACACAAAAGAAGAAGTTTTAAAAGCATTCCGTCTTTTTGATGATGACAATACAGGAAAAATAACTTTTAAAAATTTAAAAAGAGTTGCTCGAGAATTAGGAGAAAATCTTACAGATGAAGAGCTGCAAGAAATGATTGATGAGGCAGATAAAGATGGGGACGGAGAAGTTTCTCAAGAAGAGTTTTTACGTATTATGAAGAAAACTAGTTTGTATTAGCATTTCATTATTTATTTTTGAATTATTCTGTAAAGATTGCTTTTGTCTGCAAGTTGCTTGTGTGATTTGTGTAAGACATTACTATTATCAATTATTTCGATTTAAAAGCTAACTTTATTTTATATAATGATACACAATACTAAATATAAATAATAGTTAATAGTATATAATAGTATACACTGATATTAACTTAGAGATATTGGAAAAATATTAAATATTTTGTTCATAAACAGTACAAAATAATTATAAAAAATTTAATTATTTTTTACTTATTACTTTATTATTATATACTTCAAAATTTTGTACAACTTTTCATTTATTTAAAAGTTTCTTGTTTGATTGTTGATATAGCAGCATCAATTAATGACCTTATCAACTCTGCTCTTTTCTTACATTTACTTAAACTTTTTGAAAATAAATCTTGTGAAATTGGGATTCCACCTAAATAAAGAATGTATAGTATGTTATATTAGTTTCAATAATAAACACAATATGCTTAAATTTACTTCTTTAAATAGCAAATAAATTTATACCAGGTTTGTGTATGCAACAAATCTTTTCTTCATTCATTACAATTGTCAATCTTCCTAAACATAAACTTTCTTCATCATCAGTAGGATCGGCAACCAATAATTGACTAAAAATATTAATATGAATTCATAATTTTATTTGTTAACTATTCTAACGTTGGATTTCAAATTAAATATAACTTACTCATTAAATATTGCAAAAGTTATAGAAACTGGTAATGCTTTAACCAGGAACCTTATTCTTTTTGTGGAATTTACAGATACTCTTCCAGTTTCTACATTATAAAGTGTTTCAGGTAAGGTTACTATAAAAAAAATGTATATATTGAAGGTATATAGTTAAGTATATTCGAACCATATTATTTTAAATTATTTAAAACTTACAAGTACTAAGTGTAGCAGTCAATGCTCCAATGCAAGCATCAATTATTGAACCATCATAGTTAATACATACAAGGTCACAGTATAAGACCCATACTAGTTTACCCTTATAGACACAAAGATCTTTTAAATCAATAGCTGCTGAATTTCTTAAAATATTTTCTACTAATTTTGTAATGACTTGTGCTTGGTCACTTGGTGGGCCTGGCCGAAATTTAGGAGAACATAATGGAGGAAGTTCAATATTTGGCACAATGTAACCACACTCCGGAGATTCTGCTTTAGGTGCTGCTAACTCCTATAATTGTATTTTATTGTAATAGGAATTATGATACATATCTATATATTCACATATAAAAATAGTAAATTATTACTATAAAAAATTAAAATTTTTATATTATTTTTTACCTTTCAATTTTATATTCCTAATATTCATTTCTATTAGTACAAACAAATAGAATATAAACAAAAATATCCAGTGGATGTTACTTACTGCTTTAATACCACATACAACTGTTGTGTTACCAATTTTGAATATGGCTGAGCTATCGGCATGAGTAATTGATGATATATTTACACTTATTGGGCGAAAAGATAAAAACTGCCTACCATCTGGTCGAATATCTTGTGCCTTAAAAAATAAAAAAATTAAAATAGTAATTTAAGTGCAATTTACAATATTAATGTATAACTATATACATACCAAATGGTCTTGTAAATATTTCACAGGATGTATAATTCTGTAATTTATGTTTAATTAAATTTTATTGCAAAGAAAAAACTGTTAAAAGTATGTTTAAAACATAGTTAATAATATATTGTGCTATATTAGCTTACGACGATATAAATTTATCTCCATACAATGCGATATTATTTAGAAATGGAAGTAAAAAGGTTATGTTAAACTAAATAATGTATTTAAAAGACTAATTACTCAATATATACAAATTTAAAATTTTATATTTTATAATGCATCTGTTATATGAAAATTTATTTTAAGTATACATATTAAATTAATAAAAAATCATGTAATATAATGTAACTGATAGAAAATACCAACTTATATTGTGAATCCATTACTTCAATTTTAACTACTAAGTTACAGTTCTTCTTGTATTAATTGAAAAACTCAGTTACATTATACATATATAAAATATGTAATATATATATAAAATGGGTTTTTTACAAAATATAAGTGAGAACTAAAATAAAAAACGATAAACATTTAGAGAGGGAGTTGTCAAGTTTGTCATATTTAATAAATAATTATATTGACATTGTTTCTTAAAAATTAAAATTCTGATAAAATAAATATGCTATAGCTTTATTTTAATCTTATGACAGAAAGTATTTGAATTTTTAATTTTTTTCTATTTATTTGACAATGCATGGACAGACGCTCTCTATATTAATTTAAATTTCAAAGAGAAGATTAACTGAGGAAATTCATCTGAATTATGTTATTAAATTTTATTTGTTGTAAATATATGATATTTCGTAAAGATTCCATTTAATCTTATAATATAAACACACAACCGAATAGTTTTAGTTTTATACATTTAAAAATTTATTACAATGTACTTTTTCTTTTTGAAATTAACATTAGATTAGTATCAATTGCTTACAAACAATAGAAAAGACAAGTGTTCTATTTAGAAAGGCACAATGTGGCATATATTCTTAAAATATTATATTAACGGAAATTAGAATCTACTGAGAGTAAATAGCAAAATAGTACAATATAACAAGATAATACAAGTATAAATGGTTAAAATTTTATAAAATACAGAGTTAAAAAAATAGTCTTCTCTATCTTTAAATGCCTGTGTAACTATATAACTTTTAATGTCGAAGATACCTCCGAAGTCATTCACGTAAATTACATATATATATCAAAGATATAAATTTTTTAAATTTAATATAAAATTATTTGAATTCTTTATACACACAGACATGTTTTTTGTATAAATATAATTTAAGAGTAATTTCAACAAACTTTAAATTACTATTAGTTGTAATATTATTGACAATTTAATGTTATTAACTTTTAAAAATATAGTTCTGAATAATGTTCCCGTTTGTATTGCTGTTCATAGTAATGTGATGTAATTAACTTCATCGGGCAAGTGTAGAATAAAATTTAGGCTGTAAGAAAATAAAATATATAATAAAATCACTGAAAATTTATTGAATTTATTCATTATCAGTACTTTTAAAGTCACTTACCTCATGATCATGATTTTCTTCTTTATTTCCATCATCATCATCACCAGAACTATCACCTCCTGAACTATCTACAGAATTACGTTGTTGATCTTTGTTATTTAGGTTATCAACAGCAGAAGGAGATGATGCTTTTACTTTACTAGCTGCATCATAACATTGTAAACAAACTCTAACTGCTTTTCCGTTTCCTTGTCCAGGCAATAATAACTTCTTATTGCTGCAAGGCCCACATACAACAGCTCCACATTGCCTACAATGATGCTGAAAATGATTTATTAACAATATAAATATTTAGAGAATATAATATATTTAATGGTTTGGAAACACAATTAATGTATGAATACCCGTCTATTTAAAACTGTAAATTGTGTCTTATTACAATGCATACAAATTGTAGCTTCGTTATCTGGAACCCAAACAGCTGCATGAACTTCAACTGGTTTCTTACCACCTATTAAAAGAATACAGGTACATATTATATATTACATAAATAAATAAATTATCATAATAATAATTACTTACTTTTTCTTAATAAGTCTTCAATACATTTTGTAATATGAGCCATCCATTCTTGTTTCTCTGTTGGAGTGGCAGCATAAACAGCAAATGACTTTGTTACTGTCTTTATGAGCCAGCCATTGCGATATTCTATAAATAATAATAAACTAATATATTGCTTTTATATAACTATATATATATTTTTCAATGGTGTCTGTACTTGATACACAACAAATTAATAATCCAAAAATTAGTCCTAACATTATTATAAATGGTAATCTAACCGAAAACAAAGAACTTTTTGTAGAAATAAAACAAAATATTTCATAAATATGTACAGTATAAATCATATTTAGTTAACAACAAACTCTGTTAATGTTATTTTTATTTTGTATAATATAGATTCTTGAAACTTCTAGAATATTTAAGATATTTTCTATATAATATAAAATTAAAATCTAACTACAAACTGATTTGTAATAAAGTACAAAACATAATTTAATAAATGGATGGAAAATATAACTTACGACCATCATCAGCTAAAGATTCAAGTTTGACTTCCTCAAGTGGTATAATATGTTGTTTGTTGTACTGTTAACATATATAAATCTTCTTAATATCTCTAATAAATTAATATATTGTTTTAAACTATTATATTTTAATAAATAAGTTAAAACTATATTTAGTATAATTATTAATTTTCATACATGTTTACCTTTTTCTTGTTCATTACAATGTTTCCATAAACCAATATATCATTAAATAAAAAGAATTGCCTAGGCTTAGGCTTTTTTCTACACATTTTGGTTAATACACCTTCTCCAACTAAAACTCTTCCAGGTACTGCAAGTGGCTGAAATATGTAATAGATTAATGTAAACTTAATAGATAACATCTTTGTGCTTTGAACGATGCCACATACGTCAAATTATATTGCTTAGTTGTGTTCTTCGAAAATATAAGGCATAACATAAGAAAAATTAAGATTTTTAATATCAATCTTACCTGGCCAGAACTGCCAAAGCAGTTTTCGACCATAGCAATACGCCTGGCATTAGCCTCGCTATTTACTGCAATAAACCATATATAAATAAATAACCTTTAGTTACTTTCAGGTAAAGATTTTAGTAAAACCCATAATATGCGGCAACAAATATAATTCACTAAAAGATTAATCATTTCTGTAATACGTTTTATATATTACGTGTTCAACTGTCAAAATCACAAACTACTAAATTACACCGTTACCCGAAGCAATTTCAAAAATCATAGAATAAGTAGATTATGAATTTTCTAATTTAATAATCGAAGTAAATATTCTATATATTAAAGTTATATAATAAAAATAAATTAAACTTTGCATACAGAATATAACATTAATTAATTGATAATAAATGAAATACAAACTAACCCAATCGGTCAACCATGGTCCTATGAATCAGGGCTGACAACAAGGAAGTATGAATCATGAACATGTTTAATATTTGTCAGTATTAACAGTGGATAATATTTGAAATATTATAAGAACAATTAATGTATTTAAAGAATCATATAAGAAAATCTTTGTTATGTCGCTTAAATATGTAATATTTAAAATAGTATAAGATTTATGATTTTTAAATAAATATTGTCTATCATAAAATACAAATGATACACATATTATATAATTTTGTATTTATTTTCACTTTAAATTTTCCAGTTCTATTTAATTAATAAGCAAATGTTAATAGAATAACAGTATACATTATTCTAACCAATATGTATGTATCACAGATTTTCAAATACCGGATATACCCTTTCGAGATATCGATATCTAATATTACTGGTCAATAAAAATCATATGATTATTAAGGGTGTAGCAAACTAGCAAATTACAAGTAGTGGTAGACTTCTATTTAGATTATTTTATACAAAAGTAATAGAAGATAACTTTGACAAAAAAAATGAAGATATGTGGACCTAAGTATGCCCTATGTGGCCTGATATTATCTACTTGGGGTATATTCCAATTAGTAAGTCACTTCTTTAACCTAATAATTTTAAATGTATTAAGAAATTTTAAAATAAATAATTGTGCATCATGTATAAAAAATTGCAAAAAAATACATTTTATATATTTTATATATTCAGATGTTGTTTCTCCTTGTTTATTTGAATTTTATTATTTGGGGAAAACAAATTAGTTATCTTTTATTTATAATCAGTCTTTTAGTAATTATAGGATTCATTGAATTAATCAGTATATTCTTTTATTTCATGTTATTTATTCATATATATAAAGCAAATATTATTGTACATTTTTCAAAAATTGTAATCTGGAAGAAAATTCATTTATTTTTCAGCTCCTGATGGGAATATTCTTTTACTACAACAGTGTAGCTTTAATAGAAGACCTTCCGTTGGGAGAACAGACTTTTAATAAACCTACAGATTTTTATGCTGTAGCAGAGAGGGGTTATAAACAAAATGCATATAATTGTTGGATTGCAGCTTGTATCTATGTCCTTACATTCTTATTTTCTGGACATCAATTTTATATAAATTCTAGATCATCTTTAAGCGTTTAAAATATTATTAGCATGTGAATACAATAAATAAAAGTACATATAAGTATATAGTATAGTGATACATTATAAATATAAAAACAGGAATTTAGGAATATGCTAAATACAAATTTCAATAACAGATTTTTTGATTGCATTCTAATATTAAGAATTTGTGTTTATTTAAAGAACATATAATAAATTATACTACAATATAAGTGTGTAAAATAGAAGAATATAGATTATTTCATATTATGTATGTATATATATGAAAATATACCAAAAAATTATTGTTGAACTTATTTTTCATCATAATGTGAAATATGTATTTCTCTTTTTCTCTTATTTATTAGTAGTATTAGAAATCTTTAACTGCGTTAAATTAATGAACATAATTGCTGGAATCAACAGCAATTTACAACTGATATAGTAAAATTTCATGTTTATGCAACACAACAATTTTAAAGAATTTATTTTATTTTGAATATTAAAAAAAGATTGAATTTGATACCATTATTTTAATTTTAAAGATTTTGTAAATATGTAATTGCTACGTATAATATTTACGAAAAACAATACATTCATTATCGACAATGAGTCATTTTCGATTACGTTTGTACTGTGTTCAAATTTAATATACGTCATATGCCGAAATAAAGAGAGAGGTTTCAAATTTTGAATTGTCGTAACATGTAAAATCTTAAAACATGCTTTTTAATATTTACTATATTGTTATCTAGAAAGAAGGTCAAAATTACATGAATTGTGCATGTAGAATTGTAACACTATCAACAATAAGTGATAGGTTATGTATAATAACTATAAAATTTAAGTCATTTTAATTATCTCGTATTATACATTGCAAATAAAATATTTTGTAATAAGCAAAGTAAAACTAAAATGTTTTTGAACGTAAAAAATCATTCCATCTGATTGCCATTATGTACCAGAATGTTTTAATAAATTTTAATTGCTTAAAAATTTAAATTTCAATTGCTTTGTATCATTATTAATATATCAAATATTAAAATATATCATATAAATCATTAAACTGATTTGTATTCCATTGTAGAGTATTACACTGCATTAAATACAATGGAAAATGAACACATTGTAACTGATGACTATAGTGAAATAATACAACGTCTTCCTTTTTCTCGGAAACTTTTATATGGAATAGGACATGTTTTGAATGATATTTGTGCTTCTATGTGGTTTACATATTTATTAGTTTTTTTTCATTTGGTATTGGGATTTAATTCAATCTCAGCTGGAATAATTTTACTCATTGGTCAAGTAGCAGATGCTTTGGCTACTCCTTTTGTTGGTTTTCATTCTGATAAGGATGATAACTTTGGATTATGTAAATATGGGAGGAGAAAAACATGGCATTTAATAGGTATATATCGTTATTATTTCCTTATATGTTATTTATTATATCATGTAATTTTTTCAAACAATTTATTTTAGGTACCTTATGCATATTATTTGCATTTCCTTTTATATTTTCACGTTGTATTGGTTGTGAAACTTCTCATGAGTGGGCTCAATTAATCTATTATGCAGCATTTGTGATAATCTTTCAGTTTGGGTGGGCTGCTGTACAAATATCTCATTTGTCCCTAGTTCCAGAACTCACACCTTCTGAATATGAAAGAACAGAACTTATAGCGATCAGGTATGCCTTTAATTATTGGAAGGGAGATATTTAAAGTTGAATTATAACCCTAAATATTTATTACAATTTTATTTAGATACAGCTTTACTGTTCTCTCAAATATTTTTGTTTACTGTATTACATGGGCAGTATTACATGTAACAGATACTAATGCTTCCAATTCCCAAATTGGGCCCGATGATGCAAAGAAATTCCAGGAAGTTGTATTTATTGGAATTGGAGTAGGAGCTGTAACGTCTATTTTATTTCATACCTTTGTCAAAGAAAACTTTGTTAATAATTCTGATGGTAAAATTATTTTTATATTTACTCACTCTGTGATTAAAAATTTTGTTTATTATAATATCTGTTTTATCACATTTATTTTAGGTTCGTTGAATAGAAATTCAAGAACAGTATTAGTACTATTAAAAGATGTTCAATTATATCAAGTAGCTTGTATATATATGCCTACTCGTTTGTTTGTAAACTTATCACAAATTTATATTCCTTTGTATTTACACAAATCGTTAAATATGCCAGCTACATCTTTGGCTACAATTCCTTTAATAATGTATTTGAGTAGTTTTGTGATGTCTTTAATTATAGAAAAATTGAATACAAAACTGGGTCGAAAAGTTTCATATTGTTTTGGAGTTTTGTTAGGTGTATTTGCTTGTATTTGGATACAATTAGGTACTGGCTTAACATACACAAAATATCAAATCTATCCAGTTTCCTTAATATTAGGTAATATTACATAATTTTTTTTAAAGTCCTTAAAATTAAATATAAATGAAATATATCCAAATACTAATTTGTTTTATTATAGGATCTGCGGGCTCTATTATGTTGGTGACTAGTCTTGGTGTTACTGCAGATTTTATTGGACAAAATGTAAATAGTGGTGCATTTGTATATGGAATTATGAGTTTTACAGACAAACTTTGCAATGGATTAGCAGTTATGCTTATTCAATATTTGTTAGTATATAGCTTAAAATATTAATTATTTAAATGATGATAAAAGTAAATTTTTAAAAAGTAAACAAAAATAAGCAATTCTCTTTTTTATGTTTTCAGAAGCTCTTGGATTGATTGTAAAAATTACTATAAAAGTGTTTTAGTTTATGTTTGTGCTACATCTGCAATGGTTGGCTTATTAATGATATTATGTATAAAACCATTTCATCACAATACAGGTATACATTTATAATAAATCATAACTGTATTTCTGAAAGGCACTGGTAGTTAATTCAGATGAAATTTGATAGGTATCATAGAGAAATGTTATGAAAAAATATGAAATCAAAATTTTAACAAATTATGCATTTTGAAGAAACAGATTTATATGTATAATAAATTTTTGTTATTATTAGATACTGCATAATCTTTTCTCATGATACTCATTAAATTACATCTTGTTTGGTCACCTATGTCATTTGGAAGAATATCTTAAATTATCTATTAAATTAATTATAATAATGATATAATATTAATATAAATTATTTCAGTATATAATACATTACACTGTGAACAAACTATAGAACATGATAATATATTTATTACTACAGAAACAATAGAAAATGAACCTGACAATTCAATAAGTCAAGAAAATGTTACATAGTATAAAAAAGATAGTAATTAAAATTTTGTTCATTTGATGTTAAATCCTAAATATATACTTTATATATTACTTGTGTAAATCTTTATTTAAATATCTGGCTGTAGTTTTCTATGGAGGCTCAAAAATTATTGATCCTTTCGTATATATTCTGACAGAATTTGACGAGAAAAATCCAAATATGCAGGAATCCACTGGTTGAAAAGTTACGCGTATGTAAAAATCAAGCATTTTCAGCATATTTTACAGGTAAGTAATAATGACGCCATATTGACTTCTATCGATGATTACTCCAGTGAGTCGCTGGTTGTATACAATGCATGTGGATTGTATACAATGCATGCAATGGATTAGATTTGGGTTATGTTTCATACTCCGGCCGCCATAAGATGGCCGGTTACTTCCACTATCTTAAAGGTGGCAGACATTACAACAAAAAAACGCAAGTGAAAATTGTAACATGTTAATTGTGTATATAATGTATTAAAATAATTCGTTTGTACAAAAGAATATTGAAAAATGTGTTAAAATATGTTAAAATGTGTTAATTGAATGTATCAATATAGTACGTAAATATATTTGAAATGTCTTTATCAGTAGGTAAGTTACCACGTGAGTAGAATTCTAACCTTTTAAAATTTAGTAAGACATAATTACATATATATTTTTTTATTTGACAGAATTATTAAGACGTCTAAATTCAGACGAAGAACCTTTACCCAAACGTTTAAAATTAGCAGAAAATGCATTCTGTGCCATTGATATACCAATAATACATAAAGAAGATCTTATTCTGCAATGGCTTTGTAATATGTGTCCCATGGACCAAGAAGCTTGGGATTCATTAAAAAATTGTTTGAAAACCGAATATTTGGATATTAAAAGTGATGTAATAAAATTATTGATAAAATTATTCGTTGAAACATTTCAAAAAGATGTAAAACATATACGTGAGGATGTTTTCGAATGCTGTCGATTATTAACTTTTAATAACAGGATTGCACAATATTTTATTAATAAGCCAAAAGATTTAGGACTTTTAACAAAGTCCTTATTAGAATGTGTAAATAGTGTTTTTAAACACACCTTTAACATTGGAGAAAAATCAACGGAAGGAATAAAGATTTCATTAATTAACAAAAGCAATGGATTGATACTGACAGCATATAATACAGTAATTAATGTCGTAGAAAATATAATACAAATTTATAAATCTGCTTTTATTACAAAAGATAGTTTGAGAATCATGTTTATACATGATATCTTATATCCTTTGTGTGTTATAATTGACCACGACTGTACTGATAATACCAATAGATTAGGTGCAATAACACATAAATGTATTCAACAATTAATATTTGGTAGAAAACATACTCAAAGTGGAGAATTTCTAAAAGATGAAGATATAACACAATTTAAAAACTTACTATCTATTTTGACAGGACATGCAAAGACAAAAGATTTCCAAAGTAATTTAATGACATTTACTTTTCTCTTCCGTGTTGCAGTAATTACTTTCAAATCAGACACTGTTACATTAGATATAATATTAAGAAAATTAGTAGAATGTTCTGGGACACATAAAAGAGAAGTTTTGAATACTTTTTTAAAATGTTTAAATGACATAACTTTTAATTTTGATAATAAAGTACATGAAATCACATTATTTGATTATTGTCAAAATATAATTAATGATATTTTAATAAGTAAAAGCATGAGTAATGCAGATTACAATCTCTTAATACAATTTTGTTATTTTAATCCTCTCATAATTGAAAGAAAAGTTAAAGATATACTAAGAAAAATGTTTATAGAAAAATCAGTATTAGAATATAAACATTTAATGATTTCTATTTTGGATGCTTTTATACACTTAAGGGAAGAAGAAAAATTAATTTCAGCAATATTAATAGCATTAAAAGATAGTTTGTCTCATGTATCACATCATATATCATCAGGAAGTAGTATATGTTTTCCAAGTGAATTCAAAGAGAAGTTAATGAAAGCTGTAAATAATGTAACAAATTCACAAAGTGTAGTTATGTTAAGAACACTGACATACCATTTAAAGACTGATTGTTTACAAATGTTGGAATCTAATAATACTAGTAAGAATGGAACCATCATTGATTTTTATATATTTTAGTATCTTCTTATATATGATATTTTAAATATTTTCTATTATAGGTGGAAATGTTTTAATATTACGTGCTATAGTTGAATTACTCATTACACTGTTAGATGGTATATGCATTTTTGAATATAGTAGAACATCTACTTCCTACACAAAATTTGTAAATACTTTTGATGATGTAAGAAATATTCTATCACTTTTACTGGTTAAAACATTGAGTTCAAATCAGGATGAAGAAGTTGTAATATTATTAACTGCGATATTCTCATGGAATGAAACACAAAGAGCTCTAAAATACTATGTGCCAAATACTATTTCAGAAAATTTGATATTACCAATATCTGAGACTCAGTGGCATCAACTGATCAAAAAAATTAAAAAATTTGGTAATGAAGATTGTAAGAATAATATGGTATGTTATCAAAATTTTATCATTACTTCTTTTATTATTTTTATCAAATTAATATTTATTTGTTTGTTTATTTTTCATCATATTGTATATTAGAAATGTATGAAAATTATATTTACATAAAATTTCAGAACAAACTCATTTTACAACAAGTTAAGATGTCTCAAAATACATTAACTGAATCTCCTGTGATACTCAAGAGTTTGATAGGTGGTATAGAACGTTGTTGGGGTTTAATATTAAAATTTGATACAGAAATAATACCATCTTTAAGTAATGAACAAGTGTTAAAATTAACACATTTATTATTAGCAGACATGGTTTCTAATGCAGATAATTTTAATGAATGGGTGAAAGTATTACATAAAAATGATTTAAAAGAAAATAAAAGATTAATGATATTCATATTAACTGGTGTTTTTACACAAATTGGATATTTAGCAACAGAAGGTATAACAAAATCTATTAGTAAATATCTTGATGCAGTGAGTATACATTTTTTATTGATATTCAAATATATTATATAAAATTAATTAAATAATTGGACAAAAATTTTTTATCCTTTTAGGAATTGCTACTTGAAGCTGAAATTGTTGAATGTGAAAAAATAAATGATGTATTAATGTCTTTAAAGGAAGAATTGCTAGTAAACAAATGGGTACAAATGCAAAATATACTTTTACATAAAATTAAAGTATATTTAGAAATATTACTTCATCTACCACTAATATTTTTGAATACTAATTTAAAAGTTATAACACTTATGTTCATATTTGCTGTTAGAATGGAATGTAATCAGAGTAATGAAATAGTCTTTTTATGCAATATAATGTTTTCAGGTACATTTCATGATTATACAGATAAGATATCTAATCAAAAGTGAATAATGTATGAAAAACTGTTCTGTTTTTAGATCTCTTGGAAAAGCCTAATATTGATATATTTCAATATATAGATCCTTTTTTGTTGCTACAATTACTACCACAAAACAAAACATTCAAAAAATCATTGGAACTGTTTCTCAAGAATTGTTCATATAAAAGTTTAAACAAATTTATAAAATGTTCCACTAATTCCAAGGAAAATATGTTTTTCTTATTAGAATCTATGGAACGCGTTAAATCAAAATTAAATGTTGACCAAAAAATAATAATTAAAAAGGCGGAAAAAAAATTAATCAGAATTGCAATGGAGACTCTATCCTTTGAAATGAAAAATTCATATGACATGAAAATATTAAATCTGCTATTAAGAATTGGTATTAAAGATGAAAACATTGATGAAAAATTAAAGGATGTTACAGAATCAACAATTGAACACATATTTGTGGTAAATATAAATATACATAAATATAAACGAAACATATTTGTGATAAATTTAAAATAAAATTACATCATATAAAAATAAAGTATTTATTTAACAGAATAATACAAATAATGAGATTACAAATGAATTATTGCAAGATGGTCTACAACTTATGGTTGTTATTTTACATAATAAAAAAGTATTTCATGTTACAAATCAAACTATAAGAGCAATTTGGTATGCATTATTTAAATACCCATGTATAGATGTACTTACACCATTATTAGCATCAAGTGAACTGAATGAACTTTCTGAATTTACCGAAGAATTACACGATCAGTTGGTATGTTCAATAATTTTATACATATTATATAGCATAATGTTGTCATCAACAAAATATTTACTACTTTAGTTTGTTATAGGTTAAAACACTTTTAGGTAAACAAGAAAATAATCTAGAAAATATTTGTATTATATGGAACGCTATATTAAAAACAAATATGTCCAATGATCGCAATAAGCTACGCTTAATAGCTATCAATAACTTAATTCAAACAATACAAACTGTAAATATACTAGAAAAATTTTGGCCAACTTTGTTGAAACTAATACACAATATTGTTGCTGCTAAACATTTGTATCTTCCTGGTTATATTATTGATATGAGTATAATTGTTAGTTTAAAATCATTGCAAGCAAATACAATACTAATTTTTAGTGATTCATTAGCATTGTGCAATGTACTGCTCAAAATGAGAACAAATCTAATTAGCGACAAGATACCTTTATTGTTAATATTGTACAGACAAATATTAAGTATTTTTATACATAAATCCAAATCTATTATTAATAAATCCGAAGAACACACATTTAAATGTCTTGCATTAGATATTGAAAAGTAAGTAAAAATCTTTTATTTATCTAACAGAAAAAATCATAAACGTACTTCAAACTATTATATTTTGCATACAGGTTTACTAGTTCTTTAGTAAAGTTAAAGAAAGATATGATTCGAATAACTCCTTATTTAGTAGCAGATTTACTAAAATTATTGTCAGAAAGTTCAATACCAAACTTTATTAAGGTAAATTTCTTTATGATATACTTTATTTAACAATGTAGCATCGTATACCGTACTCACTGCATAAGCATCCGAACATCGTTTTGCTATCTATAACAATCTCCATGAATTATGTATTCATACTGTTGAAATGCTAAGTTGTCATTGATATGTAGTTGGTATACATGTGTTAAATGTTGATATCAGCATCCCATTCACCTACATCATTTCTTGTTCAATTTTTAAAATTTCTATTTGCTCAGATAAACGTTCGGGTATAGTCTCAGAATAGCGGATTCTTAAGCAAGCAATACCATATTTCCTGTTAACAATTAATATAATATACTTCAACTTTTTATTTTAGATGTCTATACAAAATTGTATAAATCAATTAATCAGTGTGTGTGATCAACATGGACTTGCTTTATTATCACGAACACTACCTGTTTCAATGCAAGAAATTTTCAAAACTCAGTTAGATACATATAACAAATTTTATAAATTTATTGGAAAAATCTGAATGATCATTATAAAACAATATTCACAAATTTGTATATGATAGTGTATTTTAATATTGATTAAAAAGATATTTGTAATAAAGTTATTAAATAATTTTTTTATTGGAAAAAGTAATCTTTTAAATATTACTAAACTAAATCCATAATGACAACAGTATTTACCAAGATCATATATATTCTTTAATATTCGTATATGTTTGTATAGAAATTCAAAAATTTTCAGCATTAAAAATATAGAAAATTCAAATTATGTAACATTGTATAGTAGTACCTACCGCCTATTCGACGCCTGTGGCGGTTACATGCCTTTTCGTTTAACAAAGGTTATCTTCCGCGTTTTATAATTTTATCAAAGATATTTAATATTGCGATAGTAACTATAAATTTCTTAGGTAATTAGCAATGGTAATTTCCCAAACACGTATTAATGCTATTGTGGCCACTATATTAGGAGTTTGTAGTGGTTATTATATTTGGAATGAACCATTAAAACAATACGCTGAAAAAAATTATAATAACAAAGACTTAAATAAGGTAGGTTTCCTGCATTACAAAAAAGATTTATACGATAATATTGAGAATAAATAATTGATTTTTATTTTTAATATACATAAAATAACAAATTTAGTATAGTTCATATTCCTAGTCTCAATAAGATAACCTGTCTAATTTATTATTAATGTAATTTTTAAAAGTACTTCCTATTTTAAAGCAAACATCTCATGACGAAAGGCAAATTCAGCATAAATATTCAAACTAAGACATTTCTTATTTCATCTGTTATTCTAATATCTTTGGCTGCTTATAGGTAAATATAATTATATTGTTTGTATTGTCAACTAGTGAGAAATGAGATATATAATAAACGTATATTTATATACAGATTCAAGTTTAAGAATCATGTTTCATCACGCAAAAGGGAGGAAGTCGAAAGAGAAACGAATATATTGTATGAAAAGCAAAGAGAAACAAATCTATCAAGGGTCAATATCAACTAAAATATTTGTACTGTAGATACAGAATGTAACGCATATATTTAATAAATAATCCATTGAATTATATAATACTATAATTTATTAAGTAACATATTACAATAAATATATTTTACAATTTAGTTGTCGAATTTGCTTCCATAAAATGGTATGTATCTAGCTACTACTTTCCAATCGGTAAAATAAATCAGTGCCAAACCAGCTGCTCCTCCATAAGTTAATGCAGATGGGATCCTATATCATAAAAAATTACATTAAATATCGTGGTGTACAAATTTATAAAAATGTAAATTTAGTGTTATATTATATGATTGATATGATACTTTCTAGAAAGTGTTATATAATTTTAACATTAATTATTATATTCAGTTTAAGAAGCTATATATATTATTACATGTTTTAATAATGAGTGGATTCATATATCATTTAAAGAATAAATTAAACATTTACCATTTCGTAGCAATTTCAAAATGTCTCTTTCCTACTTGCATTCTTCGGCACTTTTGTAACAAACGTCCGCACTTAAAATTTCAAGGCAATTTATAAATCTAACTATTGTTTGAAGTACGATATAATAGCTTAATAAAGGATTGCCTTTGCTCTATTGCCACCATGGACATAGGAATATTCTTATGCCTGTAATTGCCAACTATGATGGGATGTTCAAATTATTACTATTTTTGGTATCAGTTACACCAACCTCAATTAAATGAAATAAAAATCTGTTATTGACATTTTTTTGTTAAAAAATTATTTTTTTCAAGGTTTATGAAAAGAATGACATTTGCAGTAATTGTAAAAATCTACAGTCTGTCCAATGATTCTCAACGAGATAAGGTAATAAACGTAAACAAAAGTTGATTACTGCAGCTGCAACTATTGGCTGCTCACTAGTGAAATACTTCTGTTTTGATATCAAGTAAGTATCGATACTTTCATTGGATATAACCAATGAATAAAGGTATCAATATCGATTTACTTGGTGATATCGATTTATCCCTGTCAAGGTCATGTTACACATTACATGTTAGTAATTGTAATTACCCTGGGTATAAAAATATGTCATATATATATATATCCTATGTCCATGGTAATTTTGTATTAAGGTTGGTTTATTATGTTTGGATCGTCGTTGTATTCGCACACTGGCAACTCTCGTGGTGGGGACACCCAGCGTGCACACAGGCTGGTCACAGCATGGTCGCAGTCACAGATCACAGATACGAGTCATAAGATTTAGAATTATTCATAAGCACATCGGTCGAAAGGGACGAAAGGACAAAAGCTTAATGTTTTAAAATTTTTACATTGTTCAAAGAATAAAGGTAAACTGTTTATTCATTTTTTATATAAGTGTGTTACGAAATTGGAATATATAATTTATGAGTTTTCAGAACATTTTGTATAGAAATTATAAAATATTAAATTTATCTCAACGTGTTATTATAATTGTTCAAGTATAACTGTTACATAAAGAATAATGCTATATCCAAAATGATTTTATAAATTAAAGCTATTGTGTTTTACATTTCTGAAAAATTAAGTAAAAATATATAATTATTATAAATAATCTGTAAGACACATATATTTTTGTATTGGTATAAAGGAACTATTGATATAATGCTATTATTAATTTCGAATTATTTTAAGTATTACGATTGTAATATTCAACGACATGTGTGAATGATATATTGAAAATCAATGAAAAGGGCAATGTTATACGAAAACAAGTTATGTATAAGAAATGAAAATCCGAATACACATATATAGTACATAATTACAATCTGTTAGAACATTTCATAACAAAAATGTGCGATATCTCGGTACAAATGCAATGCTTATGATATAATAGATGCATGTAAAATTTATTACCATTGTAAAAATACTCATTGTTAATGCTTGTTACTTATTCTTAACATTAGAATAACCTAAAATGAAGTATTCAATTTTATTTTGCGTGTGCGCGCGCGTGCATATTTTATAAAAATATATAAAATAAAATTTATTGTTTTATAAATAATTTAATCTTTTACTTCGTGTTAATTAACAACATATATAAATATACATAGTACAATATGTATTAAATATTACATGAAATTTGTGTTTATATATTTGAAAAATGATTTTTACTAATATGTTCTTTAAAGTCAATTTATCTTTGAATTTTTTAATAGAAAGAATTATATATTAATTACAATGTAACAATGTACATTCTTGTGTTATACAATATATAACATTGATTTCTTAATTCCAAAGCCATTTTAATAAATATGCACTAAATAATTTATAATAATTATTTGAACTTATTACTTTTTTAGATAAATTATTGTGTATACATATATAATTGTACGAATTAAAAGATAATATTTTAAATTTGATAAAGTATTTATTTCATAAAATTATTAAAAATATTATTGTTTTTAATAATTATATAATATTTTTTGTACTGTATCTTATGCCTATATACATATCTAATATATAACAATTGTATTATAAAATTATTTTTTTCTATAATAAGTATATGTATGAATAATATGTACAGGTGAGTAATGGGCGACAATACTTGGAAAATCGGTGAAGCAGTCGAGATTCCAGAAGAGGCTATTAAGATAGCATTAGAGAATGAAATATCATTATCAGACAGGTTTTATTTATTTGCAAAACGATCACCATTTCTTTTAGCTGGTATGTTTTTAGTACCAAAAATGTTTTATTTAAATATATATTATATCATATCATTTTAAATTGAAATGAGTATTCTATAATAATTATCTTATTTTGATACAATCAATACTGGAATATAATTGTTTACTTTATAATATTAATATTACTTTATACACAATACTATTGTGAAAATACAATTGTCTTTATAGGTATAGTTGGTTTAACTACTGTTTGTGGAATAGGTGCATATAAGTGGAGAACACGAACAGTAAAACCTTCTATATTTATTGTACAATTCAGAGTTGCAGCTCAGGCTACAGCACTTGGTATCATCAGCTTAGGAATGTTTTATGGCATGTATAACGATTATATAAAGAAGAAGAAGACAGAATAACATTCATCATTTAATGTTAGAAAGAAATAAGGAGACAATTTGAACATTCAATCGTGTTCAAAGAGTAAAATAAAATATGCTTATTTTTAGTAAAATGGAGCTTGAAAGCTATTTATGATTATTAAATTTAGATACTTTATGTGATTATCAAATTCTGTAGAAAAATACTATAAACAATATGCAATTATGTGCAATAATAGTTTAGTATTATTTAAATACTACATTTAAAGATACTATTTATTACATAAATTATTGTTCTTGAAATATAGTGTCTCATAAGATAAATAATGTTTCAAGAAAAAAGAGCTGTAAAAATTAAACAAAATGTAATAAAATAAATATTTAAGTGAAAAATTAGAATTTTTTTTGTATTAAATATCTCACTATATGTATGTCTATTTAAATAAAATATGTACATATATGATTGTATTTAGTAAAAATATCAGACAATTTTAAATTTCAGAACAAGAGAAAATATTTCAACTTAATTACATTGCAAATACTTAATTTTTATTAAATTCACATATTGTTAAATATCATTAACGATATGTAACTTTACCTTTATGTGTTGTATATCATATGTAAATTACATAGATTTTTGTTATTGGTGAATGTTCAGTAGTTTTTTAATATATAATAAATGTAATAATTAATAATACTTTAAATTTTTATATTTAGGAATTAATAAATATAGCAATTTAAATTGAAATCAGATTAGTTACGATTGAATTGTGTTTTCATATAACTAAATTTAATTAATCGTAATAGTGAGTACGTAACATTAGTTCCGGAAGAACTTACTTCGAGTTATCAAAATACGCAAAGATGGCTGAAGAAAGTGACAGGAGTCAATTGCCACCCGGTTGGGAATGCAGATATGACATTCGAAGTGGTCGTCCGTATGTAAATTTTTTAGAAAATCTTCGATTGTTTCGTTATCTAATGTTAGAAGAAATAAATCTGAGTGGGAGTATTTATTTGTTGCAAAAAGCTAATATTACGCAATCACGATTTACTGATTATTCGATTTTTTAATGTATACAAACTAGTAAAGAAAATATTAATGAATATGATTATTTTTATTAAATGATCTTTTTCGTTTACTTGCAATATATGATATATCAAATATTATACATGGTTACAATCAAATCTTACGTGATAAATGTGCAATAAATAACTTATTAGTTATTATACAAATCAATTTAAAACATTTTTCAGATATTTTATAAATCATTTTAACCGTACAACAACATGGGAAGATCCAAGAGTAAGATATTGGCAGTATTCTCAGTATATACAATCACAAAATTCAATGGCACTGAGTTCTGCTACAACTATTACTTCCCAAGATATACCTATGCAGGTCAGTAGATAATTTCTGCTGTATGTTAAAACTGTAAAATTTATTGGATCATCAGTAGACCACAAATATGTGTGAAAATTCATATTTTTGTGAACATAACTAATGATGTATAAATAATAAGTAGAGATTAATTTTACTTGTTGATTATTATTATAATACATTTTTGCATATTATATGTATTATGTACATTTTTATACTTTTAAATTTTCCATAAACTACAGCCTAATGATCATACAATAAATATATCCATTCTTATATCTGAAGAAATACTTGGGTGTTTTAAAATTGCACTTATGCATGTATTAAAATGATCATAATTGCACTTCCAATATATGTGTTTTTGTCATATGCACATGCTGCATTTGGATAAAATATAACACGTACAACAAAATAATAGACTGGAGGAAATGGAGGTGGTGGACATTTAGGTTATGCTGGAGCTCACAGAGCTCCGCAAATTTATCCAACACTGTCTCCTTATCATAATCCACAACTTGCATTTTTACCTCCTAGTTTACAGGTAGGTAACTTATAATTGTACATGTACATTGTGTATGTTATATGATACTTTGATATTGAATTGAAGATACAATTAAATTTTTATTAATAAGTTTTCATCATAGAAAAATAATTATGTGGATAGATAAATTGTAAAGAACATTACTTTATATGTATATATATACGAAATTTTTATATTAAGTAATTTTATAACTTTATTATGTATCTGTTTATTAAACATATTTTTCTAATATTAAATATGAAATTAATGCATCTAACAATATCTAACGAAAGTAATTTATATAGGATCTGAAAACTCCATTATCACTGAAATCAGTTAGTGCAATGACAAACAGGCTTGGGGATATGACGTTGGGATCTCCAACTCCAGTAAAGAATATGGAAACATACTTAACACAGAACTCGGATTCTGAATTACAAGTTGCTAAAATCAATGCTATGTTTCCCACAGTTTCTGATACTCATATTCGACTTCTTTTGAAAAAGTAAGTTTTAGAATTCAGTATGCGTATGTACATTTAGATCTTTATTCATGTTACCATATATTATTATTAACAAAAATGTTGATTAATCTTTTACTTATATTAATGTAAATTTCTATGTCTTTAAACCCAAACCATATTAACATACACACATAAAATTATGCTTTCATGCATATTTAGTTACATTTTTTCTAATTATATATTAGTTTCTTTTCAATGAGTTTTGTTAGCACTGTATTAATTATAGTGCTAAGGTGGTAGCTGATATCTTTCAGATACCATAACAGAGCAGCTTTGGTTGTCAGCGCTTTACAAGTGGAAAAGAATCCTCTTTGTGCGCCAGGACCATGCACACCTGTGGGAGTGCATTCAAACTATGCAATACCAAGATGGCGATTACCACCACATGCTATACATGCAGCTCTAACATTGAGTCCACCTCGTGGGGCTCGGCCAGCCCCTAACTCCCCCAAAATAAAACTTAGGTTTTTCCCATACTTATATAAATTTCACCAGATATGGATGCTAGATGTTGATATTGTATCTTGTGATAGTTGCAAAGAAATATATCAGATAACAAGATAGGATACTATAAATATTGATTTATTTTGAATATCTGATATATTTTATGTATATGACCATACAGTGCTGTGTAGTAATAGCATGTGTCAGTACACATTGCAGACTATTTATATAATCTTTCTCAAAGATCTTTTATTTATAAGTAAATCTATATATTTAATTCTATACATTGTATGATCAGAAATTAAAAATTTGTTCATCTGCAATGTGTTAAAATTTGTTATAATTTTATAAGCAATAATATAACAATCAATCAATGTGAGAATGCAAAATTTTTTTATAAAATAATTATAGCAATATGTTGTAAGAATTTACATCTTGTGTAGTAGATAAATTTGTATTAAGTAGTTTTCAAAGAATGATATCAAAAGACCAGTAATTCTTTTTTTATTTTTTAATCGTTTCCTTTCTATGTTTAATTTTTTATTTTTATAATTTGTATTTGGTCTTTTTTTATGCGTAGTATTGTCATTTGGAATTCATTTTTCATTTCAGTTTCTTCCTGGTTTACAGTACACCACATGTTGGATAGTGTAAACTTTACACAAATCATAGATAGGTTGGTTTTAGTTCTATATCATCAATGTATTCTTTGCTTTAGTTTTTAGTAGCGATCATAAAATTTGTTTTTCTTTCATATATTGTTTGCCTGTTGTAATCCAAATCTTTATAGTAGTAAATGAGTTTCCTAGGAATGTACAATATCATTCTTATGTATTATCAACAAAATCGGAAAAAGAGAATATTAATATATTATGCATGCAATAAGAAACTCATTTATTCAATAAAAATGTGGTTTAAGCATGACAGTATGTGCATGTGTACTGTAATTTTAAATATCTATATTTGTTTATATCTATACTTATTCAAAATATGTCATTTTACTATTTTTAAAATCAATTTGCCGATATTAATAAATTTGTAATAACATTGTATATTGTATAATGTCAAATTATCAATCACATGTGCATACCAAAATAATTATTGTTACTACTGTTTTATGTAAATTTTAGTTACTAATCATTAAAAATAATGTTATTTTAATATGCAATTTGTTTTAATAATTATTTGCATCATATCTATGTCTGATTTATAAATCAATTATCATTTGCACAATTCAGTCCTGTATTGTAGACTGTCCATATTTATATTCTGTACATTGTAAAACAATTGCAGTAAATGTTATATACCAAAATACTATATGTACAGGTACCTGAAAAATGTATTCCCAAAAGTAGAAGAAACCATGTTGCTTGATATTTTGGAACAAAGTGACAACAATGTTCAAAAAGCTTCTGAAAAATTAATCGATCTGGGCTATGAAAAACGAAATCCTACAGCTCCTAAATCTTTAAGAAGAAAAGAGGAGGAACAGGTAATATATATTACATTTATTTGTAGGTTTAGTTGACATTGTCATTTTAGGAACTAATTTATATTTTATCTTCACAGATAAACAATGAACAAACTGTACCTACTCCGCCACCGCGTATGAAAAGTTTAGAAGAGAAAAATAAAAGTAGGTATATTTAACATTATTCCTTAAAATATTAATAGCAATATTTGAATTTTTGAAATATAACTTATTAGTGAAAACGCGATTGATGGAGAAATATAAATCAGTACCAGAAAGAGTAATAATGCTTGCTATGGACAGTGTTGATTATGATGAAGAGAGAGCAATACACATATTAGATATCATGGTTACAGAAGAAGCTACAAGACCCTTGTGTACATCAAGCAGTCCAAGGTAACACAACATATCTAAATAGTAGTAAATTGAAAAATTAATATTTTTTACTTACATGTATAGTAGAGTTTTAAGAAACTTTTTATAAATAAATATAGTGTTCCAATTGTTTTATATGTAAATCTATCGTATTTTATGAAAATATAACATCTTATTAAGTATATGTAACATTTGCAGCAGTAGAAGTGACGAAAGGAAAGACAGTCCACCAGTAACTGAAGCTGTAAAATTAACTGCTTCTCCAATTAAGAAAATAGTTAAGGATGCAAATTCGGAAAAATCTAAACGTTCAAAAAATAAAATAGAAATACCAAAGTACAAAAAAATTTTATCATATCTTTTCATGTTCATAATATTTTTCATATTTAGAAAAAAAAAAATAAAGAATATAATAACTAATAATATTTTTAGAGTTTCTCGAGGAACTAGTACCACAGAGGATAATGAATATAAATCTCCATATTTGACAAAACCAGTTGGACCAAATCCTGATTTACCAAAAGGAGCTAATAATGACTTACTTTTGTAAGTTAAACATTTTTATTTCGATAAATTAATATTTTTGCTATAGATATGTATGATTGAAATAAAAAATAAATAGAATTATTGTTATTACAATTTTTTTAGACCTGATTATGCACCATGGTCAGGACCAGATCCGAGTTTTTTAAGTAAAGAGTTATATAACAAAACAATAGCTAATGGACATGATGCTACTTTGCTTTTTGGAAATCGGTGTGTTGCCAAAGGACCTAATTCAGAATTAAGAAAAGGTGCATTGAGAGAATTAACTCAAGGTTCTATATATTCTCAAAGAAATATTTCGAATACAGAAAGTCGTGGTAAATGAAATATGTGTAATTGTCTCTTTGTTAATTTTTATGTTTGCTAAGTTGAAAGTACCAGGTATGTAAATATGAAACCGGAATTTTTGTGTAGGAAACACGTTTATTGTATGAAAATGATTAAAAATATTTTATTCGAAGTATTGCCCATCGCTAGCTATACATTTTTCCCACCTGTCTGGCAATTGGTGGATGCCACGCCAAAAAAACTGTTGCTCTTTTGAGGCAAACCAGTCATCGAGCCATTTTCGTACATTTTCGTAAGAAGTGAAGTGCTGGTCAGAAAGTGCATGTTCCATCGTTGCAAATAAATAGTAATCGGACGGAGCCAAGTCTGGTGAGTAAGCCGCGTGCGGAAGTATTTCCCAACTGAACGCTTCAATCGTTTCCTTGACCGGTTTTGCTGTATGTGATGGTGCATTATCATGAAGCAAAATTACTTTGTGTTGCCTTTTTTGATATTCTGGTCGTTTCTCACGCAAAGCTTGATTCAAATCGATCATTTGTTGTCGGTAGCGCTCAGTATTAATGGTTTCGCCAGGTTTTAACAGCTCATAATAGATCACACCCTTCTGATCCCACCAAACACAGAGCATTGTCTTCTGTCCATAACGATTTGGTCTTGTAGTCGATGTCGGTGGTTCGCCTGGAGCTACCCATGATCTTTTACGCTTAAGATTCTCAAAATATATCCACTTTTTATCGCCAGTCACAATTCGGTGGAGAAATGACTTTCTTTTGTATCTGGCGAGCAGCATTTCACAAGTGGTTTTTCGGTTTTCCTGCTGTCTTTCATTCAGTTCATGTAGAACCCATTTTTCCACCTTCTGAATCTTTCCCATGGCTTTCAAACGCATGGAGACGGCTTCTCGTGTCACGTTTAATTGATCAGCGAGTTGTTGTTGCGTTTGAGCGTCATCCTCATCCAACAATGCTTGCAATTCGCTGTCTTGAAACTTTTTCGGTGGTCTTCCACGTTCTTCGTTCCTCACGTCAAAATTGCCACTTCTGAATTTTTTAAACCACTCAAAGCACTGTGATTTACCAAGAGCATGCTCACCGTAAGCTTCGACAAGCATTCGATGCGATTCTGCAGCAGTTTTCTTCAAATGGTAACAGAAAATCAATGCTGTCCGCAAATCGTAGTTTCCAGGCACAAAATTTGACATGTTCAACGCTATTACAAACTATGCTGTTGTATGAAATTTGTATTGTTCTGAGTCGAAAATGTTTGTGAGATGTCAACAAAGACTTTTGGCATCAAAGACGCAGTTTAGTCTAACTACATTATCAGCTAGGGCCATCTATAGGAAAATTCCGGTTTCATACTTCTGGTTACATACTGTTTTATTTAAACTGCTTTTTATTCAATATCTTCATATAAATTATACAAATTTATAGTTATAAATCAATTGAACGTTAATTATTTGAAATATCCATTTCTTAATTTCGTATATATTGAATAAAAGCTTCCAATTTTAGTACCATTAATTCAAATAAACAATTATTGTTAATTCTATATTGCTAAATTCAAAGTCATTTGTTATATGTTCGTATTGAAGTTATATTAATATAAATATTTGGTTACTTTATTACAAGTTAATATTTTATATGTTCACTATAGAATATTAATTTTACATCAAAAATAAATTTTAATTGTTTGTCTATAAGATAGCAAACGAGATACAGTCAATTACAAAAGTCTACATACATTCCTTAAATATAAAATATTATAGTAAAAATAATTAGTTCTATGAGTTCTTTTGACACATTAAGATACATATTGTTACAATGTAATATAATTTATTCACCTTTACTTGGATTAAGGAAAAGGAAGCAAAAAATATAAAATTCAACGTTTCAAAAGTTATATATATATGTATCTTATTATATATTATTAATGTCTTATAGGCCCCCCCCCCCCGCTTCTCTCTGTAAGCATCAATAATGATCTGTTATCTGCTTGGCATTGATAAAATTAAAAGTTTTGTAAACTTTGATGTAAATTTATTTCAAAATTCTTATAAGTTAAATGTTTTAATGTTTTTAATTCATTTTAGAAATACATATTATTTAAAGTTTATACATATTATTTTGTATTGATATGTAAGTATAAATAATTTTGTGACAAAGTGTGTTTTAGTGTCATAATTCAATAGGTGTATGTAGACCTTTGTAACTCATTGTGCATATTCATGAAAGTATATGTAAAGGAGTGTTCAAATTTACTTAGATATACATATTTTAAGTGATTTAAAAAATACATCATCATTAGCATGCATTATCAATTTTGGAAAATCGTAATGCTTCCATTTATGACATATCTTGTCATTTTTAATATATATAAATATGACCAAGTCTCTAGATGTTCGCAGATAATTTAAAAAATTTGGAATATTTTAAATTATTTGAACATTGTATTGAACACAAAGTAATTGAAATCAATTTTTTTGCAAATAAAAACAAAGTTTTTAATAATATTAACTTATATGCAACGTACTAAATAAATACTTGTAATAGCAATAGTAATTAATTCCATGATAATATTATTTCAATTAGGATATAGTACATTTGTTTTCTAAATTTGATGTAAACAATTGCCGTGATTTAAAAAAATGGAATGTTAAAATATTTAAAAATTAAATGTAAATTTAAAAAATATTTTGTAATGTAGTTTGTATATTGGTAGTTTTTCTTTATAATAATTTAGCTTACAAATATTTTAAAGTATTTGTGGACAACTTTAATGTCCTTACTTAATTTTTTAATATAGACATGTTTTGCAAATTATGCACATCCTATTAAAGTTATACACAAAAAGTAAAAGAAACTATTAAAGTTCTTTAGACAGACAAATGTAAACTGTAATTCAGAAATCTTTATAATTTACATTTCAATATTGAAATCCTTAAGATTATTAATTTTTACAATTAGATTAGATTTTCTTTATTATAACTGTAAAATTTATAATGAAAATCATAAATCTACAACATATTCAGTATTAGAAAGTATTTGGAGTAAATGTAAGATATAAAGAAATTAATTATATGAAAAATATTTGGAAAATTATTAATTTTGTATACTATGTATGTTTTGAATCGTATTACTATATATGATAGATGTGAAATACAAACGGCATATCCATGATGCAAATTTCAAGGTCATTATTACATATGATTAATATGATATAGGCTATAACCAAAAAAGGGTTTCTAATGATAAACTAAACAAGAAAAAAAGCTTTATATATGCTATAGTTAAATGAATGTACAGAAGTATTTTCATAGCTTAATTCAAAATAATCCTGCCTTTGAGAAAATCTAATATGTGAATAAAAATTAATAACAGATGGGCTGTGGCTGAAACATTAGTTGAGAGCTATTTTTATAGCTTTTTAACTTGAGAAGAAACTAGGAGGGATAAAATAATCTATTTTGACTATATTTTGAGTATTGCCACATATGCAGAAAGTAACATTAACTGGAATAAATAAATTCTTCGATTAGCTAATTACTGTAATTCAAAATTTCAACATGAAACTCATTCTCTCAAACGCAATTAGGTATTCTGTGTAAAATATATAGTGATTTGGAGTTGTGTGTGAGATGTATTGCTGTGGAGTAACTATTAGTTAATAATGTAAAATGCCAAATTTGTTTCTATCAACTCTTCCATCCAAAAGATTCGTTTTGCAAGATATTTCCTTATGAGCTAACATAAAATAAATAATTTTTCATTCATTTTCATGAATTAGATGTTATAGAGGGTTGTGTGCAATAGATTAGCAAAGTTATACTAGCATTAAAATAATATTTATCATATGAGATTTGTATCATATGTATTTTATCATATGAGATTTGTTAATCTGGTATGAGTTTTTGTTATATTAATAACATAAGATATTCACTAACATAAGATATTCATTGTATGCCAACAATAATGTTATGTATTAATGGAGTTGCCCTATTTCTCGATTAAGATTTCAAGTTCCACGCGATTTTTCTCATATACATGTTATTTTATTTGCAGAAACAAAACTATTTTTAACAGATTTTATGCAATGTGAATACATAAAAAAGCTATATATCTAGGTATTTTCAGAATTATTTTGTGTTTAATATAGTCACTATAATAATGCCAAAAATCATGTTTAGCTTTAAGGATTTTGTCCTAAGTACTTTAAACTAAATGATTAATACACTTGAAACAGAATTAAAAAACAACCCATAACTAGCAATATAAACATCATATTATATACAGATGTATACTGAATATTGCAATAATGCAAAGTTGTATTTCATTGTATTTACACATATCTGTACAATAAAGATATTCATAATCAGTCTTCTTATGTAATAATTTATTTAATAAAGAGAGGGAGATATTTTATCAGCTTATAATATTTCATTCTTTATATCCATATGATAATGATATATATATAGATAACATATATATATCTTATTCTATAAACTATTAGATATTGACGTATAACATGAAATTATTAAACAAGATGTTAAAATAGAGTAATAGGATTAATTTTACATATTTATTTAATTTACTATAACTTTTATATAGTTAATTAGTGATTTTATATTACATCATTTTATACTAATTATAATAACAAAGATATCAAATTAAATTATATATGTTATAAAAAAGAATAAAACATTTTATGTACAACATATAAATGTCTAGTACTTGTAAAAAGAAAAGATACAGATGGCGTCTAATTTGATTACTGCAATATCAATCATTAAACTTCATCTTCGTTTAAGAGCATATTTGGTATACCATCGTTAATAGGGAATTTTCTGCCAGATTCTGGACACAGTAGGTCTCCATTAATGACTTCAACTTCCAATAATATATGATGAACCATTTTTAAAAATTCCTCATTTGTTTCAAAATCTTGAATCAAAGTCTGTGGTAATTCTCCAACATGTCCTATCTGCATTAATAATTAGAGTATATTATTATTAACATATATATGCTATCAAATTTGTATCTTTATTACTTGTACATAAAACAAATAATAAAAATATTTTACTAAAAGTTTATGAGTTCTTGTTTTAAATTTTTAGTGAGTAAATCAACATTTTTTTTGATATATTAAAAGCTTTATTTTTAAAATTATACTAACTATTAAAAGCAAACTATATAGCACAAGCTCCTATATGTTTGATATGATATTCAATATAATAAGAAATATAGACATAAGTACTAATACTATTTTGTATATTAAAGATCTTTAGCAATTTTATTTAAAAGTGTAATAACTTACACTTTCTGCAGCTTTCCAAAGTGTAGCCCAATCAAGTTTTGGAATTATTCTTGCAATAAATTCTGGATTAAAATCTACTTCTGACACTTTAATACCTTTCGCCTGAAAGTTTATGTAAAAAGTCCTTCCTTACTAATGCAAATTACGTTATTATAAAATGTTTTAATTGGTTTATTTAAATTAACCTTAAAATTGTATATAGATGTAAAACTTACGACAATCCCAAGAGGATATCCAACAGTTACACCTTTCAAGCATTTTGAAGTTAACATATTA
This sequence comes from Bombus huntii, assembly GCF_024542735.1. NCBI lineage: Eukaryota > Metazoa > Arthropoda > Insecta > Hymenoptera > Apidae > Bombus > Bombus huntii. Next base: position 6,245,898 of record NC_066246.1, read on the forward strand.
TGTGTTAAAAGTTTCATTTTTTAAGAATATTATCCGATCGTTTTATTAATTGAAATAATTTGAAAAAATTATGATTTTGTTGTCAAGGTTTTGTGTTAAAAGTTCCTTGCACGTTACTCTTGATGCCGGCTTTTACCGACTTATGCATACTCTAATCTCAAGACACAGTTCAATACGACTATATTCTATTACGAAAATAATAATTTTATAATTGTTCTCGTTATGATATCTAAAGCAAGAAAATATGGGTAAAATGAAAATTATTGGATTAATTTTCCACGCTGTAAAAATAGATTATAAGAATTTAAATTTAAGATTTATTATGATAAATTGAGTGACAGTCACGTGATTTCTCCTATTCAATTGCACTTTACTTTAGGAGGTTAGCTTTTCAGAAAAAATGCTATTATCTTGTTTATGAATAATCTACTACATTTTGTTGAGATTTTTTAACACACAGCTTACAGAATAATTATATCAAATTAATTCTAGAAAAATTTTATTAGACACAATTCGTACGATAAATTACGAAACATATGGTGTGTAACCTACACGTATATATCATAGTCCAAGGTGGAAAATCGTTTGAACATCAAACTGACAGTAGCCACATCACCTGGCCTTGATGAAAATACGCAATCAGCTGTTATTCTTGCCCATTTATCTCTTTTTGTATCGTATTTAAACCTACATATTTCTGCTACTATTTGCCAGTCATATTTTGACACATCACCAACCTGCTTCAAAAATAATCAAGAACTTGTATAACCTAAAACAAGTAGTAATACACATTTATTTTAACTTTTCAATTGCTAATTCTTCTACATATATTTAAAACTACGTTTAGTAAATGTTAATAATTAAATAGTGTAAATTTCTTTTTTATTAGTGATAATATGTATTTTTATTAAATTTATGGTGCTTGTATGATAATTACCAAAAAATGCTACAGAAGACAGGAAGATAAAGTTATCAGTAACAAACGTGTTAGATTGGTGCATATACAATTTGCACTAGAGCACATTATTTTGTTATCATGCAATAATGATACTCTGACAAAATAAATTACAAAATACAATAAAAAACAATGTGTGCTATTACAAATACAAAATCTTGACATCAAAAGGAGTATATTTTGTAATGCAAAGGAAAATGGCTTGTGATTTACTTATTTGGGGATTACTAATGTTTGGATGCAGCATACAAGCATTGTTAGTTGCATCTGAAGATGACCCATTGGAATATATGAGTAAAGAAGAACGGGAAGCATTAAAGTTTGTATGAACATATAAAAGTAATAACATCCATACAAAAATAATAACTTTTTATATTTACTTATAGGGAAGAAGCAAGGGATATGTTTTGTCATGCATATAATGCTTATATGGTAAAGTTTATACAAAAAAGTTTGTTTTACATAGTTTTATAAATTCTTAGTAAAAAATAAATAAAATGAATATCTCAAAATTTTAATAAAATGTATAAAATATAAAGTTGGTAAAATAGTAAATGTAAAATGTATTGTCAGGCTTTGTATATATATAATTGTTTAATGTTTGTAAATTAGATGTATAAGTTATATTTTAAGAAATTATTAAAACAGGTAAAGTTAGTGTTTTGTAATTTATATACTTAGTTTATAATTTATTTATTTATAAATATGTGTTCAAGGATAATGCATATCCTGCTGATGAATTAATGCCATTAAGTTGTAAAGGAAGATACAGAGGATCAGAACCAAACAGAGGTGATATAGATTCTACATTGGGAAAGTAAGAACAAAAATTTATTTCTTATATTAGAGCAAAATAAAAATTTGGAAAATAACTTGTTTTTATAGATTATATTTTAAATAAAGGCGATTTACTATATTTTAATATCAACAAGTAGTATTAGTATTTTAGTATTAATTGTAACATTTATTATCAAAATATTTATTAAAAGACTATATATCCGTTTTTGCATAATATTTTCAGTTTTTCGCTTACATTGGTTGATACCTTAGATACTTTGGTGGTAAGAAAATGTTTACATATATTTCTTATATTAAAATGATATATTTAACAAAATGTATATTAAATTAATTTTTGTCCATTTAATATGTATTAGGTATTAGGAGATTTAGAGGAATTTGAACATGCAGTTAAACTTGTTGTCAGAGATGTTAGCTTTGACACTGATGTTATTGTTTCTCTATTTGAAACTAATATTAGAATGCTGGGGTACGATGTTTAACAGCTGTTTATATTGCCACAGTTTATATAGATATTTATTTGTTCAATAATTAATACTTTCTAAAATAATTTATTTAACAGTGGTCTTCTGAGTGGTCACATACTAGCAGAATATTTACAACAAAGAGCTGATATAATGCCATGGTATAGAGGTGAACTTCTAAATTTGGCCAAAGATTTAGGATATAGATTTTTACCTGCATTTAATACAACTACAGGGATACCATATGGCAGAGTAATAATACTTTAATTAATTGTAATTATATATAAAAGGGTATTCTTCAAAAAATACTTATTAAAACAATCTTTTTTTAGATAAATTTAAAGTATGGTATGAAAGGTGTACCTTTGGAAGTATCACGAGAAACATGTACTGCTTGTGCAGGTAGTATGATTTTAGAAATGGCAGCATTGTCAAGGTTAACAGGAGAACCAATTTTTGAAGTATGATGTTTTGTAATATTTTATAAAAGTGGTAAGAAAATTTTATCTATAATAGTAATATTACATGTAATAGGAAAAAGCGCAAAAAGCGATGGATGTTTTATGGAGAATGCGTCATCGTGGTACTGATTTAATGGGGTCTGTGTTAAATGTACATTCCGGTGATTGGGTAAGAAGAGATTCTGGTGTAGGAGCAGGTATAGATTCCTACTATGAGTATTGCCTTAAAGCATACATTTTATTGGGTAATTGTTGTTACATTATTTGTAGTTTTATAACTTACTACGAAATATATTGTAATATAATTAAATTTTTGGTCATAATATAGGTGATGAAAAATATCTTGGGCGGTTCAATAAACATTATCAAGCAGTAATGAAGTATGTAAGCCAAGGACCAATGTTATTGGATGTACATATGCACAGGCCAAATACGAACTCGAAAAATTTTATGGATGCTTTATTGGCCTTTTGGCCTGGTTTGCAGGTAGCCTTTTATCTTTTTGGTTTTTATGTCTATAAATGTTTGACTTTTACTGTTTTTACTGTTTTTATTTTACTGTTATAGGTGCTAAAAGGTGATATCAAACCAGCTGTAGAAACGCATGAAATGTTATATCAAGTTATGCAGAGACATAATTTTATACCAGAAGCATTTACTACTGACTTTCAGGTTATTAATACATCTATTATCTTTTTGTGTGAATAAATAAACTGTAATTTAATATTGATACATATGTTTCTTAATTTATAATTAGGTACACTGGGGGCATCATCCGTTAAGGCCAGAATTTTTAGAATCAACGTACTTCCTGTATCGTGCTACTGGCGATCATTATTATTTAGGAGTTGGCCGTAAGGTACTCAAAAGTCTGCAAACTTATGCCAGAGTACCATGTGGTTATGCAGCTGTATCAGATGTTAGAACTAATAAGCATGATGATACAATGGATAGCTTTGTATTATCAGAAACTTTTAAATACTTATTTCTGTTATTCGCGGAGCCAGGCGAACTACTTTTAGATTTGGATGAATTTATTTTTACAACCGAGGGACATCTATTGCCATTAACACTTGCTTCTATAAGAACTAATATTTCTTCGGTAAGTATAAATGATTAAACTGCAAAAAATAAAAATTATGTAATAACATGAAAATATTAGGTTAAAGTATAACTAATGTCTATAATTTATAAAATGAAGCAAGATTTTGAGCGAGATATCGTACATGTGGATGAAATGGACCGTACTTGCCCTAATAGTCTGCACCTATTTCCTGCATCAGTAAGACAGCCTTTGAGAAACATGGTTGAAGACGTGTATCCAAGGCATGCATTAAAAAGAAGATTAAGCGCTGCACAATTTCAGGTAAAGGTACACTTGTATTAAACAGAAGTATTAAATACTCACTAAAACTTATTATTTTCTATTGTAGGCAAATAATTGGGAACATTTAAGGCTGTTGAGTGATATGGGAATAACGGCTTTAACTTTGGCAGATGGACGTGTTCAACTGTTGCATACATTTTCTAATGTAAAGCAAAGTTTCTTTGTATTTATCAATATACTTAAACATTTTACTTATTATAATCTTATTAATTTACAAAGTAAAAGTATTTATATTTATTTTATAGGCAAAAACACCGCAGGATTCTGAAGAAGGTTTATTATTTATGCAAGAAATGGTTGAAATAAGTAAAATGCAATCCCAACAAACTGAAGCTAAACCGCAAGCTGTCACATTTGTAAAACCAAACACGAATCCACCTCAAATAATTACTCTGTTAGCTGGACCAGCGCAATTTGGATTAGAATTACAGGGTTTAAATAAAGTAACCGCGAAAGTTGTTTTTACATTTCCATCTGCTGCATGCACCGATCTTCATAATGCAGATAAACTTGCAGGCAAGATAGCAATAATGGGTCGGGGTAACTGTATGTTTATAGAAAAGGTAAACAAATTCCATCCATATTGTGAATGTATTTTGAAACAATTTTTATTTAATTATTTCAATATTATTGCAGGCAAGACGAATTCAACAAGCAGGTGCTGTTGCTGGAATAGTGTTGGATAATGTAGATGGTTCTAGTGCTGCAACTTCGCCTATATTTGCAATGTCAGGAGATGGAAAAGAAGTGGACGACGTAACTATTCCCGTTGTATTTTTGTTTAGCATGGAGGCTTCTGAGCTATTAAAAGCAATTGCCGTGGCAAACGGTGATCTTACAGTTACTCTTGGTAGGATATTGTAACTCTTTTGTCCTATTATATGCTTCTTGCTATTATTGTTTCAAATATGTGACCTGCTTTGTTTCTACTAGGCAATTTCTTTTCAAAAGAAGATGCACAACTGAAAGCACCCACCGATTTATCAATGTTCGAACGGTTAAAGGGATCGTTAAAATCTTTTCTTACACGACAAATGACACCACAGGTCTGTATTTCTTGGTGTTTTGCAGTTATTATCATTGAGTATGTTCTCCTTTGGATTTTTATTCACATGAAGCGGTATTAAGTTATTGGTTATATATATTTTCATGATTATTTTACTATAGAAAGGGTCTCCCATTCGTATTACGAATATGTTATATTATGTGTGTGTTTATATGTATATATATATAATATATATAATATAATATATATATATATAATATAAAATAATATAATATAATATAATATAATATAATACAATATAATGTAATATATATATATAATATCTATATATAAGATGAAAATATTCATTATTCTCAAATTAGTCATAAAAACCGATATTTAATTATTTAGAAAAATATTTTCTTATTGTTTGCGATATTTATATTGATATAAAGATATTTTTTACTTACGCTTAACATTATGTAATGAAAATTGTTATTTGAGTTTTTATACTTTTTAAGATATTAAATTGTTTGATTTCTATATTTACTATATATATTATATTTTTCTTATGTTCTTATTACCTTTTTTATTTTATTATGCAATAATTTAGGAGTGCATTCGTAGCAATTTGTATTTCGGATCATTAGTCGTTATATATATAATTTTCTAAAATCATATTTTTCATTTATTCTATGCAATTGTAAAATGAAACTAAACTTCGAGAGATATTTTTTTACAACAGACATCTTCAAGCAGTGGGACAAATTTGGATCTGGTTCCTGAGCTTAGACACGAAGGAGAAGAAAAGGACATAATCTATTTTTACGATCTACGTGCTGAAATAATCAAAGATTCTCTTGGCGGAGAAGTAAGAATCAGTTCGTCGTACATATCTGTTCCACTTACGAAAGAATCGGAGGATAACACGTTAATAGAGAAACAATGGCGACAATTGAAAGAAGTTTTTGTTAACCATATATATTTGGATGTAAAACAGAAAGCAGGTTTACAAATCAGAAGTTTTATATTAGAAAGTTATTACAATTGGATAGTAAAGTCACGAGGTGGGGATGGTACTATATTAAAAGTATCTTTACGAGATAAAGTTGCGTGGTTCTTAAAAGAATTAGCTGTAGTTGTACCAAATCCGTCCATTATGAAAATGGACCAATTAATGGATTTTATCAAACAAAAATTGTTGAAACAATATTTGTTAACAAAAATGGATATTATGGTTTTAAATATGAAAAAGGTTACAACAATATTGCAGACAATGCGATCTGGGAGTCCAAATACTGAACAATTGTTCAAGATTTTCGAACTTAATATCGCGCAAGCTGGTATTTTTAAGTTTCTGAGACAGTTGTTACCAGGTATTTTTGACATGGAAGATGAAATTATTAGAGAGCATCTTGCCTTGTTAGATCGTGTTAATAAAGCCGTGCATAAAAAATATCGTGAAATATTAGCTGATGGAGCGCAAGAAAGTTTAGAAAAGTCGATGATAGATAAAAATTCTTATTATGATACGATAATTGATAATTGGCAGAAAGATCTGAAAAATTTTGAAAAATTGGATGTATTAAAAAAACCTAAGGAGCAAGATTCCGTGATCACAGAATTTATAATGGATAACAATGAAAGTAGTAAGTCAGAAATGAAATCTAATGATATTTCTAAAATATCTAAAAGAAATGAAGATGTCAAAGTAGGAAAATTTGAAGACTTTGAACATTTTATATTAACAGAAATAGAAAAAGCTGTGAAAAATTCAGAACAAGATAGTATTCGAAAATTGCAAGAACATATTGATGTTTCAAGAGACATAGCAGATAATACAAGTAAAGAAGCAGTTAATTCAAATAAAGTAGTTTTGAATGTTTCCTCTCAAAATCAAAGTAAAGCTGATACATTAAAAAATAGAATAAAATATCAAATTGAATTTATAAAAAATAAAATTGAAGACTTTACAAAAAATATAGATTCTTTGGTGGATTTTATTAAAATTACAAATTCTTTAGAAAATGTACAATCAAATAATATCGACTTTAAAGAAACAGTTACTAATAATAATAGTGCTGACAAACAAGCACACAAAGAATCTTTACTTACTGACAATGATTTCCAAGTAACGGATGCACAAACAAGTTCTCAGAATATTAAAACAATAGGAAAAGATAATAGTGAAGTATTACAAAAGATTGAAAAAGAAGTGGTTGATCCACAATTAAATAATTATAAAATTATACCTTCTAAACTGCCTAAAGAATGTAAAACTCAAATATCCAAAGAAGAAGGGAATACAAAGTCCATTGATATTCAACAAGAACTAGAAACTTCCAATTCAAATTATAATTCTGTAGATGAAAATAAATTGCAACATAGTCAAAAATATACAAACGAAGTTAAAAGTAAGAAAGTCGATGTACAAAAACACAAAAGTAAACATATCGACGATGAATTATAATGAAAACTTTTAGGTTTCAAGATCGGATATATATATTAAAAGACACTGTGAACAAATTTCTCACTCCAACAAGCCTGGCAATCCCATTCATACTACATTTGATATTTTTGCACAAAATTTGAACATGTATGCAGTGAGCTTTAATGTTTTTATATGAAATCCATTTTAGGAAAGAATTAGTTATCTAATGAAAAAGTGATATGATGACCAGATTATATCAGAACAATACTTAAAGTCTGTTAAACTGGTGCTTATGAAAAAATTTGATTTCATTTCATTTTTTATTTGAAATAACTTAGTGAAATTATAAGAAAAAGAGAAACTGTATGATACAGATAAACAGTCTGCGCAAACCATTTATCCTAATGAGGTTGTGACAGAATATTCTGTTAAGGTTCTAATGAATGTAAATTTTATATATACCATTTAAACATAGCATATTTCTTGTGCACTACGACAGTACAATGATGGTATATTGTTTTTTTCCATAGGTAAAGGATTATAATTTTCATTATTGTAATTGCAGGTTTGTTTTCTCATGTTTTTGTACTTAAAATATGTGCCATGAGTAACAATGTAAATGAATATTTTGACAAATAATATATATTACACTATTTGTTTACAGTGTAATTTTAACTCGTATTCTAAATAAGAATATAAGAAATAATGGTTAACAAATAATTTCTAATTAAGATTATAAAAGTGAATCGTTTTCTTAAATACAGTAGTACTACACTGACTTTCTTAAAGTACATACATGCTATATTTTGTTAAGGAAAGAAGTTGGTAAATATAAAACTTACTGATATCATTCTTTGAAACTATCCATTTTTTTCTATAACAATATTATTGAAACAATTGCAACACAAAAATTTTTGTTCATTTAAATTTATTTATTAATCTATGCCTTATATGTACATAAAATTGTATAAATAACAATGTATATACATGTCATATAGAAAGTTAATAACAATGGAAGTGGTAATAGATCAAATAGTGATTAGAAATTCGTAGCATCTTAATTTCCTTAAAACTATATATGTATGTATACTCTGTTTTCTATTTGTAACATGTTTACAAATTATATTGCATATTCTGTAAAATAATTTTAATGCTATAATATAAAAATTTGGATTTATTATGTGCCATATAGAATGCACAAGAAATACATATGTTTTAAATCAAATCAATTTGGGATATACACATATATCCTAAATTATACTGGGTCAATCCTGTAGAATGTGACTTTGATTGTAAATGTAAATATTATATAAATAAGTATATAATAAGTATCTGTGTTCTGCAATTACCGTATAAAGTTTGTATGATGAATGCCAAAATGGACATTACAAAGTTTATTGTATATTAAACTAGCTACTATTTTGCATAGATCGATTGTGTGTGTGTATGTGTATATGTATACAAATTGATGTATATATATATATATATATATATATATATATATATATATATATATATATATATATATATATATATATATATATATATATATATATATATATATATATATATATATATATATATATATATATATATATATATATATATATATATATATATATTATATTTATATTTATATTTATATACACATATACATGATTTGTTTGTTGTTTATCATATGGGAAAAAGAGGAGCAAACATATGTATATGATACAAATGTGTTAAAAGTTTTTGGTACAGAAATAGAACGTGATATTAACAAATACAAATAAAATTACTGTTACAAAGAATTTTCCTTAAATGATTGGATATTGGAAGTACATATTTTTCATGTAAATATTTCTTAAATTAAATTATTAATTTCATTCATTTAATATTTTAATCCATGAAATTTTTAAATTTTGTTCATGAATATGATATTAGAATTAGAAAAACATGAAGATTTTTGTAAAGTATTTAATTTATTTGAAAATAATAATTTATTGTAACAGTAACAGTATCATAACTTCAACCGTTGATATTAAAAATTCCTGGTTATTAATTACTATCGATATTTTACAAATTATTTTATTTAATTAGTATTATAAATAATAATTATTTATTATAAATTGTATAAGGAATTTTTCATTCCTTTATCTATAATTATTATTACGAATAAATATTATGATTTTGGAAAATAATAAAAATAAATGAAACACAATATTAAGTGTATGGACAGCAATATCATATTCTAAGAAATTACTAATTTGTAATTAATATTGGTATATACAAAGAATATTTTATGATTGCAATTACAGATACAAAGAAGAATAAACAAGGATTGTAGTGAATTTTGCTATAAAAACTGTAATTGCACTGCAATTGTTTTACTTAAAGCCGCTTTTCATTGGAGTTTGCACTTTCGAGTTACGACAACCTGTCGTCAGATGTTGGCCTTGTGTCAGTGGTAAGAAAGCTATTTTAATTTCGAATTTTGGATGGCCCTGATATACTCTATTAAATGTTCGGTATACATTAGTATTTCATTTCAATAGTTGGATAGCAAAATAAAAAATAGAAAAACGAAAAATAATGTCGAAGGTAAGAAATTATTTTTTGTTGTATAGAAAGCGAGTATGTATATGATTACCATGTGTTACTAACCATGCAATTCATTAACTGATAATATTTAACAAATTTATATGAAATGCATTCTTATTTTAAATTGATATTTAAAAGAAATTTAATTATACTTTTTCATTCATTAACAATTTTATCTACTTCTAAATAAACAAAATTTTAATATTTGTTTTAGATAAATGAACCACCAAAATATTATGGAAAAAGAAGGAGCATTGTTCGTAGAATTGGTTCAATGTTACCTTTGAAACCCCCACCAAAAATATATGTCAGTGTTACACCTTTACATTCAATGACAAGTTCTATGATTAACGAAGAAAGTAGTAATAATTATGCAGATACAAATGGATATGGTCCTGCAAGGTTTCTATATACATTTATTGAATTTCTTTTTTCCACTAATTCAACAGATTAATTTGATAATGTTTCAATATTAGAATGTCTAATGTCAGGCCAGATTTATTGGAGCCTATTAGTTTTGGATCTGAAGTTCGATTACTTGCTCTGGAACAGGAGCTTCAGGAACTTAGGGAACAAGTTTCAGCAATAGTTAAAAGTAATAAACAATCTAGGCGTATGTATATATATAATATCTTTTTCATTATTTATGTTTCAAACCTATTTTAACTAAAGTTTTGTGCAGATACATCTACTGGTTCTTTAACAAATGGAATGGATAGTGAAAATATAATAGAGTCAAATCAACCACCCCCACCTCCACCACCACCACCACTACCACCACCAACTCCTCATATTGCAAGAAGAGCAAGTTTACAAGATTATAAAGTTGAAGATCGCAAAAGAGGCCCATTTGCTTCTCAAACATCTATGACAGACGTATTGAAGGACATTGACAGCATTAAATTAAAGCCAATTTCTAGGTAAATTATGTTTTACATTTATAATTATTTGTTAATACAGTTATAAATTGTATTGGTTTATAAATGAATGGTGTATATTATTGGTGTATATTTTCTTAGATCACCTGGAGGACGACCACTTCGTATAAAGCGTGACAACAGTCCATGCAATGATTTACAAGAAATACTTAGAAGACGTTATATTGCAATGAATTCAGCTGATAGTAGAAATTCTTCAGCTAACTTGACAATGAATGACTCTTTCTCAAGTGATGTGTGAAAATAGACTGAATATTTTTCAATGTGCACTGTGTACAATGAAGGTGTCATGTAACATTTTGGATGATATTAATGACAAGATAATATGTTTGATTAATCAGCTTGTTTACACCATCAAAATACTGCAATATTTTCAATTTGTCATTACAGGATTATGTAAGCAACAAAACGAACGTATCAAACATTTTTAAACTTACAAAAATATTAGTTTCGTGTTACAAATTAATTTTTAGAAAGTAATACTATCTTTTTTAAAGAGCATTATTACAATTAAAACATGTATAGATGAGCTAACCAAAGATAGTATTCTATATACTGACGCTGATAAAAATATTGGGTTGTAAACTGATAAAAAATGGTAGATGAGATAATATTAAAATTTTCATGAGGTGATGATCTAACTATACTTTTAATGTAAATACAGAATATGTAGTATTTCATTAAAGTTATAAAAGACAAATTATTGGAACGTATATATCACATTTTATATACGTAAAATTTATATTTTTTTATTAATTTAGATAGGTATATAGTAAAATCAAACATAAATAAGTAAACTAGGCTTGAACTTAGAGTTGAATCTATTTTTAAGAAGTTGTGGGCAACTGTTCACCATTCTATTTTTATGCTTTTACGTTTATATAACTATGAATGATTTATTTTAGAGTTTCCTTATTTTATAAGGTATAGGATATAGAAGTACAAAGAATTTATTTAATTTGTTTTTATAATACTTTGTATAGTGGACTGAAATAATTAATGCATAAGTAATTATAATCTTAATTTACAAAATTATTTGGTAAAGAAGAATTGTTTAATATACGTTGCGTGAGTTTAAAAATTTTTTAGGAGATGCAATTCTTAAACTATTAATTATGAATTTATTCCAAATATAGGTCGTGCAAATATATATAATAATAATTTTATGTTTTATATGAAATTTGTAAAAAATGCATAAATTATAGAATTTTCAATTAGAAATGCAGGTACAGTTTGCAACTCAATATTATATATATATATTTAGATTTAATCTTTTTTTAAAGGAAGACCATGTTTAAGCTCCTCTTTAGTAGAAAGAAAAAGATAGATTATAATTTTAATTTAAGATGCTTAGGCACAATGCAGCGCCATATTATATGATTGTAAACTTATTCAAAATTATTTGTTTAGTTTTCTAGATGAGTTTATTGTGATATTAAAATCATCCATTGACTTTATATTTTAGATTGTGCCATAGAAAGCTGTACGAATATTCTTAGTAGATGAAAACATTAGCACAGGCTTGTTAACACAATGGATAGGACAATTAATGTAATTCCTTTTATGAAACATGTTTTCATAATTGTAAATGAATGAATACTCAGTAGTATGTGTACGCATAATAAGAACGCATAACGAAGATCACGAATTTTGTCTTTTGATATCATGTTCTTAAAATATCACTGTTTGATAAAGTTTAAGTTTATTCAACTTAATAGTAGTAGCTCGTGTAAAGAATTTAAGAACTGCTTCATTGTACCAGGATTATAGCGTGATTTTTAATTGATTCAAGTTTGAAATATTTTTAAATTCTTGATATTCTTTATAAAAGTGACATAAAGTTCATGTTTTTGACTATTTTCTAACATGAATGTGTGTAAGAAATGTAACTCTCAGTTGGAAAGAATATGATAGTAGATTTTGGAGACTGAGTGTACCTTAAAGATATTACGATCGTATGGAAGATCTGTTTTATACATGAAGCTTTTATCAATGATTGAAAAATAAAGGTTATTGTTAAACAATAAACAGAGTACTTTTCCTGTATCTATTTTTTACATAGGACTACAATTCATTAAATTTTCTATATTTAATATTTTAATTTGTCTAGATTGGATTTAGTTTAACGAACATTTGATTGCATTCATTGACAATGTTATTATGACATCCTTTTAATTTATTTATTTATATGAATAGCACATATATATATGTAGATATATATACTACCAGAAAATGATGTGACTATTAATGACTATTAATGACTATTAAAAAATGACTATTAATGACAGTCCTGATATGATAAGTTATTTGGATATTTAATTTATTGTTTAAATTAATTCTATATATAAAAGAACAATAATTTATTTAAATGTAATATCTTAGTTAGATAAGAAGATCATGTTAACAAGTTTAATTAATTTGAAATAATAAAATGATATTGTATGTATGTATGTATATATGTATTTATTTATTGCACTAGGCGCACTATCCATTGAAATAATAAAATGGTCCTAACAATAAATTTTAAGTACATATAACATCAAAATTTTGATTTTGTTCTTAAAAGGAATATACTTATTAACATCTTTAATACCTATAAGATTATTTAACATTAATACCTATAATATTATATACATTTTTCTGTGAAATGATTTTTAAATTGATTGATAAAATTGATGACATTGATCTTTAGTCGCTTTTATCTAGCTTACTTGTCTGTTTCTCTATCTGGTTGGTGAAATTTTGTAAGCAAAATTTCATCCACTTCCAGACCAGTTAGAAAACTGATATTTGGAATATATTTGGCGATTAATTTCGATGGCGATATATTTTAAAAAATTGACAATTTTTTTATTGGAAATCTTATCGTTCAATGTGGTTCAACGCATTATATATTGTCGGATGACATAATAATAATATACAGCCAAACTTGTGTATGTTGAGTATACGCAGAAATCATATAATGGGGTATTGCTCAATCGTTGAACCCATATCGCTGAAAATAAAAACCTGTTGGATTCATATTAGTTTTGTTGGAAAGTTTTCAGAATTTTAACACTTTCAAAAACAATTCTACTACTTTCTATTTTCTATTCGATTAGATAAATTTTGGATCCATGATTTGAGTAAAATATTTCTCCACTTTTTATCTCGTAATCATCAGACAATCGTCTTCCTTGTCTTTATTTGAAATTTCTTCATCAAAAAGATTCATCCAAGAGAACAAAGGACGCGTTGGCCGAATGAAAGATACATCGCAAGGTTAATGCGACGAACCCGCCAGGTTTCATTTTTCGTAATTCGAGTTCCCCTGTGTATATTATTATTACATTCAATTAGCCAATGATACCTGATTAAGACGATCGTTTTCTTCCCTTTGATAGATTTTTAAATAGAAATCTGCAGCCAGGCATCATTTTCTAAATTTGTTCATTTATTTTATATCTTTACTTTTATATATGTTATCTTCCACTTTGTAGCCTTTATTCGATCAGATATATTATTTAATACCCACGAATATAACGTTTGTCAAACCTAACAGTCAGTTATCGCACTTGATTAAAAAATATAAAAGATAGAAAAGGTTTCTGACAGTTGCAAATCATCGAGAAAATCACATTTTCGCAGGAGTATTCATTCCATTGTCTTAAAATCAAATTTTCCGTATGTATCGTTTGTTCTTTCGGCAACTATCAGCGAGACGATTATTTTAAGGTTTTGTGGCGGATGAAAAAAGAGTCGTGCGTTTCGTCCCGGGTGGACTCGTCAGTAAGGCTATGCCCGGTAGTCCCTGCCTTAGACGTAGGGGAGTCTCGCTAGGTGCGGTATTTCAATCGCTCGTATATTCGACCGCTAGCGAGTTAGACAGACTCGTTATCGTCGTAGCCCTCTAGTGTTGGCGGTTGGTACCAGCGGATCGCCCGGGAGGTGTTGCGCCGCGTTGATCCCTCGACCTGTCTGCGTCCTATTGATACCGATCCGCCACAGTTTTAATGACCCCTTAGAAACTTCTTGCTTCTCAATAAGGATTTATTATAAAATTTCCTACGGTTTGCTGAGCTCACTATGATGATGTTACCTAACGATAATTAGCGACTTTGTTGCTTTCGTTATCACTTATTGATAGGAACTACCTACCCAACCTAACCCCAACCTAACCCCAATCTAACCCCAAACTTTTAATAATATCGTATAAACGACTAAGAGAAGGGGTGGTGTTTTAATAGTTTTACGAACGAAGGGTATGAGAGAATTTCCTTATATAAAGCAGCCTGCAAGGATCATGGTTCACAGTATCTTGAATTTGCAATATTGTGCTCTTCGAGGTGCTTCCGGTGTTTGCCAGACGTTGGGACGTTGTATCAGAGCTTTTAAGGTAACATTAGCCCTATCATTTCTATCGCGAATACATTTTCCATTTATATTTGTTCAATTTTAAAATATCTGTTTCGTGAGAACGTGGTATTTAAATATTAGAATTTTGTTTGCCTGCGTATCTCGCACTTTAAATAATTCGCAAGATAACATCTACCTTATCTCATAATGTAAAGCAAACGAAATCTAAATTACAATTATATGGGACGTCTACATGGTATTTCTATCGCGAATGAATCTGATGCGGATGATCTGGGACTTAGTTATCTGCTTAGTCTATGTTCTATCCATATTGCGTAATAAGAATACGGCCACATTTTCGTTGTTTCGTCCGCATCGATAACTCGGTTATCGCGTGCAACAATTATACGAGATCTCCTAATTTCCGACAATGGCAAAGAACATCCTTTAAAGACCGAGTTATTTTAATTCATTCGCTTATATCGATCAAGTGTTTGTAATAAAAATCAGGGACTCTAGATATTTGTGAAAAATTTCGATGAAATATAGTAGAAATGTGTTTCATTTATCGTTGTCGTTACTCGTTAGTAAGAATTCTTCGAAATCGAGCATCTTGATCATTCAAGTTTAACTTCGCGATAAAAATGAATCTCGAATGAACACAAAATTACTTAGTCTTTACATAATTAATAAATTACATAAAATTATACAAGGTAGTGTTAGGGAAGTGATACATTTACACTGTACATGAGAGTGTGTGTGTAAGGGTCACAGAGGGCGTCCAGGTCTTAGTTGAGACAAAAGACTGCCGTTAGAAGATTCTGGATAGTCGGTTGGTGACAAGCGTGCGTGCAAGACGTTCTTCAGAGTGTAATATAGATGTATAGCTGTTGTGTGTGAAATATAGTCAATTATTTGTATTTCCAAATCCTCGAATTTCCTTAACAGGTAGGATAGAAACGTTATTTCAAAACAGCTTTTTGGCGAGATACAGCGAGGTAAGAAAAAGCAAGAGGGAATACAATCAAGGAAATTGGACTACGTTTCTCGTGAAGCAAATTTAAGGAACCGCGTGCGGATAATAGAGCCGTCAGAATGCAAAATAATACGTAATAAATGTACTTTTATTGAAGCAAGACGAGCGAAGCTAATGATCGTCGAAACAATAAATTGCACGCGATTGTAACAAAAAATAATCTTCGATCGAGCCAGACAGATGTAACGAGAATCGTCGAGATTGTCGAAGTAACCAGGAGAGTAGAAACATTTTTGTAAAAGGAAGAAAATCAGTTGCGAAGAAAAATAGAAATGCTATTTATCTCTTAAGATATCTATCGTAAATATCTAATGTTTGTGATCGATTTCATTCAAATTACGCTATACCCGACTCTGCGACGCAAGATCCTCCATAAACAAATAAAAAAATCAATTTTTCCAAATTTTTGAATTTTATAATCAATTCATACGCAAGGGACTCGTAGCAATTGAATTCTCACGGGAGAATCATAGAGACCACTCCGATATTCCATTTATCTGAATGTGTCGAATAAGAAATACGTAAGCACCTGGTTTACTGCTAGCCAACATACTATAAATTTCCGGTTTATAAGTAGAGCGTGAGTTCATCGATTCTCTGCTCTGCTTAGGGTTTCTCGTTTAAATGAATTCATATTCGGAACAGCTTAATCGGCCACCAAATCCTTCGCTGGAATGAACGTTCCATCTGTGGCGGATGAAAAGAGAGTCGTGCGTTTCGTCCCGGGACTACCGGTGGACTCGTCAGTAAGGCTATGCCCGGTAGTCCCTGCCTTAGACTTAGAGGGAGTCTCGCTAGGTGCGGTATTTCAATCGCTCGTATATTCGACCGCTAGCGAGTTAGACAGACTCGTTGTCGTCGTAGCCCTCTAGTATTGGCGGTTGGTACCAGCGGATCGCCCGGGAGGTGTTGCGCCACGTTGATGCCTCGACTTGTCTGCGACCTATTGATACCGATCCGCCACACAGCCTCCCCCTAGCGCTATAGCGTGACCCCAAAGCTATATAGCGCGATACAAGTTAGAGGGAATGGCTCGTCGTCGATGATGGAAGGCTGATCGTCGCGGGGACGAGATGGTTGTCTTTTTCTCTGACGTGCTGCTGGAGGTGATGCCCATGAACTATTGCAATGGCTACATCACTTCCTGGCTTGGTCGTCGTCTCGTATCCGGTCACCTGCTTGGCGTGTTCGTCGTCGGTGGTTGGCTCCTTTTTCTCTGACTTCTTCTCCAAAGGTGTGTGTTCGTTGTCGGTGGTCACCAATGTGGCGGATGAAAAGCGTTTCGTCCGGATCGCCCGGGAGGAGATGCCTCGACCTGTCTGCGTCCTATTGATACCGATCCGCCACACATCTTATACTCGCCGTCATCGTGCAAGATCGAACAATGCGAAACACGGGGACCTGTTTCGCGTCGTTTTGATGACACGCTCGAAAATGGCTCGTCTCTATGCGACAGAGATGCTGGTCACGTCTCTTATCCACGGGACACTTAGTAGCACTTACTCTTATCTTAATGACCGGGGACGCGGGTAGCGTTAATGGTTCCTTTAAAATTAGCACGTGGAAATGTACGAGGGTACTCTAAAATTTTTCGAAAAAACCTCACGTGACGCCGCGTGTACGTAGATGTCGGCGAACGGCCAGATAAACGACTGGTTCTTCTTCGTTCTCTTTCTTCCACGGGCCTTCCGAAGCGTTTGCAAGAGGAATCGACTTCCAGACGAGTAGCCATTAAAGCAGTTTCGATTGAGACGCGTGAATATTAAGTAAATGCACGGTAACATTCGACAGCCGTCTTTCTCCTTTCACGTTTATCATTTCGCGAGATTAACTAGCCGATCGAGCAGCAGTCGGTCAGCTAATTTGGAAAACGACGAATGGAATGAGTTCGTTGTGCGCGTAGTCATCGAATATTTTCAAAGTTCGCCTTCCCATATCGAAGTTTCCTCGTAAATTTACAGAATCGCGTGTACGATGAGAAGTTTCGAATAAAATTCAGCGATCAAGTAGCCGGTCAGTAAATTGAATGGAGTCGCGACACGACGATTAGGATCCGGAAAGATGCATCGTAAACTGTATGCGAATATTCTGTGTATCGATTAATCAAACAGAGAGTGGAGGAAAATTTCAAAGCTCTGAAAGAACAAATCGAATAATAATAAAGAATAATCGAATAATTTGGTATAAGAAGATAAAGTATATACCGGTCGAATATCTTCTATTATTCGGTCAATCACTTTACATTATTTCTCAATAGGAAAAGCGACGACCCAATCGTTTGTCCTACGATTAAAACGCTACGACGAAAATCGACATTATTTTCCGATAAATCATAGTAACAGCATAGTATTATGCGTATAGCGATAGAATAAAAATCCTGCGATAGCGCGGTACCTGGAAATAAATGTTGCAGAGTGGTCGTTAAACGAACAAATTAGGATGTCGATAGCAAAAGATTTAAGCGAAGATATTGCAATTAAATCTGCGCGCTTCGTAATTAAATTTCCATCGTATTCAAGTTGTCCCGTGCACACGACCACGTCCATTATACTTCGCGACGTTCCATCGGCGATTTCGTTTGCACGGGGCGAAAATTGCGCCGGCGAGTTTCACAATGGCCAATTGTTCCGTTTAATTCCTCGTTGCATCACGTGCAATACCATGTTCGATTGTAAATCGTTGCTTAAGAACTCGGCATTTTCCTTCTGTATTTCGTCGATAGCGTAAAAACGTGTGCAAAATGTCGTAAAGCGTGGTTTACGGCAATTTTCTGAGAGAAAGATAGAAAGTTACGGAAGAACGTTGCCTCGTTTCGCTAATAGACAGCCGATGCCGATTCGTGAAATGAAATCTCTCTCGACGCAACTATATTTATTTCGTTGATAGCGATCACGTACGTCAATTCGTGCATTCATCAAAAAGCATTTTACAAAGTTTTCTTTCTTTCGTTTAATTTTTAATATTTCGATAATAAAAAAAAAAAAAAAAGGATGGAACGAGAATTTCAATTGAAAACTAATTTTCTTCTCGCTCGTGTACCAGCTACGTCGCATTCGTTGCGTTATCAAAGTAAATTACGTAAAAGTAAAACAGGTGATCGCGGGCATCGAACAGTCTGGCCTATGGGACTTTAAATTGTCGGACGTGGAACGGATCGTTGATCCAACAAGTCATCCGTGACGCTTCGACTGTGTCCATTGTTTTACGTTCGCGCTCGCTGCACATCGGCGGATAAAGCTGCCTTTTCCATTGGCTGGATCGTAGAAAAAGCAACTAATTCGAATCTGCCGCCAAGAAATAAGCCCGATAGCAATCCATAGTCTATAGTAGTACGCTTTCGTTTCGATTTATGAAACGGTACAACAGTATTTGGTTTACGCGATACAGCAACTTTCGTGGCTTCGATTAAATCCGTAACGATGTCAAACTTTCATCATGTTCGTCGTATGTTTCAAAACTCATATTCGCAAGGTTCTTTCGAAAATAAGAGCGAAAAGTCCGGCGAAAATAAAAGCAATTAACTATTGTACATATCGTCATTTTGAAATTCTCCGTTTCGCCGATGAAATATTTTCTCTCTATAGTTTGACGAATGTATTTTTCTGATTCTTACAGATGGGTAACGCTCGTGTTTTAATTCTGTTCATCTTGTCGCTGACCGTAATGACGGTTACGTGTCAGTCGTACCACTTCAGTATTCCCGACTGGACAAATGAAAAGACATCAATATTTAAGGAAATAGTAAATGCGATCAACAAGTATATAAGCCAATCGAATAACGTCCTTGCTAATTGCGAGCTACAGAAGCTGAAATTGCTGCTTCAAGGAAATATTAACTACCAAGTAAGCGATGTCGGAAAGGAAGAAAAATCGAGCATTGTTTAGCAACGAAATTACTCGTGAAATATTAAAACCATGATATATTCTTGTATTTGGATAAATTTGTTGCAAATGAATATTTCTGTATTTATCGCACTAGCATGAGTTTCTTAATGAACTATTTTGTATCATAAACGAAAATCTGAATTCCTTACAGCTGTTTCAGGTACCTTGCGATCTGCTTGTTTCTGGAAAAAAGAGCTTCTCTGAAAATACAATCACCGATTATTTCCATCGACAGCTTACTCCAGTTAATAACAATTACTAATTATTGATGTTATTCTTGTCGTCGTAACAGATTTTAATTAATTCCGGATTATACGTATTATCGAATAAAGAGCGACTCTAACCGACACCTTGCGATCGCCTCTTTAATTACCTCTACCCTAATCCTTTAATTTTCTTCCTTTCGAGAAACGTAAACGCGCGATCCACGCGTGACTTACGATCCTCGAAGGCGAGGACCGAAATAATCGCAAATAATTCGTTTGCTCGATCTGAATTGGACTCGGATAAATCGTAAATAGAAATTAAGAAAAATACAAATAGAGAAAGTAGAAAAAATTAAATAACAGTCTATCACTTTAACGTGTTTGTAATTTGGCCTGCTGTGACTAACATTAAGGGTATGCTGTATTTCTGGAAACGGAACAAAATCGTGTTTTGTCTCAATACGCGATAACAAATGGAACAAACGTCAAGTCGCAAAGGATACATATTTATTTTTTTAACCAACCTGACTAACACGATCAAAAACTCGAAATGGAAACCAACCGATACCCCGCTCATTTCCAGGATGCGCTTCTAAAACGTCTTACTTTCGTCCTGTTTTATCTTGCCGAATTCTAAATTTGATTTGGTTCTGTTTCAAAGTGCGAAAAGAACGACGACGGTGTTTGTGGAATCGAGTGTCGCTGAACTTTGCGTGACGCGCTTTTTCTTGCCTCGTCCGTGCTATTGCTTCGGTACAACTTGTCTTCCAACGATTTTCATTCGTATCTATTTCCGCTGGTTCGATTACAGCCGGTTCCTATCGTCGATCGGCATCAATTATTCAATCCCGTGTATAGTTCGCCTCCGCGCTGATATACGGCTCGATTTAAAGCGTAATCGTTCATCAATCATGGTTAACGGGCAAATTGTTTTTATTGGACCGCCAGCATATCTGGATTTGTATTAATTATCGAGTTCTCCTCGCGGGCATCCGCGGCGCATCCAGTTTTCATCGGGCCCATCCGATCGGTTAATTAAGTTTTCGCTGTCCTAATTGGACAGACGGTCAATAGGATAGATCGCGGTGGCCTGGTACTGCACGCCGTAGGGGATTTTGTCTGTCAACGGAAGATGGAGTGAAACCCTGGCGAATAGAGACACCTGCTGAGTCCATGGATTATCCCTATGGACAACTTATCTCCAACTGCAATTCACCGCCTGAATTTGGAGACTTTCTATTTTCGCTATACACCGAATACAAGATACGAAACATCGTCGCCAGGAACGAGGGGAATTACTGGTTTCGACATTACGACTGTCGAGTTCGACGATACAGGGGATCTTGTATTTTCGTTGAGCAATTAAGGCTGAATATTTATTTGACATAACAGATAATAAGATTTCTTCTTTCTCTCGTGAAACGAGAAACATATACACAAGGTGGTGTCTATGTAGAGAATTTTTCAAATAAATTTCTACGTCTTTACGCGTAATATCATCTATCAAAATTTAGCTAGGCCGAAAATTTCGAATCGAAGATTTTTTGTTCCCGTCTTCCTCGAATCTGAAAATCAAAATCGATATTTCAATGAAAAATTGCGCAACCGCGAATATTCTGTTAATCTCTGTGTGTCCTTTGTCGCGAAATTGATTATGAGAGTATGGTTGTTTTCCGAAGCTGACCAGCCGACGAAAGAAAGAAATAATCGATGGCTCTGTGTCAATTATTTGGCCGATTGGCGTTAATCGAAAATTTCCCCGCTAATTTTCGTGGGCGAACACGAGCCAGCGGTGCAATTAATAAAATGCAAGGCTAATTATAAATGCAAGAATAATGGCGGTTCACGTGCGAGCGTTCACATTACAGACAGGAGAGCACTCACGGTTATTAGTTGATAGCGTCAGGACGCGTATAACTATCATGCACGGGCAATGCACTTAAAACTTGGCTGTTAATCAGAAACCAATTACGGGAGGCGGGTCGAAATGAGTTTAATCGCATTAAATATTAAAGCGTCGTCACCGTACCATGGGACTGGGTGTACCAGCAACCATAGGTGACCCTCTTCCTCCAACCAGTCATGGAGCAACCACACACCGCCACGTGCCCATGCGAAACGCTTTTCTCTCTTAATACCTCTGGGAATAACCGAAGAACCCTACGCCAATGTCCTTTATAGGGTGGTGCCTGGCGTGCCTGCAATACGCATGCACGGCCACTGTATTTCCTGATAATGCTCCTTTATACGGACGCGTGTGCGTGTATAAGTACGATTCCTTCCTACTTTCCGTCTTACCGTGTATCATTTCTCTAATTTTCACTTTCCTTGAAATTTATTCCCAATTAAATTTATTCAACGATCGAACGTCTATCTCAGGAAAAGAAAATCTTTTTCACACGGGAAGCTTTAATCGCTGACATTTTTACGATAAAACGTATAAAGGTGCGCTATGTGGATTAGCGCGTAAGATCAAAAAGAAAAGAAAAGATCGATAAATACGACGGATCTGCCGGAAACAGCGGTTCTAAATCCATCTCGTGATTTGAAAGGGTGAGGAGACCGATTAACCGCTCAGCCGTTGCCACCTCTTTGAAAAGCGTGTAGCTAAAATGCGACGAATATACTCGTCGAGCGTAGAGTACGCGTGACCGTTGTAATACAGAGTTGAGTCGTAACGAATCGACTGCTTTATTTTTTCATTTTCTTGAGCAGACAGGGCTCATCGTGACACGAAACATCGCCATTTCTTCATGACGAGTATACTCGTCAAAAACAGCCAACTGTTGAAAATCACCGAGTCGCTGTACGAACGTGAAAGAGTCCTCTGATAACACTTGCGTTCAGATTCTTGTTCCGCGTCTCGTGCATATTTCACATCGGCTTGTTTCGCAATGGATGGCAGCGCGCGGAAATCCGGCATGATATTTCAGCGGGCTATCGCGTCGCGTTAGGAATTTTAAACTCGTGCTTGACCCGCGCCACGGAAACGAATATCAGCTATAGAAAGCGGTGTGCTGTTGTAACAGTACGCGTATAAATACATAAAATCGGGGCAATCATCCTAAATGGGAGCGCCTTCTAGTGCGTGGTAGGTCGTCTTTTTCGTGCTGTCGTCTGTCGGCTGTCGTTTGTCGCCCGACAAGGGAGCCTTCGTGGTACCGAACACGAAAAAGCGCGAAACCACGCGGGGGAAAAAACCGTTTGACGAGCCCAATTCCATCCTGACGTCGTACTCGCTCGTTGCCTTTATTATTTTCACGTTGGATGCACGGTTTTTCTCGATCCTTCAGAGGTCGTGTTAACGGTTTACGTTTCAGACGGTCGAAAGATAAGTCGTTCGGGAGTGGTTGATTTTTCGATTCCTACGACAAAATTTAATCGCAGCTATCGTTTGTGGAGCGAGGGGAAGAAAAAAGGGACACGAGCGTTCTCGATTTTTTAACACACCGTCTGTGCTCGCTCTGTCTACGATGTCGACCGCAAACGATCGGAAATAAAG
The DNA here is from genome assembly GCF_024542735.1 of Bombus huntii. Taxonomy (NCBI): domain Eukaryota; kingdom Metazoa; phylum Arthropoda; class Insecta; order Hymenoptera; family Apidae; genus Bombus; species Bombus huntii. The sequence goes on from NC_066246.1 coordinate 6,269,861, forward strand.
ACAGCGACGAAAGTTGGCCACTTTTTATGGGCAGGAAACGAACACCGTTTAGGCACAGTGTTTTAGAAAATGCGTGCAACAGCTAATGACTACGAAAATTGATCGGATCTGGCGTGCAAGCCGGTTAATCGTTTTTGTAGTGGATAGAGACGATCCTGTCTCCCTCGTCTATACTAAACGTTACGTACCTACGTGAACAGGTTGATAAAAAAGGAACAAGTTAATATCCTTCGCCAAAGGATGAAAATAAGCATGCTATGCCTACGTTATTAATCCTTAACGCTTTCGCCAATTAAACGACAGATTCGCGAACGAAGTGATAATACGATCTTCTTGTCGACAAGTCAGGACATTTTCGTTAACACGCTTCTGGCGATGAAAATGTACCGGAAGTACATTATTAGAGGCGAAACGATGTTTTTGATGTGTTGTAAAATCGTCGAATCGATTTCCATTCATTTTTCATAAAAGTGATCAATTTCCACGAAGCTCGTCTGATCGTTTTCATCCGGGATCAGGCGTCTCCCTGGACGACCGGAAAAAAAGCGTTCTCCAACTCGGTTTCCGCGACTCCGCTAAAGCGCAATCGCAATAAATTTACGCCGGTTGCGTAAATATCCCGTGCAGCGTACTCCTCATGATTTTATAAACGCGTTTCACCCGGGTCTCGCGTATATGTGCGTGCCCGTTATGATCTATGCACAGTGTCTACCCGAAAAAAGGAAAGAGAAAGAGAGAGAGAGAGAGAGAGAGAGAAAGAGTAAAAAAAAGATGAGGTTGCATGATGAGTGATAAAAATTTCAACCCCGCTAGAGAATTTCGAGCCGTTCCGATATGCGCGACAGTCTTCTGGCAGGTTAATCTCTCATGCCTATATCGGGATTAATGCTTTTATCCAGCATTTATTGAGCATTAAAAACTGAAGATTTGCAATTTTTATTCTTGATCGCTGCATTTTGTACACATATTGTACTGGATCGCTGTGACCCGTATCGGCTTTTTCTTTTCTTCATTAAACTTCAAGTTTTCTATAGTAAACCTTCTGTATATTTGATTCTTGCGTTTACGATATGCAAATTTGTAATTCGTATCTCTCGTTATTAATTTTTGCGTATTCACGACGCGAAATTATAGACGCGTGTATTATATATCGCGTATAAGATAAAGTTGACGAAACAGGTTGATAGATTAAATGAAAACTGGGGGCAATTTTTCGAGCAATCTATTTATGTTTTATGTTTTAATTATGTTTATCTGTACACTCTCGACGGCGACGAGGTAATTAATATCTTTGGATGATTCGGAGCTGCCGACTGTCCTCTCTATTGATAACAAAGATTAACGTTTGCAAGATTCATCTTGCTTAGAACTTCATTCACATTTCAGTTTATTTATCATGCATAGTTTCGAGTCATATCCTGCGCACGTTACGTTATATCATAGTATCATCCATTGAATGTACCAGTTTTTAAGATCTGACTGGTATTCGTTTGCAAATTCAGCTTGTCGAAAGCCATTGCTTCAACGAAGCCTCGAGGTTTCCGATTAAATTTGTTTTTTATTTCCAACTTTCCTTTTCGATATTGCAAGTATCTAGTCGGTCTCGGTTATGGTATTCTATACAGTTACACGATTGTCGATCAGAAAAGAATTAATCAACTCGAACGTCGATATTAAGGAATGCTTTACCGTTCATCCAGAATTCATTGCTCTTGCTATTCTTCTTGCCAATAAATATACGTATGTATAAATAGAAGATTCTAAAGATGTAAACGCGTAACTATAAATCGTTTGTCGTAAATACCACCGATCGCATTTTACAGATGAATAATTCTCGCAACTGCTCCCTTCTTTGCGGCCAACGATACATATAGGCGGAGCTGAGGGGATGGTTTTGCAGCGTGCGTGGAAACACAGGGGAGGAAATAATTGTTGAGCATCGTATCGCCTCGCCAGGCCGAAGCTAATATTGGATTAGTTTTTAATTCGAGCCGCCCCTCCAATTTCGTCTGTAAAATACACACGAAATAACGCACGCGTACGATTGTATATGCGTATACGCGTCGCTATGTTGCTACCATTGTACATATAAAGGACTATTCTATATTTCTAGCTTTGTTTGAAGTTTCTAATTTCGCAGAATTGAACCTCTTTCGCTTTATCTTTCGAATAAATTCTTTTCTTTCAGATTGGACGGGTTGTTTCGATGCGATCGAGTTTTGGAATTAATGTTCTATACGATTATTGGTAAAAATAATTTTGAATATCGTTTTTGTAATAGAAGGTGAAAGATTCATTTGGATTTTGAAAGTTTCGCGCACCGCTGTGCATCGATCATCGTAGTTGCAGGTACAGTGTTTCGTTTGAGAGAGAAAATACAATTGCATATTTTAGATACATCTGTGCATGAAAGTAAATAAAATGAATTATAAAAGCTATATTTTATTCCTTACCAGGGAATTATTTTGCCTTGCAAGGGAGTTTATTTCGATCGTGCATGATATACATACATGTTAATAAGATTTACATATACAGGGTGGTTGGTAACTGGTGGTACAAGCGGAAAGGGGGCGATTCTACGCGAAAAAATAAGTCGAAAATATAGAATAAACATTTTTCCTTTGAGGCTTTGTTTTCGAGAAAATCGACTTTGAATTTTCGCTCGGTACGCGCGCACTTTATCGCGTCTCGTTATAACGGATCTCACTGTAGATCGTTGTCTCGATGGAAAAATTAAAAAAAAAAAATGTTTATTCTATATTTTCGACTTCTTTTTTCTTCTTTCCGCTTGTACCGTCAGTTACCAGCCACCCTGTATATATATAAATGTATGTATAAATAGAATTGGGAATATCCTTGTATAAAGTTCAGTTGGATACAATTTTGCTGTAATTGGTAACGAAATTTTCTGATGTTTTTTCAGATTAATGTCAATTTAGTTCTCGTGTAACACTAATACCTATCGGATCTTTTGGTCTTTAAAAGAGACTTTGTGGAACCGCGTAATTGGATACCGCCGACTACGTTAAAAACTAGAAAAACCACAGGAATATCTCGGTGGACAAGATTACAGGGCGCTTGACGCACAATCATGAGAGTTTCGGAAGACAGAGTCAACGATGACCGACCGGAAACGATTCACTTTCAATTTCCTCTGTCAAGACGAAATACGTAAGGCAGTTACTACACGTTCCAGTATCGTTTAAAACGCATGTTTACTTTTCAATATACACATATATTAATATCTCTATTAAATTTACAATTTCACTTCTCTCGTATTATTTTATATCGAAATAAATTTTACTAGTAATTTATCGTTGGTTCAATAGTACCCAAGGAAAGTCATTATTTTTTAGTTCCTTTATTAATCTCAATATCTCGAGCAGTTTTATTTATCCGCAGAAGGCTGTCCATTAAGATCATGCGTACAACAATACGCAACAGTTTATCATTAAAAACCACTACAGACGTTCCTCATTTATCAGACATTCTTTATTTCATCATATTCCTCAAGGAGACCAACATTCTCACGAGTATTCTCTAGGTATATCGGTGCAAGTTAAAATAGTCGTATCTGTCGTCTATATGTGTGGAGCAAATTAAAAGAAAATAAGAAATAGGGGGCGGAAAGTAAAACGTACCGGCAATTATTTTTCCGTCATAAATAATTTTCTGACGATCCACCGAGAGACGTCCTTAGCCCGGCGGACGAGTCGAAGGCTTCTTTTTTGGCGGGCATTTGTCCCCAAATAATTGGGCGGAACGGCGCGCCGCGTCTTCTCTGCAATTATAGGCAGTAAACGTGGCCACATCCGGCACTAGCAGCTCTCCTAGCTCAAGTGGGATAATTCGCTGCGGAAAGACAACGATTAGGGTGATCAGAGAGGACGAGAAACAGAGAAACAGAGAAAGAGAGATAGAGAGATAGATAGATAGATAGAGATAGAGGGGGAGAGAGAAAGAAGCAACTGTGTACGTGTTTGCTGGATATAGTTAAGGAACGATACAATGAAAATGGAGAAGAAATAAGAGAAAAATTAATGATATCGAATTTCGAAGATGTTTAATATAAGAAGGATGAAAATTTATTTAACGTTGCCGAATCAGCTTTATTACGACTCATTTGCAATGGATGAGCATTATGTGACAGCTTCGAGCGATATATAATTCCATTAACGATCGCAGATTAAAGCTGAAATAGTTTTGTTGTCGAGCGTGATTCCTGATTCGATTTATATTTCACTGACGCTCGATCGTAATTAAGTTTTCCATGATCAATGGAGCTCACTCAGCTCTATGCGATTCTTCTCTGGCGTATATCAAAAACGATAGATGGTAAACACTATCATCCGTGAAAGGTAACAACGAAACGTAACTATTTTCTTCGGCGAATTTAGGCAAACATTGACAGGACACGAAGCGGACAAACTGCACCTGTAATTCGAAGTGGAACGGTAAAACAGAAAAATGGAAAAACACGGAGATCGTATATGTTTTATAACCGAGCAAAAATAGAGCCAACGTTGATCCATCGAATCGATCTGAGAAATACACAACTGCGATTCACGTGTAAGTGACAGTTCGAATTCTGTAGAAAATGAATTTCACGGAATCGTTTTTCAACGAGCGTTTGCTACTCTGTCATTTAGTGGCCACTCTCTTTTTCCCTCTCATGGTCGATTTACAACGAAATTGCACCGTTTTACCGTGCAGAGGGGTGAGAGATGTTACAATGTGAGAGCAATCCGTGACGCCTGGTAACACGCGAAACTTCCGGTTCTTTCGTAACGTCGATCCTAGGGTTCCTCGATCACGAGAAACAAACATCGTGATCGTGCAGGACCTTCTCCCTCTCACGAAACGGGTTCCATACATACAAATGATTCGTCGTAGCAGAAAACTATTCGCTCGTTCACGTTGGGTCATATAAATTTATTCTGTGCGATACAATTGAAAAAATATATACAGTCTACCTTATAAAATGTATCCAGGCGTTGAAGAAATCATGAGTCGTGTGTCGCGGGCCGGACGAGATGCGTTCAAGCGGAGAAATCTGAAGAAATCCAAGTGCCAAATGGACAGAAACGATCACCTTTTTGCGAAAAAGAACGATTTATTCGGATCATTCGTGGTTGTTTCGCTGATTATTTCTCTTATCTTACATTAACATGGTGTTACCTACGAAAATGAAACGTACGTAATCGGTATCGGCGTTGAACGATTCGACGGAGAACGGAAAATTAGACGGTAATATCATCAACAATCGTATGTTAAGAGTCGGTTGTTTAACAAATAAATTACTAAGCCAAGGATTTTCTAATATTCTATCATGTGTTCGCTTATTATGATTTCGTGAAGTTTCGTACAATCAACGTATACGCGTACCAGTTGAATCATTTTATGTATAATATATATATATATATATGTATATGTATATGTATATGTATTACTTCTATTTGTCAATTATATACAACGTTACACGTACTTATATAACATCACATCGTTCTCTACGATCGATAATTCTACGGTTGCTCTTAACATAAATATTACGTACCTAATTAGACGGCTTACACGCTCTATTTCGACGACGAACCTTAGTGGTAGCGATATATATAGATATAATATATATGATATATATATCATATCATATATACATATATATTATACATTATATATATATATTTATTTATAACTTACAATATCTTTTCGCGATAGTACATTCTTAATTACTCTTTACGATTTTTTGTATTCCTAAGAAAATAATATTGTACAGGGTGTATGTGTTTGTATAGTTGCACAGTTGTAGGATATAGCGATCACACGAGAAAAATGTGATAAGTCCATTCTTTGTTGATTTTTTTTCCACGTTTACGCTGTTTGATGACTAAAAGGAGAGAATTTTGACACGACGCGGTTGAAGAAGATGATGATCAGCTAGTTTGACGGATATGTATCATCCAGAAATCGGTAGAAATAGATGGAAAATAGGATTTATGAAAGGTAAGAAATCAACAACGTGGCTGTGTTATGGAAATAAATATTTTTAGAACTTTTCGATATCGTTCCCTATAAAAAAATAGAAAATGTGACCTATAGTTTTCCCATGTGATCTTCACATACACGTACATGGTAATTTGTGCATTAGACGTAAGAAAGAATTTTTTCGCTCTTCAAGTGTTACAATTTGTAGGATTGTCTCGGTTCGAGACAGTGCGACCCGTTCCTCGGTAATTCGAATCTTTAAAAAATGGAATGTCGTTCACAATTTTCCGTGTGGCTTGGAATGGAAGCAAGACCGAGGATGTAACTTCGGTTGAAAGATAAGAAGGAAAAAAAAATGCGAGGAACGTTCATTTTCCTAACACTTAATCGAAATATAACTTCCAAATTCAATGTTACAAACAATACGCTTAAACTCATTCAGCTTTGTTCCCTTACTGCCGGATTAAAGTATTAAAAATTGACTTTCTTAATAAAGTTCTTTCCACGGTTGCTATTTTTTCTTTTTCGCTTATTTGTATGGAATAAATCGTACAATCGTACAATAAACGCTATTGAAGCTACCGAACTAATTTCTTTCGTACTTGACGAGAAATAACAAAAATTTGTCAAAACAAAGGCCGTGTAAAGTTTGTGATACAGAAATAAAAAAATTCATTGGGTCGAAACGCGCAAACAACGATATTGAGATTGTCGTCAACGAAAAATCAAAGGGAACGTTCTCTTCGTAAAAGCATAAAATTCTCTCGTACACCTAATATCTACTATCTTCTTCCTGTATTTGTATGATGTGTAAGTACATGTGTGCACGTCTAATGTTCGAAACAAAACGCTGTCGCCAAGTCGATCGCAGAAACGGATTAATATCGTACATACATCGTAATGTTTTTAATTACAAACTATCGCGCTAATATATACACAGATATGTCGTGCGGATCTTTCAATTAAGCTGCGTCGTTCGAAAGATGCACCGAGGAGGAGGCTTCCGGTCAATGATATTGCATTGTATACATAAATCGTGTTTTGCGACGCCTTCGATTATTGCTGCGTTAAAGTATCGGTAAGACGAAATTCTTGGATAATATAGTTTCAACTCTTTTAACGACGAGATCTTTTTGTTCATTCCTTAATATCCTACCTTTCAATTTCTTTTTCGTCTTTAATTTCAATCGAATGCGGTTACAAAAGTTGTTTGACATTGAGGAACAGGACATCGTACGGTGTACGAGATCTCTTCGCAAGCGGAACGACGCGGACGAGATGTATACTCTAGGAAAAAATGTTAAACGAAGGTAAAAGACTACGCTGATATTCGTTAAACCTCGCCTCCTTCTACGATAGTTGCAATTTCCGAATTTTGAGATTTTTAAAAATGCGTACGTACAGCGCAAAATGCGAATCGCTAGTTAGCAGGTGGCGATGATTTAATTGTTGATATCCGATGACTGTACCATTTTTATGTTACAAAAGATAAAAACAAGATAAAAAATCTGGTCCTAAAAGGGATTAAAAAGAGTCGACGTACTGCAGAAGATGGCCATCAGCCGTCGTCGAAAGGGTTAATTCCATCGCCTATCGAAGAATTTCGCGAACTTCGGAAGCTGTCCGGATCTCACTCTTCGCCTTTCCTCTTCTCCTTTCTATGTTTCTACTTTCTTTCGGTGTCCCTGCGTATCGTGTCTGTTTGACGAGGGTAAATTTCCGCGGAGCGAGCTCACAGGGGTGGCGATGGCGAAAAAACGAGAGCAATCCGTAATTATTTAAGTTTCTTTTTTAGCTCCCTATCAGTCCCCTCGGTTCGTTAATTAAGTACGTCGATAAAATTGGCCGTCGTGACGGTAAGACGTTGATACTACCTAGAAATAGCGCAATTAAGACGACTGCTGGCCTCTGATGCTCTTTTTCGTTCGATCTCTCTGACTTCTTCTCTCTGTCAATAATGCCACGTCAAATTAGCGCACTGCGATTAGTTGTCGTTTTGGAAAATTTTTTAAATTCCCGTTACACGTGTGAGTGCGCGTGTATTTATACGACTAATAGATTCGTAATAGAGAAGAAATTGTCGCGTGTTAAACTCGAGATTGATGGAATTACAGTGACGATTCGCCTTGCCATTTTATCGTTCATATTTGATACAGGTCGATATAAATAAAGTGGAACATATTCCTGAGATTTCAGAGATTCGGTTTGAAATCGCTCGTTGCGTTTGTCGATTCTTTCTATACATTCTCAAATTGGAGCGTGTTGAACGTCACTGTGACATTTCAAAAAATATCGTGCGTTTTGATATGAAAATAAATGAAAAGTATATCATTATTCGTCGAGCTATCTACTATGAAATTTCGGAGGCTCTAATAATCTCAGTATGGTTTTCGTAATCCGCCGACTGAAGAAACGTTGTGTATAAAAGGACATTTAAACATGCGGATACAGAGATCGAACGAAAAAGAACAATTAATATCCAACAACATTCGCGATATATATTTCCACGTTATCAACTATAATTACATTTCAAGTTTCCATCTTTCCCTCACATCAAATACTATCATTTAACAACAAATGTTCGTTCGAAATTAAACAAAAGCTACTCGCTCCATCGTTTCCATCGAAAACGTACTAAATCAAATTTAACAGCAAATCTCACTACAAGTTTCAAACACGTCTAAAGAAAACTGGAAGGAGACGAAGATAAAAATACGAATTGAGTAAGCTATTCCAGCCCTCTTTCTGTTAACGTTTTCAAGTGTGAACGACTGCTATTTTCGCAGTAAGGCCCGGTCGCAGATGCGCGACTTTTGTCGTTGCCATCTCGCTGCGAAGTCTGCTTTGTTATTCTGTTATTCCTTGTAAAGCAATTGGCAAAACATAACAGAGATGCGAAGATAGGGTGCGCGAACGCTGCATAGAGGCTGCTCGTTCCTTGTCTAACAGCTAATAAAGCATGCACATTCGTACAGTAAATATGTAAGTGTAACACCACCGATCAACGAGCGGTCTGATGCATGTCTGATTAGACAAGAACAGAAAAGGCCTGTACGTGGCGTTCTCTTTCTATTCTCACATCGCACGGTTAACGCATGACTCGCGTACTTCGTCTTCGTATCTCTACGGTGGACACGAAGAGAGACACAGTGACGTGAATAATTATAAACGCGAGCCTATTTGTAGATTTTTCATCGTATTGAAAGAAAATCGTTGATATATATTTAGAATGTAAAGCGAAACTGAATGTACAAAACTTGTGTTTTCGCCTGTGAAAAAATACAAATTCGATGCTAATTTCGTTAAGTTTCCATTCAATGGATTTTTCTTTACTTTTGATTGCTACTAATTAATCCTCTAGGTACACCGTCCGCTAATTTATCGAAAGTTTCGTCTCGAGTATTCGCCTACGCTGATTTTATTTCTCTTTCCAAGTTCGCTGACGTATTCTATCGGCGACTCCTGTTGATCGTGAACTTTTCTTCCCAAAACTGCCCACAGGTTTTCTATCGGATTCCGATCGCGAACGCTGGCCATGGTAATTCGATTCTATTGCGAAATCTTGAAACCGCTTTCTCGTGCTTCGGCGTTGTATTTTTGAAAACTCGTCTCCTGTTTCGACAATTCGCCGCGCAACGTCTCCTGATATCCAAACAGCGTTCGATTCGCCCTTTACAAGAACGAGTTTTGCTTCGCGTTTCCAGCCATGGTCAGTGGTTGTTCTTTGGAAATATCGAGGAAATAACGCGGGGAATGTACCATCGTTCGAAGCACTGCACCACGGCAACGAGACTGCAACGACAAGAGTCGCACCGGTCCTAGAAAACGTACAACTATTCTATCGTAGAAATGTGACACGATTGATACGTAACAAGTTTCACTCGGCAAGAGTCTTTGAATCCGCGTCGATTATCCTGGTTCAACAAATCGGTTCGGCTAGAGGCTGTGGTGGACCGTACGGCGAGGCCCACTGACCCACAGGATGGGTCAGAGCAGTGGGTGCTTGTTGTCTGTCTAAACTGGGAACGGTGGTTCCCGCTGGATGGTTCGGCACTGTTGCGGGATAAGCCACTTTTCCAAGCGCCTCGGCTTGAAGGGACAGCATCAACCGATTCGCCGCCTGCCTCTCGGCCTCTCTTTCTTCCGCCGTTTGCCTCCTAAAACAGATGGAAAGATTGAAAATGATCGAGCGTCCCTCGTGGAGACAACGGAAGAAAATTGTGAACGTTCGTGAAGTTCGTACAAGTATTGCACTTGGTTCTTAGGTTTAATATGAGATATCCTCGGATATTTCATACAAACTGACGCTCGTTTAACGTTATTCCTACTGCTGGAAGTATTTCACTGCGTGCTTGCAATTCCGGTATAAATTATTTTTCAGTACAACGTGGTGTTTATAGACGAGATGATGCTAAAACGCGTATTAAACAAATTATGGAATTAACTTTTAGGAAGCTTTCAACTTGCAACTTCTTAGACTTCCAAGTTGCGAAAGGTAAACATTCTCCAGCTCCTAAATTTTCGAATATTAAATCTGCGAGCTGTCGAGTTCTCGAATTCCGAAATTCCGAAGCTTTACGGTTTGAAAAGTTTGCTGATCTTTGAAATCGTCGAATTTTTTCATACTCTCGCTGCGATATTCCCATTTTGCAACGTGTCAAGTCCTCCGAAAACGGATAAAACGGAAGATTAGGCAAAGCTTTAAAATCAAAGTTACTGTCGTTACATAGGTACATAGTGTACCGAATTATGCTTGCGAGATCCAGCCAGTTAAACGATAGGGTGGCGGGGGTTGCTGGAGTGTTGTAGAAAAGACGATACGAGATCGGAGAAACGGCTGCGAGGAGAGCCGGGACAGTGGAAAGAGACTGGCGGTCGTTGGAGCGGAAAACAGAAGACAAACGTAATAAAGTTAATTCGATTCGTCGGTGGTGCAGCGCCAGCTCGCTCAGGGGTGGCTCGTGAGTGTCTGTTTTCTAGCACTAAGTCTATTAGGGTAGCAGAAAATGGTCGACTTGTTGGCAACGTCACTTAGGTCGAAGCTTTTATGGAAATCTTTTATTTTCTTCTTTGGAAAATTCTTGCGTAATTATCGACCAAACTCTGCTCGAACCTTACCGCGTAACAGACTCGTCTAACAAACAACGAGGATCGGAAGAATCGCGATCGAATTGCCATAATCGGCCTATTACTCATCGTCGGTTCTCCAAGTCCCAAGTATACCTTTTACGAATTTAACCAGCCTATGGGCGATAAATTCTCCTAGCGTTGAAAGATCTTCGTTCGGCAACGAGATCTGACCGAGAATGTCCCTGAGTCTGAAAGGCGCCAGACTGGATAACGCGGCCAATCAGAGTGCCGCGATGCCGCTTCCATACGAGCCACGAAACACCGTCGTTCCATTAGAGTTAATCTCCGGTCGTCGGTAATTAAACGGTTTCGTTGTACCTTTGTTTATCTCAGCGTGGAACGATCTCAGCTTCTTCTCTTTCCTCGTTCATCTTTCCGTGGATAGAGAACGGAGGGCGTATAGAACTCCTCGGTAGCCCGTGTATCACGGAACGAGTCGGTTGAATCGGGACACAACTCGATCGGTTGTTGCACGATTAACGACTAGCACAGTCGACGATGTCGAGCAGAGATTCCAGATAACAGCACTTCTCAGCCGCAATCAACATCCGATCGAGTTCGTTTATTTTCGTCTCGTTAATACCCGCTCGATAATTGTAGGAAAGCCTTGCACTCGCGTTATCTCTCCGCGTTCTGCCAGCTTTCCAAACGATTTGCAATTTCACTCTTCTGAAAGTTATTAAATGCGTGTGATAGGATATCGGGGAAAACGAAGGAAACAGGAGCAACGGGACAGGACTCGGTACAGTTTTGACCCGAGTGGGGAGAAAGTAAATCTCGTAGTTACACTTTAGACGGCCTGATTCCGTGATATTTATCGGAGGGTTTAAGTATCAAATCGTTGAAATATTATCTCGCTATTGAACGCCAGAGATACGTTTCAAAGTCGTTGCCGATACTGTTACGAATGGAACCGGGTACATTGGATTTTTTTAAAAGCTCGTCAGAGTACGTACGTTAAAAGATAATATAAAAACACGGTTGTCAAATGTTGGAGACGAAGTCTGGTGTAATTGTGATCTTGAGCGAGCAAACGAATAAATTTTTAGGGAAATTTCTGTTGTATGTTGCGTAACACGTGTTGGAGAATTTAACGAAATCGTTAAACGATCAAAAACAAATTTTAGCATCGGACCTGGTTTATTATTCTTCTAGATATTAATTCAACAATTAATTACGAAAGAATAGATATATAATGTCCGCAAGACGATTACGATACTTTGTACGGTAGTTGAAATTTCTCAAAACTGGTTTCCTTACGCAATCCGTGCACACCTCTAAAGACCAGTGGCAGTTAACTAACGAGTCTCCTCGTTAATTATACCGTGATTCGATCTATCAAAGATCGAAAAGTATCTCGTTAAGTTCCATCTTTTTGCTTTTTTGTTCCCGGATTCGCTCAAATCCACTCGCATTTCCAGTAATTTTCTTTTATCACGTATCAATTGTCTCCTTTATATCAATTTTCTCCATACATTGGTTTCGTGGAAATTCACGAGATACAAAAATTAATGAAAAATTCCATTTGAGCTTGAGAAACATTGCAACTAAAGCGAGCAATCTTTCAGAAAATCGTCTTTTCCCAATTTTCGTATCGAACGTAAAAGAATGCAGATCGATTATCACTGTTGCCTTAGAATTAAGGGAAAATTTCAGCTAACGAAGGGTTAACGGTCGACGAACTCGATTAACGTTTGGTTTGTTCCCGTTGGAAAATCTATCCGTGGCTACGCCGTTGTTCCAGTGACAGCCGCGCCTACACCCGTGCAAGTAATTAACGCGGTTAGCAATTAATAATTGAGGGCGCCGTGCCGATTACATTTTGCAGCCCCGACGCAGCCTCGCCCCATTCACTGCGGCTGGCATAACTGTATTCTCTCGCAACCTGGGACACATTACTCTTATCGTTATCCCCCTATCGTCAAGTATAACTTTTGGCCAACACTTGGCGAACAAGTATTCTAAACTTGATTTTATCGTTCGTCGCGAATATACCGCGATACGATTAACTTTATCCGTACGCGTCTTTTCCATTTTCAGTTTCATCGGCAACGAGCAATTGCGAATCTTGTGATTAATTTCTCTGATTATTCGTCAGACTTGTGAGACTTGGAGGAACAAGTTTTCCGTACAGAATCGCACGTTGAACACCGAATCGGAGGAGAAATAAATTTGGAAAATCCGCGTATGCAGTGGATGGAGCATAAATACACAGATCCACGTGGATAATTTATCGTCGATATTCCTGAGAGTAAAGCCTCGTACGAACGAGTCTCAGTGTATATTTTCTACTTTATTTTTTTGTATAATATCGTCTGTTGCTGATTGTATCGTCAGTTACCATCGGAAATCTGTAGCGTTCGTTATTCAATTATTTCGTATGAAATTGCGCAAATGCAAATAGCATCCCATTTAACGTGACACCTTTGGTTTAAACGATTTGAAATGTTTCTCACGTACGTTCTCTTCGTTGTCGAGCAACGCGTTACGAATTGCAGATATATCGATTCCGTAGTGCGTTGTTTCTCTTAAACGGTTTTTAAGAACGTTGACTTTGAGCAAATTTCGTCGTTGCTTTCTGACACGGTCGTAAATAATTCCGTGTTCATCGTCAAACTTCGCCACGCTGCCTCAGTCACTTTTACGACATCCTACGCCATAGAAACCATAGAAATAATTTTATATACATGGGAGAAATCGAAGGACTCGAAGCGATATCAACCAGTTGGCTGTTGCGACTCGTTTGAAGACGTTGAAAGGCGTGTACGTAAAAGGCGTCGCAAAGAGCAAGCGACGACGAGTATACTCGTCAGACACAGAGTACGCGTGGCTGTTACGATACAGAATTAAGTTGTAACGAAACGACTGTTTTATTTTTTAATTTTACTACCGACAAGGCTCGTCGTGACGCAAAATATCGTCGTTTCTTCACCGCGAGTATACTCGTCGAATACAGCTAACTGGTTAAAGACAGTACTCGCGACGGAGGTGTTCTCGATCGGATCGACGAAAAACGATTCGTGGAAGAGGCACGAGAGCAGAATAGAAACACGGGCGTTCTTTCGTTCCGCGAGGATTTCCATCCGGAAAAGGAAACGAGTCGTTTTCGCAATGGCGCTGGTGTTCGTGTTCGTGTTCGACCGGTTACAGCCGTGATCCAACACAGGGAACGATGAATGTTTAACAAGGTGAATGGCTGTGGGGCGGAGTGCGGCGGATCGAAACGATTCAAATCGCGGATTCGAGGGTTTGACACTTTAAAAGCCGTTGCAAGAAGCCCGAGGAAGAGTCTGCAACCGGACTGGTTCAATGTGAGACGACGAGGGGGTGCGATCCACCAGGAGGTGGGGAAGAGAGTTGGCAGTCAAAGCAGGGGCGGACGAGGCAGCACGATGGGGAGGATAGACTGCATTATGTACGGGACAGGGCTAAGCTGTTAGGTATCTGAATTATTGAGACGAAGTTATCTCATCTCTGCCTACAGTCATCTCGTTACTTTAAACGCAGCTGCTCGCTGGACCACGTCGCGGATGTGCTGATCCAAGGGTGGAGGAAGGAACGTGAATTTTTTCTCTTTTATGTCTCCTTTTTTCTCTTCTTTCTTCGTTTCGTTACGTCGATTCGTAATTGCAACATTATGCAATTAAATATATTTTCGCCTCTTTAGACACGGCGACCTATTCGTACGTTGAATCGACTGTTACAGATACAGCTTGTTTTTTAAATCAAAGGACAGGCGCAGGTCATCAAACTCTGCAAAGTATCCTCTCGAGGAAAGGAGAGTTTGCGTGGACCAAATCCATCAGCAGGAACGTTCAACTCGAGTCGTTGCTATTTTCTGTGCGCATTAGTAAGTTTGCTCGCTATCTCTCAGGCTCGTAAATTCGGTCACGTACAAGAATTGTCAATCGTGAATAGTTTGCGGATGGTCGAGTTAAAAGTAGTTTAGTCCGAGGAATTGCACAGTTTCAAGATATTACAACGATTCCCTATAACGAAGAGCATTGATAGAATCGGTGTTAATAGCGTTTCTTTATTCGATACGAAATTTCACTGTAATATCGTTAATTCTCTGTTGGAGGCACAACGTGTATATTTTGCTAATTAATTAAATTATCTTTGTTATTTATTTATCGATGTTAATTAAACTTAGGAAGAAACCTGTATGTCGAACGACGTTTGCTATAGTTTTTATTCAGACGGACATCCGAACCACGTCGCTCCTCGAAATGTCCCAATTTATTCAACGGCTGTTCCGCCATATAATTCCATGTTCAAGATTAATTATGATTCACTCGTCGTTCAGATGTAAATTTAATTTGGCGAGACATCTAGACGAATGTATCTGTCACTGCGTTACCATTTCTGAACACATTGAGACAGATAACACACATCGTCGCCGTATAAATTGAATTTCGTGCTCGTTCCTCCAACGACCACGTCGACTACGTAATAAAAAGACTTGTAAAATTTCAACTCGTACCTTTTAACGCAACTTGTTGAACGAATCGTTGAACCAGGATGGAGATCGCACGATGAAACGGAAGAAATTATTAAGAGAAGCCTGTCGTATTCGCAGAAGAAAAAAAAGACAAATTCATTAAATTTCATTTCTACGGTCGGAAAACGTGTTTCATGAGGAGGATAAGAAATGTTTAATAAACGTAAAAGACTTGACCAATAGATTGGCAAGCACCAGTTACAGGACAGAACGTAAAGGATAGAGAATAAAACAATAATCGTATAAAAATACACTTTTTTTTTTTTAATTACTTTTCTTCGCGGATTTTTGTCAACAAATGAGCGACCATAGAATCTTACATTCTCTTTTATCAACGCCTTGTAAGATATTGAATTACCAGTTTCGTCGAATTCCATTTGAATTTTATCGAATTCTTCACGAAGAATCTCAAACTCTGTCCATTGAAACCGCATTCCGAGTGACGTTCCAAGCGTTCTCTCGGAAACCATCGATCATCGACAGAAAAATGACTACGAAACCCGTGAATTGAAATTCGTCTATCGATTGCGATATTTGTTTCGAATTTTTCGTTTCTTCTATTTCTGCCGTTCTCTGTCCTTCTTGTCGTAGAATAGAAATAGGAAGACACGTTACAATTCACCGTTTCGCGATCGACGATACTCGCGTTCTAGCGAGAAAGAAAATTACCATCGCCTGGTTTCCGAGTAAGAAGCGTAATTTTCATTTCTGCGCGCTTTACGACAAATGCAATATCGCTGGTAAGGACAAGAAACCGAGATCCCGATGCACAACGGCATCGAACCGTTTTTGCAGCGAGTCCTGTTATCGATCTCTTATTAGATCGTTATGAACCTTCTGAAGGCGTTCTCTTCCGCTTTTTATCGGCCGCGTTTTACATTCCTCGTTTTTACCTATTTGCCCCTTTATTGCTCTATGGCTCCTGGAACAATGCGAGAGGTAACGGCACACAAAACTCCGTGGATCGTTGGCCGTAAAACGGCGTATAAAACTCTCGCAGGAAATTTAGATCATTCGGTTGTTACACTCGATATTTTTCAAGATGAAGAATTTTATCGAGCTTGATGAAAGTAAGCGGGACGATGGCACCGGGCGTCTTGAAGTTTCGCGGTTTAATAAATCATTCGCGTACATAAATATCGCTAGTACGCGTTCCTTCTACGGATTATTCTATAAATGTACTCATAAATATATATATATATAAATGTAATAATATACCGTATTTTACGTCTATTTAATGTCTGTTGACTTCTAACCAAGATATACGCGATAATCTCTTATCCCTTTCGTCGTAAAACGAGACGTCAGAAACTCGCAATCCCATCCATCGCATATACAACAATCGTCGTTGGATAAAAAAATTTTACCGATTCGACTGTGTAACACCAGCGATCGTAAATAAATGCGCGAAATACTGAAGCTCGTTACGCGTAGAGGAAACCATACCTAAACGCAATAAAAAGGTTAGAAAAAACCATTTTAAGAATGTCCCATTTTAAGAGTGTCCCATTTTAGAAATGTCCGAACTAACTAGAAACTTGAAACGACCTAGTGCACACCTTGGAATAAGTGGCGTCCTTTATCAGCAGTCTCGTTCGATGACAGATCGAGTAGAACTAAAAGGCACCAGTCCTCGATCCTTGCTGGTTCCTTCAAAACCTGCGCAGACAGAGACACCGTTGTTCGTCTAAACCCTCTAAACTACTCTCAAAGTATAGTCATCTTTCTATCCTAATACTTCCCGGAACGAGCCAAGGACACGGCAGCGGGATGCTTTTAGAAATCCTACTCGAAGAGAAGCGACTATTAAGGAAGGAAGAAGAGGAGAACGAGTCGCACCCCCGGAGAAATGCCTCTGGGCTCGTCTCGCCGCGTAGACGCCCCTGATATCGGGCGACCCGCGCCACGAACGGGCCTCGTTTTATCTAAATGACGTGTTTTCGTCCTCCGTTATCTTGAAGAGACTCCAATACACTCGACTTTCGATGCGTCCTCGCCGATACGCGGCCGCAGAACGCTGCTAACCCGCTATTAACATTCCGAGGTTTCCACCTCGCGTTTTCACTTTCGGTTCGTCTCGAACGCCGAGATTTGATAAATCGCAACACCAACATTCGGCTTCGCCTATTCGACGTGTTAGAAACCGGAAGTCAGGTAGTTTCATCGGTATCCTGCTATTTATAGCGGTATGTTTGTAGGGACAGTTTTTGGAACTGCTACGATAGACTGCAAAATATTCCGTTGGACTCCTTTTTCTTTCGAGGGGAGGAAGGAGAGTTCAGGTCGTGCAAGGATCCAGAACGAGCAACAATTTGTCTAAGGCGTAACAATTTTCGATCGACCTGTCGACGCGCGACGTACTCATCGATCTTGGCGATACCTTTCTTAGAATTTGCTCGATGCTCTTAAGTTACCGTGTCGCTTACTCCCTGTGCATCTGAATCGCGAGCAATGGATTAAGTTCGCGTTATTTTCCTAAGAAGATAGACGCCTCTGCTAAGCGGCGAAATTGTCTGCCGGTTGTTCGCAAGCAGAATTTTCAGAATCGTTCATTTCCATCAAAAAATGGATCCGACTTTTGTCTTTACAAAATATCAAAAAAGGAGAAACGTTTAGCAGTCCGGGTACGATACCTAATTCCAGCTTTTCCTTCTTTTTCCGTCTTTAATGATTTGCATTTCGAATTTGCCATTGACCCGTCTCTTTCGTCTCGGGCGATGACTCGTTTTAAAGTTCGTGTTGTACTCGGTTAAGTATAACAGAGCTACAAATACCTACGCTATGAATGTCGAGAACTCACCTCCACTTTGTCCGCCTGTTCTGAAACCAGGTTTTCACTTGCGCATCCGTCATTTTCAAAGTTTTAGCCAAGGCTGCTCGTTCGGCCGACGCCAGATACTTCTGTTTGTGAAAACGTTTCTCCAGTTCGGCGATCTGCAACCTGGTGAAGCTTGTCCTCGGCTTCTTTCTCTTCGGTGGCGTCCTGTTTTGGTAAGGATGGCCGATCCTCCTTGGAAACGCTCCGGCTACTGTCGGAAACAAAAATAAGAAAGAGAAATGAAAACCAACGATAGGTAATCGGATTTCCGCGTAATTAGCGTCTGGATAATCGATATTCGAATAACTGACGTTTCCTCGCGATTCGATGCTTGACATAATTTTGTATTTTAGCTGACGGCGTGACACTTTAGAAATTGCTCGCAACGTTTAGCTAATAATTGCTTTATAATTTTCTTTCAATTACGAACCACTGACACTGGTAGAGTAGAAAAGAAATGTTAACGACGTATAATTTATAACGACCCTGTTACGGTTGTAAACGATAACTAAGCAAGAGAGCAAAATGTTATCGTAAAGCGTCAATAAATCCGCTTTAATGCGATTTCGTATCATAGATCAGGGACGTTCCAAAAATAGAACGAATTATGATCGATCACTCTATACAAATATAGGGAATAAGATAAAAAAACGTCGCAAAATAGCTTCGTAAAGGGAATCAATTTTTCTATATCACAATATAGCCATAGTTTCGCACAATTTCAAATCATGCTATCGTTCAACGAATATTCTTTGTTCCGAGAGCTTTAGTTCATTAGACGAGTATAGCTCTTATCGGTTTGACAATTTTTTTAAAACGATATTTTTTCCCTATAGCTGTATTTTTACGATCATAATTTCTAATTAAGATACAAACGTAAATAGATTGAAAAATGTACATTAAGTTACCGCACAGTGCAACCTTTCCACGCGATCTAGTCTTCTTTTTAAACTCCAGTCTCAGTCATTTTGCGTTTATAAAACATTTAACAGAAATTTGCAAACGTTGTCTCCGTTCGTTTTTCGTAGTTCAACGATCGTCCGAAAGTTCCAACAACGTTCCATCGTACTTTCTTCGAAGCGCCAAATGCAAAAACACGATACTCCGATTACTTTGTAACGATATATCTCCATAAACCTATCTAAACTGCCAATGAAATAAACAGCGTACGGTTAACAAATTTCTATGGCAATTGGCAATAATTTATTGCGTATCGGTTAAGATGCTTTCTACATTATCCGACAAGATTTCACTTCGTAATAAATTATACCGAGACCTTTTATCCGTGGCACGACGTTTTCTCACCGAGGAGTAAGCCTCCGAACGAACGCACGATTCGCGAAAAGCGTCGATCTCGAAAAATGTTAAACGCCAACGCAATTGCCCGCACCGTGTAAACCGCTTGAAAGCGTATGGTTCAGGCATCGTTCCGACCAAGCAAAACAAGCGTTGAAATTCCAGGATAAAGTGGCGACGTCGAGTTACGTGGCTCCGCGCGAATTACTTACGATAGCGCGCGCGCGTGAACGCCGGGCGCAAAAGCAATGGCTCGCTCGCTTTGGGTAACGATTATAAAATCGTAAAAAGCGAGGCTTACGAGTTACACGGAACGATTTGCCGGCCGGTGCAAATTGTAACGCGATCTTTGTAGTCGGCCGTGGCAGCAGGTGCATTGCAATTCAGTGGAAGGGTATTAATAAAATTACCGTTAGACCGATAGCATCGCGCCACTTCCATTACCTGGACCCGCGCAAACATACCGTCGAGCGCACGAAGGTGAAATCAAAATGAAGCTTTATCGTCCACTTATGCGAAACTAGCCGCGTAAATCGCCGCTGAAACTCGCACACGAGATTCCCGCTTATCGAAACGCCGTTCATTCTGGTTAATTATTGTACGCGTCGGTTGGATCGGAAGCAACTCGTAGAAATATCGCTTTCTTGCAGAGGTACACGCTGATTATAAGGTCTTGGTATATTTTTAAGAAATTCTATTCCAATGTACAACGGTCGTTGCTTTCGATCGATCGGATGTGCATATTAAGCGGATGCACAGGTTCTGTCGGGTTTTCACCTTCGCTGTCAACAGCATCCACTTTTTTCAATAAATTATCATGCACTTTGCTAGAAACTTCGTGTAGTAGCTGTAGGGGTTGAGAATGTATCGGTAGATCAAATAGAGGCGAAGTACAGTAGGCAAAGTAAAGAATAAAATAAGATATAAAATAATATACAGGGTGGTAATTGGTGGTACAAGCGGAAAGGGGGTGATTCTACGCGAAAAAATAAGTCGAAAATATAGAATACAAATTTTTCGTTCGAGGCTTTGTTTTCGAGAAAATCGACTTTGAATATTCGCTCGGTACGCGTGCACTTTATCGCGTCTCGTTGGAACGGATCTCACTGTAGATCGTTGTCTCGATTGACCTTATTTTTTTAATTGTTTTAATCTAAATATCTTAATTTTTAAATTTTTATTCTATATTTTCGACTTCTTTTGTCGCGTAGAATCACCCCCTTTTCAGTTACCAACCACCCTGTATAACTAAGTATGCGAGTAATTTGCACCTGTAGGTCGAGTTACGCGAGTAAGTCGTGAAAATAATATATTCGAAAGACAATTGGAAAACGAAGGAGAAACGTTAACGAATCTTTTAATAATCCATGATGGTGCAGAAATAAAGCTTGACGGAGGAGAAGACTGAGATCGGAGACAAGTCGATAAATCGTATATGCACGTATGCGAAATTAATCAAATTATCATCGTTCATCGGCTTGTCAGATACAAACTAGCTCGATTGAGTTGAATCGAATAATAATTCACGTCGAGTGAACGTTAGACCCGGTTTGCCGCGCGGTCGAATCACTCGAACGTGGCAAAGACGCTTTCGTACGTAATGTCTTTCGCATGGTTGATTTCCATATTGACGATCTACGACATTAATAATCCGCTATGTGTAAGATGGTTTCGTAAAGTATCGTTACACAAAGAAACATCCTGTTTTATTAACGTAATATACGTTGGACAACAGATATGCTCGAAAGCAGAGATTACTACGGACGGTAATAGCGTGATAAATAAATGACAAGTAAATAACAATAATTGGATGAAAACACGAAGCGAAAATAGCAACTATGAGGCGAAACTCAAACACAGGGTGGTTGGTAACTGGTGGTACAAGCGCAAAGGGCGATTCTACAAGAAAAAAGTAGTCGAAAATATAGAATATAAATTTAAAAATTTAAAAATTTAAAAATTTAAAAATTTAAAAGTTTAAAAATTTAAAAATTTAAAAATTTAAAAATTTAAAAATTTAAAAATTTAAAAATTTAAAAATTTAAAAATTTAAAAATTTAAAAATTTTTAAAATCAAAAAGATAACGTCAATCGAGACAACGATCTACAGTGAGATCCGTTATAACGATAAGTGCACGCGTACCAAGCGAAAATTCAAAGTCGATTTTCTCGAAAACAAAGCCTCAAAGGAAAAATGTTTATTCTATATTTTCGACTTCTTTTTTCGCGTAGAATCGCCCCCTTTCCGCTTGTACCACCAGTTACCAACCACCCTGTATATCAAGATCGATTTAGATTTACGTGTACAGTTAATACGTCACGTGCGCCTTTTTCTTCATTTCTCTTCTTTTCTTTCCTTCTTTTTTTTCCCTTTGTTTTTATTATTTAGCTTCAATTTAGCTTCATTAGCGAAATTCGAATACACGCACTGGAACATTGTATCGTTTGCCGTACTTGGTTCGCTTTGAAGCGTGACTATCGACATCATTAAGCATTTATCTATCGTAGTAATAGCGCATGAATAACAGAGAGCGTATTTAATGCGATATGCATACCCGTAGATTTAATACGTCGAAACATGATACGCGGTATGTACATAGTAACGAGAATGAAGAATGTGATAAATACATTACAAGATTCCAAGTGGAAAAGTCGCTGGTCGTTTTCTTCCGATATTTTTCTCAGTTATAAATTAGAGATACTTTTCTTTGCGCGTCCATCGCAATTATCTCTTTCTCTTTATCCTACGAGCATGGCAATTTCTAGATTGAAAACGGCGTTCGGTTCTTATCACGTGTCAAGGAAGCGAAGGATGCGACGAGATGTAATTTATCGATCGATTCGTACGCGTTAGATGTGATAACAAGGAGAAGATGCCGAAGATTTTCTTCTAATGTTCACGGTTTGCGGACTAGCGTGCAAGATATGGCATATTGAACGAAATAAACCGCGGATACCAGAGGGAAAGAGCCGAACAAGCACGATAAAAGTGCCACTAAACCGAATTAGACTTGTGACACGTTTATCGAAACAGCTTTCTAGGAAAACCATTTCGACAAAGTCTTACCCCTGTTATTAGGGTAGTTATCCAGCTGAACATGGTTTACAGTTTACGCTTCATTTCTTTTCTTCTGCTCTACAAAGGATTATAAAAGAAATCTGAGATACTGCGATCATAGTGTGTTACATAGCAGGCCGATTCTTCAGATTTTTCGACCGAGAAAGTTTTTTTTTTTTTTGAAAATTGAGAATTTGATCAAAAATTCTGGAAAAATTCCCAGGCATGTAATTCTTATTGTTGTGGTATTTCGGGTTTTCTGATAATTTTCTATAAGGTAGAACAAAAGAAATCAAGCGCAGACTGTAAATCGTGTTTAGGCCAACAACTGTCGTAATGATAAAGGTAGAGGGTTGAAAGTTCGTCGAAATGATTTTCCTAGCGCAAGCTCTTTCCATGGAACTATCCGCAAGTTTAATTTAAGAATGTACAAAGATATATAAAATATCCAAAGCAAAGTACTCTAATATTCAAAAGGTGAGATGAATTTCCATTTAATTTCCATTCCTCTAGACGCGTTTATAAAAGTATGAATTTGTATAAGCACTATGTACGAAACTAATAATTACTAAATCGTACGAACCTATAAATGAGATTGAATACTCTACGATTACGTAATTCGATTCTGATTATTGTTAAATACACCTGTCTCTATCTAACCATAGCAGTGGAAGATGAAATCCTTGATTAGGAAATTCGTGATATTTATAAAATATGATCTTTCGTCGAAACAGAGATGCCCAATGTCTTTCGCTTGTCTGTCCATTCGATCGTTGATGTTCCGTCCAACTATTTTTTATTCGTCGGAAAATGAAATCACGCTGGACCATAATAAAACGTCGATTCCGTGGAACTGCAGATCTGACCTCTGGAATCGCCCTAAGGCGCGCAGTAAATCAAATTATAGCGTTCACCGCGCCAATAATTTTTCATGCCAATTTTCATTCTCCTATGCAAAGTAAGCAAAAATGATTTCCAATTATCCCGCATAATCACTGTTCCCGTAATTGCAGCGGCCGTGTAGTGAAAATCACACGACAAAATCGCGTCAAATCTCTCACATTCATCGAGCATTCGTGAGGGAGAGAAGCCTGGCCCTGGTATATTCGCGGTGTGATTAAAACGAGCAATTTCATCGGTTCGATGAAAGGATCGCGTGCATCTAAACAACGTTTATCTGCGCGGAATCGTCGCGTTTTAATACGACCTTCCAAACGATCTCTGCAATTGCATTCGTCGTAAAAGGTGTCACACGAAATACCGTATACGGGCAATTATTAAAAGAGCTGATAAACTCGCAGATACAGAAGAGATAGGGACGCGTAAGCTTTCTGTAAAATCGCTCGGAATAGCTCGTATACAGGGTGATTGAAAGGTGGAAGCGAATCGCGCACACAGCGGTAGAAAATAATCCGAGCGACTTATTCGTTATCCGATAAACTTACGTGTTACGCGCTTTGCTTTCTTTCGTTTCTTTAGTCGTAGCTTATGAAAATACGAATTTGCATAAACATCCGCGGTGTACGAAGTCAGGTTGACACGTTCAAATCGATTAACTCGATCCAGCTTACCATCCTTCGAACTGTTAAATATGTATAGATGTATATTGGAATAAATATGATGTAATTGAAGATTAAACGTATTGGCTTTCTCGTTTTATACATGTGTCCTGGTTATCACGTTATTTATCTATAGAATACTCTGCCACTGTTTGCTTGATTGACGTGTAATTCGGAAACACCCTGTATAGCGTGGCAGAGGGAGAACGTGGCCCAGATGTTGCTAAAATATGGAAAAGATTGCGCATTTTTACGGAATATCGCGAAAGCCACTCTTGACAACGAGTTTCCGTCACAGATACGTAATAAAGATAGCGGCCGATTAAAGCTCCGATATCCTCGATTAAATCGTTACACTCCGGCGTAATAAAAGAGAATTAATAATCGAAAGTGGTAAAATGTGGCCTGCTCTTTCCACCAAATTTATTCTTTGTTTCTTTTTTATGGATGAACGGACGTAAAATGTAGCCGAATAAATAAGATAATTCGAGGAGCGTGTAAATAAAGTAATTGAAAGCGAGTACGGTGAAAGAATTTTCTATAATAATTTTAAACGTTTATTTTTATAGCGACTAACGTTCCGTTATCGCGATAAATAAACCTCGATATAAACACGGATATATCAAACGCGAAATAAAATTTAATGAAAAGTGAAGATATAATTTCTCTCGTGTTGGTATTTTTGCGCTCGAGATGGCAGAACAAAAATTACGACTCTGTAAAAAGAGAAAATTATTAGTAACATCGTCCAGCCAAAAACGTAAAAAAGATACGCAATCTTCAAGTTATAACGAGTTCGTAGGAGGTTTACGAACGTTTCCAGTTAATGCAAACTAGATATCGATCGTTTCTCGCTGAAAGTTTCTGCTTTACGCAAAAAAAAAAGAAAAAAGGAAAGAAGAAGAAAATAAGTGGCGAACAACTAACTCGATCGGGACCGTTGTAGAAATTGCCAGCGACGAGATCGAAATTCGGAAATTTAGTAATTTGCATGGTAACACCGGCGCGATGGTAGATCGCAGCGGCCATTGAACATCAACGTGGGAAGCTCGGCTTTGAAATTAATGATTAGTACGATAATGATCCTAGCGGTGTTCCTACGGTGGAGAGGCAGAAAATGGCGGGACGCGGAAAATTTCCCGTGAAATTCAATTTGACACGTAACTGCTCTCTCGCAGTTTGCTCGAAACCCGAGGAATCATCGTTAAAGGGTAAACGGCCATCAGGTGGATATTATTCCATTATCCATCCCTTCTTCTCCGTCACCTAGAACGCTGTCCTTTTACCGACGCTTCAGCTCCGTCCAAAAATACGATCCGGTACGCGCAACTTCCGAACGAGACACGAAATAATCTCGTCGATAATGCCTGCTCAATTAGAATATAAATATACACAGCGGAGAGTGCTAATTGAGACACGGATTGCCCCGATGCGCGTCTCGATAGACATGATAAACTGATTTCCATAGGGGCGGAATTTATCGCAGTTATTTAAAGCAGAATTCGATCACCGATGTTCCTTTTTGTATAATCGTAACATCGAATATCAAGTATTAGTAGGAATTATTGGAATTTAATCAGAGAATCGTCATGAAAGTATTGGAATATTTCGCAAATGCTCAAACCTGAACGCTAGAATTATCAAGTTCTAAAGTACACACTAAAAAAGATAGATATTAATCGTTTAGAAATATAATAATATAAAATACGATATAATATAACACGATAAAATAGTAATATAACGTATATATAGTAATATATAGTAGTATAACGTATAATGTAATAATATAACGTATATACAGTAATATATAGTAGTATAACGTATAATATAATAACATAACGTATATATAGTAATATATAGTAGTATAACATATATTATAATAATATAACGTATATATAGTAATAAATAGTAATATAATGTACAATATAATAATATAACGTATATATAGTAATATATAGTAATATAATGTATAATATAATAATGTAACGTATGTACAGTAATATATAGTAGTATAACGTATAATATAATAATATAACGTATATATAGTAATATGTAGTAGTATAACGTATAATAGTAATATAGGAGTAGTATGTAACTAAAAGTGACAATTAGTGTAAGAAATTAGCAATAAGAATCTAATAATCTCGTTGTAATCCAAGCAATAAGCCTAAGGTACGAGTAAAATTATTATTATTATTACTACTGTATTATCAACCTTTTGCAAATTTCTAATCTAAATTATATTGTAATCGTTTGTTTTTATTGTGTATCTGCTTTTTCAAACATTGCAATTTCTTTATGTCTTTGTGTTTAAGTTAGAATCGTTTATGTATGATGATTGTATCACGGCTTATCTCAATCAGAGTCAATATCAATTTTATAAGAAGCACGCGTATGTTTCTACTAATCATGAGAATAATTATTGTAATTAAATAATCTTGAGTTGAGTTTAGAGTTCTCGCTTGTTAACGCAATTTTTCCCTACGTACTTAGAAGACGTCTTTTTATTTTATTTCTAGAGCATTAGACGCTATTTTTCCTTTTGTTTTTTTTTTTTTTTGGTTGTTAACTACCTTTTTAGTTTTACGTATTACGATCAACTTCATCTTAGTTAAAAATACTTTTTTCGTTTCTTCTAGCTTGGCTTTTTGAAATAGAATGACGAGAATTGTAGTAACTCTAAGAGAACACTTTTCCTCTTATGACAATTTTTTCCCGTAAAAAAAGTCCCAAAAAATGCTTTAAAAATCGCGTGTTGTGGCGAAATATCCCACCTATAAATATTCTCTCGTATCCAAACATAACGCAAGTTTATTCCTCAAATTTTCTAAGCGTCGAGTACTTCCGAACGAAAGTGTGTTAAATATACCGGCAATAATTTTTACGTCTCCTCCAGGACAATTTCATTTTTTATTACGGTAATATGAAAATCGATCCGGTCGAATTCCAACAATATTTCTCTTTCGACGGTATCACAAAAGTACACGGTGTTACTTTTATACGTGTGCTTAATGTGTCTCGAGGAAGAGGACGAACTTTCTTCGTTTCAAACGTACAGTTGCTACTCGACTCGCTCGGTTTTACGATCATTTCACGAATTACTTTCCATAGATACAGTCCATGGACACCGATTAAATTACAAAAGATTCACACACACATACATACAAAAAAAAAAGAAAAAAAGAACAAAAGAGGAAGGAAGACAAGCAGGCAAAGGGACAAAGTAAGTACAGTCGCTGAAAAATGATCAACCAAAGACAAAGTCTGAGCTGCTAATCGAGCTGCTATGGATGGAGAACGTAGAACTCGGCATTAAGCATAATAGACGAGGGATAATAATAAACTTCTCAAGTTCATTTCACGAAACCTAATTTCGAGCATCTATGGGAAACCGTGGGTAACTTTGGCCGATGGTAGAAGGACAAGATCATTCTTCGCGCCTTATCCAGCGTCTCGTCTCCTTTTTCAAAGGACTTTGCTCAACCATCTGACTTCTGTAACCGCTCATTGGCCTCTCACGTTCTTGTTCAACCAGCGAAACATAGCAAGATAGAGAGAAAAAGATAGAGAGACAGACAGACAAACAGATAGACAGAGACAGACAGAAGGAGACTTTCTTGCGTCACTCTGGCTTATTAGGACGATAATCGCGTACCGGTCATTATACTCTCCGTTACATTATCATGCTGTGTACTGGCACACGGTTTGCCATCTCTCTTGTAATTCATTCGTAATTACTTTCGTAGAATAGCCGGACGCACGCACGCTACCGACGATCGTTGCTCCTACCACGATAGGGAACTTCGAATTTACGAATTGGAAAGCCAGATCGAGCCGGGACGACTTGTTACGATAAATCCGGAGGCCTAATGAGACGCTGGAAATTATCGGGGTCGAGGGAAGGATTTTTGTTGCTCGATTAATAAAAACGGGGCCCGAGCGGTTTTTCGGTGAGAAACGACTTGTTCGCTCGTTTCGTGTGTCCCTCGTCTTGTCCACCTCTTAACGCAGGTGTTGCCGATGCTCTGTGTCCTAAAAGACAGTTGTTTTCTTCACTTGTATCTCGCTGCTCAACATTTTATCGTCGTTTAAGTCCGCCACGATCCTCCACACCGTTTATGCCCCAATCTCCTTCTCCTTTTTATTAAGACGTAGAAATTTCTTAATTCGTAACTCGGAAAGCCGATAAGAGGCGAGGGAAAAGGAGAAAAGAAACGAGGATTTTTCGATATTACAAAGAACTTTTCGCATCGGACAATATCGAGACATCGATCGAGCCCCTACGTTCCTCCAGTTCCGGACAATTAAACGACGAAAGATTCGAACATTTCGCAGGGATCGTTGTAAACATTGCGACAGCGATACGGAGAAACGTCGTACGGATACAGATACGAATCGACCTCGATGAGACCTTACGATCGGGCGACGTCGAAAGCTATTGCAGGAAGCAACTGTACGAAGGCGATCGAGATTCTGCCGAGAGGAATCGCGCGTCCGTTCGAAAGATGCAAAAGCGAAGAAAACGAGGAAGAAACAGAGGGAAAAGGGAGAACGTAGGAAGAAGAAGCGAACACGTTTGTTCGTGCGTACCAACAATAATCCGTCCGGTGTTGTTTTTCGTGGCTCCGCCGGAATATCACGTACCGAGTCTCGTCGTTAGCGTGTCTAACGACAGTCTGGCTGCTAAAACTTGTCCGATAGTTGTAGCTGACTTCGCCTTGGCAGGCCTGTTACCGCGCAATTTTGGTTAAAATACCACGACGACGAGTCTTTGCGGTCGAAGTATTTACCCTGACGATGTAACCTTACGACAGCGTTAAGTCGTAACGTGGTAACGTTCGAACGCCTCTAGAAAGCAATGGTTTTAAGCGACGACGAGAACCCATTACCAGGAATAGTAGGAAGAACGACCGAGAAAGGGAAAAGGAGAGCGAGAGCGAGAGAAAGATGAAAAAAGAAAGGAGAAAGGAAAAGGAAAATTCGCGTACGTTCGAATAAAAATATGGCAAGAAGCACGCGAACCGAGGGAAACTAGGGTTGCAGGGGGTTGACCGTAAGTTTAATCGTAAAGTTGACGGTTTATGGACATGCGTAAAATGTTCGTAAAAGACGGCCTCCGAGACAGGCTAAATTAGAGTTGATCCTTGGTCCTGGCTGAATTCTTTATACTTTGCGGTTGGCGTTAGCGAGCCTTCGATTTCTTTAAAAACGGGCTGAGGCGCGGACAGGTTTCACAGTGGCGATCGAAATCTGTGAAATCGACGAGCGACGAGCTCGCGAAACGCGCTTCTGCGTTACACGTTAGCGTCATTTTACGATGGTAAAAGCGAAAGTAATAAATTTTCATTTTTCTTAATCAACGTTATAAATATTTCATAACCGAGACTGAAAATTAAACCGTATATTTACATGCATAGGTGTTACGTAACACGGTACTGCGCGTAGCTAAGTGTGTTACTCGCGAACACCTCGGAAACCACGTTTTTCTCAGATGTTTAACACTAGAACTACCGATAGCTAACGCGAAACTGTTTCTACCAAAACCCGTCAAAATAACTGGTCTTTAAGAAATACGTAACAATAAAATATTTTTATATTTATCGATTTATTACTTTCTTACAGAAGGAATTCTATGCTATGTAGTACACTTTTGGTATTATTAATCCATCTGAGATTACGATCCCTAAACGACGGTTGACATATTTATTATATAAAATTGTAGAACCAGTCATTTCGACTGGTGCGGTATTTCTAGCGTCAAACAGCCCTAAGTTACCTCGTGTTCTTGAAACGTTGTTCTTCCGTAATTAGCTATTGGCAGTGGCGCTTTTCCTTCTATCAATTAGCTCAATTGTTTCACGGGAACGAAATAATATATTTGATCTTTTGGATTCTAGTAGATCGAAAGCCGGTAAATATCGGATAATAATTTCCAGTTATCGTTTTCATCTTTCTTTCTTCGAAGCGCATACGAATACGTTGTCATAAAATAAAATTCAATAGACGTAGCTGAGGCGAGCATCGACGCAAGGGTGTCGCGTTACGTAATTGCACTGGAAGACACGAGTAATCATGTAAACGAGTACCGACTGTATCAACGTACATCGATGTTCTATTTAATGGAAATACAATGTTCCGTATTCTATGAAACCTACATACTCTGACAGACGTTGTTAATTAGAACATGTAGCATGTTCCTAGCTTACACGTATTTAGATCATACTTAATAACGAGCATAGCGTACGATAAGATCTGAATTTCAAAGTTTAATAGCTACATGAATATAAAACGCCATAATTCTTATTGCACACGCGACGCGTTCGTTCACGCGCGTCGCTCGCAACATTTACAACAGTCGTAAATGGTACTTGATAAAAATTTCAATTTCAAGGGTTATCGTCTGAATTCAACGGCGAGACGTGTACTTCGAAAGCGTAGAGAAACGGAACGCCACGAATTCTCCTGAAACGTAAAACACGAGTGAAACGACTCGCTATTAATAAGCGCTTTTCTAAACAATTCCTTTTACCAGCTACCTCCGTCGAAGTTACCGTCGTTGCAAATTACCGTGCGGGCGAAACACGCAGGCAGATTTTCGTGCTCGAAGAAGGAAGGAAGCGCGTCGTAGCGCGATCATATTCAATTTTACCCGATCGTATACGAACAAGCGAGATAGGATCAACGACAAAGGAAGATAACGAGCGAGTCCTTGGAACACCGTTACTTTCGTAACCGCAATGCTAAAAATCACGCTGTCGAAACTCATCTCCTGGAACAGTGGCTGCTCTTAAAAGGTGTAGGTTTATAGAAGTCCTGGAAATACGGGAAACCGTAGTCGGCGAGGTGGAGGAGCAAGAGAGGGTGGGCACCAACCTTAAGAGTAAGTGACTCGCAGGGAAGCAAGAATGTCTTTAAAAATGTAATCAGGACAGATCGACGGATCAACGGTGAATAAAACAAAGGAGAGCGCTCGTTTTCATCCTGTTCCATCTTCGCGGACGATTCTTCCTGGAATTTGTAACGGAAGACGGCCTTGGTGAAGTTGAATTCGCAGGTCTTTTCGGTTGGTCCGATGAACAACGACAAAGGCTAAAACGAGTTTCGAAGATAAAATGCCGGGGGATTCGTATCTGCATGCGGATAGAACGAGGGTTGGACGACGTTGCCTGAGGGGTGGCCATAAAAACAAGATGGCGTCTCGTCGTGCCGCAAAATGGCCGGCATAAATAAAAAGAGGCAAGGAGCGCGCGCGCGCGCGCGCGATGTTCTCAGAGAAACAGTGTACGCCTTCGTACCAACGGTGAAGTTCTGTTCGCGCAACGAAGGTACTTAACTTTTACCCTGTTTCCAACAATCGTTATATTCGTCCTTCCGACATATTGCTGGTTGAAACGTTCTCGATTCGAATATTTCCAGGTATTTTGTACCTTGTCCGCTACACTTTTTTACTAAGCGATAAGCGCGATTAACGAAAAACAAGTGAAATTGGAAGCGACGATGACTCTTGTTTGATTTTTATCTCGTTTGAATTTCTACGCGTTTTATCCTCCCTACTATAATACAGGGTGGTTGATAACTGGTGGTACAAGCGGAAAGGGGGTGATTCTACGCGAAAAAAGAAGTCGAAAATTAGAAAAAAAAATTAGAAAAAAAGAAGTCGAAATAGAATAAAAATTAAAAAAAATTTTTTTTTAAATCTACAGTGAAATCCGTAAAGTGCACGCGTACCGAGCGAAAATTCAAAGCCGATTTTCTCGAAAACAAAGCCTTAAACGAAACATTTTTATTCTATATTTTCGACTTCTTTTTTCGCGTAGAATCACCCTCTTTCCGCTTGTACCACCAGTTACCAACCACCCTGTATATTATAATAATTTAATAAGAAATTACGAATCTTGAAATACCTTGTTCGCGTACGTTTGAAATTTTACGTGTGTACGTGTATTTTTGTAACACGGATATACCGACTCGAAGGTAGCACGTAAATAAGAAATTACGACGTTTTCTTTCTGTCATCGAACGACAGGAAAGTCGCAAAGATGAACTTATCGCATCGTACACCCGTGGTCTTCGATTACGATCCTTCTTGTTACCAGATGACGACCGTTCGCCGCTACAGGAGGCGAACAAAATTCTGATCGTTGACGGTTAACTACTTGCAGTTTCGATCGTGACGAAATATGGCGATTCTAAAAGAGCGATACCACTTAAATCGATTGCATTTCGCAAGTACGATACTTCTGATAAGGCGAGGTGAAAGGAGACTTTGCGCGTGTTCGACGAACGATAGACGTAAAAGAAGCTTAACCAGATCTCGGTTTCATCCTCGATGACCTACTGAGCTTGAGGCACAACCTTTGCCCATGCACCGACGACCAGGAATGAGTCAAGTTAAAGCCATTTGATGATGCAATGGCGAGCTGTGACACCGGGCTAGAGAAAGTCATTATTTTACCGAGCACGTTTTGCTCGGTAATAGAGTTTGCGGCCTTCAAAGTAAATTGTTTTCTGCGCACCGCGGATTCCTCGCAGTGACAGTGGTCACTGCCGTCGCTGCGAGAGAAGCCAGAAGAGTTTGAACATCGAATTCGAGTACGATTTCTTTAAAGTATCGTTTTCTTTCTTTCTTCCTTTTAATTAGATTAATTTATGAACTTTTCGATCGATAAGAACGATCCCCGTTTATTTGACAAAGTCCTGCTTAAACAGCAGATTGTAGAACTTTTAACATTCACTTTCCGTCTCCACGAACTATCTCCTCGTTTCTTACGTTAATTATTCGCGTCGAAGATGTCCACTTTCGATTTTACCATATTTACCATTTGCACGCGTGCTATTTCTACGAACTATCGTTGCGTTTCTTGTTATTACAACGCGCCGTCTTACATTGTATCGTCGTATCAAATTAAAAAAGAAGAAAAGAAAAAGGTGGGAGAAAACTCATCAACGACGTCGATTCGATCAAAATGCTTTCGTAAAGGAAGAATACAATCAGTTTCAGCATCTGGTGCGCCAACCTGATATCTCTCGTTCCATCGAATTCCAAGCAGCTCTTCAGGAGCTGACAGCGAAGAAAATTGAAACGAATCCGTCGAATTCGATTCGCATCGGTTGCCGGGACAAAAATACGCTGGAGAATCCTGCTGGAACAACGGCTTGTGCAACATCCACGTACATCCACGCGCTTACCTTGGCAATCCATTTTGGACGTGTAATTTCAGGCGCAATACTATCCGCCGTATGAACCTTTACGAAGCAGCGTACATTATGAAAGGTTATCGTATTCTCGGCTCGCTTCAGTCACGGTAGCCACGTATGTATTTAGAAAACGCTTTGTTCCGATACAACGTAGTACCTACGAGCAACGTAATTGAACCAACATAACAGACGGCTAAATGGCTTTAAACGGATTCCTGGAAGACATATATCCGCCCTATAAAATTATCCTTTAGCCACCCCTCGCTTCTCGTACGCAACGTCTACGTTTGGTATACTATGCTTTTCCCTCTCTTCGTTCCTCTCTTTCTCCTTGTTCTCCTATCCATCTTCTCGCAGGCTCGTTTCTTCTTTCTCTCGCTCTTCGTTTCTCCATATGTGTATCTTGCCTCTTCTTGTTTTACGTTGCACGCCACGTAACTCGTGTTTTTACACGCGCGATCTTCCGTTCTTCGTGCGCTTAAATTTCCCAGTTTTCGTCGAAACAGTCTTAATCAGTTTCCTCAATTTTTCCATTCCTTTCACCGTGTTGTCGACTGGAAGATACTCGTTTTGCTACTCGTGATACACATGTTTCTTCCATTTAGTTACTAACGAGACCGTAAACGTTTACGTACATTCGTGTAGATATTTACGAGCGCAACTAAAAAATCCAGCCTAAACGAAGACTTGGTTCATCCTCGGTACACGCCGTATAGCAGAAACACCGCGTTACTTTGCATATTTTTGCGTATTTCTCAACAAACATCTACGAAGCAGGCAAAACACCGTACGACATTTTCACCTGGTTATTCCCGTTTTCAAAGAGTCTTCGGTGCCCCGAAGAGTTTCCAGTAATTTTTATCCGACGATCCGAGTTAGCAATGAACGTAACGTCATCGTCATTTGTTCAACACTTTGAACGCTATAGCAGAGAGTAGCAGCGATTATTCGACGGATGACAAAGATTCGGATTACGTTCGATGGCTAATTCTGACTTAATCGGGGTTGGTCGTTACGTTACTGCGAGTTGCGTTTTTTAAACGTTTAACGGTACTTTTATTCATTCTCACAGCGTATTCCGTATTCTCCAAGGTAAGACAGTATTGGATGGTTGATTAAAGCTTTTCAAGGAATCGCGGTTGAACGTGGAAGGCGTGCGTCGCTGATAGCGAGGCTGCGAAGCGCAGGGATAACCGCGCCGCTGTTACAGTAATGGCAGTGGCGGTGCTTTGTTAGTATATACTTAACCAGGCAAATGAAAACTAAACGTTTCCAGGAATGTAAAAGCCGATGTAGTTCCAATCGAGAAAATTGCTTAAGGGCGGCTGTAATAGCGAGAGTGTTTAGCGGTCTTTAGAATTTATTTCCACACTTCGAGGAATGTTAAAAAAAGGAAGAAAGAAAAAAAAGAGTTGCAGTAGGAACGAAGTATCCGTAGGAAAGTTCTGCTTCTTCTAGATCGGGCTTCTCGCGTTGTGTCTCGTCGTATCACGCAAAAAAGGGGACAACTCGCTACAAGACAAGAACTTCTCCGCAACCTTCGAGATTCGTCGAGATTTTCGCGTTTCTATGATCCAGATGGCAGGATAAATATGAGAGAAACGCAAGTTGATCGATGTTTCAAGAACAAGAACATCGCTGTCTTCTTCTCTTCCTCTTCTTTTCTACCTCTTTTTCTATACGGGTTTCCCATGTCGCATCTTTGTGCTTATTAGCGACAACAACGCGAGCAGCGATACATCCTTCAGGAAGGAGGATTCCTTCGTCGCAGACATTTTCGCCTAATGTCTCTTCGACGCGGTTACTCGTTGCGAGAGTCGATTTGTATTTAGAGCGATTTAAAAGGACGTGACCGATGGTAGCTTGGAGATTACGCGCGTGTGTGACCGATTCTAAAGGTCTGTTTAAATACAACTTGGCGTCGACGATCGAGGTTCCTGGTAACCAGGTCTTTGCTCGAAAATTCTTCGTTGATTTCCAGTACGTACGAGTGTTTTCCCATACGTTGTTTCAACCGAATGGCAGATTTTGTCAGAACGACGACGAATGAAAAGTTAGAACTACTGTATATAATTCATAGCCCAGAGCATTTTAAACAATTTAGCGTTTCCATCGATTTTTTTAAATTGCCCTCTGTGCAACAGCTTTTACATCGAATAGCTGTCTACGCAGTAGCGCTGCATCATTGACGAAATCGTCGCTTATCGTCGATCAGGAACGATGTTTAAAAATTACCAAAAGATAAACTCCAAATTCGAATGAGTTTCTCGCTCGTGCCCGAAGGAAATGAAAGATTAACAGGGGGCGAAGTTAAGAACTTTCGAATGCGCTCTTCTGTTGGTTTGGTTCGATCGAAGGATGAAAGAAAGGATAGTAGACTCCGATGCGGCGATCATTTCTCAAACTCCTATAACTTGATATAAACCACCCTTCGACCTACGTACGAACCGCGTAGGGGCAGGAGGGTGGAGAGAGAGAAAAAGAGAGAGAGACGAAGCAGCAGTGCCTTGCATTATCGATATTACGAGGCGTCGATAAAAAATCGCATAAAATTAAGCAAGCCCCCACGTGCTCGCGATAAAACTCACTGCCTTTAGCCTACGAGTTTCCGCGTTACGATGGCCCTCGTGGCAATTTTCATCGATTGAACAACCTTTTAATCCGCAAGTGCCTCTCGTCCTCCGCTGGCTACCGAACTGTGTACGATACATCAGACGAGAAACTACCGTACATACATTATGATACTATTATAGTACATATATAGTATGTATACGTTATAATAATTTACAATTATTGATAATACATAAATTTGGATAAAATAATTTTGTGCCTATAGGAAGGTGTTGTTTCCTTTTCTATATGTTTCCACGATGACATTCTATCGATCGTTCACTCATATCCAGTCGATAATTAGCCACGTTAATGTATACTTGATAAATCTTCGAACTCGATTTTTTCGAAAACTGAACCTTAAATGGAAGAATTTATTTCCATACTATGTTCGTATTTTTTCACGAGGAATCGCCTCGTGCTCGTTTGTACGCGTTATTCGGCCGCACCCTGTATATATTTTGCGTCGAAGCTTTTTCATTACATTTGTCGTATATTTCGAGATTGAAAGAGAAAAGTGGAAAAGAGGGCATAGAAAGACAAAGAAAGGAGAAAGATACCTAGGAAGCGTAATATCATCTGTTAAAGATACAGGAAACACCGACAATGGTGTCCCTACCGAAAAAAAGATTCGGCTACGTGATCCCTTTAAAGTTTAGTAAAGTTAAAGTCGAAGTAAAGTAAAGTTAAAGATTATAAAAGCATTTCGAGTTGCAAAATAATTTCCCATCCTTTCGGTTATCGTATTCGAATTTTATTTAACTATATGTATCCTATATACTGTACGAATTTTTATCATTTTCAATGTATTTTTAAAGACAATCGATCAAGACAAATTTAATATAAAAAATCGCTGCGAGTATCCACATATGAAAAATATTGCCGATTGCTTAAAATTTGTTTTATCTCGCGACGAAAATTATTAAAACGATCAACCATCAAGCGTCGGAATATCTTGACGACTTTTGCGTCATTTTTAACGAACATAGTTTTACACGCAGACAATTCCGTACTTAAGTAAACCGAATTTCATTGGAGTGGCTTTTAGCGTTCGTGCTTCTCTCGTGCTCATTTCACTTTATTCGCCTTAAATATGAGCGAAACTGTTGTATTATTCAAAGTTACCCCCCAAGATGCTGCTTCGTCGTACATATCCTAAACGTATCGTAACCGTACCGCTTGTATGTTACCTCGTGTTTATCTATACGCGAGAACGAGTTTTTCCTGTATTTTCACATTGAACGTTGGTCGACTGTTCCGAACGTATAAATTTATATTCTCTTCGTGGTCGCTATCCGATTTCAGTTTACAGGATAATATTTCCTTTATTTTATTATTAGAACAATCTTCGTCCTTCGTCTCAGCACCACTTCCTGCTTACATCATATTTCATAGAATAACAATATTACAATAATATGTATCAAACGTGTTTGAACGAAGAAACAAATATGTTTTTTTCTATCTAACTATCCAGGAGATGGTTATTTCTCCTGATATTTGCGAAAAATGTCCTCTACGTTACGTACGTATGGAAAATTAAAAAATTAATGGGAAATGGAAATTATAAACTACGCTATGTATGTAGATTAAATCGTATAAACTGTAAACTGTGTAAATTGTGTATATTGTACAGTGCTAAAAACAGTGAAAAAACATTCATACGAACGTACACCGTATCGATCTTCGTTTATGAGACACGACAAACTTTACAAACCGTTTGTGGACTGTTGAAAATATCGGGATACGAAGGTTCGGAGCTGAACAAGCTCTCTGGACAAATTCGAGAAACACCAGGAATCATTCAGAACGTAACCGGATCGACGACGAGACGTCTACAGGCTTGCCTTGAAACGCAAAGTGATCGTTCTGAGCATCTTCTGTAATCTAATTAGATAAGAGAAAATCAAAACAGGAAATTCGTTACATCTGGCAAACGCAGATACGACATACGCTTACGCGAACTTTTTCATTGTTTACTAGGCGTATGATCAGCTTTCCAAGCGGGTCGCACGTATTCTGTTACACCCTGTATATATAAATTATAACGCATTCCCATGCAAGAGCTAATAGTAACTCGCAATTTCATAATTCGGAATTAATAATCATAATCATAACTCGGAATTTCATAATTCCGTAACTGTTACAATACGAGGCGTAAATAGCAAAGAGAAGAAGGCAGGACGAAATCGTTAAACCCAAATGCTCTACTTCGATCCTTTCGAGTCATTACTCCTTACTACAGATAAAAAAATTCTACCAAATGTCCAAATTGGACAAATTGTGAATGTGAAATTTTAAATAAAAAAAAAAAAAAAAAATTACTCCTTATACTCACTTCCTTATAGAACGACCAGTTTTCCACGAACACGGACTTGTAAACGTTAACGTCCATATGGCTGGAAATCCGGAAATTTGCCAGCATCCGAACCTGAATCGCGCGAGACCATCAAATAACTCCCATCGCCCTGTTGCGATTTGTGCGGCGAATTTCAGTCAGAATTTGTTCCGACGTACGCCACTATCCATATATTATATCGGGAAAGAAGTGGAAGTGAAAACGATGAACCGCTCCTCCGGGGATTGTTAAGGGCGCGAGAAGGAAAGGCGAATCGGATCTGCGTACATCATTGATCGATCCGACCTGTGCGCGAATAATCTATACTGTTATGATGGGTTGCAGGGTGGCACGGATCGGGGTCTAGCGAAATTTACTCTGACGTTGGCGAAGACCTGCCGGCAAATCCCGCGATTTCTCCAGGGACACCGAAAAATCGCGAATGATATGGCAGAAAGCACGCGTTGCCGATGCCTGGGTGAACCGGCACGCGGTGTTCGCGCAACCGTTCGCAGTGCCGTTTTTTCAGCGAATGGTCATCGTGATCGAAAGATACGCGACGATGCGTTCTTTTTTGTTCTACTTCGCTCTGCTCTGCTTTGTTTCATTTTTCTTTTTTCTTTACGATTGGAAATAATTTTTGACGTCGAATTCCAGGGAAAAGTTGAATTTAATTTCAGATAATTCGTTGATGGTCGAAGAACGCTCGTAGAAAAGCGCCGAGGAGCAAGTTTCTCGGGAGGAAAAAAGAAAGCTCGTGTTTCGTGTGTGCAAAAGCGAAAGAGACGACGAATAAAATTTTGTTGACGCTTTCTAATATCTTTCTCTGTAGAGACGATGTCGTAACACCATCTTCCAACGTTATCGACAAATATTTTTGAAGGGAAATTGCACTTGAATTCTACGCTATAGTATTCTCATCAGTACGTAGAACATTTCTCTAGAAAAAGTCAAGGTTTTTCAATTTTTCCGCTTACAGCGTTTTCTACGGTCACTCTTCGATTATCTTTCGACATCAATGAAGGATTTCTTTTACGAATAGCTGGAACAGAAAATTGTTAATTTCAAGCTTTCGGACTTTTAAAAATGAGGCTTTTCTCCCGATTTCTCGTATATTTCGTGGTCGAAGAACGAGATTCTCCCTTTGTTTTCAGCTCCCAAGTGACCATCGATCGATCCTTAATTTATTATAGCGAAGAATATCTCGACGGCATACGTTTCGAATACATTTCGTGTGCGTAGAATTGAAGGCGAGTGGCAATGTGTGTACGTATTTGACACAGTTATGGAAGATGAGGCTTTCAGATATGTTTATTCGTCATAGTTATATTCGCATTTGATAACATTACACCTACATGCCATAGTAATTGATAATGCTCTATACCTAATGTATTGGACAAAATTGTGCAGTTCCTATCCGTCAAGAACAACTACGATATCATAAAACAATTTCCAAGTCATCGCTTAGGAATAAATAAAGAAACTTTGTATCATTGCCAGGCGGCATGAACTTTCCAACTCCTTCGCACAAAAGAGCGAAATTTCCAAGGAAATTTCCGAGACAATTCGCGAATAA
The DNA here is from genome assembly GCF_024542735.1 of Bombus huntii. Taxonomy (NCBI): domain Eukaryota; kingdom Metazoa; phylum Arthropoda; class Insecta; order Hymenoptera; family Apidae; genus Bombus; species Bombus huntii. The sequence goes on from NC_066246.1 coordinate 6,309,924, forward strand.
GTGAAACGACACGATTTTAAATATAAGCTGAATATCGTTATCGATTCCGCAGCCGCGTAATAATATTTTTCTAGCCTGAATCTCATCCAGCAAAGTGGGAAGCATTTTCTAGTAGCGTAGAAAACATCTTCGTCCCGAGATATAATCGATCGAATATAAGCCGAATATAAACATCGAGTATGCTATCTACAGCAAAGTATGCCGACTATAACAAAGCATCGTTTAAGTATCGTACAAAGGCAAATCGCAAAATTATTTATCATCGTCCAAGCTTAGCTCTTAGCCAGCCAAAGATTCCAAAATCGAAACGAATGTACTTTCTTCGGACTCGCATCGTGTCGCGCAAGATCTCCGTAAATAAACGCGGAAAACAGAGGCGACAGATATCGGCGCGATGCGAAGAAGCTCGAGCGAATGTCACCGACGAAAGAGGCGAGAGAGCGTCCAAACGTTCTGCTGCAAGCGGAATCATCGTGAGACTTTAGCCAAGGTGAATGGCTCGTCGCGCTAATTGTCTGCAGCAAAATTAAACTGAAGTCACGTTAATTATGTAACGCCCCGGTCTCCGAGCCCGGCTACGTACGGCTCGTTCTGGTGGAAACAGGGTGATGATGGACGAGCATAGCCGACTTTCCGGGGGCTGCCAAGCTCGAGCAGCGAAATCCCTAACTCAACGCTAACTCGATCAGTCAACGCCCACCGTGGCGTTGCCCGGCACTAATCTGCCTCCAGATTAATTACTACGTAATACCGGTTTGAATAATTATCGTTTCTAGGGCAACCCAGACCTGGCTCTCTATGGGCGCACCTGACGTCCTTACTCTATTGCCGCTTTAGCGGTTTCACGGATCCGGATTGTTTCTCATGTTTCGCTGGCGAATCAAGAGGAATCTTATTAGCCGCTTGAAGGAAAAATTACCTTCGTTTCAGCCTGCTTGATGCCAAGTGGTTACCGTACCGGCGGCATTGTGCAATCGTTGACACGGAAGGTTGACGATCGAATATTTTCAGAGATTCTTGGATCTCCAACTTTCGCTATGATTAGATGACACACTTGTGATTCTGTTTGTTCGAAGCGATTCGAGCAACGTCTGATTGTCGCATAAAGGGCTGTTGATCGCGATAATGACTAATAATGTAATCTTAGGAATAAAGTAACGCGAAGCGCAGTACGAAATTCTAATTTTACACAAAATCAAAGTATTTTTATATGTGATAACTAGCACGCTAATAGAATTTATAGTACGCGTTCGTTTTTAATTGATGGAACAGAATGTAGGAAAAGTCCAAGTTCCCTAAAGGAAATGCATCTTTTTCATCGTTTATAGAAGTATACGAAAGTGTAGTGATTCGCTAAATAATTATTCACTTATTAACGGCAGTAATTGGACTAACTGTGTTTATAGAATACGTGTAATCGCAGTCGCTGATATCTTATCGGAAGATGTGAAAATAAAAAATAGATAAATAAATAAATAAATAAAGCTTGTAGAAGTGGAACGAGGAAAATTTTCTAGAAAATTTATCGTGTTACTATAGAGGTATGTAGGTATACGAAAATATAGAAAATTGTAAGTAAATATGGTGAAAATATCGAGTGGCTGCAATTTATTTCGAAATTTGTCTCTTGCACGAGAGAAATATAATTGAGCAACATTAAAGTACTGACATTTAACAGAGAACAGGTGAGTATCGAGAGAGAAGCATTCGGATTTCGGTAAATGATTCGTGTAGGCGACGCAGCGGAAGCAAATTCCACCTGTAATTACGGTATTCGTTCTCGCATTCGAGTGAGTAAAGCACGTGAAAGTCTGGCATGTTTACACCCTTACAAGTGCGTAATGAGTTACCAGAACTCAGGCGAATTGCATTCGAAAAAAAAAAAGAAAATCCGGCTGATTAAGTCTCGACATTTGCTTCGCGTGATGGACGACGAAGGGAAAATTTATTCTTTCGAAGTGTACCGATTATTCGTTACAAAGCCGATTTTCTAGAAAAATGGCATCGTTCGCATATTTGTAAAAAAAGAAAAAAAATATATCAAATATGACATAGTGAAATTTGTCTACTATAGAAAAGTTAATGTTATGGAAACGCAGTTCGACAAAGTAAACTCTTAGCGCTGATATTTTAGTGCCTTTAAAGCTTCGATATTAATATTTTAACAAAGTGACATTGAAAAAAAAAACGTTTTAACGAAGAAAAGTTTTGCTTAAAAACCAAATATCGATTGCACCGCATCGACGATGACGTAGATACGTTTTATTTATTTTTCTCTCTGATATTTACTACATCATTATCACTGTAAAAGCTTCTAGTACATTTTTCATGCTATTGTGAATCGTGTAAAAATGAAATAACATAAAATGGACTTTATCTGTTCTAGATCAAAGTATCGTACAGGTCAGTAGTTTTTCGTGTTAAACGAGACTCAAGAAATGAAATGGTTGTCTAATAACACCGAAGCAAGCAAGTTGCTCAAGTAGAAATTACGCGAATACTGGGAAACATTTTTCCGGCCCATGGCCAATGTTGCGAAGAAATGTACAGCCGCACCGACGCAAGAAACTTCAAATCCACGACTACCGTACCTCATCTTGTCAAAGAAAAACACGACTTCTGTGTACTACTGCGTTATTTCCGTCTTGTGGCTCATTCTTTTGCAACAACACAATGGAAATTTTTCTTGTTACATCGAAATCCTTTCTATCTTAACGGTACGTTTTAACATATTTCGTTCCAGTCGTGCGAAAATATCTACGTACGTTTGTCCGGGTTATCACGTAATCACGTAGATCACGTAAAATTAGATACGCCTGTTTATCTCGATGCTCTTACCAGATACCTGGTGTGGTAATTGTCATCGTTCAGCGTTTAAAGGCAGAATGTCAATGATCAACGTCGTTTCCGGCGAGTAGGTACTTTTCCACAGTAATTTGTCTAAATTGAAAACATTCGAAATACGATTATTCTCATAGCGGTTAAGCAAATCTCGTACAATGCGAACGCGTTAGCTCAGCACCTGTCCGAATTCAGTTTTTAATCTTCTCTCTTCAAAGAACCAATAACATCGAACCGAGAATACACAAAGAATGATCGACCACGTCAATTTTATTTATATTTATTACAATTTATTTGCCCTGGAAACCGCGGTACGTGAAACAACGCGATGCTAAATCTTTGCAAAATATGTGCTTTCGCACATTTTCCAACGGCGTTTATCCAAATCATTCGCCGGGAACCTCTCAGCCCGTCGAACTTACCTCGTTTTCGTCATTCTAAAAGGTACAGCGAATCCGTGGCTCGCTGATGACCAGACCGCGAATCTTTATGCAAATTCGTACTTCCGAGAACGCGACTGAGAAAGTAGGACCACGATGGAAGATCGTTTTACCCAGCGAACGTAATAGAAAGCAGGCACCGTGTACCTTGGATGCGTCACGCATTGTTTCGCGTTACGTGCATTTCGCACTTGCGAGGTCCGAGTTTCCTGTTAAATGCGTGAAAATCCGCGGCCTGTCGACGATTACCGTGGCGATCGACTTGTCGAACGATTTGCTGGCGACAAGCTGGGGGAACCGAGGGGAGCACGTTGCGCGATGGATCGAAAGCGGTGAAAACGCCCGGGACCATCGGTAGTAAGTAGAAGGCCGCGTAGAAGGGACACCGAGCTAAAAGAGAGTAAAATGGACGTCCTGAGGATCGCCTGGGGCAGAAGATAACCGGGTACCGGGAACAGAGAAAAAAGACATCGCGTGACCGAAACCTGAAAACCAGAATCCCGCTGCCGTTACAGCCGCCACGAACGCCTCGGCCCCCATACTTCTTCGATGAAATCGAAGTCCAGCCACGAATGTGTACGAATTCTATCGCGTGCGTGTATACATGTCGTGAATGTGGTGTGTCGTTTTTAATTTTCGACCAAACTCTATCGGTAGCCGCACGGACATTCGGCTACCGAATTGGAACTCCCACAGCAAGGACCGAGGGAACAGAGCAGCGAGATCTCCAAGGCTCCACTATTTTCTCTGACCTTTCTCCTTTTTTCATTCATTTTGTTTCTGTCGGTGTTGGATCGCTCGTTGATGGAAATGATACTGGTTGATCATTACGAGGGATGATAAATCCCCGGGGATGTTGTCGTTTCTTCGAACTTGCAAGAAATTCCTACCTTAAATGTCATTTTTCGCTGTATTTTTCTACGAGTTTTTCAGACGGAGCATATTTTCTTCTTCTTCTTCTTTCTCTTTCCGAGTAGCTATTCAGCTGGAAAATTACGTAAATCGATTAAGAAAGGTTTAACCAGTTTCTTAATTTAGCTTCACGGATGTCTCATGGGATTAGGTCGTGGAGCGCGTAAACAAATACAAACGACCACGAGTATACTCGTCAGAGGCGATTAACTGGTCAAGATGGAAGTTTAATCAAGTTTTTACGAGTACACGATTCAGTGGCGTTATTTGGCCAAATGTTCACCGATTAATCGTCTCTCTGATAATCGCAGTCAATTATCGCGTTCGGTACGAAATCAACGAACGTGCCGATATTTACGCACGCACGTTGATAAATAAATAAATTGTACGCGTTACAGGTAGACGCTGTTACACGTATAATTTCTAAGTTTCACGTGGCCTAATTACGTAGAACGTCATCTTGCCTGTGTTACAATTTTTCCTTCCGTGTCCGAAAGGAATCTCCGTTTGAAAAATGACTCAGTTAACAGGTTAAATAACGCATTAACCATGCTGTCAGCAAACGCTTTCGACAGCCACGCATTCTTTCGGACCAGATAAAACGAACACCTAACCTGTTCGTGAATATATCGTTTTAATAAATTATCCAAGTTACCGCGTGTTTTACGTTCAATCGTTGTTAATCGATTCCGAGAACGGAGAAATCTACACCGAGCTGGCGTCCGGATGGAAAGCTAGGGGTCTCTAATGGTAATTGTTGATTCTGTCGCCGATTCCACGAATAATACAAGAAACAAGAGAATTATGGTATATAGAAACACAGTGACAATCGCAAGTTTCTTTTTTAAATCTGCTTACTCTGTCTCTGAATTAAACAAATTTATTATCTTACCGTTATTTATGTACGCGTAATGAAATTACGTACGATGGTAATGTTATCGGAAAGTTATAAACGGTGATCTAAAATGATGGTTGCGTGTTACAAAAGGAAACTGAAACACACGATGTTCATACATGCAATAACACGATGATACACCGAATGCAGCAGCAGGTCTAAGAAATCACGCAGCAGAAACTGGTTGTGCAACATTTGTAAACGTGTATTCAAATTTACATATAGTTAGGCTGTTTTGGACCAGTTCCTTATCAAATTCACCAGTGACTCACGCTAATATCGAATTTCCCATGATTTTACGAACTGTTATCTGTATAAGAAAAATTCGACGCAGCTTTGCCAAACCATCGTCGTCCTCGTATTCTTTTAATCCGAGGCGTATGAACCGTCAGGATCGACGATTTCAGCTTAAAAATTCCTTTTAAATAAAATTCTTCGTTCCATATAGACGCAAAACTTTCAACGCTGGTGTCAGCTCTTCGATACGCGATACGTTAATATTCGAAGAAAATAACGCGCGTATTTTCCACGTGACGAACAGAGAAACAATTCCTTTCGCGCTATAAGATATCTTCGTGTCTCTAAAGCCAAATCGCTACGAATGTTTACAGCTTTGAAACTATTTTATCGCTATAATAACCATAGCCGAATTGGTCGTTTCTCGAAGATTGGGAAGCGTTCGATTATCAAAAAATCGAAAAACCAATATATATGTTGGAGACGATATTTGAGTGCACGCAGGTGGCAACGTTTTCATCCTACTGTGGCTCAAACTCGATTCAGCTTTTTGCCTGGGAGAAGCAAATTGTTGCACCTTTTATGGCTACGAGTCGGCCAACACCGAAGATGCACTCACACCTAACGTGGCTCGAAACATCTACTTTGGAGATTCACGAATAACATGCGATTTATCTTATTCCGCGTATCCCAGTGACGTACGCGCAACTATACGTTTGTATATGTTGCGAGCTATTTGATCGTACAAACGTTAAACGACGATCTTCGTTATGGGTAAAATCGGATCAAAAGCACTTGAGATTTTATCTTTCTTTCCTTCGATTGGAAAAAAAAGTTCCAAGTTGGAAAAAATCCAGGTTTTATACGATGAATATTGGAATATTTCATGTCTGTACAAAATGTTTTAAATTCGAACGAATTAAGCTAAAGCGGGATTTATTTTTTATTTTCTATCTTTTTCTTGCTGAATAATTTCACATTGTAATACTTTGATATTGATAGGATTAAATCGAGGTACGTATTGCCATGTATTTTTCCTCTAAACGTCTTCTTCTCGCTGAATTCTTTTCTTGAAACGTTTCAGTATCCTTTCCTATCCTTCCCTTGCGCTTCTTAATAATTGCAATCGTTATTTCTCTGAAAAATTGCAAACCTCTCCGATATCAAGCTGGTTAATATTTTATGTTTCTTTTCAAAATAGATTGTACAACTTCGCTATTGCTTCATTTATGCTCGTGTATTATAAATTAATCCGAAAATGGAATTCGTGTATACTCACGATGGGAATTTCTTAAATGTATAATGAACCCGAAGGTCCTAGCAGTGTCAAGAATAGATGCTTCTTATGTTACGTTGATACTTTATTAAAGAACGATAATTCTCCTCCGTTTAAATTTGCTATTTCGAGTTTCTAATTTCTTTGAAATTTATTCACATTTTCATCGCCGAAACGATTCCTTTTATCCCGTGTTACTCGTTTAATCAACCAGTAATCGGACATTCTACGACCACGTAATTTTTATTTGATTCGAGAAAGAATCTCTCAAAAATGCTTGAGACGTTCGTGGAACGAGGGTGCGTTACCGATGGAAATTAAAATTTACAGAAAATACTACAAAGGTAATCTGAAAGCTAATGAAATTCGTACTTTTGTTTATAATATCGAAACGGATAATTCCATACGCGTCGATTGCACCTTGACATCTCAAAGCGATGAAATTTAATGAATTATCATAACGTCAGAATCGACGCTCACGTTTGTCGTTTCGATGAAAAGTCACTGGCGCGTCTCAATATCATATAAACGTAGAAGCGTAATATATTTTCTTGTTTTTCGATTTGAGACTCAAACCGAAGAAATAAAATCGTAGATGTAACGATCAGAGATTCGATTTCTATTCATTCGTTGTTTGACCAATTGAACAAATTGGCCCGTCGATTATTTCTTCGATTTGCTCCTTGAAAACGTGGAATATTATACGCGATGCTGGAACTGCTGCGAGCAGCGTGTATATACCAGTTGGAACCATGAAATTTCCGTAAGAGCCGGCCGATGAAAGGTAACAAAATTCCAAGTAAAAAAGAGCCGAAGGACAGGGAACGATGAACGAGATAAAGTGAAATTTCACCTCGATACACAAGTTGCATTTATACGATCCTGTTTCTACACACTGGCGCCCCAGAGCGTTCAGTTTTACACTGCCGTTGCCCGCAGGGTCGAAGAGTTTTGACTTACAATTAGAGAAACCATCCTGTCAAATCGGCAAGATTGTTTCTCTGAACGTAAATTGCCTTGTGCGGCCGCTAACCACCCAACTGTTCGCTCGGCTCCGTATAATCCCGACAAAATTTTATAGAACAACTTTTACGATAATTGCTCCGAAAACGTTTTGAACGCCTGAAATTTTCCGTAACCGTGAACCTGATGTAGAATTAAGGGCTGAAATGTCAAGAACTAGAAGAAGGCGAGCCGCTACATTTTTCACACACATTTTCAAGCCGCTTTGTACCGGCTTCGTGAGAGAGACGATCGGTGCGTTAAAAATCGAGCAACGAAACGACGATACCGTTTCGTTACAAGTGGACAAAAATCTGTCGGAATGATAAACATTTTACGAACGCCCGTTACGCTAGAAAAAATAGTAACGGCGGAAATATTAGGCGAATCCTTGAGATTCTTTCTCGTGATTGTAATACTAAAAGAAGAGAAAGAGAAGAAAATAGTATTACAAAAATGTTTAAACGAAACATATCAACGCAACGTCGACGTTCAGAAGCCAGATGAATATGAAAAGTACCATTTCTGTTAGTTGAATATTAAAGTATCTTATTAACCGCTTGACTTACGACTAAATTAAACGAAATTTTCCCAATGAATTTTACTTTTATTGTTAATGCTGTTTTAATTTCGCCTGAATTTCCATACAAATTTGAAAGACAGCCACGTGATTTTGTTACGTGATCGTACGGTTTGGCATACGTAGAAACGTTTGATACGTCAATGATTTCGAAAATGAATCGTCTTACTCGCAAAATGTCCGATATATACTACGAGAATTAATAACGACGATAGGAATACTCGAAAAGTCATGTGAATCGGTTATTGATAATGACCGCGATAATTTAAACGAGTCTGATAAATTCTCCCTCTTTTCCCATAGTCGCGCTATTAAACCGTAGAATTACGTCGATACCGTTAGATTTTGACGCAGCGACGATAGCTTTCGCGATGTCAAGCGGACCAAGGGAATAATTTCTTTCCCACGTTTCAATGGAAAAATCGTCGATCGACACCGTTCGATACCCACGATCGCCAACATTCGATTGTCCCGTTCGCTGTAGTTTAAGGCACACGTGCAAGCGAAATGGATCAACTGAACGTACGACGAGGTAGAATTATTTAGCTGCAGTGCGAAGAATTTGCCTTGCAATTAGGCGAAAACAAACGATATTAACGAAACTTAACTGATTCAGCTAATCTTATCTTAGATACCGTGAAGTTGAAGCAGCCAGGCATTTTATTCCTTCGGTAAAATGCCGGAGAAACGGATCGTCGTTGAACATTTGACTTGCTTATGTTTCAGCCATTCGCAATTGACAGGTTTTTAAAAATGGTATTCGTCTCGTTAGATTATTAATACTTTTCATATCTGCTACGTAGACAAATGTGTACGTAGTCTCTTCCTACAGTGTGTTGGAAATAGTCGTCTATCCTAGTCCATTTGTATTATATGTAAACTGTATAGATAGAAATTTACAGGGAACTGAGACGCGGAAGAACGTAGAACGTGCAAAAACATAGAAAGTAGCCAAATAAGATTGTGGTTGGAACATTTATTCGCTATATTCAAGTTTCTTTAACTCTGTTGCAATGAGAAGACCAACTTGTATAAATACCCACTCGGTTTATTATCTAATTGTATCTATCCGTTGGTCGCTCGTGTCAAATGCCTTGTCTCGTAAATTCATTTTTAACGCCGACCTTACCAGGCGCGATTCAACGACCGGTTACAAAATTCAATTAAAAATTGCGCGCTCCTTGTTATTTCTTTCGTCCGTGCAACTTCATGTAAATCCTTATATCGTTCGATTAATCAATTTCTCAATGTTTGTTAATATAAGAATTTACGTGAAGTTAGACGAACGAAAGAAATAACAAGGAACGCGGAATTTTTAATTCAATTTTGAAACCGGTCGTTCCACCGAGCCTGGTAAGGTTAGCGTTAATTCCCTCGAAACTTTCTTTTGTTCGCGCTGTAGATAAACTGGACGTACAACTGCGTCTAGTTTTAGCCTGCTTTTATATTTCGTACGCGTACCACCGTGTCCAATTTCTAGGCCATTCTAGGCTGAAATAAACAAATAGACACGTACTGGTAACTTGGAGAGCACACGACGTTACAAACGGTTAATAATCCAAGCATCCAAACCTAACATCTCGCTCGTCCATTTCATTTCAGCGATATCGAAATGTCAGCAAAAGGAAGAACGGCCGGGCATTCCACCAAAGGCATCCATCGAACTCGATTTCTCGTTATCGTCCGAACCGGGCGTTCGAATTAACTAACGCGTCTCGTTAGCGGAAACGGTCGTTAGATAAAAGGCAACGGTTCGTTGCTCGGCGACTGGTTCCCGTGGCGCGTTACCTTTCAGCGAAGTCACGGAGACGGTGGTCCGCGCGAGAAAGCGAGAAAAAAGGAATCGCCAGGGTTTATCGAGCGGGTTCGAAGTAACGCGAAGACTTCAACTTGTCTGCACGCCATTAAAATGTCATAGCGACGACCGCGCATACACGAGATACTTCTATACGCTGCTTAAGTATATAAACGTATATTCTCTACGTGTGTGTACGTACGTATATACACGTACGTATATATTCGACGATTCGGATACGGCTAATCGTAACGACGGGGTCGATTGAATAATTCCCGCGGTGAGATTCATAATTGATATCGACTACACGAGGATTAGCCATCATCCTAACGATGTTCAGCCACCTACGCGTTCGACCGGCTGGTGGTCTCAAGATACACGAGTCCAATTAGAGAAAGTCATATCCCGAGCAGAGACGCCGATTCCTACGATCTACGTGTACCAGCATCGTGTCTTCTATATTCGGCTACATTTCGACACTCCGTTCGCTGCTTTCCTCGAATCCACGGGGATCGGAATTAATAATAAGCCAGGATTTTCCTAAGTGTATGAATCGTACGGATATCGCGCTTCTTTATTGATGACGTATCTGGATGCAATGTACGAGCTGGAGAGAATTGCATCTGGGCGGAGCAGAAAGTTTCTTGCATTTTCTATGACCAACCGCTACATATTTCAGTACGTGGCATAATTACAAGTATATATCGAAAGGTCGCTTCTGGTAGAAATCCAGTCGTCTTCTATCGGAATTCGAGTGAACCTTATGACTGAGAAAAAGGATCAAAGAACGAGATCGATGAATTATTCGGCAAACTCGCACGTTCGTTTCGTCTCTGCTCCTGCTATGGTCCTCGAATTGTTGCGCTTTAATATCTTAGCGAGCGTTTTCTACGATACGAAATTACATGAAATTTGCAAGAGTTCGATAAGTCGCGGAAATTTCCGAATTTTTCCTATACACTGAAATACCTTTCGCGGTTCCTGCCGCAACGATCGGCAATCGGCGAGGCGCGTAATTCGCGCGAGTAGTTAGTTTTACGCGAAGAGACTGGAAACGAAAGTAGCGACAAGATAACGCGGGTAATAAGCAGCTGCTGTATCAGTCGTTTTTAACTAATTGGTATAGATAGGAAATTAGCGAATTTTACTTTCGCGTATTGCATTTTTGCGTCGTTTGATCGTTCGGAAGTAGACTTGCCGAGGTTCTAGAGAAACTCAATTGGATTTCCGTCCGAATGGCAAGATCATTCTTCGGTGAAATGTAAAATTAGAAACAGATGTATCGAATTATGTGCGGAAGAATGTTCTTTTCTATTTCTAAGGGAATATCGAAATATTAGGAGAACCGGTGTAAAAGTTATTTTCATGAGAACTCGCATTGTTATTTAAAAGGGCACTTCATCGTTCGAATATTGCACCGAGAATTACTTTGTTTGAAAATTGCTTCGAGAACAAAGATCCCTGCTTTGAAAATAAAAACTCTTTTTATCTTTATACAAACATGAAACCTAACGTTGTAATCTTTATTTTGATAGAACAAAATGGATCATACGTAATTCGATAAAATAATATAAAACGGGAAATATTGTACACCTATTATTTCCTTATAAAACGAAAGAAACTTTTCCGACGATCTAATATAATATTTTCTTCATTTCTCTATACTACGGTACTTTATTTTGAATATTTTACACATTTCTTCCTTTACTATAAGTACTCTGTACATTTTTGCATGTTTTCTATAATAATAATTTATAACAGTAACGAGTTATTTAATTTTCTTCTCAGATTGCTCTACAGCTAAGTACAACCATCCGATATATAAATATTTGCATCTTTAAATACGTCAGTTACTTTAACCGAGGGATCCAACAAACGAAAGTCACGTGAAATTCAAGCGACGTCGTCATTTTGAGGAATCGTTTCGTGGAATCCTTAAAAAACGATTAGCTAAATTAACGTTAAAACTAACCGTAGGCTCCTGTATTATCCGCGATGAGGTGGAAATCGTCGTTGCACGCATTGACATCTCCGTTATCTTGCGTCCACGATCGCCGAGCACCGTGGAGAAACCGCAGTTCGCTAGGAACGAAGCTATTTCTCTTTTGCATCAAGGTGCACAGAGTGGTAAAATCGCGTAACTAGAGAGTAATAATGCTATTGTTACAATCAGAAAATGCGGTTGACGAAGAAAAATCAAGGTCCGTGGCAGCAAAGGCAAAGGAATTGGCAGCTCGTCGCGCCGAGAATGGCACTGTTCGTCGTTTGCCAGATTTCTGGCCTACGATTTTGTATCTATCGCAAAGTCGAAGCAATTAATAACGACGTTTCGGCGATAGGAAATTTACTCATCTGTGGCAAATTAAATTATCCGAAGCAGGCAATAACGATACAAAAATATATTTCGAATTGGTAATTAAACGAGTGTCGTTTTAGAGAGAAACGTAGCATAGATTCGGTGACGTTTATAAAGTGGAACGAGATTCAATTTCATCCGTGACATGTTTCTACATTTAGCTTATTTTAGTGGAAATAAATTCTCGTTTTGTAGATACGAAATATTCACTGCAGATACAAAAGGTATATATAAGTACATTATGTAAGATAAATGAGAACACGTACCGATTAAAAGATTTAAACGAGAGAAGTACGTATTTAGACGTTAATAGAAGTTAACAGGGGGGAGGGGGCTGGGGACATAATATTTAGAGATAGAATTTAATTGGAACACCTATAATTTTAATTACGTCGTTTTATGCGCTATTATCGCCTTTCATGTTTGTTTCCAGCCTGATAAAAACGTCCAGCTTATTTCCGTTGTTTAAAGCCCAGATTAAATGACGTGAACTGATAATACTCGTGACACGAGTGCTTCGGCATAATAGCGGTGTAACTCTCGTTATCGATTTCTCAAGAAAATCAAGCTGCTCAGAAATATTCGATATTGGCGAATACTCGGTGTAAAAGTGGGTGTATCGTGTCCCTTTTAATACTTTAAAAATATGAAGATACTTTATCGTTACATCATACGTTAAAATTGTCTTGAACACGTATGTGGTATAGGTTTGTAATAAGATCGAAGATACACCGCTATTACTTCGAGTGACAGAAAATGAAATTAATTCGTCCGAAAGACGTGTACGCGTCGATTAAGAACAAACACAGTTGTTAAATAGTAGATAATATTATTTCTTCTTTGGGGGAACGTTTGATTACTCCCTTTACGCGCAAGCATTTTTCGATATTCTAGTGGCATCCCGCTGAAAGGGAAGGTAAATAGAACTCGGAATAGCGACGATCGTTGAGAACCGAATCGATACAAAGATCAGAGTTGATGGAAGTAATTGAAAATTAAAAAGTTTCGACGCTAAAAACTGCCATACAGCTTTTACAAAGATCAAAAAATAACATCAGGAAGATACACAGTCGCCACTTTCGATTTAAAGAGCGACTGTTGACAATTTTAATACCCACGCGTTACTAATGTCACTGTCAAACGCAACGTATTAACATTCTTTACGAAGAAGGATATCGTCCATCTGGAAGGAAAAAGACGTTTGAAACTAATCCGTGATAAAAGAATTCTACGATTCTGAAGACACTGAACGACGATCGATACACCTAACGCGTTGTACGTCGCTTTGACGCGTTACGCGCCTCCTATCAACGATCGATGATCGACATTCGAAAGAAGAAGAATTCCGATGGAAAAGCAAAGTTCTCGACCGACGAACGAGTAAAATCAAAATTCTAGAGAATATCGTGCCGTTGCCTCTGTTTGCCAATCGGATAATTTAACACGACACGTCGACTAATCCCCGGAATTCCATTGGGAACCGTAAATTTCCGACTCCACAGTCCCCTTACCTGCTAGCCTATCCTTGAGGTGTGGGTGTCCCTGAAGCGGATGTGCGGCCAGGTTTGCCAACAAGCTTGCCCTGTGAAGACCGGCCGCCGCCGCTTGTTGTTGACTATGCTGAAGAGCTTGTAAACTCCAAGGTGGTATCAACGCCTGTGCCGGCAGTGCACCCGTTGCCGTCCCATTAGCACCGGGTGGTCGATGAGCAGGAACCCTTATTACGCCTCCGCCGGTGTATATGAGACCGGATCCGGTGGGGAAAAGTCTGAACGGCGCCAATAGATCCGCCGCGCTCGTGCAATGAACCGACGACGTTGAATTCATCTGCGTCTCCGGTGTACTTCCGGTGTCGTCGTCGTCCTTCTCCGACAATTTTTCTTCCATCTCGTGACCCCAGGATCCTCTGCCATCGTCCAAGGTCATCGACGAGCCCCCGTTATTGTTGCCCTCCTCCCAAGACCATTTCCTCTCCTTATCGCTGTCCAGATCTTCCGACGAAGGACTCTTGGGATTCTGCGGTCGATTTTCGCCCAGCAGACGGCTTATACTGAACGGGTGACTCCTGGGTGACTCGTTTTGCAACGTTCTCGAACTGGTTTGGCTGGGAGGCGGGGAATTCGAGTATTCCGAGTGCTCCAGCCGACGATTGTCGGTGGCGTAATTACGCGGACTGCAACTTCCGGAGTCGGAGTCATCCACGTTGATCTCCTCCGTCGCGTCCACGTCGCTGTCGCCGTGAACCGACATGATCCTCTCGGCCGTATCGACGATGATCCTGCTGGCTAGATGGTTGGAAAGTCTGGGAAACTTATAGCTCACCGGAAGCTGCTTCGAATACTCATCCTGCGCCGCTCCGTCAGTTATCCGTGCTCGGCGTATCGAACTGTCGTTTTGGACGCGAAGCTTCCGCGTTACGAAACTCGATATCCGTGGTGCAGTGGCACTCGAATTGTCGACTAGCTACGCGTTACAAAGTTTTCACTCGTACGATTGAAATCGACGGATCGATGCACTTTCATCCGTCGTTCGGGCTATCGCGTACTCCGGTTCGCCTGACGGCCATGTTGTCCGTGTACGCGGGCTCCGAGTACTTGTCAATGTCAAAACTTACGACACGGATAAACTTCACTCGCAGAACACCGTTGACGCTCGGCCGTTTTCATCCACGTTATAGTCAACTGGGCACCAGATCACACCGATAGTCAGTCCGCGACACTTTTAGTCCCGCTACCGTTCGCCTCGCTGTCTTAACACACTTGGACGCTAAAAACCCTCAGAGTCAGCTGTTCGTGGAACGCAGGAATAAACGAAAAATCACAGAGCGCGGTCCCGCTGAGACGAACGTTGCGGCGACTGCCTGGACCTTCGATCTGCTCGGTACCCTCGGTCCATCGGAAATCACGCGGTCGACGAATCACGGGGGAGAGAAAAGACGGATCGATCGTGAGATCTAAGAGGAAAAGAAAGAAAAGAAAAGATAGCGAAGAAGACGTAGGTAGGGTGGAACGGAGGCAGAAAGACGAGCAGAGAGTAGCTCACGTGGTGCTCGAAAGGGCTGTGTTTTCCGTACACGGAACTCGGTCCGTGGTGAGTTGGGACGTGAATCCAGGTCGGTCGCGACGAGAGAGACGGGACGTTGTGAGGGAACCAGAGAAACCAAATGATTCATCCCTACCACGGTTCTGCGACGACTCGAGCCACGACCCCGCGTCCCGACGCGTGGTATCGCCTACCACGACGCCGTGGTCCAATCGTGTTCCAGCAGGTTCCGCCTACCTGTTCGCCGATTGGGCAGCGTTAAATTGATACCTATTTAACATTTGAGCAGAATGTTGCAGGCGATCGCCTTTTTCTCCTATATTATTTATTGCCCGATCGTCGTGCCTCCTTTTTTCTCTCCTACTCCCGATTCCTCGTCGTTTCTTCGTCCCACCGCGGCACAGGGTACCACCGTTGCGCGTTCCTTCTCTCCTTCGTCCTTCGTCCTTCTTGCCGCCCCTTCCTCGGCCTCCGCGCCTTTTCTTCCAACGTGCACCTCCACCGCCCGTGTTCCCTCGTCTCGCTGCAGAAACGTGCCGCGCAGCGTTCAAGAAGCGGAGGGACTTAATTACGACGAATATCCTTTTGGTCCCCTCCACGCCTTCCCCTCGACGCCTCTTCCACCCATTCTTCCCTTTTTTCCTCTTCGTTCCACCTTTTCTCCTCGCCGTTCTTCCCAACGATCCCTTCTCGTCCTTCGCTGCTCGCGCTCTCTCGCAGCTTTCCTCCACCGCCTTCTTCTGCTCGCGGCCACGACGCTTTTATCGCGCTGTTGCGATGGAGTTCGCCCCGTGTTGTGCAGCTAGGTATGCGCAGCTCGCAGAATGCAGCCTAAAGCATCGAGCAAAAGGCCAGCCACGCCAATTCCCCCCTCGGCCTTCCGGCACGGAGCACCGAACAACCCGATGCTCGAGGCTCGAGGCCAACTCTACGTTCGCATTCGCATCTTCTTCTCCAACCAGAAAGTTGAGCGAACAGGCCCCGGCTCTTTCGCACGCTCTTCGATTTATCCGATGATCCGTTCGATGAAACACGATGGCGTCGCAGATTTCCGATTAGACAGTCGAGTCCGCCGCTCCACGCGTATTTACGCGTAGCTGCGTTTCGCGGACCTGATCGCCGTACGTTTCGTTGCACGAGCGAGTGAACGAAGGCAAGTTGGGATTTCGAAGAGAGTCGAGCTGGCATTTAGAGAGTAGAGAGACGAAGACGAATGATCGTTAGGTAATTTTCAGAAGGTGCGTGAGAAACGTTACTACAGGAATTTTCTTAAAAAGCGTAGGAGGAAGGTCGTAAAACTCAAGTCGAACGAAGATAGTTCCTTATATGATTCTTATAATGATTCTTATTTTAGCTTGTACTTGGATTTGACTTAGGCTTTGATCAATTATGTGGAGGTAGCTGGAAGAAGACTAAAAGTATTCTTTTTCCACGGTTTTACTGAAACTATACCTATGGATATGGGAGGACACATCGCGTTGGATATCATCGGCGCGTTTTGCACAGTTGAACGAGAAAATAGCGCTTTTACAAAATTCCTGACGCTTTCCACCTATCTGCTGGATCAGTACGAATAGCGAAGGATCTTCGTTACTCGTTTGATGATAATTTTGTATCTACCAACCTACTTGCATCGTCGATGACGCGGCACTGGAGAGACAACTTAAAATAATGGAGATGCGAAGAGGAAGGAGAAGTGAAAACTTGCTGCCGTTGTATGACAATAATAGAAATAAATAGGATTTTTTGCAGAGTATTCTTTTTCTATGGATCGAAATAGCATAAGAGTATACTTAAGTGGTCGGCTAATCGAATTTTATTTCAATTTCCACGTGACTCTTGAAACGTTATTTTTCAGAGAACCGGTCGACGTTACGAGTAAAAAAGAAGTTTGTTCGTTATTGATCGATAGTTTCTACAACCTGACGAAAGTATTGGTGTCTCCTGTAGTCGCACGACGCGCAGCCACCTCCTTATATACGAGCCAATTTAAAATGGTGACCGTCTACAAACTCGCCCCGCCATTTTCCTTGTCTTATCGAACGACTTTATCACTTCGCAAGCCGAAGCGTGGCTTATTAAACCGTGTACTTTGATTGGATCTTCGCTAAACTCGGGCAAAATTAAAACCAAAAGGAAACGACGCGTCCCGGCTACGTAGAAAATTGGACAAATTTCACTGAATCTATGAAAACAATACTCTGCGTACGAATAATCGTATGGATAGTTACGTTAAACGGTAGAATTTATTATCGTAACGTAATTCTTCGTTCGTGTACCTATATATTGCCGTCTAATCTCGATCCGGAAGAGACAGAAGAATCAGAACGCGAATGTCTTCTATCGCGATACACAAATGTCTTAAGAAATAAAATCACGAGGACTCTTTTTGTTTCTTTCGTTTAAGCGTACCATCATCGAAATTCTAACTATTAATATTATCTATTTCTAAGGGAATATCGAAATAGTAGGAGAACCAGTGAAAAAGTTACTTTTACGAGAACTCGAAATGTTATTTAAACGTGCATTTCATCGTTCGAATATTGCACCGAGAATTACTTCGTTTGAAAATTGTTTCGAGAACAAAGATCCCTGTATTGAGAATAAAAATTCTTTTACACCGATGAACAGCTGCGAATGTTTATGCAGACTCGTATTTTCATAATCACAACTGACGAAACAGATACGATACTTTTCCCATATTATTAGGCTGCCCGAAAAGTGTCTTTCTTTTACAGACACGCCTTTTACAACGACGCATCTTTATACAAACATGAAACCTAATTTCTCAAACATTGCGATTTTTATTTTGATAAAACAAAATGGATCCTACGTAATTCGATAGAATAATATAAAACGGAAAATGTCGTGCGTCCGTTATTTCCTTATGAAACGAAAGAAATTTTTCACACGACCTAATACTAAAAAATAAGATTCGAACGAAAGGGAAGAAATTCGAAGGGAAGAAAAATTATTTTCTTTTTGCTTTTGTACAGCGTATTAATTTTTCATTTCCAAGGCAAACCCATACTAAGCGAACAACCTATCCATTTAAAATAAATCAAACAGTTGACACGGTTTCGTATCGCGTCGATGGTCAAACGAGCAAAACGCATCAGGCGAATACGCTTCGTTTCGTAGAAACAGTAATTTCGATTGGCAATTCATTTGAGGGGTAATCGACGAACAGTGTGCCGTTGCGCAATAAACATTGCGGTACTGGCGGTAATGGCAACGAAATAATTTGCCGCACACATAGTGACGAAACGACGACTTAAGTCTTACCTTCTCGCCTTTTGCATTGCCGTTTCTTTTCTAATGGCCGAGGCCGCACATTATTACGCAGTTTCAACGCGTATATACCATTCAAAGAGGTTTCTACCTACGTATTTCGCGTTATTTACAGCATCGTCGAACGTTCTATGAAATACGGTAAAACACGAATCGATCGTATAAGATAACGATCTGTTGTCGATTATCAATTATTTTCTAAATTGTACGTTAATTCTATGTAGATTTGTAAAACTAGGAAGTATCTACCTAGGGAAATTGGATTGGAAACTGGGATTAGAAACGCAGAGTTTAAAACTAACTTGAATATTATAGTTGAATTCTTTTCGTATTCGTTTCTTTACATCGGCCGAAAGAAACTTCGATATTGTACGAGGTAACGCGATGTAATTTACAAGTTGTATCTACGTACGTTCTTAAATTTTCAGTTGATTCGCGCGTGATTATATCGTTGCACGTTACACCGTAAATAGTCGATTATTTACAAAATAAGAAGAACGATCGATTGGAACAATTATTTTCAGCACTGGCAGCTGTATCGTTTTCTGGACATTTCTCCTGGCAAAGAGCGAACGTTTTACTTGGCGTGCATTTGTAAAAATAGCAAAATCGATGATAAAATATCGTAGCGTCAGTTGTACGATATATTATAAATTGCATAACATTTTCCGCAGTCAATCGAATTATCGTTCAATTTGATTTTACGAAACGGTATTCAAATGAACGACTCGATCGATTATTCAGGAATCGCTTTCAAGTAATAACACTCTATTTCGATAAAGCATCGTTGGTTGTTCATTCGAAATGACACTTTGCAATACTGTTCCGTGCGATGAAAAGCGAACGCGAACAGCGGGGACGGAAGGTGTAAACACGTTTCAACAACGATACTAAGAATCGACGAGCTACTTTACCCTTCGGGAAATGGATATCGTCACCCGCGCGGTGAGCATTAAAAATGTGCAGAAGTGGCAATTCGACCGCAACGTAAACGTTTCGAAGTAACGCCGTCGTAAAAAAATAAAAGGAAAAAAAGAGAAGAAAAAGGAGACGGGGAACGCAGTTATATGTACCGCGATCGATTTATCATCGCCAATGAAGCAATTTAATTTCTCTAATATGCGCGACTAGTTTAAAAAGTTCGCTTAAAATAAAATACAATAAAACAAAAAGCAAACTACTTAAAATCGATAAGAAGATTTTCCACCTATTCTTTATCCGAGCCACCAAAATCTTTCTTACATCACATTGCTAATTTATGCAAATCAAATTACTGCGGCGAAACGCGGCTTTCGCATTTACCGAACACAAACGCGGAACAATCGTTCCATACTCGACGTTCGACGTTCGTATTCGACTCTTGCACTCGGCGATCTCTGGAAGACTTCTCGATCAATCATCTACCCTCGTGTTTATCTTAACGTAATTTGTCTAACGAATCAACGACTGATCAGGCGACTGCATGCACAGCGCCTATCAGAACCGGCAAAAATAACGACCACTTAACGAAACGCCGATCTTCGTATCCGGCGAGCAGAAAGCTGTGCGAAAGGCGAACAGAGGCCTGGTACGAATGCAGCTAAAACTGGCGAGCGCCGCTAATTCAACTTCGTAGAATGTTTTATTGGCATGGACGACGATCGCGAAAGAAAGGGAGGGAAGGGACAGGGAGGATGGAAAATTATAGACAAACAAGCAGTTCGATTTACATTGATTCGTGCGTTCAGAGATTAATGGGGTTCCGTGGGCGGTTGCGAATTATGCAAGGAAGCCGGCTTACTCGCGCCAACCTCTCCTCTGTGAAGCCCAACGTTTGTTCCCTCTGGAGGGCAAAGCGAGGCCCATCCTCCTCCCAACTCGATCCGTTCCGATCGAGAGGATCAATTTGGATGTCAGACGTCCGCGTGTCACTTAGGCGTTTTCACCGACGCCGGAATAATTCATTCCACCCTTTTGGAAACGCTTACAAATCCTGCGATAGCGTCGCGACAGAGACGGCAACAGAGTGCGACGAAAAGGTTAGATAGCGGGGCAAACACAGAGGGAGAAAGAGGGAAATCAAGGGGTTTGACCGGGGCTGTCCTGTTGCTGGATGAAAGACGCGACGACGTGGAAAACCAGCTGTATGCGTGCCCTCTCCAAAAGGGTTATTTTTTATTCACAACACCCGGAGTTTTAAGCCCGGAAACGTGGGAGTGATTCGCGCAATAATCGCTGTGTTTTCGCCGTGCCGTGGGACGCGGTATGCGATGAAAGAATTTTGCACGAGTTACAGGCAGAAGGAACGTTGCGCGGCACAGTTTTGCGAACGAGTTCGATATCCTAGATATTATATGTATATCTGTATAATTGATGGGTGAATATAATACGAGAATTCGAAGATAGGGTAGAATCGATAAACGTCGGAAGACAGATTTGTCAGTACTTTTGTTCTAAACGCATCTTCGTTCTCCTGTCTCTTTTATAAACGAAGAAGTCCGGAGGATACGTTGAAAACTTACATAAACGTACAGAGTTCGAAACGTTACGTTTAACTCTAGCAGGAATGAGCTTTATTAAAATAGAATGGACGTTGAATTAAACCTAAAGCAATTCCAATTTATTCGCGGTGTAATCTGTTTAAGTCTCCGTGAAAATTATAGACGCGTACTATTTACGAAGATTTTTCAAAGAACATTGACGCGAGTATCGTTGTGTCTAAAAAAAAAAAAAGAAAAAATATCGACGCACACAAAAATTAATACGAACAAGTACACGCGCGTATTAATTTTTCGATAAAACTCTACAGCGTTCGTAACGCGTAACGAAAAATTGATCCGTTTGTTTGTTAACTCTAGAATCCACCTACGGTGATTTCATCTTGTAAATTCGTCGCTGCTCGGAAAAAAAGTTAATTGCAGGAAAATCTTTCGAAGTCTCCCTGTTGGTACGTATTGGTCCCTCGTGGCCCGGAGACGCTCGTTACACGTTTTTGTAATCGTCTGCTGCGCTTGCATACACGTACACTTCTCCCCGTTGTCCTTTGATTCAAGTTCGCATTACGTAGAGAGAATATTTATCTCGCAACGGAACACTGGCAATAGTAAATAATTGATTAGATCGAAAGAGGGTGCACGCCGGCGTGCGTACCCGCTGCATCAATGGGAAACTGTACAACGACAGAAGGGAAAACCACCGACGACCGGTGCATCAATGAGAAACTGATAGGTAGGTGCTTTATATCGATGACCCTGACGCGTTGTTTCGATGAGAGAAAAATATAAATTCACTTTGGTCGTATCGCGAGCGGCACGATATCTATTCCATTCAATTCTACCTAATCTTTAGCCAAAATACAACATTTTCAAACACGTCGAACACTGGAGAAGCTACGTACGTACATACGTAAATATTTTTAGGGCCCGCGTGACCTTTTGCGGGGTTCCAAAAATTTTGCGGGGCCTGAATACATATTCAAATCCTACACTTAAATTTTACAACGAGGAATTATTTATTTACAAATGCTGTTACATATTTTATATTTTTTATAAGACGAATAAATAATTATACAATCCAATAATAATATTAAATAATTTTTCTCGCTTTTTCCAACGCCAAATCTTTGATAACATCATCAAAATTTGCTACTTCACTTTCTATTGACAGAATAGCCAGAGACAAAAATCTCTCTTGGCTCATCGATGATCGCAGATAATTTTCGTAGACCGTCCTGGCCCTGTGTATTTTCATAAATATTCGTCGATATCGCGAAGAAAAATATCCACTAGGATGTTCTGTAGTATCGAGGAATCGTTTCAACAGTGGATTCTGCGCATGAAAATAATAGAAAGAATTTGTCTAAACGTACGCTCTGTTCAACCTTGTTCACGAATTATAGCGAGCTCTACATTGGAATCATTCTATCGAAAGATGCAAGTAGTTATGCAACTATTTAGATGAATTAATTGATTAGATGCAACTAATTTCACATAAGTCACGATGTGCAAGCAACGACTAGAGAAACGGACGGAGTAAAGCGATGAACGATAAACCGTCTCCAGTTTTGTGTTCCGATACAAACAGGTCATTTTAAATGGCCTCTCGCAAAGATATGCAGATACAGTCTGTTTAAGAAGAAAGTCGCTATAACTCGAAAATAAGATCGAATAGGGTATACGTTCAGTATTTAATCTGATCATTCGTATCGATATTCGCGTTCGCAAAAATACGCACGAGAAAAGTATCTTCGCCGTTCTATCATCCGAAAATTTCCTCGTCCGAACGTTCCTGTTTCCCCCAATTAATTCGTGTAACCGAAGTCCCACCGCAGTATCTTACTTCTCCATTCTACCACTTAACGTAACACGTCGCTCGACAAAAAATTAGTTTACAGACTCGTCAGTTGTTCGCCTCCACGGGAAGAAGAACAAAAATCCACCGATTCTTTTACACGTTGAACAAAGACGACGTTCGCGAGCAACATCCAACGCATGTCGATGTTAATCAAAAGCCGCTCGAGTCTTCTCTCTCTCTCTCTCTCTCTCTCTCGATGAACTCGACCAGCCCCCAGCATCAAGGGCATAATCAAGGAACGTAGCCCCCTTTCCTGGGAGGGGGCGGTCACAGCCGAAACGTGATACGAAACAGAGACATCAATTTCGTTACAGCGCGCCCATGTGAGAACTGGTGACTGCACGACACCTACGTCCTACGCGAAAATGTTATGATTCTCGGTCGTCGATCCCCGGGGAGTTGAGAGGGTTGCCGATGGTCGCAGCAAAAGGGAGAGCAGACGCTTTGTCGCTCTCGCAAGGTTCATGGAGCGAACAACCACTTGACGAGCGGCGTGTGGTCGACTCGAACGATTGGCTTGTTGTGAAATTGTATATCGGCGAGGGGCCACGATGGATTTGTCTATGGTAGCGCAAGTGTTACAAGCTCGTTACCGGCACGCTCTTCGTGTAAATCCGGTTGCCACGGGTCTCGGTTACAGGTTGCAGGGACGAAAAGACCGGGACAGGAAAAAAGGGAATTATCGCGTCGGTGCAACTGTCGCGACGAGAACTCCGCCATGAGAAGGTCGAGCAGCGGATGATTAATTTGACGTAGAAGGGATGAAAGGATGTTGCACCGCGCGAATTTGCCATGTTGCACGATGTGAAACACGTGACAATGAACGGCGCGTGTGCGTGAACCGAGCGGTTCGAGGGATTTTCATTGTGCGCCGATTGCACGGAGTTCTTGCGCTTGTACGTGTCGAACAGGATATCGCGATTGTATGGTGATGCAAAGAAAGAATCTTGGAAGGATGTAAAAATGATGTACCAGAGGATGACAATGGACTGCATGTAAGAAGGCGAAAGAATAACTCTGAACAAGTGCTTGTTACGGCTATGAATCCATTGAGAAGCAAGCAGCGGAATAATTTGCAGGAATTGCGCGAACGTAACATTATCGAAAGACGTAAATTTGCTTGTCGTTTTGTCAACGTACGAAAAATCTTTTAGGATAGTAAACGCTTTAAAAAATCGAAGTTCGCTGTAAGAACGTGAGAAATTGGAATAATCACAGTAGCTACTAGAAATATTGTTCCAATCCAGTTTCTTCCATTAGGACCATTATAAAGACCACAACGTTTGACAGATTAGGTTTTACGTTTGTATAAAAATACATTGTTGTAAAAGGCGTGTTCGTAAAAGAGACACTGTCGAAACAATCTAATACTTTAGTTTCTTCCATCTTCGAGAAACTATAAAATTTAACGAAAGGAGAAACAGTAAAAATACGTTCACTCGAAGATGTTAATCCACCTGTGAGATTCCTTTTCGCAACTGTAATGTTACAGAATGGACAAAAAAATGGCAAATGAAGTGTTGCGTTGCAAGCAACATCGACCGAATGAACGAGATTAGTAAAAATAAATTGCGCTATTACGATATCCTCTTATTTACCGCTACCATTTTATCGCGATATTCTACTTTCACTGGCCGACCAATTGGCCACAAACTGTATAAATTATGTTTTTCATGCTACTGTTTAAAAGAAAACTGTTTATACAATTACAGGCGGTTCGCGATCTGGAATTTTCAGTCTTAACAGGCGCTTTTGATTTACGGGTGATTATTTTTCGCAACAGGCTTTACGAGTTCTCTGCCGGCCTGCAATAACTCCTGGCTATAATCGCGATAGAAACCCTTCAAGAAATCGTTCTCTTAGGCAATAAGCAATTTAGCAAAGTACGAAGTAATTCGGTTCGGACAATTTTCGCAATCCACGATCTTTTAATGTTGGAATCTAGCACGCTTTGCGGAAAGCTGGCGAACGAAAAGAACGCGCGAATCCGAAATGCTTCGCAGCATCGTATTACCATTACGTGAAATTTTACTACGTTTAAGCGTCACGTGTTTCTGAGTCATGCACAGAACGCTTTGAAACAAGCGCCGAGGAAAAGAAATTTTGATTTCTCTCGGGTAAATAATATCAAGCACACGATACAACTCCGATCGGCTTCGTAATAATAATACGAATTTTCACAGAACTTCGAGTATCGTATCGCGTGATTCGTCATGGAAAAATATTTCTTCAAATTCGATACCGTGCGATAGAGATAACGATAAAATTATTTTTAACGACACACATTGCACATTGCGACGAAAATTTGTATAACGTAGCAGATGCCGTTTAAACGTATAGCCAAGGAAAAATAGGAACGACAGCTAGAAAATATAAAATCGATAGTGTGTATTAATCTTTCCACAGATGGGAAGATTCCAGACACTTTAGCCACGTGTCTCGTAAAATAACATCCCTTTAAAGTTGAAAAGATCCAACTTTATGTTTGTTCAACGCTATAGCGTCGAATGTAAAAAGGTATCGTTAGAATATTATTTACCCTCTTTCACACGATCTTTCTTCTTCAAAATATATCGCACCCCCTTCGATCTGCCTCGTAACTAACGATATTTCTCAAAATCTAAAAATGGACGAGCTTACCATCAAATATTTGCAAGACGATGCGAGAGATTCGTACTTCTAAATCAAAATTGCACTTGAAATTTTCAAAGCTCTTTAACGCTTCACCCTCGTCGATTAATCGGCAACGAATCAATTAAAGTAACTTGGATTTAGTCGCGCGACGAGCCTAAAATAGAGAAAGTTAATTTTACCGTTCCGAAGAACGTCGATGGACAATGACGCGCGATAGAAAAGCTCTTTTGACACGGTTTTATATCCCCTAAAAGATTCAACCGTAACAGGGCCAGGTACACCGCGGAGGAATGGAAAATCGACGTATCTCTGAATTATCCTGCGCAGACTATACGACAAATGGAAGGAAGTTTTCCTTCTCCCCGCGGATTTCCGATCCAGATTTCCAGATCGGATGCGGAACTTTAAAGTTCCTCGGCGAGCCGAGGATCGCCCTGAAGGGGCTCCTATAAGATCCTACGAGTTTGTGACGGTCGGCGAATATGTTCGTAAAACATTCAAAGAAAAAGTTTTATGCCAAGAAGACGGTGGGAGATAGGTCTCATATACAGGAAGAGATATCGCGTTTGAGGTTACCGGTTGATCGAATCAACTGCGATGCTGTTATCCACCTTTCTTTGCGATCCACAGAGGAGCACGGATAAATTTTCATGCCGATGGAAATTAAAAAAGAAAAGCTGTCTGGTACGTTGTTTGTAGCGAAGATCGAGGAATTCGTCGAGTCTTCGAGCAGATACAGTACGAAGTGATTCGAATATTTCTGAAATTCTAGAAATGAATTAAACGAAGTTCGATAGATCTCTCAGATTCAAGTGTCTCGAATCGGACAAAGAAAAAATGTTGTATAAAGAATGTTGTATAAAATTCTTGAAGAATGTTCGAGAATTGAAGAGGAAGGATAGACAGACATAGAAGGAAAATTACGCATCTTGTCTCTTTTAGATTCACGCTGCAGCGAGAAAATTTATCGTTTATTCGATTCGCTTCAACGTCGACGATCACCGATGGTACTCGGAACCAGCTGAAACTTGGGGATGAAATCGAGTGGAGGGCTACACGTGCGTGACGAAAGCTATCAGAGCGCTTAAAATCGCTATAGAAACGTAAACGAGTAAAGAAAATAAGCAAAGTAACAACTTGACTAATGAATTAACCGACACTAAAATATTGACTACGAGAGACGTCAAACTTGGTGTTTGAGAAACCAGACAAGAAGAGAAGAACTATGAAAAGTAAAAGAAATGAATAAAAACTAAAGCAAACGTCGATCGAAGATATCCAATCCCAAAGAGATGCTGCAAGAACGAACTCGGCTAACGAATTAATCTTTCCCGGTGAACTCTTTCTCAGGCAGGAAACGATAAGCTCGTACTTCTTACGAACACCTCTGTGTTCTGGCATTGTTCCCGCAACCGTATGAAACCGGTGAGATTGTACGGGAGCCTGCCGTGGAAAGTCTATGTATAGACAGGGTGCAGTATCGGTGGCGCAACACCGCATACAAATATACCGAGGCCAGGCCGACCAGGGTGAAACATTTATTTAGTGCCAAGGGATTTTCCAAATGGAGGGAAAGTGGCAGCAAGAACACAGTGGGGGCCTGGATAACTTGGTTAGCTGGTAGACTTTCGATCTGTATTCTGTCTACCGAGGAGTTTATCACCGACCGCATTCCCTTCCGCCCCCAAACGGCCGTTGTTATCGTTCGCGATACCGGGACGTTCGAGCAGCTCGCATGCTCCGCGTCGATTTCTTTTCGCGATTTATCCACGGACCACCGCTCTCGTTCAGTAACCAGCCTTTAATGGTCTTTAACTGGCAGGCTCAGTTCGACCAATGAGGACGTCTCGTTATGAAAACGAAATTTCCAAAAATTGTTACGGCCGACGTGTAATTGAACGAAGGTAACGAGCGGAATTTGTACGAAGTTTTTGGTAATCGGTGACACGTTAAAATTGATAAATCGGTAATTAGAAAAAGGTATTCCGATAGCTACGTGAGCATATGGTAAAGCGTAGTATTCGTTTCCAAAAATTGAACCCGTGGAAGCTTTATTTCGGTAATATCGCTGCAGCAATGTGACTAGAATCTGTTACGCTCTGAATGAAAATCGGAGGATGATCATAGTCTCTCTTTGTAAATATTGAAATTGTCAGTTTCTCGCGAAAGCAAGCTACCGATTGTCGTTTCGTAGCGAATAGATAAAGATGAAGATCTGTTATCGCGAAAGAATACAAAAGAATTGGCGACGAAAGGATCGTAGGTATCGTTGGAAAACCATCAACAGATTTATCAGAAATCAAACATTCTTACGCTAAATTACCGAGGTGAAAAAATCCTAATCAGCTATCAGGATGTCAGTATGGAATTATACTAGCAGCGCGATGTAATGATTATCGCATTAACGACTTCCAGTTGTACACGCTACCGTATGTGTAATTTACGGTAATTAGCGGCAAGATAATTAAATGAAAAAAGTATCCCAGTCGTTCGTCACGGAGTGTGAATGAACAAAGTGAGAATGACTTTGTTCTTCTCATACCTTGCCTAGATTTCCTATTGTATTCCATTATTTTGATACGAACGCGGATAAGAACGTAGCTACGTGAATAAAGAATAGCACGAACAAGCTGTTATCTTTCCCATCTGCCGTAGATGCGCATAAATTTACCTACATTGATATTTAAAAGGATATTTAAAATAGAAGACACTGACAAGAAAAAAATCGTTTACAAAATTTTACCTGCATTGAAAGTTTCATTTTCGTTTACAAAATCAGATTATAAATTTTTCATTGATTACGCGATATCCTACGAATCGAGATCGACGGAGAAACAAAGCAAAAAAAAAAAAAGAATATTTATAATTTGTATCACACCGTCGCTTTGTGATTTATACGCTCATGATTTTTTGATTGATTAAGAGCAAGTTCAAGCTGAGACGCGTAAAAGACGCTGTAAGAAGATAAAAGAATGCTTAATTCCCGCCGGCAAGCTGTCCGTGTAGAAACGACTTATTCCCCTCCTTCTTAATCATTATACCATAGCCGTTTATCCAAGCGAGGTAATTGCATTACTTCTGATCGAATTTAATTTTCTTATCCACCATTTTTAATTAAAATTTCTATTTAACGAGAAATGCTGTATTTCTTCTTCTTTTTTTGTTTCTATCGTTATAAAGATTATTTCCGAATATTCGAATTGTCAATCGTATACAGCTGAATATATTTTCTATGGGAAACGCGTATACGTTTATATCGTATAATGTATGGATATCGATAATTTTAGAGAAACGGATTAGAAATGCAACGTTCGACTGCAAAGTTATATTAACAAGCGGATAAATGTTTCGGATAACTTAACTCGCGACGTAGCGCGTATAAGTAACGTGGGTATAAATACGTTGGCGTTCTCGAGATACGATGGAATTAATCCGTTATGGTGGATTTATAACGCGGCACCCCTTTCTACGGAGTACATGCTTCGTTCTCCTAAATCACCCACAAAAAGTCTTATTCGGTTGGCTGTTCATCAAATCGTATCGTAATTAATTAAAGTCTTAACTCGATGGCGTAATTCTGCAAATAAGGGGGCGAGTTTTAAGAAGCTACGAAAAATGTTAGAAAAAGAAAGATTTTGGAAATATAGAAATTGGCTGGTGAATGTCAGAAATAAATTCCTCCAGTGTAATAATTATCAAATGTTCATATTTGATCGCACGTTTTATATCTTGTTCCACCGAGTTGTTACTAGTTGCGCGCTAAATCTCCTTGTGACGCAATTTTCAAAAAAATGTTTACGTTACTGTTTTACATTAAATTCGCTGTTAATGTTCGAACACAAAATTTTCACAAATATTTCCTATTTTCTATATTCGTCGGTGTACTCGGTTCCAAACTCGGTTCCGGTCGCTAATTTCTCGAAACGTTCGAAAAACGCGATGAAAACGGTCGGAGAAAGAAATTATCGAGCAACGATATTTGAGAATTAATATTTGGTGCGAGAGCAATCGGCGATAGCTGCGGCTGAGAATGGAATATCAGAAAATATGATGGCGATAGCGAACAAACGTGCGGGGCGAAAGAACGAGCCCAAGACTTAATAGAAATACAATAGAGCCTATCCAGAGGGTGGCTACCCTCCCTAGGCGGCAGTTTGCCTCGGAAAATAAATCAAACTCCAATACGCTAAGTGGTTACGGGTGACGTAAACCAGACTTCTGCCGAGACTAGGATACAGCCATGTCCCGAGATTAAATTCTATTTAATTTCGAGCTCCATGAAATTCACTCGAGGACGTGCCAGCGTACTTCTCTTTTATAGGAAATCGGATTAACGACGGTAGTCCACGAAAATTACTATTAGGCAGGTATATCTTGTAACACTATTGTCACGTCGCTTCACTTACAGATTGTCCATTCCTCACACACGAAACTCAAGTATTTTGAACAATTTTAATCGTCTCTGTTGTTAACTTGAAATTCATAGTTTTAGGAGTCTTTTTTAGTTAAAGCTGATAATACGATTAACTCTTTGTCGAAAGAGATAAACCATATTAGCTATCAATATAATTTCTATAGTAAATTCGATCTTCTTTCATGCGTTAACGAAAGAAGCGTCAATGTACAGATTAAGAAAAATAAATTGGGATTATTATTAGAATTAAATGAACAAAAAAAAAAACAACGAAATTGCTGTATATATTAGAAATGAAATTCTAATCTTTCAAATAATAATCCTAATATTCCAAAAATCCTACAGATAGATATATTTATCGATTCAATAATATTTCAAATAATTCCAAATTTTTCAGATATTCTTCGGTACATGTTTGTACAGCTATTTCGAATAGGAATACCTACGGCACAATTTTTATTAAATACTAATGGCTATATTTACGATTTCTTCGAAGATACTTCCGGCTATTAATGACACGAATGATTTGCGGCAATCTTTTAGAAGATCGTGAATTTCCTTGGGAAATTGGTATTTTTATGAAAGCCGTTTCTTTTCGTTTCTCTACCGCACAGATTGAAAAATAAAATTATTGCCTTCTTATTTCGATCCACACTAGTGGGGCAGCGATCGTCCAGGGACTCACGACTGCAGAAGGGACGAGCGCTTTTTAGTGGACGTAAAAATGGCTACGGCCGATTAAATAATCGATGAAGAAAATGTGGGGATGTGATTTCGTCTTTAAAAAATCGACCCCTTTATTGTCGCAGATGGAAACAGTGTATATTTAATGCTACACTATACGTATACGTATACAGTGTTGTTTTTTAAATCCTATCTGTTACATAACGTTAGGCAGGTAACATAGATTTTCGAAAATATTTCCCCTTCGTTAAGCGTAAAACGATTCGCGCAAATGAAACGTTCGTGAGATATCTGTTCACGTTCTTTTGATCGCTTTGCATTAGTTACCTGATCACAAATTAGATAAATACCAAACTAGATAAATCAATGCCAAATACATTCAAGAAATGAAAATACAATTAAAGGTAATTAAAATGCTCGATATTCTCAAAAGCTCGTTCGACCAAATGTTTCTGAAGGTTCTAAGAAAAATATTCAACGTACGATAGAAAGTAAATCCTCTCTCTCTGCAGATGATGAAGTAAAAAATCGGTTATCTACATTTAACAACGTCGTTTCAAGTTTGACCAATCGCAACTTGTTTTCCTTTCGAAGAGTATTTTACGAGTGTTTCGCTCGACCTCTCTTCAAAGCAGTGCCATCGGGGATTTCCAGGTGGCGGCCATGTTTTCATTATACCGCACAATGTCCGGTACTCGATCACACTGCCTTTCCGTTTCTCTCTCTATTCGTTTCGCTCCCCTCCTTTCCCCGGCCATCCGACTAGTTGTTCCACCTTTTGCAAAAGCAGTGATATTTCAACGGGTATGCGTTCCACGTTCAACCTCGCCCCAGTCAGCAACAACTCCAATTTCATTATTGCGAGTCTCTCGGGTCAGGGACAGTACCGTAAGCATTATGGGTCTACAAACGCAATAACAACGACAACGCTCGCTTTCCGTCATCCTGCATCATGACTTTTCATCCGTCTAATCGTCATGACGTTTAAAGTACTCGCAAGATCTCACGTTTTGAACGAACCTTAGCAACGGTGGAATATCAGCGTTATATCGCGAGAACAGAATATTATCGTTAATTTCTATTATTAGCTCGTTAAGGAACAAGCTATTAGATAACGTACAGTATCAGACTACCGTACAACGCGGTTAATACGCTACACGCTGTACAATATGAATTCGCGTTATAGAAAATCGTGTTGTAGGGGAATTTTTTTAGATAATACGATTACTGGAAATTTGGATTTAAATATCACGTATAAGAAGAAAACGCAGAGGAAGAAACTGGCAATGATATTGAAATACGTGGATCGATCTTCGCCATAGTTGATCTGTTATATCCGTGTGACTAACGCGCGTGTTCGTACCAGTTCCACCATCGCCATCAGGCAACTTTATCGAACACTGTAACTGTCAATTGCTCCCAGAGATATTGGAATTTCTTACTCGATTTCCATGTCGTCTCTCTTCTTCACTCTGTTTTACAAACTCCAATCCGCCAGATATTTCTCCGCTCGATCAAACGCTCTTTTCTTCGTCTTTCTACCCTGTTATCTTCGTTTCCTTCGTTTAATAATAATAAAATGGAAAAAGAATCATCGCCTCAGAGTAGAAAGATTTCGATGGATCTCGTTCTTCCAGCGATTAAATAACAATTTCCTAACTAACGGTCGTTAATTCCACCGACATTCGCCGACGTCTAATCGAAGTACGGCATCGTGTTGGCCGGTTCTAAAACAGCCGCCATGAATCTTCTGTGACGGTGGAATGAAACATCGGCACGCATGATCGTAACACCTCGACCAATATACGTCCGAGGATTCTTATTGGACAGTAAAACTGCCAATTGTCTCAAAAGCTCGGACCCAGTCCCGATAATGAGGGATTAAATATTAAGGCGCGTATTCTGGCCGCGCGCACGCTCAATGTTCCTTTGTTTTACGGTGATACGTGACCAGAAAGCAAGATGGCGAGACCGAGCATCTAACGCGATTAGGCCCGTGGCCTTTCTTTTTCTACGGCGCACCGAGCTTACGATGGTTACGCTCCTCACAGCTTGGATACGATACCATCGGGGATGAAGGAGTTTGCGGAAGGTTCCGCGACCGAGGAAATCACTGTCGAGGCACGCGTTTCCTCGTGATTTCACCGAATAAAGCGAGACTTGACGTTGATCTTACCAGGCCCGATTCAAAATTTAACTTAAAATTCCACGTTCGTTGTTATTTCGTTCGTTCGTCTAACTTTATGTAAATTCTCATATTAACAGAAAATTGAGAAATTGATCTAGCGGATAATATAAGAATTTACATAAAGTTGGACGAACGAAAGAAATAAGAAGAAATAAGAAGAGACCGGGCCTGGTAAGATTAGCGTTAACGACGATCGAGTCAAAATTGGAGTTTACGTAGCTGTTCGTAATTTGTAGGCTTTAGAAAAAATATACGAACGTTTTCTCGTAGATTATCTTTGCAAAATGCATTACGTGGCTGAATGTAAATCTAATATAGCAGATAGAAAGGCTTTGAAGAAAAGTAATTTTTCATCGATGAAAGGATGTCTCCGTGGCTACCGATTTAACGAATATCTCGTATCATAAAACCTTGTTGTTGCTTCGTAAGAATGAGAGAAGCAAGCGGATAGGAAGCTCGGATTAAACATCGTTGGTTCGCGATACATGGAATCTGTATGAAAAAATTTCCATCGAAAGAAACGTACGTAGCTTCTATTTGGTCGTCTCAAATCATTCCTATCATAAAGATAAATTCTTCTCTGAAAAACCTAGCCACGTCTTAAGCGATTTCCAGGCAAACAACGATATCATTTTTCCATTAGCGTGAAGTCTAGCCGCAAGGAAGAACGACAAACGTTCGTCTCGTTTACTCGACTACGAAAGCCACGCCATGACTATCGCAAGAGGTCGGTGAGGGATGAAGAGGAGAACGAAGTGGAGGAAGAAGAAGAAGAGAAAGAAGATGTTACAGAAACACCAAAGTAGAAAGGAGAAGAAAACGAAGAAGAAGAAGAAAGGGGAAACGTCGAGCGTTTCTCACGTCCGTTTTAGGCGGAGCGCACAATGCGATTCTCATGAAGAATGCAGAGTCGACAAGGATAGCGGCTCATTCGTATTAGGCCAACAACGGGGCCGCGCGGCAACGAGCACTCTTAAATAATTCACAAATTCCTCGTGTCGACATCGATTTTCAGAAGTCGTAAAAGAGAGCAACGAGCATGAAACGCGAGAACGCGTGTAAAAGAGCCGGGACGGAAATTAAGAAAGAAGGAAGCGGCTAGAGGCGCGTGCAACAGTATCAACAAAGGATAGAACATGTTAATCCGCGTTTCAACAAAAATCCCGACTAGAACGATCTCTAGAATCTCTTTTCCTTCCTTCCTATCTTCTCTCCTTCCTTTCTCCTCGCCCTTCTCTTTTTCTCTTCCTTTCCTTCATCCTTCGTTCAATTTCCTCCCTGTTGCCATTTTGATGCAGGCACCGCCTCCCTCGTACCCCGACTCGACTATCTCTCAGAGAGAAGGTGAAATAGCAGGCCGGAATGAAAAAGCAACGAAACGCAGACGGGTTTAATAGCGAAGGACGACTAAAGTTGTGCCCGATTATTCGCCCGGCTTCGTATCAAGCAACTTTAATACCGGCTGCAAGCGGGTACCTAAAACGTTTGCGTCGACTCACGAAATTACCCGTGAACGGACGCAACCCCCTACTTTCAATCCGAAACTGAAATCCGCGTGGCCGCGGAACCAAGCGATTTCGTCTGATCATAAGTTGGAATAATTAACCTCGCGTTACCGGCGAATTATATTCGCCAGGGCCGAAGAACCGTACAAAAGCGATGAGATACGGTGATCGCGGTGGAGGGTACGTTTAAATATTCAACGGTTGCAATAAGCGGCGCTGACATAAAGTTCCAGCGAAATGAAATTTAACCGAAAAACCGATTGCCCCGGGCGGATTGCTTTTCGCTCGTTTTTGCCTGCGATCCATTATTCAGCATCGATTTTAAATCAACGATAGTACCTATATGTTATATTCGGGACGAGGCAGAGGCGCGAGCGATCGGCAAAATAAAACGTTATCGCGTTTCATACTACGACGAGATCTTTTTATCGATTAAACAGCTAACGCCTGGGTCTTCTCACGCTGTGGTTTATCGATTACGCGGTTTAACGAGTGACAAATTTCGGCTTACGTACAGACATCGGATTCTGTTGCGCGAACGACAGTATTTCCAGTTTCATTGGACCGGCTGAATTTGAAAAATTAATCTGTAAAATTGTGTTGTCTTGTCGTGGGCATCGAGTTTGTCTCTTTTATCCCTGGGAATTTATTAGCATCTAGATACTTCTGTTTGTTGATATTACGTACACGCATACTTGCGAGTTTTACGTTACTTTTTAACGCTACGGTTACGGACGGATTTCGATTGAATCAAATCGACGCAGTATCCGCAGAAATAGGCATAGAAAACTAGGACGCTTTGAAGAAAATGAATTTCGATATATATTCGTCTCGTTAAATGGATAAAAATCAGTAGAAATGGTAAAAGAAAAATATAAATCGGTTCGTGTAATTCTCCTGAAGTGAAGTACAAAATGCGTCAAAATCACGCGCCCCGTAAAACTAGCGTTAAAATACTCTTGTTTAAATAAACCGAAGATTATTGTTATATCGTATAGCGTAGATATTTAAAAATCGCTGTTCTCTTCCTTAGGAATAACCAACCAAGCGAAGTCTATTACGGAGTTGAGCACGTAGAGGGTGGAATGATGCGTCATTACGGAAAGTAATCGCCGCAATGGCACTGAATGTGCCATAAAAATATTTCTCAGATTACCGCAGCTTTACCAATACATTTTACAATTCGCTACCGTAAGATACTTGACACACATATCTCAACGAGAATAACTATGATATTTTCCACGTTACTTTCCCACGCTTTCCTCTGCGTAATAATATTTAATTTCGTCTGAATATTTAATTAAGCAATAAATTGGAATTTCTATTTCAGTCGTTTCGAAATCATAATTCAGAACGTCCAATCTTAGACAG
The DNA here is from genome assembly GCF_024542735.1 of Bombus huntii. Classification (NCBI taxonomy): domain Eukaryota; kingdom Metazoa; phylum Arthropoda; class Insecta; order Hymenoptera; family Apidae; genus Bombus; species Bombus huntii. Next base: position 6,345,719 of record NC_066246.1, read on the forward strand.
GTTCGTATTTATATTAGTGAGATGGATATTAAACGTGTCGATTTGTTTAATAAAGAGACAAGTGATACAATTGTAATGGTCGATTATAGTACAAAAATAGTGTACACTGGTCGTAATCGTGGCTCGCTCGAAACAATTCAATTAATCCTCTACTCGCTAATTACTCTATTATTAGACTGTCCCAGAGACCACGCTCGTCTATTTATAACTACAGTTGTTATTATAAAGAGTTTAAATGTGACTCCGGTTGATGATTACAAATAACAGCAATATTTTGTCCGCAGTTTGTTTACCCTTGAACCTAACAAACCAAAACAACGTTGGTATTCCAAGGCACAATAATACGAGTCCCAAAGGTTCCTTTCGTTTTACGAGGAAATAACAGATGCACAACATTTTTTATTTTACATTATTTTATTACGGTTAGCTTGAATAGACTGCCCTGTCACTATGTGTCTGTTATTTCCTTACAAAACGAAAGAAACTATTGAAACAACCTAACGATATAATCAGATAAACGTTCTGGATAATAACTAAATTCTGCTGAAATACGTTAGAACCATATTAGAAGATACTTAACCACCTACAATTATCCGTATTACGACCGCTGGTTAACACGATGATTAAAATACAAAAAGCCACGGCTATCTGGCAAGGAAAGAACACGCGGGACGCTTCTACGAAACGCGGATTTCCACCGAGACGTAAAAAATTCACAACGATCAGAGAGAAAGACCAAGACAGAGAGAGAGAGAGAGAGAGCAACCACGATGCCGACCGACGATCATCGAGAGCCAGCCTCTTCTATATAACGAAGCGAATTTATCTTGTCAAGTATCCCAGTCGCTAATGAACGCCGTTTTCACGATCGGAACGCCAGCCCGTGAAACGTCGAACGCTCTCTGGCCGTAATTCGAAAATTATTCGACGAAGAACGCATAGAGAGAAGGCTCGGTGAACTGAGCCAGGACAAACGAGGCGCGGAACAACTTCAGGGCGGAGACAAAGGGGAGAGACGACGCGAACCAAGAAACACTACGCGCGTAATCGCGTGCGTTCACGTGTCGAAATGGCCGGTGTACGCGTGCATAAAGATGACGCGTTGCAAGTACGAGCGAGACGCGACGGCAAACGGTGGGTGAACGAAAAGAGATAGAGAAAGGGCAGACGGCGAAGAGCAAAAGAGACAAAGACAGAGACAGAGATAGGGAGAAACGTAGAGAGAGAGAGAGAGAGAGAGAGAGAGAGAGGGAACAAGAGGAACGAAGCAGGAGAGTACTAAGCTAGAAACTCATTACAGTTGCTCCGCCCATGCTGTTCGACGAACCACCGACCAATCGGATACTGGCGTATCGTAATCGCGCCTGCACGGTTAATCTCAGCATCGCGTCCAAGTATACCCGTGTATAGTCCAAGTAGTCCTATTGCCATAGTCTAACGGCTACATGTGTTATTACGGCTCGCTGCACCTACGTATGTGTGTACGTACACGAGGTTCGAAAGGGCACAAAGCTCATTTACGAACGAGCCGAGTCACAGACACCCTTTCGGATCGCTTCGGCTCACAAGCTCTTGGTTTTCGGTCCTGTTCGGCCGACCCTTACGAGATCTCGCTGTCGCCAACTGCATGTACACGTAACCGAAAGCCAGATCTTTACTTTGCAGTGTTAACTGCGGTCCAGGGACTGGAGTTTACGAATCGGCCAGGTATGCAAGAACGTACGAACGATGTTACTCTCGAGAGATGTCACTTGCAAATTTAAATGTTCGATTTAAATTTGCGATTGGCGTATCTCGAGAAATTGGACATTTACGACGTAGAAGGTTTGCCACGTGAAGGCTAAGGTGAAGTTACATCCGCGTAACCCTTTACGAAGGTGTTTTCGGGGTTCGACGAATAAGAAGGAGAAAGAGAAGACATTTTTATCGCGACTAGACGCGTACGCAATGAGAGTAAAAAAGAAATGACGAGCACGTTTGTTGGCTATGAAATGGTAGTAAATAAAAGGTGCTGGAAGAACGTTCGGACGAAGTGTCTTTCATAAAACCAGGGCAACTTTCATAAGGAATAAAAAGTTCGCATGATTCACGAACGCGTAATTGTAAAAATGCTGTTTTACTTAATAGATACCAATTTCGTAGTAGCCACGTACAGAATTAGACGAAAGAATACGGTAATACTTTCCGGACGTTGCCTCGCAGTACGAACAGAACGTTAAATTAAATCTGTCGTTGACAATTTTATCGTTAGCTGCACGTTTCTTAATCGTATTTCTTAATTCTAGCGTTTTTCCATCGTAATAGGTTTTTAAGATTACAAAAGTATATAACCTAATGTAATTCGAGTTTCTGATCGGAGAATTTATGTTGCTCGTGCCCCGTAACATTTAGATACTCGCTCTCGCGTTTCATTAAATTCGTTCGATCGAATTACGAAAGGGATAGAAAATGTGAATTGTTTCCAACGTCGTTCGTAATAAGCGCAGGCCATCATTACGGACCAAATAATCGTATATTTCTGACGATTCAATCTGATCATGAAAAGGCTGCGAGTACTGGCGGCTTAATCGGTAAATATGTTTTCGATTAGTTCCCTGCGCGCCTGCAAAGACCCTCCAACACCGTACAATTTCGGAGGGTTCTCGCAACCTATTCTGCACAACGCATTACACGTCGATCGAACCTAATGACCTGTTGCGGCTTTATTGTATCGTTCTATCGATATCGCAGTCTCCAAGTCATAATGTCGAATCATCTCGTAGCGTGTTTTCACGATAAAAACCGAATCGCACCGGTACGAAAAGTATGCAAACGAAAAGTACGCTCATCATCATCATCGTTGTTAGAAAGTTAGAGAATTGGAACGAAGCTGAATTAAATAAATAAGAATTACAGCAATTTCGAGAACACGGCCGAGGTAATGAATGAAACTTGATCAAACGTAATACGAACTTGCGCCTCCTTATGAAAGATAGCGAACGACAAGGAAGTTCCCTAAAATTTCCACAACTTATCCCATTTGTACAAGGATAAAGCACCCTATAAAAGTTTTCGGGAGGCGTTTGACTTCCGGGAGAAAAAACTTGCACGACGTTTAAGCGGTAGTTAATAACGCACTTAAATATTCCATCGTAAAGCATAAAAGAAATTGGTCTTTTTTTTCAAGTTTTTTTATTGTTCCAGGCGACTTTCATGTTTCTTCGCTGTGTAATAACCTGGTAATAAAGGGAATAACTTTGCGCTGGGATCAAATTAGTCATGGAAATTCTGAAAAGTTCCTGAGAACCCGTAGCATTAGGTGCCTAATCGATATCGACTAATTGTAAGGTTCGAGTAAATTTCGCCATATTCTTACCTATTGTTACACATACGTATACAGTGTGGTTGGTAACTGGTGGTACAAGCGGAAAGGGGGTGATTCTACGCGAAAAAGGAATTCGAAAATATAGAATAAAAATTTTTTTTTAATTTTTTCATCGAGACAACGATCTACAGTGAGATCCGTTATAACGAGACGCGATAAAGTGCGCGCGTACCGAGCGAAAATTCAAAGTCGATTTTCTCGAAAACAAAGCCTCGAACGAAAAGTTTTTATTCTATGTTTTCGACTTATTTTTCGACCACCAGTTACCAACCACCCTGTATATACATATATAAGTATAGGTAAGAATTTTTAAACAACAAAATGGAACACATCGTAATTATCATGGAAACGATATTTCAGATATCAGCGCAATGCGTGAACGATAAATAATTCGAACGATGCGATATTTTTTCGATCTGATAATGAAATTTGAACGATTATTCAAGTAACCAGAAAGACGCGATTTACGTGCATTTATCTTTCATATCGTTCGATTTCGATACTTATCGTTGATATCAATTTATTTTCAATATTCTATATTTACAAGACAGGAAAAGGATTGAAGAAATTTATCCACAGCGATATTATGAAATTTTAAGAATCAAAGTAAGCAATGATATAACACGGTTGTTTTCGCGTAAACTGCTTTCACTCGTGTTGTTTATAGTTCGCGTTACCTATAACGCTGTCGGAAGCGGAGCGAAACAAAAATCCGAAAACATGTCCTCGCGAGGAAAAATGAAAAAAAGAAAAAGCTGAAACGTTTCTCCTGAAAAACGAGACGCTAATTGTATTTAAAGCTTTCGTGTGTAAAATATTCGTCAGGCCGAACACGTAGATACGTCTGTCTCGTACAATTCGAGTATGCCAGTCCTCGTTTTTCGAGAGTCGCCAAGTGAAACAAACGAACTGACAAGGAGAAAAATTCGACCATTACTCACTGGTCTGCCAATACTCAATGGATCGCCTGAGTAATTAACGACGATCAATGGTTTTAAATTTTGAAAAAAAAAAAAAACGGGTAACATTCGTGCACCGAACATCGGATACTTTTTAAGAAGAAGAATCGATAAAAAATGAAATGCTGTTTGAACTAATCTTTCGAATGATCAATGTTGATAGCTTAATACGATACTTAGTCAATTAAATGTATTTTAAATATCTTTTCAATTAAATAGACATTTATTTGCACAGTCTTCTCTATTAGCGATAAGGACTAGAGATTAGTAAACAAATAAAAATTGAGATAATAAATGTTGAATAAATATGAATGGAAGATAAATAGGAAATAAACGAGATATTTTATTTCTCTATTTTTATACTGGTTTTAATTTTGTTATTAAATTCTGAACAAATAATATAGGAATTTAAATAACACTATGCCTGCAACACTGTCTTTTAAAAAATGTTATTTATCAAAGGCCAAAACAAGCAACAATTTCATTAAATGTGCTTATGTGTGTACGCTTTTGTGTTGGTACTCGCCATTATTTCTTGGTAAATGGTTGAGAAATTGAAATATTCCTTGATAGTTGTAGTCCTGCATATCTCAGCATAAGCGTCAATGCCAAGAGAAGTATAAAAGAAGAAACAATCACCAGAATCTCATTCTATTACAATTACGAGAATAGGTGGTATTGCTTAAACGACCTTCGTACCAAATGAATCATACATCGTGGAATTATAGTAATAACGTTGGTGCTAATTATTATAACGATTAATTGTAAAATATTTTTTACGATTAAAAAGCAAATTGATAATTCGATATCAGGAAAGAATATCAATTTCTGATGATTGTCGGTAACTTTTACCTCGCAGAATACCTAAATGAACATGATTTCGATCAACTTGTATTTATCAGTGTTATGTACAAAAATGTATGAAATTAACGATATGTGCGTAATCTTAAAGTACATTAACTAACGTTCCATGAGAAGGGCAAGTAATTCCTACTCTTTTGTAACAATTGATGAAATAAAATAAAGCTTAGAGACAATCTTTTAAAAGAAGCTTAAAGTTAAGCTCCAAATGCTCTTAAAAGTAACTATGTAACATAAATTTCATGCTTCTGTCGACGTTCATGTTACGATCAGTTTATAACAATTCCTCGTTATCTCGTTCGAATCGCACGATCCTTACAACGAAGTATACAAAAGTATGTAGAAATAAAGCAGACTTCGTTAGAATCTTGCAAGAAAGGTATAAGTGTCCTAACACGCGTTTGCGGCCAACGAAATACGCGGGTCTCGTTGCCAAAAATCGATGAGTGCGTAAGGAGAATCGAAGAGAGGAGATGCCAATGGTTCAGCGCAAAGAGAGGCGGCTCAACGAAAAGGCAAAAGGAGACAGACCGGTGACGAAACGGTTGCGGATAAAAAGGGTGACTCGTGCCATTAACCAGTCGGCTGTTGCGACCTGCTCGAAAAGCGTGTACCTAAAGCGTGTCGCGAAGAGTACGCGATGACGAGTATACTCGTCGAACACGGAGTGTGCGTGGCTGTCATAACACGGAATTAAGTTGCAACGAAACGACTGTTTTATTTTTTCCTTCTTTACGCACGACGAGTATACTCGTCGTAATACGAAATATCGCCGTTTCTTCATGACGAGTATATTCGTCATAATACGAAACATCGCCGTTTCTTCATGACGAGTATATTCGTCGTAATACAAAACATTGCCGTTTTTTCATGACGAGTATATTCGTCGTAATACAAAATATCGCCGTTTCTTCATGACGAGTATATTCGTCGTAATACAAGATATCGCCGTTTCTTCATGACGAGTATACTCGTCAAAAACGGCTAACCAGTTAAACGCTTGGAATCGGTTCGGTCGGTGCGGATCAGTTTTCGGCGACCGGTCCGCCGTGCACTTCCACGACGAACGATGCCGTGGCACAAAAGAAGGGGTGCCAAGGGGAGCGCGTGGAGGTGGTTGCCGCGCCTTCGGAGAGCGGCAAGAACGACGAAAAGAAAAAAGATCGAGTCGGAAAGAACGATACACCGCGTCGGCGAGGAAAGAACGAGAGAGGAAGAGGGGCCACTCGTACACGCTGAAATTGCCCAGCCATTAACGATACTACGTTATTACGCTCGTCCTTTTTTGCACCGCAGCCTCCGCTCGCTCGCGCGCACAAACTGGCGGCCATCTTGGAATATAGGATCAAGAAGGAGGACGGGAACGGCGGCAACGACGATCTCGCGCTGTCCCTGTCCCGTTCCGGACCGGACGATGAATCAATCCGATCAATGCGAATCGATCGGCCGTACGACCAGAAACGGTAGAAGTGAGCGACTGAGTCAAAGTCGCCTACCAAGTTTAGCATTGTTCTCGAGTAAAGGATAAGACACATTTTTATAAAAGGCGAAGAAAAAGGCGTTCTATTTCGGGTGTTTCGTCACAGTGAGAGCTCCATTTGACTGCGTGTCGCAACTTATCCGGAAACATGCAGTTTATACAGTCGAACAATGGTCGAAGCATTCATTTGTACGAAGCTTTGGTTTTAACGCTCGATTAAATGAACTTTTGCTGATTGAATTCATTTATCCGAACGCCAGCTCCCACCTGTCTCGATAGTGGTACGTACAGCTTGATTCGTAAGTATCGAGATAGTTGCGAAAAAATGACATGAAGATCGAAAAGCAACATGATTCGTATCATCTTTAATTCTTAAGCAAAGTGAGGTGTAAGCACTTTTGCATAAGTACGTAGATGGATTTAACTAAGGTAAGATATAACTTCCCGCTGTTTTTCTTTTCTTTTTTTTTTTTTTTTTTTTTCTAACAAAATAATAATGAACAAACGAGAGAGAGAGAGAGGGAGTAAAATCATATTTTCACTCGACATCGCGTTAAGATGTTCGTCTTTCTCGTTAGAGTTATACGCAGGATGTTGAACAGAAACTTCGGACACGCATATATCCACGCACGTATTTACACTAGCTGCAAGCAGAGAAAATGAAAAAGAAATAATGAAAATGGCAGACATCAATTACTTTGGCCCAATCGACTCGGTTCGACTAGAGAGTAACGAATTGAATATAAATCGATATTTTATGCAAAACCGCGTGACATCGATATCAATGGAAATACACGAGCAACGATTGAATTAGCAAAATGTATATCCAGTCTTCGTCCCGCTTTCGAATTCCATTGGTTCGAGAAAAGGTTTGTACTCGTACAACAGTACATGGTTCGCGTTACGATACAAAAGGTCGTAAAAAAACGTATGCGATCGTTGCATCGCATAAATATTCCATTTTAATGTAATACACGGAAAATTCATAAAATGAATTATATATGAAAATAACGTATAACATAAAGATCTACAGAATTAGCGATAAGCTTGGATTTTCTATTTAAATTATTAACTATTTAATTTATTAACAATTTAAATTACTATCTAAATAGATATACGACCGTTACGTAGATAGATAGATAGATCTCTAATTAGATACGTAGTGATTATAATATCAAAGTGACACAGAACCGATACAACCAGAAATTATTTAATTACGACACACAGAGTGCAACCAATTTCAATTGATCGTGCATCGAACTTTTAAGCCACTTCTCGTAAAGATAGAATTACGCAAGAACCAGCCTCGAGTATCAATCACAGGTGAACACGGCTTATCAGCCGTGAATTATTAACTGTTGGATCTTATATGTCGGTCAGAAGGGAGCTTTATCGTGCGTTTCAACGCCCTTTACAAGAAGAACAGACGATTCCATCGTAGATTCGAAGTATATTATTAGTCATTACCTATAATCTCCAGAGTTGGTCGCTGCCATCTCGTATCGATAGTCATTTCGTACCGACTTTTGACCCGAGTCAAGGCTATAATCAAACGTAAATCGTGTCCAGCTCTTTTTACGGAACGTTTAAAGACCAAATGAGACCGCACCGATTGCCGATATTTCTCGGCATTGTATTTGTCTCTACTCTCGTCGTTTCACCATCCACGTTTGCAGTGCTAATCTTCCCGAGACCGCCATTTCCAGTCATTAAATTGTTTTCGACCTCCATCTCGCTTCGTGTCTTGACTTCTGACCCCTGACCGCACACACATACAACAGAGCTACGTAGCGCACATGTACGTTTTAACCAAACGCGTCCGCCAAAAACGAGTACAGTTCGTTTCATCGGATTCATCGGAGAAATCAACGATTTAACGATCAATTTTTATGAAATATGAAACGCTCAAAGCGTATGGACATATTATACAGGGTGTCTGAAGAGGTCGGGACAAAGCGTACGCTACGTATCGTTAGGGTCGAGTAAAGGGAAACAAGAAGTTGATAGAAGCTCGTGTCCGAAAATGTTTAATGAAAGGGTTATGAAAGGGTTCAAAGATTTGCGGGAAAGTTATCCTTACGACTCGCTCTTACGCAGAATCGCAGCAGACAGACACAGGTGTATTTACTGCTACCCTGTTAACTGCGGAGTTTGGTTTCGAAGATACCTTACAGGGTGCACAGGTAAAATCAGGCAACGACGAGTATACACGTCGACCGTGGTGTAAATATGCTCCTATTATAAATTTAACGAAGAAAAGGTAAAACAAAACGAGGAAGAATTACGTTTTTATTCGATAAAAAATTAACAATTCGTTGTTATTGAAAACTTAGAAATTGTCAAAAAATAATAAAGTAAAGTACACAAAAGAAGAACATGTTTTTGTACTTGACCTCGTTAATAAGTTTTGTTCCGATCTCTTCGGACACCCTGTATATGTGGATAGAAAAATTCTTCATTAAATGATAGAATTTTGAAAGAAGCGTATAAACGAATAGAATCCATATTTTGCGATAGTCGCACGTATGTAGCTAGCTTTGTATTATTTTCGCGATTATTATTATCATAGTAGCAATTTAATCATTGCTGTATAGTACTTTATAGTACTTCATAGTACTTTTTGAAATGGAAAAGTGATACAGATGGGTGTATCTACTAAATATCAAATAAATCGTTATCGCCTTGTAAAGAGTTTATAATTATCTTTTTATATGATACGATCTTAAATCTCGTGTATCACAAAAATACGAAATATCACTTAATCCTTCCTTGTGTAACGACTACTGCACAAATTCCATACGCTGACAATCTTGGACAATCCTCGAGTAAATATTGTCAGATTTTATCTCCTTAGGAAATTCAGTATCTATGTGTCTCCACATGTTCAAAAATAGATGATAAAAACCCGTGATACGATAGACGTAAAGACAAATATCAGGACACGTGGAAAGTATCGTTGCGCGATAATTAACCAACCATTTAATAATATTACAAATCGCAAGTTGTAGCTTATGAATTTTATATATTTATATATATATTTTATATATTTTACAAATAGAGTGATGACGTAGCTTGTAATTTTCAAAAGCAGAAACGATTAAATTAACTGTTAATTACAAGTCGTCTGGTCCCCAAAATTATGAAATTATGAAACACGAAGGTTTGTAATCTACAACGTGCAACGTTAATGTTATGAGTAAAGAATTGTGCAAGAGAAGCCTGGTAGTTTATTTCTCAAGTTATCTGTTATATGCGCAATGCGTTAATATCGTTTTGTTGCACGTTATGTGTCACTATAATCTGTGAATTTTACGTCATTCCTCTAGACAATTTCGCTGCAAGTGAACATTTTAATTTCTGATAAAAATAATCAGTTCTTCCGTCGTCATAAAAAGTACCGTATCTCTCTGTTATTTGAGAATGCTCGTAAAATAAGATTTAATAACGTCGACTCACTAGGACAATTTGTTACAACTGTGTTTATTCGTAACAAGCGGATCGCAATCCAAAATCTTATTTACGTATCTCCACGGCTGTCTATAAACTTAAACGACTATAAACTTGTGATATCGCGATAATTACATATCTCCATATCTTTCATAGAATCATTCGCTGCATAAGAATAAATTAAGCGAATTAAATCGGAGACATTTTTAAAAACGATCTCGTCTCTTTCAAAATTCCCCTAAATATCATTGCCTTAAAGAAAAAAAAAAAACTTCTCAAAACTGAGCCAGATACAAACTGCCGCTCGGTCACTGAATTACCTAAATTCCTACATTAAAAAATGATCAATTAAATTTCATGCCCGATCTTGCAAAGCCCCAGAGCCGGCGCTGGAGCATCCACAGCCGAGATTCCTCGAAGAACGGTGGAACGTTTATTCGTTTAGATTTTCGTACGATGAACGGTCGATATCTGTCCGGTGTTCGATTTAAATTTTCAATCAGCCGATGAACATTCCACGTGCAGAAGACGAGTCCACCGTGAGTCAACTGGCCCGAGGAGCCGATAAGATTCATGCATAAAAACGGATCTGGTTTACGAGAATGCTCGTCGTCTAGAACACGATTATTAAAACGTGCCGCCAGCTCGTAGAGCCCAATAAAGGAAACGCAGTTCCCGGCCTTCTCGGAACCTTAAATTAAAACCGCTCTCGTTGTTTTGCGATCGGAAAAGGATCCCCGATCGGTGCCGAGGACTTGAGAGCGTTCCGGTGTCGTTCGCAATCGGGGGCATAAAGTGTCCGCATAAAGCAAAGTCCAGCGTAGACACCGAACCACCAGGTAAGGATACGCTCGAAAAGGTGCCCCACGTCCTCTGACCATTCGGGGAAATCCATCGTTCGAGAAAAATCGGATTTTTCGAAAGGCGAACCAATGTTCTTGGCCTACGAACTAGAACGGAAATAATGAATGCGAGATAAGGTGGGAGAGGACTCGGCCAGAGAAAAATTTAATAGGAGAAAAAAAAACCATGCAACGAGTATGTGGAAGCGTGGAAAATTTTCCTAGGCCTTTATTACGCTTCTTATATAACAAGGAAGATATCGAGAAATTTATTATGAAACTATATTGAAACTATCGGTGACGTCATGCGGAAAGATTTATCGTTGTTTCATAAATTAGAAATGTTTTTATTGTATGTATCTATTATCTTATTGCGGTAGACAGAATCGTAATGGAAAGAGTACAGAGTAACGTAGAGTTATAGGAAGCACGAAGAATTGGGGCGAAATTTTATGGAACTAAGCCTATAGATCTGAAGAAAGTGGTTAGAAAAAAGATTTAACGTTGATGTAAGACGTATAGATGAGGAGTGGTGGAAGTATGCGAGATTTTCCTAGCTTTTAACTTTAGCCTTTATTTTCGGTAGATATATCTTGAGACTTATTGCGACATTATTGAAAAACAAAAGCGATTGTAAAACTATCAGTTGTATATTACAAGACTTTTATCATTGTTTCGTTAACCACGGATGTTTTCGTTGCAGCAGAGATAAGAATATTGTCGTAATGTAAAAATATAAAGCTTGATATAAAAGATCATGGAAAGTATATATAAGAAATTGAAGAGAAATTTTTTTCTGGAGCTAAGTGCGTTAGATAAGAACAGTGATTATTCAAATTGCAAGAGTTAAAAGTGTTTCCTTTTTTTTTTCGCGAATTTGATAGACTTGCCAAAATTAGATTCAGATTCAATCGCTTACTCATCTTGCTATACGTAAAACAAATGTAATTAATAAAGGGTATTACTATATTAAGACAGAAGTAGAACTTCTATTATGTTAAATTTACAGACGTATTAATGGTAAACAAATATTTCTTAAAATCTCTTCGTCTCAGTGTTTCATTTTTCTTAATAAAACTTCTGTACATTTTCCATAGTTATGGAATTAATCTTGTTACGCTCCGAACGTTTGTGTAATGCCTGTTTCCATTTCCTTTAACTCTACGCGTGTTCTCATTGGAAATCAATCGTCAGTGGTTGCTACGGGTTTGTACGACTTTAAATGGCTGATCCAACTTCTATAATGCAATTTCAATGTTGGTAGTCGACTACAGAACACTATAAATGCCTATCTCTGGCAAGTCCGCTAACTGATAACGTATCTAACGCTTTACAATCGCGTTTTCTTGAGTATTTATTATCAGTACCAATGAAAACACAAAAACATCGTCGAGATTAATCGTTCAGAAACCAGAAGGCTAACGAGTTTAAATCTTCGTTAAATTGTGACAACAATGGATGATTTGTTTCGAAGCGTGTTGTAAGTATCTCTTTATAATTTTAAGAAATCTTTTAACTATAGGTAATTTCGATATTTGTCAACGTTGTTGTAAATTATCAAATGTTGCGTGTATCGTACCCAAAAGAATGAGGTTAGAGTTTATACTAAACTGATCATTTAATATAATTTCTATCGAAAAAGAATGTGACGAGTTTCCCCGTTAGATGATAAATTCAATAGTTCTGTATTAATTTACAAAATTCGAGTATTAGAATTTCTTTCAAAATTTGATTTCCAAACAAGGATGAAAAACATAGTGGCCGCTCCTGCCCACAAGGAGAAAACATTATCAGGTAGACAGACGGCGTGCGGTCCTGCAGGGTTTTAATTCGAATAAATCCAAGTTGACGAGGAGGCGGCCTTTTAAAATTCCAATGATAACAGACCGGATCTTTGAAGCTCGTCAACGACGTAACATCTACCGTGCTATCTTTCTCTATTCTCTATTTTCTAACCTATTCCTCTACGCGAAACATTGATCTTACTTAAATACAACAGAATACCGAAATTTTCGCAACAACAAAAAACTGAATCATTAGTATACAAATTAATTCCTTCTCGCTCCGTTTTGGATTATTTTACACATTTTTTCAAAATAATTTTTAAATTTTCTTTAGTAAATGTCTTGATATTTTGAAGCCTTTAATGTAATTTATTATTCCTTTTCATATTTTAGGGCAGTTTATTTCAATGTAAAATTATATTTTGACCTTGCTTTATTTTTCAATACTTAAAATTGATTAATTCAATGAATTTAATTCAAAAGTAATGAAATTAACCTAATTCGTCATAATTTAGTTATTGTTGAAACTTGAAGAGCTTAGGTCGTTAGGATCATTGACACTAGCTAACATATAAATAGTCTTTGACCACATAATTGATCGGAAATTGGAAATTACATCGAAAATAATAATTCCTTCTTATCATTTTAGAAATAACCATTCATTTACGAAATATTTAACCCTTTTAAGCTAATCCATTGTCAGAGTCACATTGTATTATGAAGAATTTTATTATTTCATACTATTATAGAAAATTATTATTTATATTCTTCTTTTTAAAAACTATTGTTGTTTACACATGTTACTTTATAACTAATAATATAAAAGTTCCAGTAAGAATTAATATCATTTGAAACTGACAGTACATTCATAATATAATGTGTACAATGTTTTTATATAATCTGTAACATCTATTTAATATTAAAGGACAAATAATTTAGAAATACATTTGATATACTTTACTTTCTTTTAATATTTAAATGACCTATTGCTTGTAATATTCAATTCATAATAAAGAAATAACCTATATATTAATACAAACATTATCTAAAATTTATTATATAAATAACATCTGATTCTGCGTATTTAAAAAAGAAAGACGTTAGTACGTTAGTAATCCTAACTCACCAATACCCATGTAGTGTCGAATAAACGGTGGAAGATTCCCTGTTGAAAGAAAATACATTGCTTTCTGCATAAATAAACTTTTCAAGATATTAAAATAATTCACAAATAAACAATTATTTATCCTAACCGATAAACTCCCGCTGAAACTTTATACGACATGGCGCTAATACGATGATATTTGGAACTAAGGAATATAAATCAAGATAAAGTTAGTATTTACGTCGTAGTATTATATTAACGTAAATATCCAAAATTTAAATTTCGAACTTAATATAAAAATGTTTATAATAAATTTAATTTTCTTTGATATTACGTTTTCATAATAAAAGTAATATTCCTTGATTATGTATATGTTTAAACTCTTAAAAAATGATTAAGGTAGACATTATCATGTTTGTTACATAATTTTATAGAAATAAATTATTTCATTTTGATAACATTTAATAACTTTATCATAAATTCGAAAAATAGATATCAATAGAGAGTGCAGATATTACATAAAGTGCTTTATATATAGTGCTTAGAGGTCGCTAACGTACGTATAAAGAAAATGCATATAACAGGTTTCTACTTGAGCAACGTTGTTTTCTCTCTATACCTTTATATTCAATGTTCTTTCAAATTAAACTTTTCAACTAAGGAGTGTATAAGACACTTCAAACTTTGCAATTAGATATTTAAAATTGATAATTTTTCCAATGTAAATTATGTAATTACGTTTATAATATAAATCTAAATTTAACATTTGATATTACTTTTATTATTGACATTAAAATTTATTTAACGAGACAAAACTTTTAAAAAATGATGATATAAATGAGATAGTTAACATACTTTGATATATTAGTGACAAATATTGACGAATGTACATACATAAACATATGTTTTTACGCATGCAGCTGTATTAAATCCAGTCGCAATTTATACACATGTGAACCTTCATTATCTAAATTTAGTTTTACATCCTTTGTGATAAACTTAATAATTCTGCAAGAACTAACAAGAAAATATGTATGTATACATATATGTATTCGAGAGTGTAAATACTTTAAATGATAAGAATTTAAATTTCTGAATACATATTCACATTGTTTTATAGCGCCATCTATAAAGATGAACCGAATATACCGAAAGGTCACATCGTCACACGTAGAAATATTGTTCCATTCTTAATCAGAAGACTCTATAAGACTTGTGCATATGTGAATACATTATGTTAGTGTGCATTACGTACGTATGTATTTAATAAAGGCAATGTTATGATGTATCTACAGTTTGGTATCAGTTGCGCGTATAAAACCATTGGAGTAATATTTACTTCAAACTTTTGTAATATTTATTTAATAATGTGAAGTACTTTAATCGATGTTGAATGTTCCGTTCGCATTCATTATTTTTTCAAGAAACAGAATCTGATAAATCACTCGACTGTTTTTTTACACAACTGAAAAATGTAACGTATAACAGTTTTATTGTTTATATTTTTACTTTATTATATATAAGTTTGTCAGATAGTATTTATTTTATACCTTGCATATTTATAAAGTAACATAATATAGATTACAGTGGAAAATGCTTTTAAAGGAATTCAAATTCGTTTAAAGGTACAGATGTAGAATTTAAAAATAACACGTTACCTCGCCCATTATTCGCATGCAATTATATAAAAAGATAAATGCAATAAATTAATTAATCAAATGTTTACTTTATCATGTCAATTCATCCGTGCAATTAAAAGTCACAATATCGTATTTTCGCACGTATATAAATTATACATATTACGTTATAATAGTTGTGCAGTAGAATCATTTTTCGTAATTAACTATGACGATATTCAAATAGTTTATTTAATAATTTAGTAATAATACACATTACGTAATTTCATTGGTTCTTTGATATATGTATAGCTAGTAAATTATAGTTAGGTAAGATAAGTATCATTAATCACAGGTACGATCATTAGAGTAGAAAAAATTTAATTCGTAATACAAGATAATTAAATATTTGCTACAATGAAATATTTAATTGACAAATTGTTTAAATATGAAAATTAATGAATGAAAAGATAAGAATTGTAATGATAATAAAAATTATACTCTCCTATTGAATTAAATATAAATATTTGTTTAAACAATACAGAAAAATATAAAGTAGTTTCTAAATATCATAAATTTTATTTACTATTTTGATAAAACTTAAAAAATATTGTATGTGATTAAGTGATAAATATATATTTAGGATTAATTTGCAGAGATTTGTATATCAAATTGCATTTTATGTAATTAACAATTTCTATTTACTTGTACAAGATTATATTGCTATGTATATAATACAATATATTAATTGCTGAGACTAAAAAAATATTAACTTTTTTATATTAATTTAAATTTTTTATATATATTGCTTTTAATATCATGAATGTAAAGATTGACCTCTATATAAAAATAACAAAATATTTGTATTAATCACTTTGAAAAATAATAAATTTATTTATGAAAAACAGTTTCAGTAGATGCACCAATTCCGTAAGGTTTAAAAAATAGCACAAGGCTTTCTCTTATTGAGTCCTTGTACATTCAACAAAAGGATAAATATGTGAATAGAATATAATCTACTTATAAAGTACCTAACCACGTTGAACTATAAATATTAAATATACATGTATTGTATATCTATATTTATATTCTCAATCTCTTGTACAGATATAGATGTACATGTAACTTTCGTTTAGGTATTTAGATGCAGAATTATCTAACATATGACTATATAACTACTACAGATAATAAAATTAATTTTAATGTGTTATATTATCAATAATAAAATATAATTACAATATAGTTCCAATATCGAAATAATTAATTAATGCAATTAAGTTTTTTTTGATAAAAATAGCAAAAGTAAATCTTGTATTCAATATATATCCATAGGTCACATTTTTTATTTCTTTACTTTAAATATTTGTACACAATTACATAATTTTTATAAAATATTCTGTCTTTTTACAGAAAAATCTGCAGAAATACTCTTTAATAAAGCAATTTAAGTAAAATCATCCACATTATAAGAGAATGTACTTAAGAAATTTGTTCTATCAATTATAGCCAATAGTTATTGAAGGGATATAAATGTCTGTTTTGTCAAACTCAACAAAGCAAGTGTTACAAAGTCCATCACCTCTTTCAATGGAAAAACAAGATGTACATACAACAGTAAGTAATAAAATAATTTGTTGAATATTTATGTAAAGATTATACATACACGCATATCTTTTTATATTAAATGTAAAATAAAATACTCATCTGAATTTTTATTTGGTTTATTATATTGAAATCAGTTCAAAATTATAAAATATAAAATTTGTTGTGTATTGCATTTCAACTAAGATCCAATGAATATATTAAATTATATTCCAATTCAATTATATTTTATAAATTTGCATTTCATTGCATATCTGATTTCAGTCAGTGGAAAATCTGATATTCAGCTATATCATACACAACATTAAATTGTGTATTTCAGAAGAAACAAGAAAAAAAGGTTGGGAGCGATGGTTTATCAAATACACAAAGAGTATGGACAAGCTTGGTATCAGGTGCTATTGCAGGAGCATTAGCAAAAACTACAATAGCACCTCTAGATCGCACGAAAATAAACTTCCAAATCTCAAATCAACCATTTTCGGCAAAAGCGGCGGTCAGATTTTTAGTAAATACTCTTAAAACAGAAGGTTTATTAAGTTTGTGGCGTGGGAATAGTGCAACTATGGTTAGAATAGTTCCATATTCTGCTGTTCAATTCACAGCCCATGAGCAATGGAAAAGGATTCTGGGAATAAATGGGTCGGAAAGGTAAAACAGAAAAATTATAATTAAATTAAAACAACATGAATATATGTATAGGATATAATATAACCACATAGTGCTTAATGTCATATTTTTAAATATAATTAATTTTTTAAACTAATCTACAAATCTTTTGCAAATTTTACAACTATGCTAAATTTTATTAGTAATATATTTGCAATGACATATACAAAAACTTTTTTGTTCTTTATAGAGAAAAACCTGGACTAAACTTTCTTGCTGGTTCATTAGCGGGTATAACATCACAAGGCACAACTTACCCCCTGGATTTGATGAGAGCAAGAATGGCTGTGACACAAAAGGCTGAATATAAAACATTGCGACAAATTTTTGTACGCATTTACGTGGAAGAAGGAATATTGGCCTATTACCGTGGCTTTACTGCAACGTTACTTGGTGTCATTCCTTATGCTGGTTGCAGTTTCTTCACCTATGATCTACTCAGGAACTTATTAAATGGTAAGTCAATTCTTTTACAGGCTTATTCTACGTCGTGACAGTGCTTACGCGCAGAAAAAAAATCGTGATTTATACGAACGAGAGTGGCTCGTGTATGATCGTAAAGCAGGGTACCCGTGGGGCACATCGGGGCTGTTTCCCGATATTGGGACAGTACTTACTTTAATAGCGACGCTTGTCGAGACAAGTCCGATGGCGGTGTTTTTCAAGTACGTGCTTCATGTTCGATGATGGCTACATGTCGATGAACAGTGCACACGGTGGCTATTCCTGGCTTCTCGACATCACTGATTTGCGGCGCCATTGCCGGAATGGTTGCTCAGACTAGCAGCTACCCTTTGGACATCGTACGGAGAAGAATGCAGACCTCAGCAATCCATGGCCCGATGAACAGCCAGCATTATCACACAATTACCTCAACTGTCACAAAAATTTACAAGTGAGTTTAAGATTGTTGCTCTTACATAATTTTTAGTTTTGCCTAAAAATTACTAACATCAAATTGAATTCTAATATAATTTCATAAGAATTACAATTATAAGTGTGATATTCGTGTTATTTAAAATATAGAATATATGTTTACAAATGTAGTAAACTGATATCTGTATAAAGTAATAAAAATTGTTGCATAAATAAGTAAATTTGATTGCATTGTAAACAAAAATGTTTTATATGTGATCTTTTATCATTTTCAGAGAAGAAGGTATAATGGCCTTCTATAAAGGATTGAGCATGAATTGGGTGAAAGGCCCAATTGCTGTAGGAATTAGTTTTGCAACACATGATTCAATCCGTGATGCGTTAAGAAAACTCATAATTTCTGAAAATACTTCATCAAAAACATAAAAAGCAACAAAAGTAGCTAATTATATATTAACATAGGGCATCTAATTAGAAAAACAAGTAAATATATTTTTATCTGCTAAACAGCTCTTTGAAATACAGAATTTGTGGTAGACTTGCGCTCAAAGTTTGTTATAATATTCTATTGTTAATAACAGTTATGTACTAATAGAGTTTGTACAGAAATCTGTCAAATATCTTGTGTACACGTATATATTTATGATCATGTAAAAGAATTGTAAAATATATCAAAGAACATATTCAAAAAACAGAAGATGCTAGTACAAATTGTTAATGTAGATATTGTTAACTGAAGTGTTATAAAATCTGTTAAACTGCTAAAAATGCATGTCTCATATAGGCATATACTATAAATCACTAAAAAATGAAATTATATATTACGCAAGTATTAACATTTAGTTTATTTGCAATATGAGCAAATAGCGTCAATGCAATTGCCCTAACAAGTTTGTTCTTTCATCTATAATAAAAAGAATAAACGTATCTTTTCTCAATTTCAAATAACTTCAAATAACTTTAAGAAATACAACAAACATCTACATTTTTTCGCATTAAACTACAGATATGTGTAATACGTACAATCGTTAATGTAATAGTAAATGAATGATAACTC
Organism: Bombus huntii; assembly: GCF_024542735.1. Lineage (NCBI taxonomy): Eukaryota > Metazoa > Arthropoda > Insecta > Hymenoptera > Apidae > Bombus > Bombus huntii. The sequence continues at coordinate 6,365,381 of NC_066246.1, forward strand.
TATTAACTAAATAGTAATACATACTAAATTTGTGTATAGTATTGCAGCATTCTATTAACATCAACTGAGTTGTGACAATAATTTCGTAAATATAATGTGCAATATATACGTATGTGTATTAATAAATAGCACAATTATTTATAAAGGAGCAAATTAATGGAAAAATTATTTGTACCTCATGTCTCTTTTATAAAATTATTTATAATTATCTTGTATGTTTATATTGCTCCAACTTATTTTAATACTATGTACATCTAACTTGAAGTGTGTGTGTATAAAACACTGTTGTTTGATTTAATCTTAGTGGCTTAATAAAATAAGTTTAAGAATTACGTTTTTCTTTAAGTAGATTTTTCATTAAATTGTTTAACATAATGCGTTAATTAATACTTTTGTAATAGATATATTGTATACTATAATATATAATATTTTATTTTTATTAAAATATATTATAATTTGAATAAAACGCTTTACTCAAACACTTAATAAGTACTATTCTAGTACTATTCTAGTACTATTAGTAATAATTATTATCAATAATAAGAAGGAAGAGAATAATATAATAGATGATGAAATGAACAATAAAATTTACAAATATTTAATATGTAAAATAATGCTGAATAAGTCTATTATTATCTTAAATAAACAAAATAATGTTTACAAAAAATATTTTATTAAAATTTGACTAGTCTCGTAATTCTGAACAGATATTACCTCGTTTGTAGATTTTGCTTCTAATTATCAGTCAATTGTTTAAGATATAAAAATGTAAAATAGAACACTGTTATTATATATATTACAAATGGTTATTAATTTCTGTGAAAAAGCTTTAACATCCAGTTTTTACTGCTTTAATAAAGCAGAATATAATTAAAAAATTTTTAATCTATTTTTCCTGTAAAAAACTTTGTACAATAACACAATATTATTTTGGTTTAGTTTCTTGGTCATTCACATATCTTATATAAATTTCTCTCTCATCATTTCCACCTGGTGGTATTTCAGCTTCATTCAAATATGATACTCCTATGGCAAGCACAGAACCATCATGGCTAAAACTAAGTGCAGCAACACCAGCATTATATCTGTGAAACTGACATAAACGTTTTTTGTTAAAACCATCCCAAATATTTACATAACCATCTGAACCACCAGTTGCAAATGTATTATAAGTTGAATGAAAACTAATAGCATTCACTGGATATATGTGCTCCACATTGTTTTCCTTTATCCTATGACATTTAAAAGCATATTTCTTTTTCTGTGCTTCTGGTGTTGTATCAAGGTATTCAACAGCAACACGGCCCTCTATACTACTAAGAACATATCCCTAAAAGTTATTAAGAATTAAACATATATAAAATCTAATATTAATATTAAATTAAAACAAAACAGTATTTATACAATCTTTAAATTTATCTTTTTTTAAATATCAAACCTACCTGTTCATTAGGAAAACCTTTAATACAACGTGTCTGGTACTTCAAACTGCTTTCACGTCTTTGAAACATACCAGCCATATTTCTCAGATCCCAAATACAAACTTTGCGTTTAGCTGTACCTACTACAAATTTATCTCCGCATACAGACAAGGCAAGAACGACATCAGGTTGTAAATAACTACCTACACAAGTGGGTGTTCTGGGATCCCAAAGTTTCACTGCTGCATCCCACCCACCAGTTAATATTGCATTTACTGCAGCACAATATTCAATTTTCCTAATTGGTTTATCATGTGTTCCCATAACTGATTCTATAAAGGGATTTTTATTATGATTTTTCTACATTATATTGAACATGAATAAAGATAAAAATATAGAAGTGTTAATACCAGTATTACTATTGATATCATACATCTTTAATGTATTTCCTAAACCACCACTATAAGCATGAACAGCATCCTGTTAAAGAAACATTCTTTATTATGCTAGTTCTAAAAATAGAAATTTTTATAATAATTGAGAAATATTCAATGTGAAATATAATAATGCATAATATATTTAAATATATAGAATTTTCTTCTTTTATTCCTGCATACATTTTTCTTATCATATAAATACTTTCAATTTGTTGTGTATCTTTGTATTTTAAATATTATATTTTATCCAATCCTCCTTTTTGCTTCAAATATACAAATATAACATATCATTAGATATTACTATAACACTTTCCAACTTGTTTATCTTATGAATATATAAAAATTTATAAAGCACAAGGATATTTGATAAATTTGTAATTACCTGAAATGCAACATCTAAAACTGGCAAATCATGATTATATTTTAATCTCATAGTATTTGCATGAATGTCATACAGCCGCACTGTACTGTCCCAAGAGGAAACAAGAAGGAATTGTGTTGAATTAGGTCCAAATTCTACTGCTGAAATTGCATCAGTTGGCGGAGATTTTATTTTAAACTCTGTCCGAGATTCCATTCTTAAAAGAAAAAGAAATTTATGAAAAATATATATACAAAATAATGTAAACTAAACATAACCTGCAAACAATAAACCATTCAATTACATTTTAGAAAACTATTATTACTCTTAATAATCGATTTATAATATACTTATTTTCAATATCAATATAAATTTTTATATTTTTAACTATTAGTTAAACACTAGTTAAAAACTTATTTAAATGGAACCTAAATATCAGAAACGAAAATACAGACATTCACTTTCATACATAACATAAAAGAGAACACTTTAATATACGTTGCTGAACTTAATTATGAATAGAAATGTATACAAGAAAAATTCGAAAATATAATTCTATTTGATTGTGCTATTTAAGAATGTATTATGTAAAAGCAACTATTATTCAATTTTAATTAGCGACTTAAAAAATATATATGTGTATGGAACATTCGGCAAACGTTTGAATCTCAGGAAGTACTGATAGCTCCATATTTCTCTTCGTATTATTTCCGGAACACATGGTCGTTTTCTAACCCTCTTAATGTGCATTCGCTTCTTGTAATAGTTATATAGAAATAGTGAGTGGAATATAACTTAAGAAAACCATGGTAAGTTAATGTTTTAACTGTGTCCTTAAATTAATTTTAATAATTAATATATCTTTCTCAAAATTATTTGTACTTTTTACGAAAAAATATTTTAAGTTTAATGTAGTATTACTGAATGTAATAATTATATTCAAAATTGTTAATAAAACTAGAGTAAATCTTCATATTATTTATATTAAAAAGTATGAATCATAAAAAAATAATAAGTTTCGATAGATATTTGATACAAATATGATAAACAAAATTTACTTAAAAGAGTACAGAGATATAGAAACTCTTGAAGTTTCTTCAATGAATTGTGTGTTTTTAGTTTTTATATTATAAGAATATATAACATACGTGTACTATATAACATAAACTATTAAACATGTCATTTTTATAACAGATATTTGTATAAATACACTTGTATAATAGATTTTTTTCACATGTGAATTCAGTTCTTTTTTAATATATTTATTATAAAATATTTAAATAATAAAATATAAAATGTTTTATTAATCTTTCACCTATAATTCTATCAATTGTGGAGTTCTGTTTTGAACAATTTATATATATATATATATTTTGTAATTTTAACTGTACATAAAAATTTTTTGTTTCAGTCGAAGCTTTTTATTTTATTTGAGCATGCTGCTGGCTATGCCATTTTTTCTGTCAAGGAATTTGAAGAGGTAGGAATGTTACTGCCTCAAGTTGAAGCATCTGTCACAGATTTGTCTCGTTTTCATTCAGTTGTAAAACTAGTTGCATTTTCACCTTTTAAAACTGCTTTAGCAGCTCTAGAAAATATAAATAGTGTCTCTGAAGGAATTGTTCCAGAAGATTTACAGTTATTTATAGACTCAAGTATACCAAAATCTGGAAAGAAAAACAAAGTTGTGCTTGGAGTAGCGGATCCAAAACTCGGAGCTAGCATTACTGAAGCACTAGATATAAAGTGTGATCATATTGGTGCCATACCAGAAATTATTAGAGGGATAAGGTTTCATTTTCATAATTTAGTGAAAGGTTTCACTGCTAAAAGTTCTGGAATTGCACAACTTGGACTTGGTCATAGTTATTCTAGAGCTAAAGTTAAATTCAATGTCAATCGTGTGGATAATATGATTATACAAAGCATAGCTCTGTTAGACCAATTGGACAAAGATGTCAATACATTTAGTATGCGAATAAGGTAATTATTTAAAAAGAGCATAAGTCAACTTAATTTTTAAATTCGTACATATAAGGTATCCCATTATACTTTCAAAGTTTATTAATTACATATGTATTACTTACAGGGAATGGTACAGTTATCATTTTCCAGAGCTTGTAAAAATAGTTCCTGAGAATTATATGTATGCCAAAGTTGCAAAATTAATAAAAAACCGAAAAGAACTTACAAATGAAAAGTTAGAAGCTTTGGAAGAAATTGTTATGGACAGTGCCAAAGCTCAAGCAATTATTGATGCATCCAAATCATCTATGGGAATGGATATCAGTCCTGTTGATCTTCTTAATATTGAAATGTTTGCAGCACGTGTTATTGCTTTGGCTGATTACAGAAAACAATTAGCAGAATATTTAAGTTCTAAAATGGCAGGAGTTGCGCCAAATTTAGCTACGTTAATAGGTGACCAAGTAGGAGCCAGATTAATAGCACATGCTGGATCTCTTACAAACTTAGCCAAATATCCTGCCTCTACTGTACAAATATTGGGGGCGGAAAAGGCCTTATTTAGGGCTTTAAAAACTAGAGGTAATACTCCAAAATATGGTCTATTATTCCATTCAACTTTTATAGGACGTGCAGGTACAAAAAATAAGGGTAGAATTTCAAGATATCTTGCAAATAAATGTTCCATAGCATCAAGAATTGATTGCTTTACTGATACACCAACTAAAGTATTTGGTGAAAAATTACGACAACAAGTAGAGGATAGATTGAAATTTTATGAAACTGGAGAAGTACCTAAGAAAAATATAGATGTAATGAAAGAAGCTTTAGAAGAAGCTGCACAAGTAATTGCAAGTATGGAACAAGAATCGTCTAAAAAGAAAAAGAAGAAAGATAAAAAGAGAAAAAGTGAGATTTTAGAGAATGGAAAGGAAAACGGATTTGTCGAAAATGGAGTACAAGAAGAAACTGAAGAGCCAGTAAAGAAAAAGAAAAAAAAGAAATCAAAAAGTATAAATGAAAATGAATGAAAACTTATATATTACTTTTATGTAATTATAATGATATAATCGTTATAACCAGATTTCCTTATTCATATCACTGTAAATTATAAGTTGAATTGAAATGTTCAGTTAAATGTTTTGTCTCTTAAAAAAACTAGCAAAAGATTTAGCAATTCATCATTTACTTCATTTTTAATGGTATATTCTTATTATAAAATTACATTAAAAGAGAGAATTGACGATTAGGTTTATAATTTATAGAAATATTTTCCATATATTGCATATATTGATCCCCTGATTTTCTTTAAATATATGTATTATTTTATAAAGAAAAAAACTGTAAAATATAATCTTTTATAACATAAATTACATATATATATATGTAGTATATATTATGTTTCCATTATATTTTAATTTCCTGTATCTTTATTTTAGTATATATAGTATTAGGAATAAATTTATATGTATATATATACTACATTACAATATATTTAAGTTTTTCTTAAATAAAATTAAACAATAAACTAATTAAATCCTGGAAACTGATATATGTATAATTCAAGTAAAGTTCAAGGACCAATTTTTATAATTGATATAATTATATATTTTTAATGTGATGTTATATTTAATTCATTATTTTTTTCAGTTAAGTAGAATTAATTTTTCATACATTGTAAAAACAGTATTAGTGTTTGTCTATTATGTTTGTCCAACTTATTACTAATTCTATGTATACTGAACAAACTATTATTTTTTATAAATTATGTCAATAGATATCTCAAATAATTCTTTAATTTACGCTTAAGAAATATATCTTAAAATCTTTTTATGTTTTCTCTTTTAAAATAAACATAAAATAAAATTATACTTTAAAAAAATCTTTAAATTATACTATCGTAAAAAACTTATTAAGGAACGAAGATATATATCTGTGAAAGTAATTATAAAAGTGCATAATAAAAGATAATTAAATATAAAGAACTCCATATACAAAATGGTCAAAATCAAATTTTATATCAAGAATGAATAAAAATACAATTTGGAGCAAAATATTAAAGTAGGCAGGATGATAAATTGGACAGTTCAAACATAAGGAAGAGGTACATTATGTTAAAAATGAAAAAAAAATAGTTAACAATTCATATTAACACCAGCACCAATGAGCATTTAATAACGATAAAATTGTGATGTAAGTATAAATACTGGAATTAATAATTACAATTACCGCGACTACTGTAAACAATATTCAGTCAAAAATCGACAAGTGAGCTATTGGTTTTCATTCGTATGTATATACCGTACGTGTATAATATAAATGACGTAATAACTGTCCTGAATTTCACCAGAGGAACAATAATTTTCAAGTCTGTAATATCTTTACATAAAATCGTAAGGCATATGTAAGTAGCCATATATTCTACACGCGCGATTAATATTGATATGTACCAGTACGTGTACGTATTGCTTAATAGTTTCAATTTAGTATTTCATATTTTAAATGTTCTTTGATATTAAATGCAACTTTATAGATATACATGTGTGTACAATATTTAACAATAAAAACTATTTTTAAGTTAATTTAAATTAGCCGATAGCTGTAATTCATTTCATAGATATACAGCAGAACATTGCTAATTTTATACAACTTTATTTGTAACAAACAATATAATGAAGTTATTAAGTTATATTCGTAAAACGTACAATGAACAATATCATCGCGCGCAAGTAGCATAAAAATATAATACATACGTAAATAGGAATTAGTAACATGTATTTCAATAAAATGATATTTTTACTTCCTATTTTTCAAATTTAGATTCAATAAAATTTTATATAACGATTCCCCAATATTCTGTGTACAAATTTATAAAATTTATTTGCTAACAAAAAAAGGTTTATTTTACTTCCATGACCTTCATTTTCATCCAATTTGACTTTACAAAGGCCTCTGTAATTCTAGACTGTAATCATGCCTCTCTATATTAATATTCACATGGTTCAACTGATGGTAATGCCGTTCTTATTTATATTGACTATAATTGTTTATATTTGTACAATAATACATATATATATATGTATATTAACACATACATATGTATGTATATTTTAATACTTTAAAAATATATTCCCATCTACGTCAAATAGTACGCTTTATATAAAATACACAAATAATGGAAAATGTAAAGGATCATTTTTCCCTTACAAGATTCAGTCTCTGATATTCGCATAGAAGCCTGTAAGTTAATTCCACATCAACTTTATGAGATGACTTGAACGAAATTTGATAACGCAATAATAAAATTCTAATACAGATGGAATACTTTCAACCACATGGAATAAGTTTTTGAGGGGCACCTGTTCTATAGATACTAATATATAGAGTAGTATATAAGCAATAGATTATCTAAATCATTCATTCCAAAACATATGTAAATATAAAATCCCACTTTGCTGCAAATTCTGAAATATTTTATGAATTTAATTTATTCAATAAATAACAGACAAATATAATATCTAATATATCGAAATATATAACTGTGAAATAAAAATTTAGCTACATCAAATATATGTGTAATATACATCACATATATATCATAGTAAATAAAACCAACAAATACAGCATGCAAACAATTTTTCCAACATTCTCTCACGAATAAATATTTCAATATCTAAACATTCTATAACAAATTATTCTAAGATATATTTCAGTATCATGCAGCAAAGATATATCAAATCACTGATAATAAACAGCATACATAAAATTAAACGATTCTTAATAATCTATTAACTAATCCCTAATTATTAATAATTATCTGTTTTCCTTTATAATCCCATTAACAATAATCTTAAAAGATATGCATTTCTTCATTGTTAAGTAACAAAGAACTAAGGAAATGCTATTTAATTAATTACTTTCTTTACCTATTTTACAAAAATTGTAGAATATCATTATTCAATCACAAAGATGATTAAATTTTTTATAACTATATAATTACGTAACTACAAAGTCCTTAAATATTTTACAATGGACCATAAACATATAATATTATTGAATCATCATGCTGAGTGGAGCGCTTTTGAAACGCAAAAAATGTCCCAATGCGCTGATTTGTGCTTCTTTCAAAGACAATAAAACTTCGTATCCTGCATTACACTTTCATGTACATATCTAATTTTTGTAATACTAATATTATAATACTAATTTTATATCATTCTCTTTAGTGCAAAACTAATTATTGTAGGGAAGCACTTATTATTAGCAACGTTATTGCATCTGTTTTGTTTTTCGTAGACGAATTAGTTAGTATAGTTATAATAGAAAAGTGAAACCATTCTTACATTTTAAATCGCCAATGTAAATACAGTTTTTTAAAATTAGCACTAATTCTGTTCTCTACATTCAACCCCTGTTAAAGCATATTCTGTTCTTTAATTTAAAGAATTTAAACAGAATGCTTTATACTTGCATTTTCTCGAGTATATATACTCTATAATTCACTTTCATGCATACGTTAATTATGATACATTATGTAAGGCATAATCTTGATTCGTTCAATTTACATTATGTATAAAAGATAAGACAAGTCTGCCTGATTTGTTCCCACACGATTTGCAAGTAACATAAATATTCATCAAAAAAGTACAACATTCGTATTATGGAATGTTACTTGGGGGAACAGATATAATCTAGAATTATTAGTTTAACAAATATATCTATAGAGCTGCTCTGAATGTTAGATTAATCACGTATTTTATGTACCACTCATCGTGATCATATGCAATTTAGTTTTCAATAAATTGTAATTTCTATTGTACTTTTAAGTAAAATAATTGTAATGAAATTCATGACAAAATATAGACAAACCATTTAACTTAAAATGTATGAAATCCAGAAATTGAAATACTTCTTTTTTTGACTGCTTGTGAACACATGATTATGCAATATATATTTCATTGACCATTTTGTTTTGACATTTACAATATGCAATTGTTTACAGTTGCACCCTGTATAATTAGACTGCTTTTCCCAGAAAATAGAAAATTTATCTCCGTTTTTATTAAATAAATAGATTGTTTACAACAAGCCTTGGTTGTTTTTAATTCCAAGTTATTTCATGTATGCCTTCTGCTTTTGCTAATATTAGTTTTTATTTATTAAAAAGGTTTCATTGAAATGCAGGAAAAAATGCTGGATTTACATGTTGTTGTTTCTGTTGTTGCGGTTGAATCATTGGTGATGTATATCCCATTGGTGTTGCTAAAATAATCATATTTACTGATAACATGTTTATTTTTATGAATCTTTCTCAAAATATATTTTACTATACACTATAAATTGTCATATACCAAAATTTTAGAGATTAACAGAGAGGTTCAGATGTTTCATATATATATACAACACTTCATTTATATATATTTATAATATTTATAGTTATGAAAACGTTTTATAATAACACTGAAAGAGACAATATAATAGATACTATCACTGTATATTTGATGAAAGGTATTGATACTAATACTATATATATATATATATATATATGATACTGTTCTAATCATAAAGTCAATTAAAAAAATAAGTTTTACATATAAGTTACTTACTCATAAGTTTGGTTTGATGTTGTGGACTATTGCTTGCTAATTGATTCATTGTTGGTGCTGGTCCTGTTTGTTTAACTTTACTTCCCATTATATTATCAAGATCTATATTTAATCCTGAACCAGCCCATGTAGAACCAACTTGTATGGAGGCATTATTTGATGTTTGATTTTTGGAATTAGTAGATGTAGGAGTAAGAAGATTTGTAACTGGCGATAATCCAATAGTTCCTGAATATAACAATTGTTTTAGTTTTAGTAATATGTCTACTTAATATTTTATTTTATTATCACATTTACATATAATTAACTTATTAAATAATAAAATAGATTAAAATCGTTAGAAGTTAGTAATAGATAAAAATATTTGTATCTTGTTTATTTAATGCATAATATTAAATTATTACAATATTGTCGAAAAAATCAATTATGAAAAATTATATAAAATATATAGTGTGACATAAATTACATTTCTTAAATAATAGCTTAATTCTCATTCACAAGTAATATATAACAGAGCAAATAAAAAAGTTATGTTCATTATATAAATTAATGTTTTACCTTATACATTGTACTCGTAATGACATGCAAAATATATAATTTTTAAAAAACGTTTGTATAAATATAATGTTTAAATCTTATTAATAACTATGTATTGAATGTCGAACCTATAATAGAATCAATCAAAGACACTACTTGAGTACCTAAACTCCTACATTCTTTGTCATGATCACCATTGATTATATTTTGAGATAGATCTAAAAGCCACAATCGTATTTCAATAATGGTTTCAAATAATTCATTTATAATCGTATATTTTGGTATTGCAATAATTACAGCTGCAATATTTTCTATCACTGCGATTCTAACTTTTGCTTGATCATGGAATCTCAGAATCCATGATAATTCTAATATTTCTTTACCCATTTTAGGGGCTAATAAACAATTCTGTGCTGCTATCATTATAGTAGACAAAGTTTTCAAAAATCGAATTAGTAAAATATTTTCTTGATCTGTGAAAATTTGTAACCCACTGTTCAAACAAGTATCTTGTTTACCAAAGCCATGAAGTAATGGATAAAAAAATGAAGATGCAACGTTTCCAAATTTATTCTTAAATGTTTTGAGTGCTTTTGTACTATGAGCGTATCTTTTTGTATTTGATTCAATTCTTCTATCAACAATTTCCTGCCAATTTTTCATTTGATCTTCCGACTTTGCAAAGTCATCAAAGTCATCACTGTATAATATCTTGTATTGTTGACTTTTCTCTGTATTAATGAAAAGTGACACTTTGTTCGAAGTTTCTCTTGTTCTCTGTTTTATTTTAGGCTCGTTAATTGTATCTTCCTTATTCTCGTGAATTGAAATAGTTGATAATCTTCTTGCTGATTCTGCCAATATATCAAGGAAAAATAATCGTTGACTTACAGAATATTTATCTACTGGCAAATAAAACTGCTCGCATAAAAATTTAGCACATTCTTTGGGATAGACAGTCATTATAGCTACACAAGCTTTGAATGTTAATAATTCAAAATTTTCTACATAACAGGATTCTTTAAGTGTAACAAGAAGTTCTAATAATTCAATTGCAAAAGATACATCATCATTTGGTAATTGTGATAATATAAGTTCTTCACAAACTTCTAAGGACTCTGAAAAAACATCTGGATTTGAAGAACTTTTTTCATTTACTAAATTATCACGTAGATCCCGCAAGTATGCTGGTCGTAATTTTTCACTAGCTTTTGTATCATGAGACATATCATATGGTACTAAATCGTCGTCACTATCCAATTCTGCATCACTTTTAATATTGTTTTTATCTTTTGCAAAATCTTCCAAGATTTGTTTACCGAACACAGTCGGTACGTTTGAACTTGCTATAACCGTGATTTGCTCAGCTTTATTATTATCTACTATTTTTGTACTTAGTTTAGGTAAAACATTACATTCAACACCTAATTCATACAATTTCTTATCACCCAATGTGTTAAACTCAATATCTTTAACAATTAGTTTACCCTTTTTAATATCTTCTTCCTTCTTTACGTTTTTTGTTCCCAAAGCTAAGTTTTTTAAAGATTGTACTAAATCTATTACTTCGCCAGGCATATTATTATATTCGAAAGAAAGCTTTGGTGCAGTATCTGACTCAGATAATTCGTCAGTGAAAATTTCACCAACGGACATCCCTATTGCTCTTAAAATAATATGTGTAGATTCGAGATGAATAGATATACCAGAGAACAATAATCTTTGAATATTATCTTTATCATCCTTGCTTAAATAACTTTTAGATTTTCTTACGCACGTAATAATTAATTTCGTAATATATTTATGTTGCTCTATAGAGGTATGATTTAAAGCACTTTTATCACCCCATACATCTAAAAGTTTCATAAGTAATTCGATCAAAATACCATTTTTATCTAAAAATTGTGCTAGGTATGAGATTAAATTTATTACTAAACTGTCATCATTATAATAACACATTAAAGGAATTTTCGTTGTTAATGTATATTTCCAATTTGAATTTAATAATACATCACCAAAAATTTTATGGACTCCAAGATTTACATCGCAATGTTTCAAAAATAGTACAGCTACTGGTTCTATGCTAGATGTATCTAGAATTTCTAGTATATTTTGAATGAAATCTCGTTCATTATTTTTATTTTCAAAACACCATTCTGCTAAAATATTAGTAAATGATAATAAATTCTCTGACTTTGTAGTGATTATCAGTTTACTAATTAAAACTGAGAGTAATTTTAATTCTGGTTTGATATCATAATGTAGTCCAATATTTATGAAGGATATTGCACGAGCAATATGGAAGCTTATAATTTTAAGATATGTTTGAGGTAGAAAACTATCAAATATTTTATCTTTCAATTTATTAGCTATGCGATTAGGTAACGAGATTAAAATTTGCACCACATTTCGCCATGTTTCATTAAATTCTTCTTCTTGAATCACGTTGCGAATTCGATATTTGCATGCATTTACTATTGCGGAAAACAAAGAATCACTTTTCACTAATTGTTCCAAAATTATTGAAATGATAAAAATGTTTCTCTCATTTTCTGTTTCTTTCAAAGCAAAAACTAAAGCAATCAAAGACTCGGCTAATATTGGTAATGTAGCACCATCAATAATCATCAATTGCTTAAGTACTGGATCTAAAATATTTCCTTGTAATGGCCAATTATGATCGAATTTTTCGATAATTTCTTCTAAAACTTTTCCATGTAACATAGAATCAATTTCTGGATAAAAATCGAGATTGCAGTAGTTTTGTGGAGTAAGTGGACCCGGTAAAAATTTAATATATTCAGAAATATATGATTTCAGCTTTTCCAAGTTATTATGACTTTTGATAGGACCCATGGAACACAATTCTTCCAAAAGTCGAATTGCAGCACATTTTGAAAGATTTTCAGCTGAAGTGATGCTTTTTTCCACCTTGGTTGCTGCAAGGAAAGACTTTCTTGGGGACATTACATTATCTTCAAATATATCTTCAATACTAAAGCATACGCAAAATTTTGCAACAAAAATTCATAATTTCCTCCAAATTAAAAAATTTATGGATAAATAGCAATAAAAAGAGCAATAAAAAAGAAAATGTATAAAAATATTGTTTTCTAAATAAAGATTTACAGATATCTTGATTTCATGATAAGGTAATACTAAAGTGTATTCATCAAAATTTAAAGTACATTGTTAATATTACTAAATCATAAAATCATAGTTGCATTTAAATTAGTAAGTAATGTATATTTACCTCCATGGCTAGCTGTGGCAGGTGTTGAATTCATGTTTAAAAAGAGATTAGTATTGTTGGTATTATTTACCCGCCTATCCATAGAGCCAGTAGTCAAAGAATTTAAGCTATCTAAGTCCGATAAAAGATCTGAATTTGAAGCTGCTATAAAATAATCATTTTGTATTAAAATAATTAAATATTTATTAGCGTGTAATAACTCAATGTTATTGAATGATTGTGTATAATGTACCTGTATTATTGTTCAATGATTGCTGGTTATTAAGTATTTGTGGTTGTAAAGTATCAAGTAGATTACTACTCATACTAGAACTTTGGGGAAGTGTATTTGTAGAAGGCATAGTTGTAAAAGAAGTGCTTAATGATTGGGCATTGATAAACATCGCATTATTTACATTATCTGTTACTGAACTATTAATATTTGGTATTGTTGCGCCTATTAAATTTACTTGTGTCTGTGGCAGTTGTGGCTGCGCTGGGGGATTAGATATTGTAACAGAAGAGTTAAAAGCTGATGTAAAATCTGCAAATTCGTCGCTATTATCTTTCGTTTTTACTGTAGGACTGCCAAATGCACTAGTAAAATCCCCAAAATCTGTATTTGCATTTTGAGTTTGTACACTAGGTTGAGTATTTGCTCTTGGATTAAAATCATCATCATCATCGACAGCTGATTTGGTATTATTCTCATTTTGAGCATCAAAAATATCATTTAGAATATCATTTTTATTCTTCTGTTTAGTAGATAAAGAACTATTTTGTGATCCAGATATACCATTCTGTAAATTTAAGTTAGAATTTTCAACATAAATTGTTATAAAATCAGTAATCTCTTTTATCTAACACTTTTTTACTTACATTAGATTGTTCTCTTCCATAATTTGCTGCAGCCCCTAAATCTACCTTTTTAATAGTTCTTGTCACTCTTGCTGGAGAAGCATTTGTTGAAGTTGTAGATGTAATAGCTTTATTAACGCGATCCATGCTATCCATTGTATCCCTGTATTCTCTTCCTCCTCTTTTTGGACTGGGATGAACATCATTATCAGAATCTTCTCTTTCACCGTCATCGCTATTACAAAAAGATGAAAATAAACAATATTAAAGATATTTGATTATTACTAATGAAAACATAAAACTTTATATTCACCTATTATTTGTATCCTCAAAACCTTTTCCTCTACTGTCTCGATCCCAATCATTATATGAATCAGTATTAGTTTTATCCCATTTTAACCTATCTGTCCATCTATCCCCACCACCAAATCTCATACCCATTGCTTCACTTGATAAACCTACATATTTATCTTTATTTTTCTTAGCTTTTTTTCTTTCTTCCCTTAATTTATCATCATCCTGAATAAAATCAATCAATTCTCTGACTTTATGCCTAATATTAATCCCCTGATCTTTTCCAAATTCATCGATACATGTATAATTTTCTAAAGACCTGAGGTCATAAATATGTTCTCTAGATGATGTGACCACTCGTTCTGACCCATTGCGAACTAGGTAATTCAATAACAAAAGAGACTGAAAATAAGAAAATAGAATTAATTAATTAAATAAAGGTACTAGCAAAAATTTTACAAAAGTAAAAGAAATATATAAACATTGATGTAACATATCATTGGATATTACTGAATATTAATAAGATTGTATTATTAATAGTTATATATTTTTTTACTTTTATTTATTTATAATAAAATTTTCATTAAACCTTTCATATAATTTTTGTTGATAAAATACCTATATATTTATTAACATAACACGAATTAAATATATATATAACAGAAACGGATTTACCTTGTACGTTCGGCGCCAATTCCGTTTATTTTCTTGCAACATCCTTTTCCACAGCATGGACATTACCTCAGGAAATTGCTCATATGTGAATGTAGCCTGAGCCAGTTCTTGCATCATTGCACCTAAAGTAATAACATGCGGTAGAATTAATTTTACCACATGTCGAACTTCAACAATGGATAAAATTATTAAAAAGTCGGCAGAATAGTTTAATAGAGTTTAGCATAAGAAACTTTAATAAGTCTTGAAACAATAACTAACGAAATAATTAATAAGAAACAAAAATTATATTTACCAGTAAACATAAAGTTAATATTCGTAATTTTAGTTACACATTTATTGCATGAAAAAATGCGCAAGTGATAACTGTCAAATACAGAAGTGTATAAAATCCAATTTTTATGCAATTATTTTTGACTACCTTACTTTTGCATAATGAAAGTGAATTTTAAATATATAACAATTAATAATGTAATATATGACAATTAATATAAATTGTTAAAGATGAAATTGCAATTGCCAATATAATTAATTAATTTTTTATTCAATTATTAAGAATCAAAAGTTATGTAATATTATTAGCATTTTCAGTATTTAGAACAAAAGTAATTTTACTTATTATTTTTTATTTAACGAAAATACCGATTTATGTATATCTTACAGAATTCCTTGTGCATAAAAATACTATACTGTCAGCAAAAATAACATTGGATCAATAACTATCATTTTGCCTTCATAACATTAAGCATTCACCATCGCATTATAACGTACAACTTGTACAATATGTTTGGACAAATGTAATTTAAACATTTACAACTCCATAATAATTGACAAATATTTGTTTAAATATTTCTTTAAACATAAAAATTTATACCGGTTGGGCCCCAAGCATCGTCATTTGTTGCCTCTCGAACTTTGGCTTCTGTTTCCGTGTAATTCATAACTACATTAGTCCTGTAATATCATTTTTATTTTCATTAGTACAAATATATACAATAACGTATATATTTTATGATGTATTAATAGTTTCAAATAGATCGTATGAGATATTACAATATACAATATATGATAATACTATTAATTCTAAAGTAAAATTACTTTCACTGTGTTCACGTGGATTGTATGAACACCTGTTAATTGCGCAATATTTTTACGCCTTTGCTTGCATACAATACTTTTGTTTTTAACTTTCAGTAACATATGTTTCATGGTACGGAATTCCGATATTTGTATTGTGAAAAAAGATTGTTTTCATGAAATTCAACTCTTTGTTGCAAATGAAATTGATCAAATCAAGATACATTCTTTTACGCAAGACAATTTTGTATGCTATTAAAATGCGCGAAGTACACATGACATATATATATGTGTATATATATATATATATACACACAACAAAAAAGACCATACCAATTTTTACGATTGAATTTTTAGTGTCGCGATCGTTATCGAAGTATACAGTTATACATCCAAAATGTTATCTTACTTTTATTTATCTTCTTCTGAACTTCTTCTGAACAAGAAATGATAGTGCAGTTTAAATTTCTTGCGTTCATTTTGAAATCGAAAGTTCTATTACAGGTGAAAACGATCTATCTTATCATGTTTTTGTTGTATACATAGAAAGTATCAAAACGACAGGTACAGAAGGACATTGAGCACAAACATTCGATTATGTAATACTTTTGTCGAGACTTAAAAATATCTACATAAAAAGATATCTATCCTTTTTTTTGTAAACTCTTATTTTTATTTTAAAGTATTAAGTAAAATGTGATATATCTATAAATGATAAAAATGTAAGCATTATGATTTGTTTTTAACAACTCATTCATTATTATTATTAATATTTAAAAAGTATTTAACATAATAATCTGGCAAAAAACCGAAGGAATAATAAGCACATTTTTTACTGTAATAAATAACTTTACTATTCCTATAGACTTAATAATTGAACTTGCACACATGTCCTCTGTTTAATAATAAAAATAATGAAGAACATGAGTTGCCTGGTATTTAAAAAATTAACTGTTCATCATGAGTAATAACAATCGTGTTTGGAATCAGACATCTTCGCGTATATAGTTATATACAGTTACAGGTTA